>NC_092798.1:19857879-20516687 GCF_918797505.1 Bemisia tabaci
CAAATGGGCCTGTTGCAAACTTTTGCTAGAGCAAAAATAAGAGTTGTTTCTTATAGATAACGCCTCAAAAATCACGATAAGCGCATCGGCAAAGTCTGAAATGCACTCATAACTTCACAATCTGCGTAAGAAATTTGCGTTTTTTTGAGCTTCCCGCTTCAAAAACGATACTACGGCACAGGTGAACATTTTGTTAGAAGAGTCGCTCCATCGTCGGCAATATTCATCATGGCCGACGCTTGCGCAGTTCCGCGCGTATTTCGAGGAGAGTTCAAGGTCAATCAAGGCGGATGAGGAAAATATGAACGTAAACACGCCGATTGTTATCTGGTCTAATTCAGTTCAGGTGTTATCTCGTCCCATCACACGTGTTTTGGCGGATTGACGTCGGCCATGATGAGTATTGCCGACGATGGAACGACTCCTCTTACAAAATGTTCACCTGTGCCGTAGTATCGTTTTTGAAGCGGGAAGCTCAAAAAACCGCAAATTTCTTACGCAGACTGTGAAGTTATGAGTGCATTTCAGACTTTGCCGATGCGCTCATCGTAATTTTTGAGGCATTATCTATAAGAAACAACTCTTATTTTTGCTCTAGCAAAAGTTTGCAACAGGCCCATTGCAGGGAGAATTCTCCATAGGTTGAAGCAAATTCTTTAAAAATTTCAAAGGAATACGCACAGACGTTTTCTCGTAAAAAATTGTATTGCCCGGTTCAATTTGGCAATAGCTGATGTGGCTTGGTTCCTTTCTGTTTAACGCGGTCTATTTGTCCATACTAAAATGAACTCTATCTCTATTTTTGGGTCGGCATCAAATTATTTGCAGTCTATATGCCGCTCTGACCCATACTTGATGAAGCGTCATATTCAGGGTAATGAGGATTAGGTTCTCGCCAATTATTTGGATCGCGTGTGGTTCTGCGACTGTTAAGTTGACCTTGAAAATCTGGATCCAGAAAACTTTTTGTGGTCCCCGCTTTCTTCTCGCCCAAATTTGGATTGTTACGTTGACCCCGAAAATCTGGACCCTGAGAACTTTTTGTGGGCTCCACTTCCTTCTCGCCAGAATTGGGATTGTTACGTTGACCCCGAAAATCTGGACCCTTAAAACGTTTTTTGGTCTCTTCCACCTCGACAAAATTGGGATCTTTGAATTTCAGCAAGTGATTCTTGAGCTTCAGCCTTACCATTTTATGGCCTCGTGCATCTTCAAAGGCTGAAAAGGCGAAGCAACCCAGGCAATCAATAGGATAGCTCTTCTAGGAGTTTACAGTACGCTTGCACAAAGACTAAAAAAAAAAAGCTCATTCTCTACAAGATATGGCCTCCTAGAGTACCTTTGTATAGGGTCGAGAGCAGAGACAAGAGACCCTCCACTATTATCTTGGCCATGGTGGAAGCTTTTACTTTCGGGACTTCAGCATTCTACTGTTGACTTACCTACATGGTTGATGTTCAACAACGTGTTGACAGTTTCGTTTTGCAAACAAGCCGAAAATGGCCGACGTTTGGGAAAGTTGTTTAGCTCATGACGTCATCCGAAGCTCATCATCGACCATGTACGAGGTCTGTTAGATTAGAAACCGGATTTTGGTCATAACTAGCCCACAATGCGTCCAAATTCCGTTTTCTTGAGCTTTTCTGATAGCTGAAAATATATTTAAGAATGCTACCTTCACAAATTTGAAAAATCCCAATTAGCTTCTTTGGTATGTGGCTTGAAGTAAGGCAACCTCAAGGGTGTTTTGCGATTTTTATGTTCGACCGAACTTGTCTCTCTTTTTACGGCCTTGCACTACATTTTTCAACCCACAAGGACGATTGGAGTTTCGTCTCCATATCGTAGCCGTGCACTAAAGTATTGTCACCGAAAATTATCCTATCCAAAAATGTAGGATCATTGTTAGAACGTTCAAGCAGCTAAAGGGAAATTGACATTTGGTTGCATTTTCGTTCAACGGACAACAATCAAGGGGCAAGTGTACCTGAAACTCGATGCGTGTCTACATATTCTATCAAAGTTGTATGTACAGAGCCTTCAGAAATATTACTCTGTTCAACAAGCTCGAAACGACCATTTTCGAGCACTTTTGCCCGCACTTCTTCCACGTGACAAATGTCAGTTGCCGTCGAAGGTCGATTCCCATGCTCCTCATCTTTGTCGAACTCCTGACCAGTTTTGAATCGTTTAACCCATTCAAAAGAGTGGGAACATCTCATACAATGATCATGGTAAACTTTACTTAGCATATACCAAAAGTTTCGGTACCAAGGTATACCGAGTTTAAAACAAAATTTAATGTTGAATCTTAGCTCTGTCAGTGATCGCATGATGAAAATCGCAAAACGCACCTGACTCACTCGTATTCAAGATGACACAGAATAAATACTGATAAAAATAAACAAAATCTGTGAACGTAGCGTTCTTAAGTATATTTTCAGCTATCAGGAAAGCTCAAGAAAACCTACTTTGGACACATTGTGGGCTAGTTATGACCAAAATCCGGTTTCTAATCTAACAGACCTCGTAGGTAAGTCAACAGCCGAAAATAGGGTGATGACTGTTGCTCGCTAATAATTGTCCATAAGGAATTGTTGAAACCCCGAAAGTAAAAGCTTCCACCTGGCGCTAGGAGGCCAGTGGAGGGTCTCTTAGTCTCTGGTCGAGAGTATGGACGGCTCGAAAATTTGGAGGTTAGGTTTGATCAGGTCATGTAGCTCTTGGGCAGAGACAAGAGTTCCTCCACTGGCCTCTTGGCGACAGGTGGAAGCTTTTACTTTCGGGGATTCAACACTTCCTTATGGACAATTATAAGAGAGCAACAGTCATCACTCTTTTTTCGGCTGTTGAGCTTTCTACATGGTAGATGATGAATTTCAGGTGACGTCAGGAACCAAACAAATTTCCCAAACTTCGACTTGTTTTGGCTTGTTTGCAAAACGAAACTGCCAACACTTTGTTAAAAATCAACCATGTAGGTAAGTCATCAGTTAATTGTTGAAGTCCGGAAAATAAAAGCTTCCACAGTAGCCGAAATACGAGTGGAGGGTCTCTTGTCTCTGATAGAGAGAGTATGGACAGCTTGAAAATTTGAAGGTTAGGTTTCATGAGGTCATGTAGCTCTTGGGGCCCAAAAAGGCAGCCAACATATGAACTCGAATTATCCAGTGGTACAAATTCAAACTCAGAGAGTAGGTACTTATCAAAAATTATAAAAGCACGTACAAAACTTTGATTTTGCATAAATTTTCACAGTTTCAAAGTCTCAATCCTCAAAAACGCTTGTTTACATGCGTGTCAGCCCTATTGATTAATATTTCAAATGCATAGGTTGGCAGCGGCACTTTTCTGGTGATTTTCGTTTTTCACGTTGTCGCCCTTCTGGGCCCTAAGAGTTGTACATAAATCGAGTTGTATATACTCTTCCTATAAAGGTACTCTAATATGGCCAACGCTTGATATCATGATAACCATCCTCTTTCTTCATCCATCATCTTTCAGATCTGTCTTGATTGGCGACGTTAAAGTGTCCATTTACGAGTCGGTCAATCTCAGAAATATTTCTTGCAGGTACACCTCGATTAACTCTTAGAACTCCCGGGGTAAAATTCGGAGTGGATTTCGATCCGGAGTCAATATTGCTCCTAAACAAACGGAGTGATTTGAGCGCGGAGCGGAGTGTGCTCCATGTGCGGGGTGGACTTCGCTCTTACGGAGGAGAATCAACTCTTTCTGCCGAGTTACCTCTACTCTTTGTCGTTTCTCACACGAGAGAACGTAACCAGTGGCGTGGCGTGAATTGCGATACATCGATTGTAATGCCATTTAAACCTATGGAAAAGGATCGATTCGCAGCGAGCACCTTATAAATCGATTCTTTACCATAGGTTTACATGGCATAACAATCGATATATCGCAATTCACGCCACGCCACTGAACGTAACTACATTTCAATTTTGCCAGCTTTATCCGCGCAAATTGCATTTTTACGAGAATTTTGAGGATTTCTAACTGAAAATTTCACTAATTTTTCCTCTGACCTCATGCGAAAATCAAAATTTTCGACTAAAATTTTGTAGGTTTATTCTCATAAATCATTGAATTGTTTCAGTCAATTTTGCAACCTTGGAATGAAAGTACCTTCCTTTGTGCAGGAAACAGCGTATTATGGTGTGGATTCGACTATTTGTATCACTCGAGGTTTTTTGGGGGGAAAATAGACTCTGGAGTGAAATGCACTCTGAATTTTACACCAAATAAATTTCTAACTATAAACTAAAAAAGTATAGCCAAAGAAGAAAAAAGTCGACACTTGATATCGATATTATTAGCTTCGGTTGGTTTGAATATTGCCGAATACAATTGGACCGGAAGAAAATGAGGGAACAAAGGATTTATAAAATAATTAAGCCAAATTCAATCGCAGAATTACGCGTGGGGTGATATTAAATTGCGAGAGGGGAGATAAGCAGCCATGACGCACATGATAGTATAATCAAAGTTGTCATATCAGAATCTGTTATGAATCCTCAGGCTCATCAATGCTGACGAAGGTCATGACAATTTTTGGAAATATGGCGACCATAGAGGTAACGGCGATGACTATACTCGCTGCTCTTATCATACGAGTAATATGACTCATACTTTAACCAGTTCATTCATAAAATTTCTTAAACGAGTGATTATCGTACATTGAAATTTCATGTGGACTTCCAAGAAAAGTGTCAAACTGCTTCAACTATACAGACAGCTCTTGGAACTAGTTGGGGTTTAGTAACTTATCTGAGCAAAAATGTTAGCTGTATTAAAACAAAACATAAGAGGGGCATTGATAATTTCGATAAACAAAAATGTACAGTATAAAGAAAAAAAACCTTGTTGCCGTACATTTTTAGAACGGCTGAGAAAACACACTCCATCCTTGAAAAAGATGAAGTGCTGAGAAATAAGCAAAATTGAGGGTGTGAGCACCCAAAAAGTTCTTACCTTTGATAGCATCGTCAGGTGTCATATTTAATCGCGTCATTAAATATCTGCAACAGAACAAAATATAAAAGATGAGGAATGGTTTATTTTATATTTTTATCTAATTTCTTTTATTAAATAAAATTATCATCCTGGTGAATTAAATTATTAAACGATTGAGAAAGGAGGGGTTGATTGAGAGGCTAGCTAGAACTTCATAAACGATAGGGCCTACAGCCATAAGCATATAACACTTTCACTTATTCGTCGCACAAGACATTCAAAATGTTGGGCGAAACACCAATTAAGTCCGTGCCGAAACCTTAAAAAGTCGATCAATCGATTAGAAATACAGAAAGAAAGAAGGAAAGAGAGATGAAGCGGGGATGGAAGGAAAAGGAAGAGAGAAACCCCATCGATCAATTTTTAGAACTTTCAAGAGCTACCTACTTTACATTTTTTGTATTTCATTTTTGAAAATCACGTTGAAATGAGAACGCAAAATGATACATAACACGATCAAACAGTTGATACAACTACTGTGAATGAAATCATCATTTTTCCGTTTTCCGTTTGATTAAATTAACTGCGTTTTGCAATTTGGAACTATAAATTCTGGCTTTTCTAGAAAAACACTTATGTGCATAGAGAAACCAATGGCACCTGCGTTGTTTTTAAACCGGGCTAGAATTTAAAGTTCCAAAGTGCAAAATGTAGTCCAAATAGCGCTGCAAAAAAGACTTTCGAAGTCGCCTAGAATTTCGTTCCAAACGAATTAAGATCGCAGATATTTAAAAACTTATTGAACTATTTACAGCTCGGAAACACGTTTTTGGCTGAAATGTACTGTGAAAACACTTATTTTCGAGGCGATTGGATCTTGTGACGGCCCAATTGAGGAGCTCATATCTGCAATGAAGAGAATGTGAGATAAAAAGGAGAATATATAGAACTGAAATAAGAAGAAGGCTACAAACCTGCAAACTAAGTATCCTGTTCTATTCAGTCCATGAGTGCAATGCACTCCTACTAATTTATCTGAAACAAATAATAAGAAACAAATCGATTAAAAAATGTACAAGCTATTAGGACATGATTAAAATATTAAAATCAAAATTAAGATTATCTTTAAGGGCTCAAGTTTTTAGGATACCTGTAAGATTTTTTGAGGATTGTATAAACTGAGTCCACTTTAAATATCATTTTTAAAACAGCATGAAAAGTCTAAAAGCTCTGTACGGGAAGAAGAAAACCTTAAAAACCTGGTTATGACTTAAGCAATTATTCGGTAAGTTAAAAGATACGATATAGAGGACGAGAAGACGTCAATCTGTAAAAAGGACAGAAAATCAGTTGAACTACATTTCGTCACCTTCCGGCCAAAGTATCTTAAGCGCCATGCCACGTATAAAAATTTCCGCCGCCATTTGATTTTTTTACAGATAAATTTTTCAAATTTTCTTTGTGCTACCGAAAAAATTCAATGACATTTTCAAACAGATTCAGCCAACAAGTTCTCTGTGAAAAAATAAAATGGCGGCGAAAATGTTTAAACACCGCGCCGCACGGCGCTTGTGATACTTTGGCCGAAAGGCGACGATATAATAAAGAGCTTCTGTTTCTGGTTAATTTTAGAAACAGTATTAGGATGTCATTGTGCAAAAAGGCACAAGACATTGTTGGGAAAGAAGAGGTCTGCTCGCTCTAGAACCGCTTATTTGCCCAAAATTTCGATTCCTCTGGAGCCGAGACCAGACATTTTTTCGAAAACTTTTTTTTCGAATAGTATTTTTTAATGGTGTCATTAGTTTCTCTACAGTAGTAAAAGCAGTGGCGTGGCGTATCTTGCGATATATCGATTGATCTACCATTTACTCCTATGGAAAAGGATCGATAAACAGGGTGTTCGCAGCGAACACCTTAATAATCGATTATTTACCACTACTTCAAATGGGGAAATATTTATATTTCATGCCACGCCACTGAGTAAAAGAGAAGGCATACCTGAGTCATTTTCTTTCAAGAAGTCGTCAATTATAGAACAAAATCTGAAACAAAGAAAATATCCATGATGATACAAACTTTTTAAAGCGTTTGTAATAGAAACTAGATCAATTACTAAGTTAGACTATTTATGTTAAATTCTTGGAGTGCATTTTAGTCGACATTACGGAACGGTCAAGCTGGTCGAAGCAGTCATCCAAAAGAAACGGGACAGCTTATACTTGTGTTAGCATTTAAATGGTCCACGATCATCCCCCTTCGACGTTCAAAATATTTGACAAGTATTCTTCCCACAATCATCGCGTCGCCACGGTCGATTAAACGAAAAGAAAGGGTATAAATAGGTATCCCGAATGGACATGTTTACACATCTGTCAAAGTTTCCGTCAACGAATATAAATCCGTAACAGCTAGTTCATTCATCTACGCGGTGACACATATGGTGCAAAACGCATTCTACTGCAACAAACGGGAAGGGTTGTACCCCTACGGTCGGCGTTTATTTTCAAGAAAAAAGCAGGATTTTTGAGGAATTCATTCATAGTATCCAAACATAGTTATGGCAACTTTCAGATTCTGCCGCAAGATATTGTGAATTAAAAGCACTTCATCATTGATTATGAACATAGTATTACACATTCTCGTTTTTCAGAGGGGAATTTTATTCGTTTTACAATAATACTATTGCTTCAAGAATATAAATTAACAACCACCTAGAGAAAAAGGTATTTTCTTATAAATGGGTACGTACATTTGACTGAAAAAGCAAAAACGGAAAAAATAGGACAAAACAGTATCTTGCACTCTTACACATCTAAAATACCAAGGATTTGAGGGGTTGTTACATTAACTGCTAGAGACGATTCAGAGACTGCTAAACTAATTTGTTTCTTTACAATGAATTCTCTCAGGCAATAAAAATAATCGTGGCTTAAATTATCATTCCCATGAATGCGAGAGGAATAAAACGTACTGGTCCAAATTGATTCAGAGAGTGCATGCAGTTCACCATGAATGATACAACTATTTCAACTTCCTTGTAGCTTAAGCTGCATCACCGCAGACTTGAAGGAGCAAACTCTGTAATTTTGCCGGTTCAATTTTTTCCTCGTCAAATCCTTAGTCCATGTCTCCACTGGATGTTTCATGATTTGTCCCAGGGGAAAATCACACTTGCGAAATTGGGGAAAATCAAATTGAGTTGGTCAATACTAATCACACTATTGAGTAGAGTTCTTGTGGAGTCCTAAGTGCGACTCAGAGAGCAGAACGAGAAATTTACCTCTGTTGTTTAAGTGGGGAAAAAAACCCGAAATTTTCATTCCTGCGTTTCAGACGTGGGACAAATCCCATGAAACATCTCGCGGAGACAAGGCCTTGGAGAGCTTTCCTTAAACTTTGTGATGTGACGAAATAAACATAAAATTTAGAGGGTAGGTCAAAAATTCGACGTCCAACGTCTCCAAATGGCTCGTTTCACTGTTCGACGCTCGCTTGTAAACATACCACACTGCCGTGCTAAGTCCTATGAGCCTTCAGACGTTGCCAAGTTTCCTCCAATAAAAACCGAATCTACCGGGAAAATTCTGAAAAAAAAATTTCCAAAATTTTCCGACAATTTCGTACGTAATTTAATCTAATACATCTTATTATTTCAAAGAAAATTTTGCATCAATGTCGTCAAAAATACATGTTTTATCGAAGAAAATTCGGCACCTCTCGAATGTTCATAGGGCGTTGTTCCTTAACACGGCGGCATACTGGCAGGGTTCATCAAATATTCCTCACCTACTACGAGTGCAGCAGTGAATCGATCGACGGACGGACACAAAAGAACCGAGCACACTCCTCGATCACCATTCAGCATGTCTGCGCCGCGCCGTGGTCCCGGTGCGGTGGCGACTCCAATAGGATCCGTATTAATATTTATCAATGGAGATGGAGCTTACGGGGGTGGAGGTGTTAATAAGGCGTATAAATTTGAATAAATCTCCCGTTGAATGGGGGTGTCCTCCCGCGCTGCGAGACGGTCAAACGTCCTCTGACCGTTTCACCCCTTCGTTCGACCCCCCGAGTCTCCCCGATCGTCCAACTCCGGACGATCCATCAAATTTTCCTCCCGCTTGTCGCGCTCGGCGTTGGCTCGTTAAAATTTCAAACCGCGTCGCCGCTACTATTTGTCTTTTCGGCCCGGTACCCCTGTCTTGCTGTTTCCTCCCGAGGAATATTGAGTACATTCGTCATATTGTGATCACATCCGAAGCCGTTGTCACACTATCGATATTTTCGTCCATATCTCGAAAAGTGTATTTTCGTGGCTGATCGGTCGAGGAAAGATCTTCAGATGTGTTCAGAGCTTTATCGAAACATCAGGGATCATCATAATTCTAAATTTTTTAGGGTTTAATCTTGCCCCGAACGATGAGCAGCCGATTTTACACCTATTCTCGGCCAGACGAACGGCGAAGTTGGACACGTGACCGATGAAGTTTTCTGCAGATGGCCGAAGACTAATAAAGCACCGTGCAGTACCGTGCAATTGCCTGCTGCACCTGTTCAACAATTGGACTGCATTTTACGATCGGGAGCTACAGTTTCAGGCTCATCCATAAAGGCATCTATCTGCATAGGAAAATCTGTATATGGCACATACATGAGCCGGAATTTGTAGTCCCTAATTGCAAAACGCAGCCTAATTTGAGAACAGAATTTGAAGTATCCTGCAACGGAAATGCTTTTAAGGCAGGCTTTCTATAGTTTTGTCAATGGACAATTAGACAAATTCTGAACTAGAAATCAAATTGACAAACTTTTTCTTCAAAATTTTACGTTGAAAACCATTTACACGACGGGAAGTTTGGAATTCAACTTCTAGACCAGGATAAATTGAAAAGTATTTCGAACATAGAGCAAGTAGATGCTACAGTTACAATATGCAAATTACATTTTTCAGTTCAAGAGGTAACAACGTTTACTTTCGGGGACTCAACATGTCCTTAAAGACAATTATTATGAGACAGTCGGCTGTTGACCTCCCACCTATATATCTTTAGGTGAGGTCATATGCCAAAAAAGTTCACCAAACTTCTGCTTGTTAATTTGCAGAGCAAGATGCTCAACACGTTGTTAAACATCCACCTAGTAGATAAGTGAACAGTTGAATGTTGGAGTCCAGAAAGTAAAAGGTTCGATCATTGCCAAGACACCAATGAAGGATCTCGCCTAGTCTCAGCCTAAAATCAATGAGACATTGATACATCAAAATTATGTCAAATTTCGGAGGATAAAACGTAATGAATCACGGCTCCTTTGTGAACTCCCGCGCCGTGAACCTCGAGGAGTGAAAATATTGATAAACATTATTCATGAACACCAGTCGGATCCGAAAAAGTGTCTCGTGGGGCCCACCAGCTGCCGCGGGGGGCTCATCGCGGCCGATTTAGGGTTCGACGATTAGGGCACTAAGGCGAGGAAGCTATTGATCAAACCAGTTTCACAAAAGCCCTGATTGATTGGGATTTCCTCGTTAAAATATGCGTGAAAGAATTATTGGTCTGCGGTCGGGGTGTAAAAGAGATGAATTACACGTCCACAAATGGAGAGAAAGTCTGCACCGTCGTTTTGACTGAGAACCCCGTAACCCTGATGAAACATATGATGTATATTCGAGGTTTTTGCCAGGAGTGGTAGTTTCAATTTTGATTTTTTCAAGTGGAATCTGGTGCAAGTAACGCGGGATGTACAAATAAGTGCGTATGCGTGAGTGAAATTGAAAGACTTGTCTTGAAAAGCAAAGAACTCCGAAAGAAGAGAGAGGAAAATAAAAAAACGGAAAAAATTGAATTCAACCTAAAACGTTAGGTGAATGGAAACTTTTCTTGGTACAAGGTATTCACTTATTCAGTTCTCAAAAAGAGCCCTGTAGCCAAAAATATGAAGCTTTTTAGTCCTTCAATAGAGCAGTATGAACGTACATGAAACTTTGTGGCAGGCACTTCTCAAAGGAAAAAAGAATTCATGTCCATCATCTCAATTTGTGATGAGGGGGTAGGGGGGCGGATGTTAGATGCGTATACAAGATGACGTCATCCACCGCGGTAATGCATACCATGTTTTCTTCTGCGTTGGCTAGATCCGTGTTCCAAATCGAACAACCAGAGAAAATGCGTGTATCACTGATTCTGCCATGATAGCGAAGAGAGCAGTAAGTGCAAAAATGAAGTTTAGAGAAAACGGGCTCAGAAGTTTCTGACCGAAAAATTTTGGATGACTAAAAATTGACTGATTTTACTTCATTTACATAAAAAGGGTATTTTTCATTTTCATGATACGTTATTGTTAGGGAAGGAAATATAAAACACGATTCTGTATCTAGTGCAACCTACCCATTTTTAAGTTGGACGTATTTCTGCCGAACGGAACTATATGCATAATGACGTGCGCCATGTTATGCATGTATTCTCATGGGTCTCAGGGCTCATGTCTTAATGCACATACTTAGATCGCGTTTGGCAGACATGCGTCCAGTTAAAGGGTGAATATTCAACGATTTTAAAATTCGGGAAAACCCATGTGTATTGAAGGTACGAACATTGATCCATATTGGCTTTTCACATGCCTGCCCCACAAACTAACGGGATGAGATTCGGGCTATACCACACGAGGTGGTTCGACACCAATACGCGGCGAAGAATTCGAAGTACAAGGGGCCGATCCGGCTTCGGTGGCTTGGCGTCCCAATTTATTTCGAGGCTAAATTAGCTGTAAACAGAGGAGCCGTTCCCAAACTCCTTGACCAGGAACCACACGATGTGGTGGATGCTGGACGAGTGTACGGATACGTTCGGCGATGGAAGAGGAAAGGAGCGCCTGCGCGTGAGAAATATGTATAAAAGGGTGGACGCCTGGACGCTGCGCTGGACCCAACGACTCACGGTCAAGCGCTCTTGCCAGATTTCATATTTTCCAATGGGTCTCGCGCAAACTTTTGCTGCAGAGAGGAGGTTTGAGGATACTTCCTATGGGCACTGGAAAAAAAAACACATTGGATCTAGAGTCCAGACTCTTGAAAACATTGACAAGAAAAAGGACTCTTGATTCAATCAGATTTAAGCTTAAATCAAAAGGAAATCCGCTCAAATTAAGAGGCTTGGTTCTTGATTTAAGCAAAAATCCGATTGAATCAAGAGTATTTTCTCTTGTCGATGTTTTTAAGAGTCTGGACTCTAGATCCAATGTGTTTTTTTTTGTTTTTTTTCCAGTGGGAAGTGGCTCAAAAATCACAATTACCACCCAACAGCGTCTGGAATTAACTCCTAACTTCGCAGTCTGCGAGCTAAATTGGAGCATTGAGCTCCCCGTTTCAAAAAGTAAAAGGTCTCTGGCAAAATTTTCCTACAGCGAGTATACAAGGCAATTTCTTTGAGAATTGGCTCAAAAATCACAATTACCACCCTAGCGCGTTTGAAATATACACCTAACTTCACATTCTGCTAACAAAATTGCAGAATTTTTGAGCTTCTTTTATCAAAAAGTAAAGAGGCTATATCGGATAACTGGAAAGTCAGGAAAGTTATCAGAACAGTTTGGGAATTTTTTAAGTACAGCGCATCGGCTCAGCAATCTCAGCAGGTTCCATTAACATGGTTGCCATAATTTCGTCATCTTCAAATTACCGGACTTTCCCTGCTTTTCCCCTGACTATTTTCGCTTATCCCTGATTCCAAAATTTCCTAATTCCCAGACTTTCCCTGACCTCCGAAAAAAACTTCCCCTCCCCCTCCCCTTAAACTTTGGACACAATTTCCTTATTTAGAGATCAAATTATCGAAAAAGGCACTCAGTGGCTACTTAAAAAATAGCAAGCCTTCAAAATAACCTGAAACAGTGAACACTTAAGAGATCAGTGAAATATTTCAGTGACTAGTAAACTTGCTAGGTAATACCTGCGTCCCCGGATTTTTACGGTTTTCCAGACCGCCAGCAGGCATTTAAGAGCAAGAATCACTTTCGCGTGCCTTTACCCTTAATGTGAATCCCAGTTGTGGAAAAAGTCAACGTGACTCATAAAAATAACCTAAGTGTGCCCTAACGCGACGTTCTGATCGAAGCTAAGGGAACTCAAGGCAACGAACTCGAAATTTTGGAGTCAGGAAAAAGCGAAAAAAAATCACGAAAAGTCGAGAAATTGAAAGATGAAAAAAATTATGGTAACCCTGTCTCATCACTCACTGATTTGCTTATTATCAATTCCGCCGCAAAACCGTGCTTCATCGACCACGGATGCGCTTCTCGGCGTGAAAGGCCCCAACGTTACAATTATTTCGATTCTGGGGGGGGGGGGGGGGGGGCTCGTTGGGGGTGTGGAGGGGGGGGGGGTCAAGATCGGAGGTGAGAGAACGGCAGGATCCGAGTTTCCCGAAGGCGCAATTAATCGTTGGCTATGACGGGCCGAAGAAAGACGGGCGACGGGCCCGGGGCGCGCGCGGGGGGCGGGGGGCGAGGGTGGTGGCGCAGGGCGGCGCGTTTAAAAGAGGTGAGAGCCCAGGTTAATTCTTTTAAGTTTTAAATGCCGCCTCATCTCGCGAGCCCGAGCCGTTCATTGGAAACGAATACCGGGCAGTGGCGTGGCGTGCTTTGCGATATATCGATTGTTATGCCCTTTAAACCTACGGAAAAGGATCGATAAATAGGGTGTCCGCAGCGAACACCTTGATAATCGATTCTTTAGCACAGTTTCAAATGGGGAAATATCGATAATCGATTACTCGCGCCTCGCCGCTGACCGGGCTGAGACCGCGGCGGCCGGACCGCAGCCGCAGAGGAGGAAGCCAGCAGATTTAATGGTGTCCCGCTCCCGCACGAGCCCCCACCGCCGTTGTCAAATCCGTTATTCCTTTTTTCGTTTCGTCTTTTGTTTTTTTGGTTTTTTTGGTGGAGGGGGGAGGGTGGGGGCTTTACAGGAGAGTTAAGACGTCTTGGGTCCTGGGCGCAGACACTGGTGTCCCTATACGGCCTATTGTCTTCATAAGTCGTTTCAGGGGATTCGTCCCGGGGAAGAATCCCACTTACGAAGTCGGGAAAAATATTGAGTTAATCTAATTGGATATAGAGTTAATATTGAGTTAATTGATATTATTCCCGACTTCGTAAGTGGGATTCTGCCCCGGGACAAATCCCCTGGGCACCACTAGATGCTAAAAACCGCGCGGTTTAGAAATCGGTTGACGAAGTTTTACGAGGTATGATCGCGATGTTGTGGTTTTTTGGTGCCTTTTCAAGAAAAAGGCTCATTTATGGCAACTAAATTCTCGCTCACCCCCTTTCTTTTGGATTGACCTCATATGCCATTTCAGGAGATTTTGTCGGGGGAAGAATCCCACTTACGAAGTCGGGAAAAATATTGAGTTAATCTAATTGGATATAGAGTTAATATTGAGTTAATTGATATTATTCCCGACTTCGTAAGTGGGATTCTGCCCCGGGACAAGTCCCCTGGGCACCACTAGATGCTAAAAACCGCGCGGTTTAGAAATCGGTTGACGAAGTTTTACGAGGTATGATCGCGATGTTGTGGTTTTTTGGTGCCTTTTCAAGAAAAAGGCTCATTTATGGCAACTAAATTCTCGCTCACCCCCTTTCTTTTGGATTGACCTCATATGCCATTTCAGGAGATTTTGTCCGGGGAAGAATCCCACTTACGAAGTCGGGAAAAATATTGAGTTAATCGAATTGGATATAGAGTTAATATTGAGTTAATTGATATTATTCCCGACTTCGTAAGTGGGATTCTGCCCCGGGACAAGTCCCCTGGGCACCACTAGATGCTAAAAACCGCGCGGTTTAGAAATCGGTTATGTCTGTGAAGTTAGCACCCCCACTTTTAAAATTTGCAATTTTCTCTTTTGCTCATCATTGCTCATCATTTGCTCACCTCAAAAATCGCTTTCATTTTTTTTGCTCAGGCTTGTACTCCCCACAAATCGAACTTGAACTTTCAGAGAGGTCATTGACCCTAGCACCCCCACTTTGTCCGATCAACCTGAAAATGGTCTCAAACGACGCAGAATCATTTGCTCACCTTTGCTCAGCCCTTAGTTTTTGTTGTTCACCCCTCCATCCCCCCCAAAATGAAAGGCGGCATTTTGGGGAAGATCAAAGCCAGCACCCCCACTTGGTCCGATCAAGCTGAAATTGGTGTCAAACGACGCAGAATCATTTGCTCACCTTTGCTCAGGCCTTAGTTTTCGTTGCTCACCTCCCCCCTCCCCCCCAAAACGAAAGGCGGCATTTTGGGGAGATCAAAGCCAGCACCCCCACTTGGTCCGATCGAGCTGAAATTGGTGTCAAACGACGCAGAATCATTTGCTCACCTTTGCTCAGGCCTTAGTTTTCGTTGCTCACCTCCCCCCTCCCCCCCAAAACGAATGGCGGCATTTTGGGGAGATCAAAGCCAGCACCCCCACTTGGTCCGATCGAGCTGAAATTGGTGTCAAACGACGCAGAATCATTTGCTCACCTTTGCTCAGGCCTTAGTTTTCGTTGCTCACCTCCCCCCTCCCCCCCAAAACGAATGGCGGCATTTTGGGGAGATCAAAGCCAGCACCCCCACTTGGTCCGATCGAGCTGAAATTGGTGTCAAACGACGCAGAATCATTTGCTCACCTTTGCTCAGGCCTTAGGTTTTGTTGCGCACCTCCCCCCTCCCTCCCCCCCCCGAAATGAAGGATGGCATTTTGGGGAGATCAATGCCAGTACCCCCACATGGTCCGATGGAGCTGAAATTGGAAAGAAAAGCTTTGAATCAATTGAAACCTTACGGAAGGAGAGTTTACTACAGTTCGCGAGATTGTTCGTTTATTTGGGTTAGGTCTCTCTTCGGGCAAAGCTGACTCCCAGCCATGAAGCAAAACTGCCCGCATGCGCGGTAAATTTGAAAATGCGTGATACAAACCACGCAAATTTCGCGCGAAGGCGTGGATTTCAGACTTTTTGGATGTGCTTATTTTCGAGCGAATTTACTCTCAGAAAGGTGTACTCATTCAGTTGGGTGTTTCTCTTGCGTGCAACGGACTCAATGTAAACATTATTTGGATCGGATCGCATTTAGCACGAGGGAACCTTCGCAGCGCGATTACGGTGTTTTCAAAACCGTGCAACTTCTCTTTTTCTTTTGAAAATACTTAATACATGTATTTAAAGTATTTAAATTTACATAATTATTTTTCTTCAAAATTAACAATTTTTGGGTGGAAAGCCAAAACTTTATGGTATTTTGGGAGATTTTTTAGATAATATTGAAGACACATCATTTTGAAAGTAAACACTGTAATCGCGCTGGCTCCTGTTTCCTTAGGACGATCCATATCCGATTTACTGTCCAATTTTTTTTTATTACGTACCTGATTGACAAATATGGTAATTTGGAAATGATTTTTGAACAGGCACAGAAATGTGGCGATTTACTGTACTCTGCTCCAATTCGGGGCGTCCTAGCTACCTGAAGGTTTCTGCATACTGTTGCAACACCGTAAGAACCCCTTTTCGTTGGACGAGGAACCAGAAATGCAACTGGTTGTGTTCTTTATGAACCGTTAAGACTTTCACGGCGAACCCTTCTATCCTAGTTCGGCATCCTAAAACTTAACATTACAATTACCAAGAATATTGCTAATTTTAACTCAGAATAAGTTTCAGAGTAAATTTCTACTAAAGTCTGTTTACAATAATATGAGAGTACAGTAATTGCAACGATATTTGACTGCTGTCTTGACTAATTCTGAGAGTTTTTGGCAAAGTTAAAATTCGTCAAAGTGCTTCGATTTTATTTCTTTTCAATATTCCCTCACCGAAATTCACCCTGGAACTAATTTTGAGGTGAAAAAAGAAATATTGTGATTACCTTAAGTGTCACTGCTCCTCGCGGAAAAAAAGTCAACTGAGCAGGAAGTCACGAGGCACTTGACCGACAATTGGACTGCATTTTGCAATTTGGACCTATAAATTACGGCCCGGTTTAAAAACAACGTATGTGCCATTAGTTTCCCTATGCACAGAAGTGTTTTTTCAGATGAGCCAGAATTTATAGGTCCAAATTGCAAAATGCAGTCCAATTGGTCCTCCAGCCTCGGCTTCTAACAGCATTGTTTGTCGCCATTTGCAGGATTAATTCGTATTAAAACTTAAATTTCCAGGGACGTTCCGAAATGGGCCGGAGTGTAGATCGGAAGAAACGAGCTTCTGGTCAATTAATTGATTATTACATTCAATTTGCTGATTGCACAAATTTTGCGAATTTTTAAAAATAAATGTACGATAAAATCTTTCATTTCGGTTTTTAGAATGTATCACGGTAGTTCGTGTGTTTGTAAGCAAGTGCTGCGTTTACAAATAGTGTCATAGGTTTCCCCACCCAATGCTGACTTATGAAAGGTTGAACATTGAGAAGAGTGGCAATATTAACACTCATAATATTTCTAATAGATACACTTTATTTAATGCCTATCTTCTTGTGAAACATTTTGATATGTTTCGAGTTTGCTGTTGTGTTAATTTTTAGCTTTTCCGTACTGTATTTTGTCTGCGGGCTAAATTTAAATTCTAGATACGGTTATCTTGGAACAAATCTACAACTATAAGGTGTTTGATCATTTTTATGACACGAAGAGCCGTTATATTTACTTGTATAACTTTTTGTAAATATGATATCTTTTTAATGAATTTTTTGGTCGAATTTGGGTTTGTTCTCTAACTATGTAGGTATAAGGCTGAGACAGTTAAGATCATTTATTGTTTATCATCTCAATTTATTGAGTTGCCTAAAGGGATACTCTCTCTGTGACATACGAGTGAGTCACCTCATCGACATCATAATGGCTTTCATGAAACGTCTTGTAACTTTTATGTCTTATGTGTATAATTTTCCTGTAAGAAAAGCAAAGTATAATTCTTCACATACAGCATAACAGTTGGACTAAATTTTGCAATACCTACAGAACAATCATTTTTAGCTCATACATTATAGCACAATTCTGCTTGGGAATTTAACGTCACAGGGACATTGTTTAAAATGGACCAAAAATAATACTTCTTCATCACAAAATTAAGTTCAATAATGAATGCTTATTTTAGTTGTAAAGGATTTCCCTATATCGTCACCGTCCACTAATGTTTCCAGAATAATTAAGTAAGCAGTCATTATATTTCAGTAAACTTGTACATTTTAATTTAGAAAAACTGTTGGAGTCTGTGAAAGTAAAAGAAGATAAAGAAATATCAACCGTTCCGTAATACTTTTTTCACTCTATGAATCCTCCCCAGCTTGGAAACTTTCTAGTTTTCATCTTTCCCACTGAAAAAGTCGATACCCTCAGTGTTTTCCATAGATTTTTCACATTTTACAACCAATCTTCACGACATTAATAAATATTATCATCCCATAAATACACCTTTTGGTGCCATTTGCTTGTCGTGCCGAATTTCAGCTCAATCCGTGCTTACGGGTGTTACCTTCGCTTTCCCGCCGAATGCTGGCATTGTTGGGTGGGGGGGGGGGGGGGGGTCAGCGAAAATAATTAAGGGCTAAGCAAAGGGAAGCAAATTATTCTGCGTCGTTTGACACCAATTTCAGCTCGATCGGACCAAGTGGGGGTGCTGGCTTTGATCTCCCCAAAATGCCGCCTTTCGTTTTGGGGGGGAGGGGGGAGGTGAGCAACGAAAACTAAGGCCTGAGCAAAGGTGAGCAAATGATTCTGCGTCGTTTGACACCAATTTCAGCTCGATCGGACCAAGTGGGGGTGCTGGCTTTGATCTCCCCAAAATGCCGCCTTTCGTTTTGGGGGGGAGGGGGGAGGTGAGCAACGAAAACTAAGGCCTGAGCAAAGGTGAGCAAATGATTCTGCGTCGTTTGACACCAATTTCAGCTCGATCGGACCAAGTGGGGGTGCTGGCTTTGATCTCCCCAAAATGCCGCCTTTCGTTTTGGGGGGGAGGGGGGAGGTGAGCAACGAAAACTAAGGCCTGAGCAAAGGTGAGCAAATGATTCTGCGTCGTTTGACACCAATTTCAGCTCGATCGGACCAAGTGGGGGTGCTGGCTTTGATCTCCCCAAAATGCCGCCATTCGTTTTGGGGGGGAGGGGGGAGGTGAGCAACGAAAACTAAGGCCTGAGCAAAGGTGAGCAAATGATTCTGCGTCGTTTGACACCAATTTCAGCTCGATCGGACCAAGTGGGGGTGCTGGCTTTGATCTTCCCCAAAATGCCGCCTTTCATTTTGGGGGGGATGGAGGGGTGAACAACAAAAACTAAGGGCTGAGCAAAGGTGAGCAAATGATTCTGCGTCGTTTGAGACCATTTTCAGGTTGATCGGACAAAGTGGGGGTGCTAGGGTCAATGACCTCTCTGAAAGTTCAAGTTCGATTTGTGGGGAGTACAAGCCTGAGCAAAAAAAATGAAAGCGATTTTTGAGGTGAGCAAATGATGAGCAATGATGAGCAAAAGAGAAAATTGCAAATTTTAAAAGTGGGGGTGCTAACTTCACAGACATAAATCGGTTGACGAAGTTTTACGAGGTATGATCGCGATGTTGTGGTTTTTTGGTGCCTTTTCAAGAAAAAGGCTCATTTATGGCAACTAAATTCTCGCTCACCCCCTTTCTTTTGGATTGACCTCATATGCCATTTCAGGAGATTTTGTCGGGGGAAGAATCCCACTTACGAAGTCGGGAAAAATATTGAGTTAATCTAATTGGATATAGAGTTAATATTGAGTTAATTGATATTATTCCCGACTTCGTAAGTGGGATTCTGCCCCGGGACAAGTCCCCTGGGCACCACTAGATGCTAAAAACCGCGCGGTTTAGAAATCGGTTGACGAAGTTTTACGAGGTATGATCGCGATGTTGTGGTTTTTTGGTGCCTTTTCAAGAAAAAGGCTCATTTATGGCAACTAAATTCTCGCTCACCCCCTTTCTTTTGGATTGACCTCATATGCCATTTCAGGAGATTTTGTAGGGGGAAGAATCCCACTTACGAAGTCGGGAAAAATATTGAGTTAATCTAATTGGATATAGAGTTAATATTGAGTTAATTGATATTATTCCCGACTTCGTAAGTGGGATTCTGCCCCGGGACAAATCCCCTGGGCACCACTAGATGCTAAAAACCGCGCGGTTTAGAAATCGGTTGACGAAGTTTTACGAGGTATGATCGCGATGTTGTGGTTTTTTGGTGCCTTTTCAAGAAAAAGGCTCATTTATGGCAACTAAATTCTCGCTCACCCCCTTTCTTTTGGATTGACCTCATATGCCATTTCAGGAGATTTTGTCGGGGAAGAATCCCACTTACGAAGTCGGGAAAAATATTGAGTTAATCTAATTGGATATAGAGTTAATATTGAGTTAATTGATATTATTCCCGACTTCGTAAGTGGGATTCTGCCCCGGGACAAGTCCCCTGGGCACCACTAGATGCTAAAAACCGCGCGGTTTAGAAATCGGTTGACGAAGTTTTACGAGGTATGATCGCGATGTTGTGGTTTTTTGGTGCCTTTTCAAGAAAAAGGCTCATTTATGGCAACTAAATTCTCGCTCACCCCCCTTTCTTTTGGATTGACCTCATATGCCATTTCAGGAGATTTTGTCGGGGGAAGAATCCCACTTACGAAGTCGGGAAAAATATTGAGTTAATCTAATTGGATATAGAGTTAATATTGAGTTAATTGATATTATTCCCGACTTCGTAAGTGGGATTCTGCCCCGGGACAAATCCCCTGGGCACCACTAGATGCTAAAAACCGCGCGGTTTAGAAATCGGTTGACGAAGTTTTACGAGGTATGATCGCGATGTTGTGGTTTTTTTGGTGCCTTTTCAAGAAAAAGGCTCATTTATGGCAACTAAATTCTCGCTCACCCCCTTTCTTTTGGATTGACCTCATATGCCATTTCAGGAGATTTTGTAGGGGAAGAATCCCACTTACGAAGTCGGGAAAAATATTGAGTTAATCGAATTAGATATAAAGTTAATATCGAGTTCATCAAGATTTTCCCCGACTTCGTAAGTGGGATTCTTCCCCGGGACTAATCCCCTGAAACGGCATATGAGGTCAGTCCAAAAGAAAGGGGGCGAGGGGGAATTCAGTGGCCATAAATGAGCCTTCTTCTTGGAAAAGCTCCAAAAAATCACAACATCGCGATTATCTCTCGTAAAACTTCGGAACCCGCACAATTTTAGCATCCGTTGATGCCTATCTTCATGTTCAACTCAATGTTTTTCATTCATGACCAACTCCGATTTAAACTCCATTCAGGAACACCGGGCGTGGTTAACAAACCGTGATACAACTATTCGAAGTCAACGGATGTCCGTGTTGCATATACGCTTGAAGTAAGGCGCACTGGCTTGAGAAAGCGATACTCCAGTTTCATCCGCACTGCGACGGTGACCGATTTTTACGACTCGTGAACTTTTCTTTGACTTCAAGGTTTTTTTTTAAAAAAAATGTGGTTAAGAAACTGTAATTGTGTCCAAAACCCCATCATCAATTTTATAAAGTTTTATAATATTTCAATAGACACAATCATAGACGCGACAATTGTGGTGAACAAATCATGGATACAACTATTCGAACTCGCCGGATGTCCGTGTTGCATACTCGATTGAAATAAGGCGCTTTGGCTTGAGGAATTGACAAACTATGTGTCACCCGCATTTATAACAGTGGCTGATATCTATAAGTCGTAAACGTTTCATTAACGTCAAATTTAAAAAAAAAGAAAGCTGTAAATGAGTCTAGTCATTATGACGAAAGCCGTAACGTCTACTTTCTAAAGTTTAGTAACCCGGCTGCGATTCGACACTACGACAGCTTTTAAGCTAAGTCAATAAGTTGAGAAACAAAAGGGGGAAAAACATTAACTTTTGATATAAATGTGATAAAAGACTCTTACTTGTCTGTGACAGATTTTGGTGGGACTGCTCCTCCAATACACACAACCTTCTTGTGTATAATTCCCCTCGATTCCAAATCCTGAAAATTCAAGGAAAAAAGAAAAAACCAAATTACTTTTTTGGAAAGAAAGACATTATCTTTTTAGAGAGAGAAATGCTCAGACCCGCCCTTCTTTACGTTGATGAGGTGAGGATGAAGCACAGATGGGAAAAGAAAGAAGATAAGAGAAACAAGTATGTGAAAAATGCACCTTTTGGAGGAGAAAAATCTGGATCATCCCTTCCTACCTATGTGGCAGAATCCAACAATGGGCCTGTTGCAAACTTTTGCTAGAGCAAAAATAAGAGTTGTTTCTTATAGATAATGCCTCAAAAATCACGATGAGCGCATCGGCAAAGTCTGAAATGCACTCATAACTTCACAATCTGCGTAAGAAATTTGCGTTTTTTTAAGCTTCCCGCTTCAAAAACGATACTACGGCACAGGTGAACATTTTGTTAGAGGAGTCGCTCCATCGTCGGCGATATTCATCATGGCCGACACTTGCGCGCAGTTCCGCGCGTAATTCGAGGAGAGTTCAAGGTCAATCAATTCGGGCGTGGAAAACATGAACGTTAAAACACGCCGATTGTTATCTGGTCTAATCCAGTTCAGGTATTATCTCGTCCCATCACACGTGTTTTGGCGGATTGGCGTCGGCCATGATGATATTGCCGACGATGGAACGACTCCTCTTACAAAATGTTCACCTGTGCCGTAGTATCGCTTTTGAAGCGGGAAGCTCAAAAAACCGCAAATTTCTTGCGCAGACTGTGAAGTTATGAGTGCATTTCAGACTTTGCCGATGCGCTCATCGTGATTTTTGAGGCATTATCTATAAGAAACAACTCTTATTTTTGCTCTAGCAAAAGTTTGCAACAGGCCCATTGATATTCATAATGTTCACGTTGCACCCTCGTATTGCAACCATACACGGCTGTGCAAATATCCGGCATTTGACTGTATGTTCATACGTAGTTCAAAGTTATTAGTCGATATTACTGCATCGGATCTCTAAAAGCGAATTTTATTTCAAGGTCCGAACGTCCTTAGGTAGTTCCGTGCGGTTCTGTCTCATCAACAAGCAACACTTTTCGACGTCGCTGCTAACTAAGCCGACCTATCAGACCTAGTAATTTGCGATGGATCGAATCTTCTTGGAACTGCATCGCGAGGTGGTACCAAAATCATGTATCAGCGTTGCGATTCCTAAGTCACCGAAAAGTAACGAAAGACTCGCAAATAAAGAGCAATTGAGAGGATCGGAGGCAAAAGTAGTCCCGAACCTCTGAGTAAAATTCGCTCGCAGAAAGTTTGAAAAGAAGAATTTGATAGTAAGAATCAGGGTTGAATAAAATTCGAAATTGAAATGCTCTTAGCTTGATCAACACGTGTTTCCGTCTTTAGAATTTAAAATTCCCTGACATTTCAAGGTTTTTCAATTAAAAATGTTATTTCCCGATTTCATTTATTAGAGAGATCTTCAATGGTTTTTGATCTAGGTAAAAATTGGACTGAATTTTGGGATAAGGAGCCACAGACGCTTATGTTCAAACGAAACTAATGGTACATACATCGTTTCTAAACCGAGCCTGAAATTTCGGTTCTAAATTACAGTATATAGTCCAAATAAAGTTGTATGCATTCACAGGTACCAACACGGTCAGCGAATTTTTCTATTTTCACAAAGACACCTCCGTGAATTGTAAGACATTAATCTGCAATGGGAGGATTCTCGCAGGCTAGCCAATGCGTGAAAAGTAGCTATCCACGGCTACATAAGACGTCGCTTCAGGCTAACTGAAGAAAATAGATGTGTTGGCATTCGAAAGGTAGAGAGAGAAAAAAAGAAAAATTCAATTGAATCATCGGATTGGCGGCTTACGCCGCGCCTCACGGCAGCTTGAAAAATCAATTTCAGAAGTTTTACGAGTTGTTGACCGGTCACTCGGTTGAGAGCGTCACCTTGCCATTCGACGGCCACCTCGACTTTCAGATGACCGAGGTCATTTTTAGTTTTACGGATAGCATGTTTATGCGACAATAAACAGTGTTAAATAACTGCGACAAACACGGGGTAATAGTTTGATTCAACGACAAAATACATGAATAAACGCTGGAAAAATGGCGTGACGAGGATGGAATAACGTTAAAACACAACCAGGATGTTTTGGGTCAATTATTAAATGCCTATTCTCAATTGAAAAAAAGTTAAACATCAGAATTTTTTAATTTTCTCCCGCACTGAACAGAAAAATTGCGTGGCCATCCGTTTCGTTATGTTTTTCTTGCTTCTGCGTTTACACTGAACCCTGATAGAGGTATTGTATGCCTCGGTCAATTTCAGGCTCATTTTCTGTTAGTGTATTTTATGCAGGAATTACACTATTGCGTTTTTTAACCTTTTGATTTTTAGCTTTCGATTCTACTTGAAAATGGGGATGCGTTTGGCCCAAAATGTCTTGCTGAATGTTTGGCTGAGTCTTGAAATTGATAGACAAAGCAATAGACAAAGAATGTAAAATGGATGTAGAGGGATCCTATTGGTGGAAGCGGGTGGTTGCAATGGACAAAGAAGGTAGATAATACACTTACTAACGGCAATCCACAAGAGACCCTATAGTTAGTCCATCATTTGGACTGCATTTTGCAATTTGGACCTATAAATTCCGGCCCGGTTTAAAAACAACGTATGTGCCATTAGTTTCCCTATGCACATAAGTGTTTTTTCAGATGAGCCAGAATTTATAGGTCCAAATTGCAAAATGCAGTCCATTTGCTCCCTTAGTCTCTGGGAACCAACCATGTAACCACAAGGATTGCTCCATACTCCTTAATCATTCGTTGTCTATCGCTTTGTCTATCAATTCCAACAATCTGACTGGCTGTGTTTACGTCTTATTTTATGCTTGTTGTACCCACACTGGAAAAAAACACATTGGATCTAGAGTCCAGACTCTTAAAAACATCGACAAGAAAAAATACTCTTGATTCAATGGATTTTTGCTTAAATCATGAACCAAGCATCTTAATTTGAGCGGATTTTCTTTTGATTTAAGCTTGAAGCTGATTGAATCAAGAGTATTTTTTCTTGTCAATGTTTTCAAAAGTCTGGACTTTAGATCCAATGTGTTTTTTTTTTTTTTTTTCCAGTGTGCATTCGTTGTCTACTGCTTTGTCTACCAATTTCAACAATCTGGCTGGCTGTGTTTATGTCTTATTTAGGGCTTGTTGTACCCATATCTTAATGTTTTCTCATTTATTTATATATTATTATATATTATATATTATTATTAAAAATAATAATCCAAAGAATCCGGTTCCTTTTGAATGAACACCATCTTCCCGTTCTCCACTCGGCAACATCAGATGAAGCAACGGAGCGATTGAATCACATTGAGCGACGCGCGGAATGCGTTAAAGGTTTATTAAACAGAGTTGATTGGTAGAATGCACGCGGCCAGTAAAAATAATAACCCGCGAGTCAAACGCCATTGGCTGATGCTAAAAAAAAACAGGGTGAGAAAGAGCAGCGGGCGGGGGAAGGAGGGGGCGATTGCGGCCAAATTTCAAAACAAATTGACACGGGGAAATTATGGTTTTAGGCGTTGAAACACGGACCAAACAGACGGGAGCGGGTGCGTTGTACGGTTGTCCTAAGGAAGAACGCCGTATGAGCCATCAGGCGTTGCCAAATTTACTTTGATAAATCAGGGATTTTCAGGAAAATTCAGGAATATTTCTCTTCAGAGTTTTTAGAGGGTTTCGTTCGGGATTAGATCTAACAAGTTTGAAAATTTCAAGGAAAAATATTTATAACTTTCTTTAAAAATAATTAATTGCTGAGAGGAAATTGGGCAACATTTGAATGCTCATACGGCGTTTTTACTTAACACGGCCCAGTATAGCTGCCGCAATTAAGGCTAACGTCTCAATTCTCAATTACGCCGATAATATCGCAGCATCCAGTGCTATCTGCCATTCCAGGGATTCTCAAACTGTGTGGCGCCACACTGTAGAACCAAATTACAAGAAGGACACAGTTTTTTGGTTCAAAAGCTTGCACAGTCAGAAAAAATAAGCGATATTTTGTTTTAATGTGGGTTTAAAGCACACAGTGACATAAACGTGCTGTTTTTTGCTGGTTTTTAGGGGGGTTACATTGACGCAATTTTTGAGTTGAAAACTTGCCCCCTCGTTAAAATTAGGCATGAACCACCAGGATCGAACCGTGATCGGAGGAATGTTAGTCCAATGCGCTAGCCACTCGAATGTCACAACCTCTTGGTGGCATAATGAGAAACAAAAGTGCGTGTTTTCACGCACATCCCTTGCAAAAATTGCTGCATCCCTAGATGTCATTCAGTAACCTAAGGTTTCGGTAGATTTGACCAAGAATTTTTGGAGCAACCATATCGATTTGGCTGACCTGGTCAAAAAATTACTAACTTGTAGTCAAAAAGTTCCTTGGCATTCATAGCGATTCATCTGTGAAAAAAAAAACGATGAAAAAATACGAGAACGAGAAAATCTAGAGAAATAGAAGAGCTCGGTTCAATATTTTGTTAATTTCCATCATTTCTACAACGATACTAAAAACACCTTCACCTAACGGACAATTTTCAATTGAGCCCCGGATTTTTCACTGCCTAAGAACCTATTGTCAAAAATTTACAGGTCCCTCAAAAAAGAGGCAGAAAAAGGTCATTTTAAATAGAACTCCTTGCGATTTAGAAATTGAAAGACGGCTGTAAATTGATTGTATTGAGTGCTTAAACGCGAACTAAATTGCAAGTTTCCAACAACCGCAATTGTGTTGAAAGCACTAATACGCATATAAAAGCCGTGTTTGAAACAGGTAAAGTGGCCCCGACTGATGCTGCCCGATCAACGCACAGATGTGCCTGCCCGAACCGAAAGGGTGCGGGCTCACACTGCTCACAGCGTGTAATTCACTTACGCTCATTACGATCGGAACCAATCCATTTACTCCCGCCTTTGTCGTACACAGCACACAATTCGTCGGTTTACGAGGGCACGGGTATCGGTCACGAAACCGAAACTCAAACAAAGGGGGGACTGAGAACCCCTGTACTATCGATTATGGCGGTTTGGCTCCGCTTTTATTTAAATAGTACGATTAAGTATTATTGAATATTGAGCCGCGAGGATCGGACCGGGGAGTGTGGCACATCGCGGCGTGTGGTGCCGGGGCCCCGGGGGACGGCGGGGGGAGGGGGGAGGGGGGGCTGGGACCCCACGAGGGGACGAAGGATGCTGAGCTTGCTTCGACTCCGAGTCCGAGTCGGTCTTAATTAAACTGTCAAGGTAAAAACGCGGTCCGTCAGACGGTGTGTTCATAACTCATTAGTCGCAAGTTATCGACTAAACAGGGCCCTGAGAGCACCACTGCTCGGCTGTGCAGGAACGTCGTAACTGCAACCCCGCGTTGCCAAATTTCCTTTTGGTAAAATTGTAATTTACCAGGAAATTAGAGCGCATTTTCCTTCCGTACTTTTCCGATTATTTTATTCGCAATTTTAGGTTAGGTATCTGAAAAATTCAAGGAAGAATATTCGTGGCTTCCTCTCCAAATAAAGATTTTATCGGGGGAAATTCGGCAACATTGGAATGTCCATACGATGTTTCGCCTTACCACGGCATACCGATGCCACTTGCCTATGCTTCCTTGCTAAGGAAAACGCCGTATGAGCCCTCCGGATGCTGCTAAATTTCCATTTGATAAAATACGCTTTTCCGGAAAATTTGTGAACACTACTTCTCGAAATTTTCAGTTAATTTTATTCGTAATTTAATGTAGTTCACCTGAAAATTGTAAGGAGATGTATTCATAATTTTTCTTAAGAATATATATTTTCACTGGGGCTATTAGGCAACTTTGGTATGCAAATACTGCGTTTTTACTGAGCATGGTGGATGGTTGCGCCCGAGCGCCCAGGCTGGTGCACCTCTCAAAATCAATTCCGAGAAAAAATTCTCTGCCCTCCCGCGCTGTGCTTTGCCACTCCGCCATAGACTCAATCGGGACTTTCTGGCTCTTCACTTCACGGCACCCCACCTTCACTCTGCTCCTATCGGTTAGCACAACGCGGCTTTTTTGCGATTAAGTTCAAATGAAAGCTGAGAATTTTCCTTCAAATCAAAAGAAAATTTTGTTGAATATTTCCGTGACTCCTATACTTTCTGTATTTCCCGACTACCTGACCCACCCTGACTTCAGAATTTCCGAGTTGCCTGACTTTCGACCTTAAATTCTACTAATAAGTATTTCCTTCAATTACTCTAATTTTTGCCGAAATTAGAGGGAAAGTTTGATTTTTTAAAGTTAAAAATTATTAAGAAAAACACTCTCATGATTTCTCCTCGCTTCCTCTAGTAGCACCGGCGGAACTAGCTCAGCCGACAAGCCTACTCACAAATTCCTGACTTTTCCAGGTTGCCGTATTTAGGTCTGATTTTGTGGGTTTTCCGGTCCACCAAAAACCCTTTAAATCCTGCAAATCAATTTCCAGATGTTTCAAAAAGAATCTAAAGCTTTGAGGAAATTATTTTTAGAATAACTGGACACTTTAAGTTTTTTCTTGAAACGACTGCGGAGTCCTCGTGCGGAGATTGTTGATTGGAGGTTGCTATTCAAATAAAACAATTTTTTTAAAAACTCTGAGCAGGGTTAAACAGCTAGCATGGTCTGAAGTTTTGATAGGCCAGATTTCACTTACGAAGCAAGGCCAGAAGCTGTGAGTATAGAAAAAGTCATGAGCATTTATCTCATGCTCCTAGTACACATTGATCAGACATCTATAATTGAAAATGTTCAATGTTCATACATGAGAAGTTTTTGAACATTATTGTTTTTGAAATTCTACAAGATTCAACTATGAAAACACGATTCTGTAAAACTAACTTCGGTGGCATAGCCAGAAAATCAAGGAAGGCTCACTGAGAGGAAAGGGGGGGTCTAAAAGGTACAAAATTCCTGAGAATCACGAAAAATAACGTTTAGGAGGCGGAATTTCCAGCCATGGAGGGGATGGGGGTCAAGCCCCCTTCACAAGGTCATCAATTACCGTATCCTTTCCAAACACTCGAATTGAACCTTGAATGCCATTGAACTGCTACTATTGCTACATTACTTTGAAAATTATTATATACATAATTTATGATTGACTGAAATGTCAAATACCATCAAAAAAACTTTCGAGGAAGAGCAAGAAGGGAGGGAATAATAGAGTGACACGCGTTACGGAATTGAACGCGCCACGACATTTCGTCCAATCATGAGCTAGCTTCTGCATAAATTTGAGAGGGATTATGTTGTAGCCACAGAGGTGTTGGCATTCGGACGAGATTGGAGATTACATTTTAAAAATTCCATGCTGAGCTTGAAAGAGGATCTATGTCCTGACCAATAGGATGAAGGTACCTCGCAAAATTGGGCACAGTATTTGCATATACTTAAATTGCAAATTCTCATCGCGAACATGACCGTGGGGTAATAGTTGAGATGAAAAATGGTTGCTCACCTTTGGTTTGTAGTACTTTTGGGTGTTGCAGAGATCGATGACTAGACCTAAATTTGGTATGGCCTTCACGAGATCATCCAGTGTAAACCTGAAAGCAGAAACAAAAATGGTTCTTTTAGTAATAGAATTACAGCAGGGTGTCTACTAGTGCGTCATCGTCTAAACTTATTTATTTTCAATTACATATTCATTGATTTTTCAAAATATTTTTCAGGAAGATCCTCTATTCAGAGGTTTTCCTGAAATGTTTGATTTTTCATTATCTTCGTCCCACTTTTCCCTACGACACAAATTCATGAAATCGGAGTTCGTTAAGTATTTAATACTTCTCAATGGAATTTTTCCGAAACACCTTGCTTAACAAACGCTTGATATCATCAAATTTTCTGACCATTGTTTTTTTTCTGTATAGTAAAAATAAAATTTTCTTGGATCCAGAGTCCAGACTCAAAAATTTGCCAAGAAAAAATACTCTTGATTCTATCGGATTCTTGCTTGAAATGAGAGCCAAACCTTCTAATTTAAGTGGATTTCCTGTAGGTTCAAGCAAAAATCTAATTGAATCATGAGTATTTTTCTTGTGAATCTTTTTTGAGAGTCTCGACTCTGGATCTAAGAGCCTTTATTTTTCCAGTGTATTACTTAACTAAGGTTGACCTCTTTTTAGATTCCACCAAAAATCCAATTGAATAACACTGAACAAAAATTCTCGGCGTTTTTACCAAGGTCCGTTGGTACTTTTACCACCTCACTTTTTTTTACCAATTATTGGTAATTTTACCAAGACAGACGGGTAAGCTTACCTAAAAACCGGTATTTTTACTGTTTTTTTTCGGGTAAGAATTTCACTTTTATTGGTAATCAATTCCCGGTAACTTTGCCATTTTATCTCGGTAATTCTACCACAGTCGATAAAATATATTGGCGTTTTTACCAAGGTCCAGTCAAATTACCGAGAAACTTCAATAATTTTACAGAGATTTCTCGGTAAAATCACCAATTCCATAAATGGTAATTTTACCAACAAAAAACTGGGATCAAATAGAACCCTGAATTCTTGGTAATTTTACCCTTTTCTTAGTAAATACAACGAGATTTTTTTTTTTCAGTGAATGAGTATTTTTCTTGTCAATTTTTTCAAGAGTCTCGATCTCGACTCTGGATCCAAACGACTCTTTTTTCCAGTGCTACTCGTAGGGTTGACTTGACACTCGGGGTGGGAAACTTATCGGCGCGATGATGATAAACACCCCGGAGCTTGGCGCCAAATATTCATAGATCACAGGCTGTCAGACTAGGCGAGAAAGAATTAATAAGAAAGGGTGCTCGATGGAAAACAAATCATTCGTGGCCCACGATTCCGATCCTAATCGATTAAAAATGAAGCAAGCTAAAAGCTTTTCGGTGGCCCGGCTCCGCGCTCAGCGGCGTGGCGGGAATAATCGATTATCGATATCTCACCGTTTGAAACTATAGTAAAGAATCGATTACTAAGGTGTTCGCTGCGAGCACCCTGATAATCGATCCTTTTCCATAGGTTTAAATGGCATAACAATCGATATATCGCTCACGCCACGCCACTGTCCGCGCTACTTGTGATATGGGTTCGGGGGTCCAGATCTCCCGATCCGCCTAGAATGTCGGGTGCGCTTGTCAGCGGGGCCCACGGGTAATATATGGGCCCGCGCCCATCATCCCCTCGTTTCGGAGGAGGCGCCCCACGCCTACGCCTACCCCGTGTCGGCTTGTCGGGGGAATTCGCCTTCTGTTTCGAAGGGAAACTGCATGATGATGCACCAAACGGCAATAGTGGTTGAATCTCGGCGCAATGTTGCCGAGAGGTTTTCAGACAAGGTGTGAATCAGGTTGATCAGTAATTTTCAATTAACTGGAAAAACGCATCTATCGTGCTGTTATGATGAAGATGAAAAAAAGATGAAAAAGTATACCGAAACACGCATATTGTTGAATAAGGTTTATTGGCTTGGATGCATTTCGGGCTTAACCCATCTTCAGCAAGCACTTAAAACAAAACACAGAAACAATTTAATTACAGAAAAGAATTGTCACAATGCATGATGGAGAAGAATAGCGAGAGGCAAAGCGAACTAAAACACTTGGGAACTGGTCAAAAATATTCAACAATATGCGTGTTTCGGTATACTTTTTCATCTTTTTCATCTTTAATTTTTAATTCTTGTAATTTTGAAATCAAGAAGAGGAACATGGCTCACATGAATTTTCATATCTTTTTTGGAATGATTATAAACCAATAAAAACGCGTTCAAAGTTGCGTGTTTTGTAAGATGTCGTATGTGATGGAATTCAGCACCTTAGGCGCATACCAACGGGCCACTACATAAGGTCAAAATCTTACAGAAAAAACGGGAAACAAAAAGAAAAGTTTGGAGACCTCCTGAACGAGGTGTCGAGAAGTATTGTTAACATAGATCAAATGGGAATGTTTCAGTGAATCCTCTGTACAGTGCGAAGCAAATTCCTAAACATTGTCAAAGGAATCCGCACAAACGTTCTTTTGTAAAAAAAAAAAAAAATAAATAAATTGCCCAGTTTTTGACAATAGCTGATGTGACTCAGTTTTTTTATGCTAAACGCATTCCATCAATTGGCCCATTGATGTGCACCTGAAATGCTGAAACTACATCGAATACGACGTAAAAATAGAACAATTTCCATACATTTCGCTACATCTGCCAAAATCAGTGTTGCAACTTATTGAAGCATTAAACACACAATCCCGTCAGATGCAATATACAAGTGGATGATTTAAGTGCAGAGCGGATTTTATCTTCTCTTTTCTTAGAGGAAGCTTCACTCGTTAAGACCGGAATCGATGATTTTACAAATAGACGCCTATTCCATTGTTACGTGACGTAGCCCTGGACGCCTGGACGCCCCCTGTAACGCACCCGACGCACAGGATCGGACCCTTCTACCTCTTAGAGCGTCACGTTTTTTGTAGAGTTTACGGTTTTCAAGGTGATTCGATGGACGCTATATTTTTTGTCAGAACGGGATGCGATATACCGCATCAATTGGTTCCATTTTTTCAGCTACTCGTCATTTTTCTCTAATTTTGAGATCGCAATTCTGTTGTCAGGAGACTAAAGCACTCACGTACCAATTTTAACAAAGAAATTCAACGTAATAAAGGTGTGGTTTTTTTAAAGGGAAAATATCGCATTCGAGTGCAATTTCGATATCAGTATCGAATGCAATGTTTTCTCTCTAAAAAAACCACGCCTTTATTGCGTTGAATTTCTTTGTTAAAATTGGTAAATGAGTGATTTAGTCTCCTGACAACAGAATTGCGATCTCAAAATAGGAGAAAAATGACGAGTAGCTAAAAAAATGGAGCCAATTGATGCGATATATCGCATGCCGTTCTGACACAAAATATGGCGTCCATCGAATCACCTTGAACTTTTTTTCTCTGAGTGCAATCGTCCTTTTCACAGCCAACGCGGCAAGATTGCCCACCCTGAACGCGGTGAGGGTGAGGGCGGCTCCACCGCGAGTGATGAGTAGTAAATATTAGAGTCAATAATTGGCTCCTGATTTAAATTCAGATGCCGGGCATTAGAATAGTTTCGGGGGCTTGAAACAAAACCAGCGAGGGATTAGTAAATGAGCCGGTAACGCGGCAAAGGTGTCGGGGGAGGCCGCTCCAATTTAAGGTGGTAATGAATCGACTCGATAGAGATGTGAAGCCTTAAGGTTGCGCCTTCGCCCGCCAAAGGCTCCGCGTTTAAGGGTGGCCCATTCGTCATAATTTCATTAGTGGGCCCTCGCTCCTCCGGGAGAGAATCGCCTCTTCATATCTTCCAACGAATACTCGCGTGAAATATAGCATAGGCCTGCCTTCCTAACACCTCGGTATCGCGGTTGAGAGAGGAGCACTGTGAGAGGGTTGTAGGCACGGTGGAACAATGCACTTGTGTTTGAAAAGGGGTCATTTCCGCTGTATGAGCGGGAGGCGTCAAAACATTAGGATTTCTCGGGTGAAAAATTAAGTGTGGTGGAGAGAAAACGCTTACTTGGACTGCTACTGAATCAAAAATATTGATAAGCCTCTGAGAGCCAGGGCATCTATATACGAAAAAGTTGATGGGCGCATCGATCTTCTAGAATTTTGACATAATGCATTCCTCGGCCTCTTGCAAACTTCGGCTCGAGCAAAAAGAAGAGTTACTTCTTATAAGAAATAGTTAAAAAATCACGATGAGCTCATCGAGAGAGTTTGAAGTACACTCCCAACTTCACAATTTGCGTAAGACATATGTATTTTTTAAGCTTCCTGTTTCAAAAACGATACTACGGCTCAGGTGATCATTTCGCAAAAGGAGTCATTCCATCCAACCCATGCGCACAAGGATGCTACACAATATTCCACATGGCCGACGCTTCCGCGCACAGATCGTGATAAAGCACCATGGTCTTTATCAACGCAAAGCAATTGTAAACATGAACACGCCTGTTGATAAAATCCCGTCTCGCCATGTATGTGTTTTCGCGGGTTGGTGTCGGCCATCTTGAATGATGCGCGTCCTGCATGAATAGCATCCTAGCGCGCAAGGGTTGAATATAACGAATCTTCTTGCAAAATGTTCACTTGTGCCGTGGTATTATTTATGAAGCGGGAAGCTTAAAAAACACATACCTCTTGCGCAGATTGTGAGGTTAGGAGTGTATTTCAGACTTTCCCAATGCGCACATCATGATTTTTGAGTCATTTTCTATACACTGGGAAAAAAACACATTGGATCTAGAGTCCAGACTCTTAAAAACATCGACAAGAAAAAGTACTCTTGATTCAGTCAGAATCTAGGTGAAATCAAGAACCAAGCCTCTTAATTTAAGCGGATTTCGTTTTGATTCAAGCAAAAATCCGATTGAATCAAGAGTATTTTTTCTTGTCAATGTTTTCAAGAGTCTAGACTCTAGATCCAGTGTGCTTTTTCTTCCAGTGTAGGTACTTGACAACTCTTCTTTATGCTCTGGCTGAAGTTTGCAACAAGCCCATTGAGGGAGGTTTTCTGCGCGGGAATATTTCGTTGAATCAGTCTTTAAATGGAGATGTTGCATTTGTGAGGAATTTGCGATTTGACTATTGATCCTTACGTAAAAATTCGCGAGAAACACGATGGTGCCACTGGTTTTCTCTGAAATCAACTCCCAAGCTCAAAAAAAGCTCTCAAAGTGAGGCCAAAATGGAGGGGATATCCCACCCTACCCTGAGAGTCCACCTCTCCATCAAAACAAACTCTCCATGCAAAGATAGGGAGCAAATACATTCAAAACTGAAAACACGGCATCACTGCTAATGTACTTGCTCTCTATCTTTGCATGGAGAGTTGGTCTTGATGTAGAGGTGGACTCTCAGAGTAGGGTGGGATATCCCCTCCATTTGAGCATCAACTTGAGAGCTTTTTTTGAGGTTGGGAGCTGATTGCAGAGAAAACCAGTGGCACCATCGTGTTTCTCGCAAACTTTTACAAAAGAATCAACAGTCAAATCGCAAATTCCTCACACATGCAACATCTCCATTGACAACTCTTCGTTATGCTCCAGCTGAAGTTTGCAACAGGCCGATTGGAGTTGGTTTTTTGCGCGGGAATATTTTGTTATATCGCAGTCTTCGAATTTTCAATTTCATCAATTTTCTCTCGTCAAAAAGACGTCGGTTCCCGGCGCCAACGAGCGGGGGGCTCTCGCTGACAGGAGGGCAGCGGGAAACTCACACGGTCTCCCGTCATCGGGATCGGTTAAGGATATCGTGCGAGCCGCGGCCAACGAGGGAGACGAGGCGACGAAACCGCGTTGTAATTGATGCATTTACTTAAACGCTCTCGACGCGCGCCTAATCGCCCGCGCTCCTCGTTCTTCTTTTCGAGGCTCAAATCCCCGCCGAGACCGCTGTGTAATTATCGTTAAATAATAAGGAGACCCGACCGTGCTATTATTAACGCTAATACGATCTAATATAGTGATTTTCGTCCCGATCTCCCATAGCTCCCATAACTCCCGTCTTGGGGAAAAACGCCGTATCCATATTCGAATGTTGCTAAATCTCTTGCAGGGAGACAAGTAGATTTCAAAATTGCCCGACTTCAAGGGTGGTTCGTAAATTACCTAACACTCAAACACTGGGGGGAGGGGGGGTTGCGCCATTTTGTTTTTACGTGTTATAGGATAGAAACTTATGTCACAAAAGCGTTAAAAACTGGTGGAGCGGGAAGGGGGTAAAAAATGCTGGGAAAAAGCGATGGATAATTTATGGACGCTCCTTCATTCATCGACGTTCGGACCCTTCTAGATGTGTTCTGCGCCTCCTCCGAAAATCGCTTTTTCTGCTTATGCGGGTGTAAAGGATGAAAATATTTTACAGGGGAAATTTTTTACGAAAAATTCCTTGAAATTTGAAAGTAATGCAGAATTAGACAATTCCGGAGCGCAGGTAAGACCCTGAGATACATGCAAAAATAATCACAATTTGGGAGCGCAGGTAAAGGCCCTGAGTTACATGCAAAAATAATCTCAGAGATAAGATTTCCTAATTTTTGATACATTTTTTTAAAACGAATTCCATATTTTGGGCAAGGGATTTAAATCAGAGAGACTGATAGAATAAGAATTCTGAAAGTCAGGAGAAAAAAAATCGCAGAGAAATATTCAAGATTCAAAATCAATTTTTATCGACCTTTCCAGATTTTTTCTGCATATTCAAGAACGTTCTATTTTCTCAAAAATACATTTTCCGGTAAACTTATTTGCATTTTATCTTTGATACATGTACATAATGTTTCACTTGCAATTTAATCTCCTAGACCTCAAGTTTTCAAGGAAAAATATGGTTAACTTTCCCAAAAATTGAAATCCCACTGAGAGAAACTCGGCAACGTCGGAAAGTTGATACGGCGTTTTCCCTCCGAGAGCTTCCCTTGCCTTGACTTTCCCCGATGTCCTCTCGCTACTTTGTTGGAGCCGTCAAAGAACAAAGTAGACCCTTCCGAGCTCATGATCGTGACACAAGGGTGCGAGAGCTTGACCTCCGACCTGGACGTCGGCTGATGCAATCGAGATTCCCTACTTGATGTTGTGCCAGTACGTGAAACCGGAGAGTGGCGGCATACCGTCGCTCCTCTGACGTAAGGGTGTACCTCGATTTCAACATGAGCCCTGTTCGCCATAAAACTCTATCCTTTCCGCGGCTCACGTGGAAATTGAGGATACGCCTTTAGGCCGGAGGAGTCACGCTGAGGCCAACACGGAAGAGAAGAGTCAATTTGATCGAGTTTCTGATACTGGACGGTGCTGATACGATAACTCCACCGATCATTTTCGATTAGGTTCATCAGCTTGGGCGGATCCATGAAAATTTCGGAAGATGACTGATGCCGTCAAAAATCGACTCGTCGGAATTCGGTTATTTCCTCCTTGCCGCTCGAATTGGTGGGTGATGCATTCCTATCGTGGACTGCATTTATCGAGAGGAAACTGACTCGATTACAGAGTTTTCAAAATTGTGTAACTTTTTCAGCTCTAAAAAAATAATGGTATTTTTTTTAATAATCTCTTTTTTTAAAAAAAAAGTAATCTTTCCTTGAGCAAACTTTTGATAAAACACAAAATCAGTTATTGAGTTAGGCTGAAAAAATTCGCTTTCATCATGAGTCGTTCAAGTCTCACCTTTTGGGTCACTTCCAAACGAAAAAACCTTATATTTTCAGGGTGTCTACTAAAATGTCATTTTGAATTTTCCTAACACTTTCCTGAATTTTCCTGCTATTTAAAAAAAATTCTGGTTTTTTGCGAGAGTGAATAGATACGTTTTTAACTAATAAATCAGCATATTTAATGAATAGAACCAAATGTTTGAGAAATGCTTGAAGCCTCAGAATTTCCTGATCAATGACCGATTGCCCCGATGTTTCCCTGATTTTTCTTAATGTTTTCCTGATTTTTCTCGAAGTTTCCCTGATTTTTCCTGATGGCACTGAAAATCCCGATATTTCCGGATTTCTATTGATGGTAAATACCTTGCTTAAGGAAAAATAGGATGAAATTAACCATTTTCCATTTAAATACAAAACTTTAAAATCCAACCTGAGAACTGGGACAAAAGAGTGAGTTTTAATAAGAAGAGGCCAGGAAAACACAAGTGGCTGAGGAACGGAGGAGAACGGAGAGGGCCGGCAGATATGAGACGAAAAGTACGTAACAGTTAAATTCTTCATTAGTTAGCTTGTTTCCAATTTGCTCCCTGGTAAGATATGGGCCCGATAACAAGGACCTTATAATTAAAATTCTATCGAGGATGCACCTCGGAGCATGGCGCGAGGCTTAGGCCCCGAGCTCGTAAATATTTAACGCGGGAATCTGATCGGAGGGCGAGCTACCTCGCTTATGCTAAAAGGAACTATGAGCATAGGGTTGCCGTGGAGCATAGTTCCTTTTAGCATAAATAGGTTCAGCTCTCGTTTCGCTGGGATAAAACACTCGGCGACTCCGCCCAAACGACTAACCATCAAAATAGACGCGCGGCCGCAACGCGCAACGCCGGTCGGTAATAATTTCTCGAATCCCATGCACCCTCTCCTTACCAGCTTTTGTTTGGTCCAGGCATCGGGGGCCCAATCAGATGGACTTACCGCGGTTTTCCCGCGGCTATCGCGGGGCTTCATCATGCCCGGCTCGTAAGTCTTGTGACCAAGTTTTCCTCGCGAATCCACTTCGCTGGCTTCCTATCAGATTGACTATACGGTAAGAAAAAGTAACCGACGTTTTGTGTTGAAATGGGGAGTAGAGAAAACAAAGTAACCCAGACGTCCAGTTGGTTATTCTTCAGTTTACGGAGACCGAGCTTTTGGGTTGAAAATTTGCATTCCCTTCAAAAGTCAGGCGCGAGCCGCCAGGATCAAACGGTTTGGGGGATGACGGATCAAACGGTTTGGGGAATGACGGATCAAACGGTTTGAGGGATGACGGATCAAACGGTTTGAGGGATGACGGATCAAATGGTTTGGGGAATGACGGATCAAACAGGGGTGCAAAAACTTCTGGACCGCGCAACCAGGCGGGTCGCGATCGGTCGCGTATGTAGGAGAGAGGGCCCCGAAAACGGTGTTTTCAAATGGGAAAGCCGTCAAACTTTCAAGTCTTGCTTTCGGGAACAGACTATCAATTTATGGGTTAGCTTTATGTTGTATACCGGTGGGCTTTGGATAGCTTGATTTGTCATCGAGCAACTATTTTCACTCTCCGGAGATCAAATTGCATACCTACTAAAATGAAGGAGTTTCGAGTGAGCGCAATAGTTTCTGGCCTCTCGGCGCCGCGTGCGTAGTATTTGACAATTTCTTTTGAAGTAGCGCGACTATTTTAACTCCCCGGAGATCAAATTGCATGTGCAACAAAATTAAGAAACTTGTAATGAAGCCACTGAGGCGCTGATATATGGCACGGCATTTTTTTTTTTTTTTTTTTTTTTTTTTTTTTTTTTTTTTTTTTTAAATAATTGAAAACATTGCCCAACGAAGCCAGTTTCTTTGAGCCTTGAAGTTACTACTTAGACTTCCCGGAGATCGGACCGCACATCTAACAAATCGTGTCCTGACTTCCATGCGCGTCATGGGCAGTGTGCTTCTTAAATGAAGAGGAGGCGAAACAAGAAAATCATATATTTTCTGCAAAAAAGCACTTCTAGCGGGAGAGAAAAATTTAAGGATGAGCGCTTTCTTTCCTGACAGTGCGTTTAAGTCTCCAATTGAAAATTCAATTTATTCAAATAATTTCTTCGCTTTGAGCAAGGCTAACGGTTTACCGCACAAACACATGTATTTTGATCACATTACTTAGCGACATTTACCAAAGCCCATTTTTCTACGTAAACAATTAAAAGTGTGTGGCACACAAAACCAACCCGCCATTAAAAAGATTTAAGAGAGATGGTTCTAATTTTTCGAGAGCGACCAAATGTTTAAAAATTATAACTCAGGGGAAACTAAGTCATCCTGGATCTTACGAGAAAAATCATACAAAAAAGAAAATATGAGTAGATCTTACCATTCTTTTGCATCTCTGTTTTGCATCGATTCCTATAAACAAGAACAGAAAAGAAAAAAATAGACATTAAAAGGATCTTATTAAATTCATGACAACGGCAAAAAAATTCTGTAAGAACTTAGTAAATTTTGGACGGAAGTCGCAAGTCAAAAATTAATGCAAGATACATTTTGCTCTCAGTCATTTTTTCCATAGACACAACTCTGATTATTGAGATGTGCGATACCCTCCGCTTTGCAAAATATCATCTAAAATAATACAAAACGGCGAGTTTAAGGTAAGTAAAATGTCACTGCATTACGTTATTTTGATCGCAGTTAACAACGCTGCAACTGTAATTAGGTTCAAAACTTCAAACGAATGAAAATTTAATTGACGTATTTGCATTAAAGACAGGGCGAAAAAGAAATGAACAAAATGAGGAGACACGAAAAGAACACGAAAGAGGAGAATTAAAACGGATTTAAGAGAACATTAGAGGATGAGGAATCTGCTTATTACTCTCTTTAAAGACTTAAGCTAAAGCAGAAGTGATATTCAACTAGAGCGTTCTAGGGTTACTTTGGTTTTTAGTACGTACTTCATTTCTATTCATTCACTTTTTTCTTCAACTTAATCTTTTTCTTCAAAGAAAATGTTTACGTTAAGAATGAGCTATACTTGCTAAGACATGAATGAAATGTCCCATCTCTTTCTTCATTTTGCGAGGTAAATACCACACAAAAATTGACGAATCGAAAACTTTCTCCCACAGTGTGTATTAACAACTACAAAATAATTCAAAGAGCGTGGAAAATTACTGCTGAATTTCCCTGTGATTTTCTTCGCCTCTGAACTTGTTTTAAAAAAATTCAACAAAAACGGTTGGGATGGGAAGTATCTTTGAACATACGAGGGGCGTTCAATAAGTAAGTATCCCCCCTCTCTAAAATCCATAAGAATGGACCAATTTTAAAAAACTTGGGCTCAAAATCTTCCTTAGGATATTTTGAGTTCAACAAAACAAACCGCAACAAAATCGGACTATGTGCGGCCGAACGCGAGCCGTTTGAACGCGCCGAGGTGCTCGACGCTCCCGCCGAATCTGCGAGGATTTGAAGTCCGCTACAGGAGAAGAGCTTCTCTGCCAAAGCCTCAGTCGTTCATCACTGACGAAAAATCAAAGAAATTTTTGTAGAATAAGGGGCTTACCTCACTTCTCCACATAACCAGCTCGATCCAAGCAAGTCTGATACTGAGACTAAGACTAAGAGAACAGCTTTTGGATGCCTCGTGCGTGGAAGTCTTTCAGCTGACCGCGGATGAAAGAGTGGACGGCTTGTTTGACCTCTTCCACTGATTCAAAATTAACTCCTCCGAGTTCAGATTTCAGATACGATAATAAATGGCAAACCAGACCACCATTTATGAAATAAAATAAGACAGAAAATTTAAAAAATTTGAAGGGAAAATCGCTCTTTTACGCTTTGTGTTGTGTGGTTCGAGGAAGAGGAAAGAAGGGAGGGTGGGCTTAAGAAAGAAAGAGAAGTACGAGACCGACAGAGGAGGAAGTAAATTAAGAAGGATTGCTAAGAAAACAGTACACAAAAACTGGCGCACAAACTATCTCTAACAATATTTGGTGGCAACTACAAAATTAATCAAAGAACTTGGAACATAACTGCTGAATTCCTCTGTAATTTTTTGGCCTCTGAACTTATTCACAAAAATTCAACGGATATGATTGGGTAGTTTCCTTGAAGAGAAAAAAAAAAGGAAGACAGAAATTGCAGTTAAAGGGAAAATCGCTTTGTATTGTACGCTTCGAGGAAGAAGAGAGAAGGGAGGGTGGGCTTGAAAAAGAAAGAGAATTACGAGCGAGTGAGGTGGAAGTAAATTAGGAAGACTTGCAAAGGCGAGCGATGCGCGATGTGCAGCGTTCGATGACTCGCTCGTTTTCAGCCTGGATGACCGTTGACTCGGGGTTAATTAATCGTAATTTGGATGTTTAAGAAACAACACCATTCATCGATTAGGTGTTTAACTTTCTCTTCTCGTCCCATCTCCGTGTCCGCTTACGGCCCGATGCTCCGCTCTTAGGCACCTCACGAATTTTTCATTATTTAGGACCTAATGGGGCCTTATTATTTAATCTGGTGCTCCCACCTCCTTCCTTGGGCTTGAAACCCTAGACCGACCGAATCCATAAAATAATCGAAGCCACACCAAAAGCCGGCAGACTTGCACGCCGTGAGCATTCGATTAGTCATTAGTATTCAACCGACAGCCACGTTTTAATTACCTTCCGTGGTAGTCTTGATAAAAAACCACAAACAAACACTGCGGGGAAAATGGCCCCCCGGTATTTAATTAAACATGTCCCAATTATTCAACTCGTATGCCACGAGGACATTTGGAAATATTGGGAAACTACTGCGTCTCGGGTCGACAGCTGAAGACTCGATTACCTTCAAAAGGTTTCGATTCGGAATAATGCACAAATGCAGGTGGACGATGAAGAACTTTATAGTTCAAACATCAGAAGTACTTGGAACTGAAATGGTTACCTTGATGATACATTGAATTTCGACAAGCCCCGACAATCCTCATTAAATCTTATCAAAATATAAAGAAAAAGCAGGAGGGGGGTGTTTTTTAGTACATGCTTTCGGATTCTAAACGTGTTTCAAATTTGAGGTAATTCTGACTTATATGTATGGAGTTGAACAATGCGTGGTTTTTTCAAGATTATAAAAAATTGATTGATTGAGGCCGGACCACGGTTAGAAATGCTTATTAATTGTTTAATACAGTGTACAGGTGCATTTCAGAGACAGTCTCTCCATCTTCAGCGTATATCACGATAGGCCTTTAACTATGTGCTTTGACTATACTTTTGCGATTTTGACTTCCTTATACAAATTATAAATTCGATATGAACTGTGAAGTCTGTCTCTGAATTTTTCCCGCGGAACTGCATGGTTATAAAGGTACGAGAGAGTGATGCTTTACGTATGTTGTATATTTCAGATCTTCCGTAGCACTTCCTATGACCCATGGAACATGCGAAGATACCGGTAGAGTTCAATTCGCAATTGTTTACTCTATCGTCCAATTTTCTGACTTAAGTGGTAGAGAAGTTCCACATTTCAATATAACATTATTTATTACCTTATAATAGTGAGAATCTCATTAAAATTCCATAGGTTAAGATAGTGCATAATAGATGTGTGCTCATTACGACCGCAGTTTGAGTGATACCTACGTCCACAGACCATTTGTCGGGGCTCTGACACACATCATCGCGCCACGCCAGTTGACCCCTGCGGCGACGTCATAATGTCTTCATACGCCCGCCTTTCCTCTCCTTTCTCCGCGGACTCAAAAGATAGACTTTGGTAGTCATAACGTCATGAATAAGTATTGATACTGGCTGGATCCGAAAATGGCACATCTGAACCTGGGCTTGTTTGGATTTGCCTACTTTAGAATAAAAAGGCGAAGTTTTTCAAGGCAAAAATCTTAAATGATTTCGGGCCCGTGAAAGTCCATTTATTTCAAAATGCTCAGCATAGCATAAAGTACGGAGTTTTTCAAAATATATAAGGATCATTTGGATAGCGTTACGCAAACTTGTCACATGGCTACATTAAGCCTTTTTGAAAGATCTTTTTTGTAAAGCAGAGACATGTGGGTTACATTCAATAGTATGGCAGCAGGAATTTGGATAATTCTACAGAGGAAACCCTGCATTACAAGATCATTAAAACTTAAGTAATCTTTTAAGAGGCATTGAGCGCATAAAACATTTTTCTTTGGACGTTTTTGTGTTTAAACAGAAATGGCGCTACGCAAGAGGGTCATAAACCTATTAAAGGATAAAAAAAAAGGCTTATTGTTAGAGTTGAAAAGAACCTTGTGTGGTTTAAGCAGAGACAAGAGACCCTCCACTAGGTAGTATTTTGGCCATGGTGGAAGCTTTTACTTTCTGGACTTCAGCATTCTACTGTTGACTTACCTACATGGTTGATGTTTAACAACGTGTTGGCAGTTTCGTTTCGCAAACAAGCCGAAAATGGCCGAAGTTTAGGAAACTTGTTTGGCTCATGACGTCACCCGAAGCTCATCATCGACCATGTAGGTAGGTCAACAGCCGAAATTAGGGTGATGACTGTTGCTCCCTTATAATTGTCCATAAGGAGCTGTTGAATCCCCGAAAGTAAAAGCTTCCACCTGTCGCCAAGAGGCCAGTGGAGGGTCTCTTGTCTCTGGGTTTAAGCGAGCACGTCCCATTTCTCAAGTTTGTCCGGGAAATAAAATCAAGAGAAGTCTGCAACGTCGCAAACAGACATATGCTGTTTCGCACTTTGTCCATGAACACAACTCTTCAATTGAGATAAGTGGTTTTAACGTCTAGCAATCGGGTGGCTAACCTCCTCGGTGGAAGAATGCGAGAGAAGATGTAATAGCCTCCCTTGCGAGCTTTCGGTGGAATTTCGACGTTTGACGTCAGGTAGCCGGCGCGCAATTTCGCTATGCGGCAGGACGTCCCCGCGGCGCGGCGCGCACGGTGGTGGTGTGCTCCGCGCCGCGCCGCGCCGGGTGGCGGGTGGTCCGTGGATCTTGGCTTCGGTGGTCCCGCGCCTTCCGATTTCATATAATTCAATTTCGCGCTAATATATTCCGCCATCGATACCGCGGCCGTCGCGCAGCTCCGCACAGGCAAACCGATCCGTGGTAGAATTCGAACACGATGAGGAAACTTTAAACACTGAAAGAAAATCTCGGTGTATTTACTAAGAAAATGGTAAAATTACCAAGAATTCAGGGTTCTATTTGATCCCAGTTTTTTCTTGGTAAAATTACCATAAACGCGGTCCAAATGTAGTCAAGTTCTTTCGTGGAGAATACATACACTGAAAAAAAATCTCTGTGTATTTACTATAAGAAGAGGGTAAAATTACCAAGAATTCAGGGTTATATTTGATCCCAGTTTTTTCTTGGTAAAATTACCATTTATGGAATTGGTGATTTTACCGAGAAATCTCTGTAAAATTATTGAACTTTCTCGGTAATTTTACTGGACCTTGGTAAAAACGCCAATATTTTTTATCGACTGTGGTAGAATTACCGAGATAAAATGGCAAGGTTACCGGGAATTGATTACCAATAAAAGTGGTATTCTTACCTGAAAAAAAACCAGTAAAAATACCGGTTTTTTAGGTAAGCTTACCAGTCTGTCTTGGTAAAATTACCAATAATTGGTAAAAAAAGTGAGATGGTAAAGGTACCAACGGACCTTGGTAAAAACGCCGAGAATTTTTTTTAGTGAACGCTTGTATCGTCCTTAAATCGAAACGTGGAAGTTTAAAAACGGTCACATTGGTTTTCTCGTCAGATTTTCATCAAAACCACCCCTTTATATTTACAACGTGACGATACAAACATTACAATTTCCACTTCAGATTACAGTACCTACATAAGAAGAGTATAGACATGTCGGTAATTTTGAGGTTAGATCATGTAGCTTTTAGGGCCCATATAGCCCCTGGGGGCGGCCAACCTATGAATTCAAATTATGTAGGGATTATTTAATATCACAATTGTTACGACCCGTATTTGACTTCGTTTTTGCATAAATTGAATCATTTTTTAAGGAAGAACGCTCATTTATGAACATCCTTGACCATCTTGGGATATTGGAACCTGAAGATTGGCAGTGACATTTTTTGTTTTCAACAGTTGGCTAAGACTGCCCTTTTGGACCCTAAGACCTCCATATTTCGACCTGTTCGCAGTGTCCCTGTATAGGTGCTCTAGTTAAAACGAAACGTGGAAGTTAAAAAATGGTAGATTGGTCACATTGGTTTTCTCCTTCAGGTTTTCGTCAAAATGCAGCCCTGTATATTTACAATATGACAAAATAAAACATCAAAATTTCCAGTTTTAGTGAGAAATGCCATGTCCGGTCTCACTCATTGAGTCCCTCCACTGTGCTCCGTGGAACTGACCAACCTCCCTCTTCCGCCCCCTCCCATACCCCGTCGTCTGTCCCGTCTCAACCATGCTGAGGTCTTCATTTTGTATTCATAAATAAATTAACACGTTACGTTTGTTATAATCGCGCGGTCTATCCTTCTCGGCAAAAACAGCGTATGTACGTCCGCGTTTTTCGCAGATTGTGTAACTTCACTTCAGGACGTATATTTGATGTTTATTTCCATAGATACTTTTAAAAATTGAGGTAATTTTTTCAGTTAGCAGGATGATGAGTTTCCTAGGATTTCAAAATTACCTAATTATTCTATGAGTTTACAGGATTTTTGAACAAAAAATTGCGTGACTTTTCTATGACTTTCGCTGATTTTTGTTCATAATTTCTGATGAAATGCTTTTCACTAAAAAATGTTTAGTGCGATGCCATTTGAAATTGAAATAATCCAAAAATCTACGAATTCACGGCAGAATTCTAATTTTTGTCGAGATTGTGTGTGACTGCGGTGGTAAATGATTGAATTACTTGGAGAAAAGAAAATAATTTCAAGGTTCCGCAAAGAAATTCCCGACTTTTTAATGTTAGGAAAAATTCCTAGTCTTTTTCAGATTTTCAATAACTTTCCAAAAATGTGTCACCCTGCTTAGGAGAAGTTGCACGCGGAGTGATTGAGTTGTGATGAAAAACCACGATACTGCGAAATCTTTCCGGGGTTCGTCGACAAATGTGCGGCTTCTATACATATAGATTCTAGCAGTGCAGATATAATAATTAGTCTAAAAACAGCGTATCTTCGTCTGTATTATGCACCGATTGTGTAACTTATTCATTCCAGGATGAGACGTGCGTATATTCGTTGCATTTTTCCATACACTGTTTTAAAATTGGGATAAATTTTTCTTCTTTTGGAGGAGTTGAATGAGTTGAATGAAGTTAAATGCTCTTTCGCTTTTTACTTGAACATATGAAGAAACACGAAATTACAAAATCTCTCAGGTTTATGTCTCCAAACATGCGAATTTAATAAATTCTATCAGTGAGACAAACTGAAAATGGCATTGACGTGTGCAAGAACCCGGAAAGTCAATTTGCTTTTATCTATGTTGAAAAATAAAACGCATAATATTTACGAACTTAATTGTACAATTGGATTCAAAAGTCGAAATAACTAACAGACAGGAGCATAGGGCGATTTCTCCCTTGAACTTGCCAATAGGAACTTGCCATTGCGCCTTCAATTTTTGAACATGCAACACGCACATCCGCGAAACACTAATAGTTGTATCAAGGCGCCTTTACAGACTCAGTCTCATCTTTGTAAAGCGGGAGTGCCTTCAATTTTTCAACATGCAACACGCACATCCGTGGAACACGTATAGTTGCAAGGGCGTTTAAATATACGAAATATAAAGTAAATTAGAAAAGTAATAAAAAAAAAAAAAAAAAAAACAGAATAAATGAAATGAGGGGCTTGGAGGACAAGGCGCATAAGTGCAGTTTTTGAAATAATTGAGATATTAATGACTTCAAGTAAAACTAGTCTTAATGCATATTCTGAGAAAAATTCGCTCCCAAAATTCCAATTTTTAATCATCAAAAAGTCAGTTCGAACTTTCTTTCTGCCGATAAGGATTCATGTAATTTTGAAACTTCAAACACGTGTTTCTGGAAATAGCAAAAACTGCACTTATGCGCCTTGTCCTCCGAGCCCCTAAAATATCAAAGTTAATATTGAGACATGTTAGTTGAGACCAGTGGCGTGGCGTGAATTGCGATGTATCGATTGTTCTGCCATTTGAAGCTATGGTAAAGAATCGATTATTGAGGTGTTCGCTGCGAACACCCTGATAATCGATCCTTTTACATAGGTTTCAATGGCAGATCAATCGATATATCGCAAAGCACGCCACGCCACTGGTTGAGACTGTACTTTTTCCAGCGCTTTGCCATGAAGATACGAGACTCGAGACAGCTAAAATTTCGGTGGCCTATTGGATTTTCGAGCCCTTCGGACAAGTGCGTCAATCACATTTCGAGTTTATTGGACCGCGACTCGTCCACTTTGACAAATACGAACCGGTTCCACGAATTTCCCCAGCCTTCTTCTTCTTCGAGGAATGATCTGCTTATGCAAAACAGGAGTATTTTGAGAGGCCAACGACAATTGATTCACACCTTCCTCGTCCTGATTAACGCCTACCTCTCGGTATCGATCATAATAATTACACTCCGAGAGGACAGCTGCTTCGGTCGAATTTCAAAATGGCGCTTCAAGCTCGGCTCCGACACTTTTCCTCGGGCAAATAAGGAAAAAACGAATGTTTTGAAGTTTGGGTGGTAATGATGACGAAAGGATGGGCTGAAAACAACGCGAGCTCAAGCACGTCATGCGTCAGAATGTCTGACATTAAAAGTCAAAATTAGTGTCGCGCTTTATTTATTGATACATTAGAAAAAGCATGTATGTTTAAATGTCGAAGAGAAGAATATTGAATGAACGGAGCTGGAGAGTGTGCCTCCTTTTTTTAAAAATTTACTGGCCCATTCATGCCGTGCCTCTGGAAAAAATGTCATTTTGGGGATGAATCGATTGAGTCATGGAAATGGATGACTTCTTAGGATCAAATTAAGTTCTAGAATGGAGAGGAAAAACTCAGCTGCAAAATCATACCGTGTTGAGCGCATTTCGGCTTTCCGAAAAGTGCGATGCAATATTATACTTTGAATTTTGTGAAAATGGGAGAAAAGAGGGGAAATCTGTTTAATTCAGTAGGTCTTTCAGGCCCTTTTGCATTTAAATTAGGAAATTTCCTACCTCAGCGCGTCCAGTGCATCAAACTTAACTTGTGATTAACTTATTGTGTAAGTGTACTTTAATTCGTCGGTTGATGTAATGTTTGAACAAATCTGCTCAAAAAAGAAAAAAAATATTCCAATAGTTCCCGCCTCAACATAGATCAGCGGATATCCACGCAAATCTAGGCGAGAATGATAATCTCCATGAACATTTCGACTGAAATCCCTCGCGACGTTTTGCGATGAAATTCTTGCTAGAAATTGATGAGAATATGGCAGATGGCTCAAAAAGACATGTTAGAAACAGTTGTTACTGCAAAATTTGTTGTTTGAAACGTCGAACCCATTCTAGAAAGCAAATGAAGGACACTTAACAATTTTTCACCGGACAATAGCTCGTGCTTGAATCCGAGCATTTCCAGGTTTCCCCTGACTTTTTAAAATTCTCTGACATTTCCCGGTATTTCTCTGACTGTGGCAACCCTGATAGATTCGTCGATATCTTAGGTAATGTTCTGTATGTCAGCGAAAATAATAAAACTGCAGTACTTCAGATGTAAGAACTAAAGTTTCAGATGTGTGATCTGAACCTCGACAGCTGGACCTAAAATGTTCAGATGCTCAATCTGAAAACTTCAGAGATCCATATGACCTAAACTTTGGGTCCCACGCACGAGGTTTTTTTCTCCGTGCAGTGTACATTCCCAAGAAATAACAAGTACCATTTTCGGAAATTCCGAATTATAGACACCCTATTGTGCTGCAGTACTTACTTTCTTACCCTGTCTGGGGATCCACTGAAACTTTATAAACGTAAAATTCTTCGTGTGTTGCCATCAGGCCCGCCACAAGGGGGGGGGGGGGGATACTGGGTCCTTGGTACCGGGGCCCGGGCCCTGGAGGGGCCCGTGACGCAGGTGACAAACCACTACGAATTCATGTGTAACCCTTGTCTCGTAGGGAAAAGTGAAAAAATTACCCTAAAAATTCCGCAAAAGGTGAATAAAGTTTCAAAAACACGCTAGGGCACTATAAAATTTTTCTTACTTTTTTAGAGATTTTCAAGATTTTGAGTATATGTAGAATGATATTTTTAGTAACTGTGTTTAATTTTCTTCCGTTGTCGGATGCTAAGAGGCTCCTTTCTGGGCATCCTCGACTTCAATGGCTTAACTCCCTTGCCATAGACGTACGAAAGGGGAGTCCAGGGGGGCCCGGCTCCCCATAGAATTGAAAATTATCATCTGCCCCCTCAAAAAAAAATTTATAGATGTTTTGAATGCAACAATTCGAAAGTTTTTGGTGCTGAAAGTAAACAAAAAGGCGTAATTATTCTGCAGAAATTGATGGAAAATCTCCATCATAAGAGCTTCATAATGCGTCCAAATAGATTTAAAATTTCAAAAATTTCCCGGGGGAGGCCCCCCGGACCCCCCCCCCCCCCTGTGCTAGGGGCCCGGGCCAGAAAATTGGTACCAGGGTCCGAGATGCGATTTAGCGGGCCTGGTTGCCATAACAACATAGTCCAAAACTTAATTTTCTCACGACGTGGCAATATCACGACTATTATGGCATGTGTCCGCCGCTAAACCGCAGAAGGCGTTTTCATTATCGGCTCCGAATCCGAACGGCGTTGCTCAAGAAGGATAATCCGGGCAGCAAGCGAAGAGGCCCTCAAAGTCAGAATCCCAAGTGTAAATAAGTTGACCCGAAAGAAGTGACAATAATTCAACCGCTCATGAGAGTGGGGTCCTCGCCGATCACAAAAGGTTGAGAAAAGGGGATTAAATGCTCTTGGATGTTCGGAGACTCCTGGGTGTGTTTAAAAACACATTAATTTCGACCGAGAGGCCCCTTGGTCGCTGGGCCATGGCGAATGTTGCCATGCTACGGAAAAACGCCGTATGAACATTCCAGAGTTGCCAAATTTCCTCCCATAAAATATTTATTTTTGAGACAAAAATTCAATATTTTTCCTTGATATTTTCAGGAATTTTAGGAGAACTTGCGAAAAAAATTATCAGAAAAATCGGAAGAGGAATATTCATGAGTTCTCTAGGAAATTCGTGTGTTATCAAAAGAACTTTGGCAACGCCTGGGGGTTCATACGACGTTTTTCCTTAGCACGGCGGAATGGCGATGTGATTTGAGTTGTACTTCTCGATTTTGAGCACCAACGCGTGCGTCATGTTCCGGAGTCTTTTTCCCCGACTCGAGAGCTTTCCTTTATTTTCTCGTCCTTTCAGATCGTCACGTTTCATCCCTACTAAAGAGATATTTACCGGTTAATTTGGTGTTTTCGATCCCTCTTACTGTTGCGTTCGTTCATAATTTACGATTAACCGAGCTGCATTTAAAGCCCTTATCATAGAGGCCTCTCGGACAGTTCTTTCCCTCAGGGAGACCCATCTAGTTAAATATTGTGATTAAAGGAATTTGACAGAGGCATTTAACATCGAATAAACAAAAGGAGAGTCTTAACGGAATTTGAGCTCGATTCAACTTTATGACCACGTGAATAGATCCTTGCAAAGGATACCGCTGAATTTTCTCTGAAAGAATTGAGAAATACCGACAAGAAAATTCTATGATTTCGACAAATTTTGAACTTTCTAGGTAGCCACAAAGCTAATTTAAAAATTAGATGAAACCATTAAAATTCGCCATTGAAATTTTTCAAAGTTCCCAGCATAAAGTCATTGAAATACTCTATCAAGATCCACTTATAAGGTTATCCAGTGGAATTTTGCCAAAATTCGTTAAATTTGTCCGTTTTCTGATTTCTCTTCAAGAGTCTCAAGTCTTTAACCGTCCCGTAATCACAATGTTGAACTAGATGAGTCTTTTGGAGGAGCGAAGCTGTCCAAAATAGGACTCTGAACACGGCCCTTTGAGTTTGATTTCAACAAGATGATTTTGAAAATATGATCGACAATTTTCGACTGCCCAGTAAAATTTTAGTACCAAATTATATAGTCGCCTTAATGTTTGGGTCTCCAAACAAACCATATATCTAGCCTGGTCAAGCTCTGGTCAGCTCAAACCACCACTTTGACAAGCACCTGACCAGCGAGGTTTTACAATCGGCCCTAAGCCATTGAGCACTCCTATCAGAGTCTGTAGAAAGGGAACATCGATGCCTCCGACAGCGCACCGAACGGTTTTTGATTAATTGAATCTCTCACAATCAGTTCAAAAACGACCCATTTTGGAAAAATGAAATTTTCAGGAGACGATGAAAACTGCATTGAAAAAGAAAAGGAGTGTTTCTACGCCAAAAAAATTAACATCGTAAAAACACCGAATTGATCGTTTTCAAACTGAAACATTCAATTCGTGTCAGAATTTTTGGATATTTAACCACCGAGCCCAGGAATCGATCCTTGCTAAAGATTCGTCTCGGACGGTATACAAGAAGTGATGAAAGCAGACATCGTGGTGTATGCACGAGCAATTCTACAATAATACAGGAAGTACAAATTCATCTCGAAGACATTCTTAATTTTCCTGGCTGGGTTTAGAAATACGTATTTTTTTAATGTTCACTGAAAAAAAAAAAAACACATTGGATTAGAGTCCAGACTCTTGAAAACATTGACAAGAAAAAGGACTCTAAATTCAATCAGATTTCAGCTTAAATCAAAAGGAAATCCGCTCAAATTAAGAGACTTGGTTCTTGATATAAGCTTGAATCTGATTGAATCAAGAGTATTTTTTCTTGTCGATGTTTTTAAGAGTCTGGACTCTAGATCCAAAGTGTTTTTTTTTTTCCAGTGTTTATTTATTTACATCTAGTTTGAATTATTTTTGTCCCTTTTTAAATTATCATTTTTCCCTCGGTGTATATACCCATTGTAAGAAACTGTGAGTGATCCCTTAAATTTCTCGCGGAGCCATTTATGAGGTTTCGGGTCGGGAAGGTTGTGGTGACGATAATTTGTCGATTTTCTTGGCCTAGACACCAGAAGTAAGGAGTTGAAAGATAGTAAAGAGCGATAAGGATAGGATCCTTGTTTTGATTCCAGGATTCGAGCCGATTCCAGTGTTGTGCCGGAGCGCGAGGTGAAGAATAAATAACGCTCCGTGAAAGGTAGGTGATTTTGAATCGAAATTAAATCAAAAGAGGATTTAAAATGAGTTATTTCTTCACAAATTTCCGAGCGCTACGTTGCCCGAGCCATCGTCGGCGCGCGGCTCGTACTTTGTAGGGACGGAATTTATAGGTTATAAAATAATAAATGTTGAGGCATCCCGGCGGGGGTTCATCGTCCGTTGCATTAAAAATCGATTATAACCAGGAATCCCGGTCGAAATAATTTGTTTGTTTTTCCACTCTATATTTTAATAGTCCACCGTGGCACCGACAAAGCACCCACCCTGACCCCACCGCTCATCCGAGGTCACTCTGCTTTGCTTCTTTTTCTTTACAACCTGCAAATAAATCCAAGCAGATGAATGCATCGCTGCCGTGCTAAGGAAAAACGCCGTATGAGCCTTCAGGCGTTGCCAAATTTCGTTTAATAAAACGCGAATTTTCTGGTGAATTAATGAATAATTTCCTCCCAATTTTTCAGATAATTTAGTTCGCAATTTTACCTAAAGATTCGGAAAATGAAAAGGAAAAATATTCAAAACTTTCCTCAGAAATATACATTTTATCGAAGGAAATTTGGCAACTCTCGAATGTTCATACGGCGTTCTTCCTTAGCACGGCAGATCGGGCCTTGGTTTTTTTTTATTTATCATGAAATATTTATGCATTTTTTCACACTGAACTTTCCCCAGGTCGTTTCTGCAGAATCCCGAGCTAGGTGGCACGCTCACTCCTAGGACCTGACTGGATTTACACCCCATTTTGCCTTGATTATTTTCCGTCTATCCCTATTGTTTAGGGGCTATTTCCACCTCCCGCTGAGGGTTCTTCCTCTGGATGTCATCTTCATTTCGATCCCTGGTCGTTCCTCGGTGAAATATAGACGTACATAACTCGGCTGATAATTATGGTTTGTTTCAATAGCGTGGCTTTCAGTTCGCCTCATTAAGTTACCAGCACTGTTACAGTGTTGCTTCCAACCTAGGTTTACCGTAATGCTCCGACTCTGTAACGAGATACGCATATGATAAATGATTTGATGTTTTCCCAACCGATTACAATGTGCTCTATTCCTTTCCACCAATCATCGAGACGGACATTTCTATTCGCCATAAAGTTTATTTCTCCAAGACGGGTGCCAAATTTACTCGCGAAAATATTCCATGGGCTCGTGGGTGTGAAAGTTTAATCAAGCTAGCGAACTTTGATTTTAAGCGTTTCAAAGTTAAAACGTATTAATGAAGAGCTGAATATTGGCTCCCAATTTTCATGACGGGACGCCCATGAAAACCAAAATGGAGAGTAGACATGCACGATCCGCTCAATTTCCCTTTTACGAAGATGTACAAATTAATACTTATTTCAAAATTAACATTTGTAATTATTTATCGAGTCCCCTGAGAAAAAGTTTTGAAACTTTTAGAATTTGAACACACTTTTTAGAGGAGCATCTGGGCAATTTCTTCTCTTTTTTATTTTTTTACGAGAGATACGACGTAGCACTACTCTGCCTAGCTAAGGAAGAACGCCGTAACATTCGAAAGTTGCCAAAATTCCCTTGATAAAACATACATATATTTTTGACAACATTTATGCATATTTTTCCTCGAAATTTTCAGATCTTTTAGATTAAATTGCGTACAAATTATCTGAAAATTTTGGAAAATAATATTCGCAATTTTCCCAGTATATTCAGTTCTTATCGGAGAAAACTTGGCAACGTTTGAAGGCTCATACGGCATTCTTCCTTAGTACGGCAGTACTGTATTAAGGCACCTTTGATATAAACTGCTTGAAAACCAAGCATGATCATTTGTGGGGGGCTATTTTTTACACTGATTTTTTGACAAAATACCTAAAATAAAATTCTGTGCGTTTCCTCGTTTTTTAAGCTCACAATGTGAGCCTCAAGCCTCAGAACACGGCTCTGCAACAGCACAAAAGATCCATTTCACACAGCTTCTTGCACTCCAGTCAAGATTTTCCTTTGATATCCTCAGAAATACAAATAATCATTCCCTGTAATTCGTTTTCCTGGAATAAAACTCCGAGTTTCCGGCGGTAAAAAATTACCCTTCGTAAATGCTACTGCTCTCTTTGCGCACCACTTAGTCACCCGCTCTCGTTAAACCTCGCGTGGAGGCAGGATAACATCTCGTGCGAATGTGGCGCGATAAAATCGGCAAATACTCCCGAAGACTGAGAACGCAATTCCGCCGGGATTAGCAACTTACTACCGTGCCCAAACAGTGCGGGTTTTGTACAGGGATCTTCGCAATCATCGATTAGATCCCTGACCGGCTCATTCAGGGCTTGGGTGATGGATCTGTGGTCACCGCTAGAATATAAAGCTGATAAAACTCTGCTTCTCCTAATTATCCTATTGAATTCGACCTTGAATCTGTGTCAGCGGTATTATTATATCGAAGATCTTGCCGCGAAAGAAAAATAATGGGTTTGTTCTGTCTAACAGTAAGAGCCAAGCGAGTAGACTTGCTTTCGATAAGATCATACGAAAATCACGATGGGCTAGAGGTTACAGAGAGTTAGAGATTATACTTTGAGTTTAACAAAGCAAAAAAGCGACATTATGGTCCGGTTTTCATACTTTGAATTTCGGATTTTGCTGGAAAATCGAAGCCATATTGTACCTACCTACGTCATGAGGTAAACAAGTTCCTTAAAATGAGACAACCTCCTTTATTTTTCTATGCAAAACATGCGAGGGTTCGAGATTGAGTTGAAATTAACACTTCCATTAGAGCGACGGAACGGAATCGAAAACATCGAATGACGTAGCCACGAGCCGCGGTCCATCCGTGAACCCAGAAGCGAGGTCTGAAAGATCGATTATCGATATCTCCCGATTTGAAGCTGTGCTAAAGAATCGATAATTAAGGCGTTGGTTGCGAACACCCTGAATATCGATCCTTTTCCGTAGGTTCAAATGACAGATCAATCGATATATCGCAAAGCACACGCCACTGCGCGAGTCCGAAGACTGAAGAGCGAACTAGGCCTTGACACTTGACAGGTTGGAGTATATATTCCTATATTATATATCTATCTATATTCGATATCTCCCCATTTGAAGCTGTGGTAAAGAATCGATAATTAAGGTGTTGATCGCGAACACCCTGAATATCGATCCTTTTCCGTAGGTTTAAACGAGCAGATCAATCGATATATCGCAAAGCACACGCCGCTGCGTGAGTCCGAAGACTGAAGAGCGAACCAGGCCTTGACACTTGACAGGCTGGAGTATATATTCCTATTTGATGGTCTCACTTGATTTTATTTGCCTCCTGTTGAAGGGAGCACCGCGCATCGGCGAGTGACTCCGCTCGGGTCCGAATGAAAAGATGACTGAAAGTTTGTCCGCCCACACTGGACGTAGGTCGCGAGACGGCGACACGCGAGTCCCGCGACTTGGCGCCGCTCGTGGCGTGCTTTGCGATATATCGATAGTTATGCCATTTAAACCTATGGAAAAGGATCGATAAACAGGGTGTTCGCAGCGAACACCTTAGTAATCGATTCTTCACCATAAGTTTAAATGGCATAACAATCGATACATCGCAATTCACGCCGCGCCACTGGACTTGGCGCCGCTCGGAGTCTCGGCTACCGAGATCTTCATCTAGATGGGCCACGAATTAGCCTTGTAGCCCGAGATTGCTTTTATCCGAAAGCGAGACGCTCCATGATATGCACAATGAGCTACACGGGCTTATTCACCGCCACCAGGCGCCACGTGCCACTACCGAGCTTTCGAGTCTCTCCGTCCGTATTTTACTTTATTCAGACCCCACGAATTAAGTTCAAACAACTGCGATGCTATACAAAAAGCATAATGCTTATTTGTACCGTGCTGTATTATAAAAGGCCTGTTTCAAACTTTGACTAGAAGGCAAAGAAGAATTGTTTCTTGTGGAAAATGGCTCAAAATTCACGGAGAGCACATAGTGGGCAACTCTGAAATGTGTCAGTTACGTTTGTGTCAGAATCGTATTATGATTGTTGAAGCTTTACATACTGGCAAAAGTTAAATTGGTCAGAGCTGTCCATACGCGAAAATTCTGTGTCCAATATTAGCGAAGGTATCCCCCGCTATCGATGTTTGGATTACATTTTGCAATTCGAAACTACAATTTCTAACTCAGTTTAGAAACATCGTAAGCATCATTAGTTCCCCTATGCGAATAAGTGTTTCAACAGATGAACCAAAAATTGTAATCCCTAATAATTGCTAAACGTAGTCCATTGGGTTGATCATCGGGGGGTTAGGGGAGGCGAATCATCGCGATGCTGAACGGGTTGCTCTGGGTTCAGAGCATTTTAAAGGCAAACAACTGCCAAATTCATGACGATTCATGATAAGTGAATTATCGGTCTCTTCGGCAGTAAAGTGAGGCCTTTGACGAGACAAATGTAAGATATTAAGCTGAAGGCAACTGAAATGGATTTTTGGCCGTGGTTTGCCGGTATTTCAATGCGGGATCGTCAGTTATCATTTGGCAGATTTTATTCAATTTTTCGTACTCCATGTTGCTCACCAATCATTTCTACGCAGGAAGTAGCGTCAACCGCAAAATTTTCCGCACCTTACATTTTTCAGATTCTTAGTGCGAGGTCTCTACACTGAAAAAATAATCGGCCGTGGAAGCCGTACTTACGGGCTATGTAGAAATACCGTCCGTGTTCCGGGCTTAGAGGCCAACAGTTCCGTGCGTAGCATCCAGAGCAATTGGAACTACGGCTACAGCGCCTGGATCAATCGAAGCAAGGGCTCTAGTACCCGGAACAATCGAAGCCACGGCTTCAGCACCCGGAACAATCGAAGCTACGGCTCCAGCACCCGGAAGTTCCGGCCTCTGAGCCCGGAACGGGTGGCAAGTCTTTACAGCCAGTAACTTTTTTTTCGGCGTAAAATTAATCGCCCCTAACCAGGTTGTCTAGTATTTTTTAATTTTGAAAAATCCTGATATTTTCCTAATTTTTCCTTATACTGTTTAAAAAATTCCTGAATTTTTCATTTTGAAAATTCCTGATATTTTCCTGATTTTTCTCGACTCCTGGCACGGTAGGCAAAAAGCAGTAAGACTTTCTCCGCTGAGGAGATTCGCGTAAGAAAAACTCTTGATAAAACGTCCGATTTTTTTCGATTTTCCTGATTTTTTCCTGATCGGCCAAAATTCCTGATATTTTCCGATTTTTCCTGATACTAGACAAGACACCCTGCTAACTAGTACGATAGAACTTTTTTCTAACGCACATAAAAAACTCTCGCCTATCAGACGAATCTCATTAGCCCTGTGTCCACTAGTCAAAATGTCGTCAAAATGGAAGCTAAAAAAAAGTGAATCAATCAATACGATCTGTTCGCGATTGTTGATCAAAATAGAGTCGCGCCGCTCTATTTTGATTTGTAACACTCATCAATCGCATCGAGTCCCAACTTTGAGCCACTTATCGTTGAAATCGGTTCATTTTGAGCTTCCATTTTGACGCCATTTTGACGAGTGGAGACAGCGCTATTAAGGTAAAACCCCCGTAACGACGATCCGTGGGATCCGTAACGCACGCCAACCTTCCTACTCCGGACCCTGCGGCGTTACGCGAAACCCGAGCCGCATTCCCGGGATCCCGGGGTCGGATCGGGGTCCGATGGAAAGCTCTCCGGTGGTCCGCGATACCATCTCCAGCTTTTGTTGCAGGTTATCCTCGCGGGCTCCCCGATCGAACCGGCGACTTACGGACCCGATCGTAAAAGAAACGCGCTTATGACCGCGACGTATTCATGCCAAAAGGGACTATCTGCATGGGGTCCCCGTGTCACATAGTTCCTTTTAGCATAGATACGTCCACTTATGATAAAGGGATTACGACTCCGTCGGCTAAACACGAGGACACCCATGCCATCCATCGATGCGGGTCCGTAAATCGATATCCGCCGCTGCCGCCAATACGCATAAACCCTAATAATCGAATCCATATCGATATGCTTCTAATCGATAGATCCCTATTGCAGCAAGGAAATTAATCGATCGGAACATTTCGATATCGATCCATCGATCGGCATATACTGATGAAGATGGCAGCTTCGCCGTCGTCGCGGCCTCGACTTTGTCAAATTTCGGTACGAATCGACGTGAATCGGGTCCGATCGGCGAGAACCACCTACGTGTGCTAGGGAATCTGTTGCGGATGCGCGATTTTTGCGATTTTTGATAGGGAGGTGTGATGAGGCAACTATGGCGCACGCGTCCAAGGCTCGCGCGGGTGACGCGGAGGCGCCGGTGTTGCTCGTCCGTGTCGCACCAAAAGCGAGGACTTTGAAAAAACCCGTGTTGCCATATTATTACGGGGTTTGGATACGCGGTTTTGGCAACGAAGATGGTTTTGTTCCTGATGAAAATGGACGCTAATTCGGTGGTGCACTGGAAAAAAAAACACATTGGATCTAGAGTCCAGACTCTTGAAAACATTGACAAGAAAAAGGACTCTTGATTCAATCAGATTTAAGCTTAATTCAAAAGGAAATCCGCTCAAATTAAGAGGCTTGGTTCTTGATTTAAGCTTAAATCTGATTGAATCAAGAGTATTTTTTCTTGTCGATGTTTTTAAGAGTCTGGACTCTAGATCCAATGTGGTTTTTTTCCAGTGTGGCTTGTTGAAAGTGAAATGGGGCGCTAGTCAAAAATCGCGTTTTGATTTTTACAGCTGCACACTAAGAAAAAGTATAATGTGGGGCACAGTGATATGAGTATGGTACTAATCAAGACTCTATGGTACTGAATATACCGTATATAGTAAAAAAAACCGTGTACAGTGCTACTCTGTGTTATTTTTTTTTGTGTCAGATCAACCCAAAGGACATGGTTGCTTGACACAATTTGCCGTTAAATTGCTCCAAACCGTAGGTGCTCTGAGGCATCGGGACATGGAAAAAGTGTCCTGCGGAACTTCATGTACTCTTATTTCCTCCCACACTCAGAGATTGTGACTTGCGAATGGTTAGCACATTCAATCACCACCAGGATTCAGGTTCAATCCTGGCGGTTTCCGCATAGCTCTTAACGAGGTCGCAGATTTTCAACACAAAAATTTGGTCCGTTCAACCGCAATATTCGGTCGATTTGACACAGGGAAAACTAACACACAAAAAATTAACCAGCGGCTTGTGTCACTTCGTGTTTTACTTCCCATTTTGACACGAGATTTTCAAAAGTATGGGTGAATACAACCAGATTTTTGGGTATCTTTACCCTACAGCTGTTGAAAATCAAGTGCGGACTCATCATAGAATTTGCTATATTTCTGGTAAAATTTGCCATGATTTTTCAGCGCTTGCATAGATGTAACAATGAGGGAAGAGCTGACCCATCCCGGAAATCTACTTGTCTCATTCTGAGGAATTGTGCAACTTTTCCCATTTTGAATAGACAGTTCGATTTAGAGTTCCTGTAAAAGAAGAGTACGGACATGTCGATAGAGCTCTTAGGGCCCATAAGGGCGGATAATCCTGGAACACGAAAATTTTTGGTGAGAGCGGCTCTAGATGATTTTAGAATGCTCTGAACGAAAAATTTCAGAAAATTCACCCATCACTTTCTTCTCTAAAACATAAATTAGCATTGGACATTCTTAAAACCGCAAACGAAAAGTACTCTTTCTGCACCCAGCGTCTGAATCCACGGGTAATTCCTGTACCTAAAATTCCATACGTGGGTTACTTCCACCACAGAGGGGTCTGGCTAGCTCGCCGGCTCCCCAAAAACAATAGCGTCTCGCGCGAATAGATGGAGAACACGATAATTTTTTTGGCGCGAGCTGGCGACCGTGAACGCTGTCGGGACGCGATACGGTCGAAGGTGGACGATCCCAACCAATCGCGAGGCGTTAACAATCGATCATCGATATTTCCCCATTTAAAGCCGTGGCAAAGAATCGATTTTTAAAGTGTACCCTGTTTATCGATCCTTTTCCAACGGTCTAAACGGCAGGCCGATCGATATATCGCACAGGACGCCACGCCACCGTCCACGACGCGGGACAGACTGCAGCTCCTCTCCTCTCGGACACACTCAAAATAAATTATTCAAAAAAATAACGAACTTGCGAGATGCTAGGCTCTGATAAGCCGGAGAAAAAGAGTTTGTGGACTCGAAGTGCGTGGGTAAACTCGGAGACCCGGGCGCGGGGGGCGGGGTACAGAGGGGGGCAACAACAAATTGAAACTGGGACGACTCGGACTCGACTCCGAATGGCGCCTCCACTCGGACTTCGCCTTTTCATCGCGAACCTCACCTAGCATGAGCCATGGCTCCCGTGTACTTTAACGAGCCCCAGGGCTCATGATATAAAAATAGATACGATAATTTCTAACCTAACTCGAGGTTGGAGACGTCCGAGGACACACGCGCGTCCCGATCGATTTGTCCGGATTTTATGCCTCCTTTTTACAATAATCCCACTAACTTTAAGTGTTATTGCTCCCCGAGCAACGGGCTCCACAAAGGAGCAGGAAATGAAAAGTGGTGTAATGTGACACATAGATAAAGCTACTTGTGCGTACTCTCCATAAACGGAGTGCTCTCGCGGTTGAGGAGCACTGGGAAACTAATAGTATTGCAAAAGCGCGCGATTAATTGGTGCTTCTTGCGAAAAAGCCTCCGACACCAGCGGCGATTCCTTTTATGTGCGGATTGTTTGTCTTTTGCGCGGAAGCCACGGCGTAGGTTTACGAAACGAATGAAGATCATTCTTCTAGGTATGGGATATATACGGGTTCGAATTTATCGGGGCATTAGTGTGTTTTGCCGTTCGATGGTGTACAAACTAAAAAAGTTAAAAGAGGAAATATCACTGGTGATATTCATGGTATACGTCTGCCATTCCAGGTCTAAAGTGCATTACGTAAAGAGGCTAACTTTTAATCGCTCATTGTCAGTTCGCATGTTTGACTACGCTGAAATACGATAGAAAGTCTCGTATAACCACTGCAATTCTTATTTGTCTTTGTTTAACTGGATTGCAGTTATGCACTATCTCTCACCAGAAAAAAGCATACATTACGACATTCAGCTACTATTGAACGCACATGTACCTATTCTCGATATGTGCAATAATGCGATAAGGGAAAAAACTGGGAAATCATAATATCAGTTATCAGGAGTATGTTTATACACTAAAAACGGTATTTCTCGAATCTGATCTCACAGTTTCTCTAAATGGACGCATTTGATGGTATGCTTCCCATCCAAAACCAAGGGGTTTACTAGAACCGGCTGGCCAAAAATCAGTCATTTTTCAGCACATTCCCAAGAAATTCAGTACCTTTCTCAACAGACCAATTCCTACCTCCATTTGACAAAATTCTAAATTTTTGAAAATTTGAAAGTCTCGCTCGAATTGCGACAAAAACGACGAAGGCACAAAATTTCATTGGTGCGCCTTGAAGATTAACTGACTGCAAAATCGCGATCTTGCAGGCAAATACTATTAAGAATAAAGGAGCAGGGGATTGCATACTTTCCAGGCTTTATTAAAAAAAACACGCGTGGTGTGAAGGAAAAAATTCCGGACTCCTGCGGAATATCCGCACTTTTTCAGTACTTCCGGACCACCTTTAAAAATCGCCTTCTTCCGAACTTTCCGGAAATGCAAATGTCTGAAATTTGATGTATTTCTGAACACGAGAATACTCTTGGTTCATGAATTGAACAATTATTGGAGAAGATAAGACAAAATGATCTAATCTGCTAAATACATGTGTTTTAAATGGGAAATGCCGCCAGATGACGTCACTAGGCGGTGCATTTTCTCACTTTTAAATCTATTTTTATACTTTTTCCCATATCAGAAAAAAATTATAAAAAATACTGTGAAATCAGCTCTTTAAGCACTTTCAGATGAAGCAATAAAAATTTGCTTGAAAATTCTCCATTACACACAAGCAGAGCCCTGGAAACACTCCGTCTACGGGGATGATTCTCGTGCCGCGTCTCATTTCCATCCGATGACTTTTACAACTCGGGCGGGTAGTTTTATGAACTGCGCCTCGTTTAGGGCAGATGATTATCTATTGTGGCAGGGCAGCGTTTACTCCCGGACAGAAGTGTTTACGCGTCGTTAATCGGTCGTTGAGAGTACAGCCGCGTCTTTAATCTCCCGGCCGCGGAGATAAGCCACTCCTGGGCGCACGGGGATGCGCCCGCCGTAATCTTAATTATTACCTACCTGAAATTTTATAGTTTTCTCTTGAAAGCGCCGTGGCATCGGCCAGCTGGCGGAGGAAACTGACAAAAGTGGACAGCGGACAGCGGACAGGAAGCCACGCGAGACCGCGGGAGGGTGACTGCGTGTGGTCAGACTTGCGTCTGTGGTGGACAATCGAGCTGCTACCGATACAAAAGAGCTTTAATAAATCTTGACCATGCCTGGTTACGGAAAGGCGTGCTAGTGACCACAACTGGATTATGATAATACGCGCGGCTGACAGACAATGCGACGAGCACCTTTGGCCACCGAGGCTGCCCAGAACCACCTATCTACGCAGGGTTGAGCGTAGAGATACGATGTTTCCGCTTATGACGTCACTACACCCACGATTCGCTCGGGGTGAGTACCTCAATGGAGTTCCTCCACTTTTTTGCCCTTGCCCCGGGACCTTTTATTCGGCTCTCAAAGACTTAATATTCCTGAAATTGGTCCATTCAGACTCCAATCCATGTCCATCCCTCCTTTAGTTTGACACCCTGAACGCTTGTATCATTGTGTGCTTTAGGGCTCAACCAAAAATGGACATTGTCCGTTTTGCAGAATGAGGGTGGTTCTAAGTGGTGGCGAAGGACTGCTGCGCATATGCCGCGTGCCATTTTTTTCATCCCCCTCTTTTGTGATGCTCGTCTGTTTGTGGTTTTGAAAAATATAACTTGTCAATTTTCCGGAAATCGGGGACGCGTCCATTTGGAACGTGATCGATGTGGTATTTTTGGGTTGAGGAAGTGAGCTCTTTTGCGTCACCCTGACAATGTTGCGTCTTCATTTCTGCTCTCGACCACCGTGGTAAATCCCTTGTAATTTCTAACCGGCAGCCGGGAATCGCCGTATAGCGCTACGCTGGACAAGGTCCATCCGCCTAGATTGTGAATGAAGCTATTTTTCGAGGTATGCATCCGTCCTCGTGAAAAAAATGAGCCGTATAAAATTAGACCGAATGCAACGGAAAGGGACCTCCTGTAAGAGTTACGGATAATGTCAGAAAAATGTGATGCTCAACAGTTAGTTTCGATTAGATTATAGCTGAAATTATAGTCTTGAGAATCCTATTTCATTTGCTGTAGAGTTTTATGAGCAATTTTAAACTATTAAACTTCATTTTTTTGACAATTTTTTGTTCCGTTGGTTCTTTTTTGTATTAAATTAGGCCTTGGCCCCCGAGAGCAGTTTTAGCGAATTAGTTCCACAAGCTGGGGGGTTCGAGTAATAACTCACAGGTAAGATATTCCAAGTTCCTGGAACAACTTCCTCAAACTGCGCTTGTGTGGAGGAGGCCTTGCAACAAACACGATGGGTTTTTTTTAAAAAAATAACTAGAGATGCGCAATTATTTAACATTAATAAGTATACTGTGAATTAACGAAGGCCACCTCTGGAAAGAAAATTTGAAAACGTAACCTGCAGTTTCAGTTCCAATAACTGCTTTTCCTCTTTTGATCTGAGGAATCAATGATGCCCGAAATTTCAATTTGAAAGATTTTCGTTATAATTCTGGTCTCAAAAGTTCAAAACCCAATTCATACGCAGAGGATCCGATGTCTCGAAGAGATTTTCTTTAGTTAAAAAAAAAATAAGTATTTAGGAGATGAATTCAGGAAAGAGGGACTCAAGGAGAAAGGTCTCAATTTTCAGAGCAGCATGAAAACGCAAGACGGGTCAAGTTCTTTCTGTATCCGACTGTACATCACTTCACTTCTTAATAGTACCCGCTAGAGCCTCGAGTCAAAATATTAAGCCATATTTACACAGGAAGAAAGAAGGTACCTATTAGGCGTTTGAAATGAATGTTTGACTCTAAAAAATCTGACGACGGCGCATGAACGGTGGAATCCGAAAATTTGTGGAGTATCAACTACATTTTAAAATAGCAATGAATAAACACCATACCTTTTTGGCTGTAAAAAATTCGAGAAAAATAGGAGTGATTTGGAAATTTACCTGCAACAAACAAAAAGAAAAGAGAATATAATGGACATCATGTTAAATGATAAAAAGAACTGCCGCATACAAAAAAAAATGATTGGGGGGATTTCAGTAACCAAGCAAAAGGCACTAAATTTTAATTCAAGGAACACGAACACCTAAGTAATTCCTAAGGACAGTTCTGGTGTGTCAATGCCTAACTAGGTTTGCTTTCTTTAGACCTGAAACGCTGCTTTATACTTTATTCTTAGTGGTTATGTTAAAGTATTACCATCACATCGTAATTTTGTGTATGATTTGAAGATAAACTGTAAATAATTGTCAAATTCTGAATGGATTCCCTTCTCAACGGTTAAGCAAATTGATGTTTTATAAATTCAAGGTTTTCGTAATTTCTGAGATGCGGTTCTGTAAACTACAGTTGCACCTGGTACATTTCACGAATAAACCTTGTTGAAAAGAAAAGGAGAAAAAACAAAATAAATTAACACAAATTGTGGTGCTCGAGTTCTAACTTTGCCTGACGACCAATTTTTAACATCAAATTACATCGAAAAATTCCTCGGGCCTTTTTGAATTATTGAATGATCGCTTTAGCGATGAAATCAACGTGGAGCTTACTGGCATCTATCAATTATTTAAAATATGAAACATCGATTTTACGACACTTGCAACAAGCGTCTGCTCAACGGTGCTTCATCTGACAACACTGCTTTAATTGACACTAATCCTAGATAAACCATTGAAACGCACGGAAAGATTTCCGATTCAGGGTAGTTTGAGAAAGAGCCATGTTCTCATGCCGCGAGAAACAAAAGAGACTAGGAAAGTGACACGGGGGGTGAATGAGAAGGTGTTAAGGAACTGAAAAAACTCCTTTTTTGTCTCTCTCAGCTCAGGTGCGACCAAAGAAGCAGTGACATTTCTAAGACAACAAACGGAACTTCTGTGTGTTTGGGATGGCGAGTCACGAGTCAACGCGAGCTACCAAATTCAACGATGGATGAAATGGTTTTGGAGTAAAAAAAACAAATCCCGGTTTTTAACACAAATTTTTGGACACATCATCTAATTTTACTGATCTTGTTCTTCTCCTGACAAGTGTCGACTATTCCCCGTTTTTTCAGGCCCTAGAAAGATGAGAGAGACCATTGATATGAGACTATTTTTCCCAATCAGAAACCACTTTTTCATGATTTAGAATGACATGAGGATGACATTATGCATGAAGAAACAAGATTTAGAGGGGAGAGAAAAGTCTGTTCGCTTCGAAGTCGCTAATTTTAAACGATGCACACGGTTCCTCAAAATGTAAGTTTCCGATGGTGCGTTCAGCAGGAGGGAACCAATGTGTCTACTCCGCGCGTCTGCCGAGGAGCTCTTCCGGGCACTTACGCGCCTTATCCAAAAACACACTTGCTTCAAAGCGAGATCAGGTATTCCTTCAATATAGCTATCATCCTACATAACATCATCCATTTGGGCCATTAGTTCTCCTACGCAGATAAGTGCTTTTACGGGTGCGAGCTGGAAACAGTGGCTCCTTACTGCAAAACGCAGTCCACATGTGGACTCTCAATCAGCTTCTCATATGGACTTATTTCTGCCAAACGGAACTATGTGCATTATGACGTGAGCCATATTATGCATATATTCTTGTGGGTCTCAGGGATCATGTCTTAATGCACATAGTTCCGTGGGGCAGAAATACGTCTATGTGATTGCGCGTAATGACTGAATTTCAGTGCAAAAATCGTTCATTCCGTCAAAAAGTATAAAAGTACTCAAAGTTCCGTCAAAGTACTTCCGGATTGCAAGGATACAATAATGCGAATTTCTGCCTAGACAAGCCGACAACATCCAGAGGTGCTGACAGGGGGCACAAGCGTTTGAGGATGGCTTGAGTAACTCCGAGTCCCGAGGCAGGTAATTAATGTTTTCACACTTGTTAAATCGTCTTCGAGACATTGCCAGTACCCTCGCGGTTGCGATCGTTCGCGTATGATGCCGTCGGGCATTCGGCAGCTGTCACTGTCAATTTCGTGACCGGGACCCGGACACTTTCGATTCCCAAATGACCGAGTGTCCCTGTCCCTGCCTAGTGTGCCTCCTCAAATTTCTCAAAGCCCCGAACAAACCTCCCCCGTGTTACGCCCCAAGCTACTTAAGTCCCGACATTGCAAGTTTCATGATTTTCATGTGCGCAGCTTTTGCGCCGCTGAAGAGCTTCTTCGGGAGATGGGACGGTTCAGCTTCGTCAGTCGCTCTCGTCCCATACCGCAATAATAGTGACGATTCTTGCAAGTTGGAAACACTGCTTGTGTTTCATTTAGATATACAGGGTGATTCAAAAGTCCCGCACCACTCCCTTAACTCCACCGGGTTCTTGTGCCTTTTCAGGGTGGTCTCTTGAAAATATTGGGGGTTTTCAAACGTCGTTTACTTCAACCTACGGGATTCACATACGATTTCAAGTCTCCATGTCAGTGTGTTCAAAAGTTACGGGGTGATGCCTGGTCTTGGTGGTGCGAGACTTTTGAATCACCCTGTAGGTAAAAAACAATCAATTTATGTAACCCCGTACTGCTATCTTACCTACAGAGCAAAAATTACTTTCGGAATACGATTCGCCTCATATCCTTATAACCAAAGAATGACTTCAAGGGTTGAATGCTGAGTTAGGGATTCCTAACCTAATTTCCAAAACTGAGAAGCCTCATATTAATTTCGTTATTGGTTTATCATTTTTAATGTCTAAAAATTTACCTGGCAAATTGCTCACCCAGACATTCATCAGTCATCATTTGGCGAATTTGATTTGATTTTTTGTTCAAAAAGAGGCTTATCAATCATCACTCGGAGAAAAGTGGCTTTGACTTCAGAATATTCCTTTTGTCTCACCCGATTATACGACTTAGATTTTCTCTCGTCCGCGCGGCGTAATTATAAGATAAAATTTAGATACAATTTGCATACGTAACAGTGGTGCGTAAGGTAAATGTAAAATATTTTTACCAGTTTAAAAAGAGAAGAAGAAAAAACAGAAAAATTTCTCAGTTCCTGGCCGAGTTGAACGTGCGCCCAAAATCTCGCCAACCTTCCTCTTTATCCTGCTGAGATTGGAATTTCCGGTCGCACTTTATTCCACACAGATTTATCAGCATACTACTCTCTTACATGAAATAATCCGCAATAATAAAACCTTAAGTGAAACGGCCTTCGGATCGACACCGCTTAAAATAGTGAATGAATTCAACGATTCCTCATCTAAAGCCTGAATTTTTTCGTAACTTCTCCACGGTTGTGTTGGTGCCTAGAGGTCAAATTGGTCGTTTCCAGGACGATGGAAGGTAACTCCATTCCAAGGCTGCAAAATTGAGTGAAAAAATTCTAGTTTTTACATGAAAAAACCATCGCAATTTTCCCCCGAAAGTTTGCTGGTTTTTACATTAGATCAGAAGAAAAACCAGGGAGACATTCATTTGAAATGCTCAAGATTCTCCAGATAAAAATTCTATTTTCGAGGAGAAATTTGGCGTCATTTAAATAAAAGTTACGTTTTTCCGTCAGGGAAACTACAAATTTCTAACCAGTTTGTTTGGCGTGGGTTTTAAGTGCACGCATAGGGTAAATTCAAGTGAGTTTTTCTGACTAAAAAGTGTCTGACTAACAATAAACCCCAGATGGAGTAACAGCAAGACAACTGACGGTGCTAACGATTCCGAGGATATCTTGGATTGAGGATCTCTTGTCAGTACATTCATAAAAAGCTGGAATGGAAGAATTATAGAAAAAAATGTACTGAGAATTCGATAACATGAATTAATTTATCTATGATGAACGACTTGGGGTTAGAGTGATGGTCGATATTTCAGAAGTATGGGATAGGGTGTTCAAACCTACGGGGGATTGGGGAACCTCACTGACGTTGCCAGGTTACAGAATATCATGCGGCCGATCTCATCGTCACTTAGAGATTGCGAGTAGCTAGCGCATTGGACTGTTACCAAGTTTGATTCTGGCGGTTCCCGTCTAATATTTAACGAGGCTGCAATTATTCAACCCATAAGTTTAGTCCATGTAACCCATAGATTTAGTCACTTTAACCAAAAAAAGGAAAAAACCAAAAGATACTAACCGTACGTTAAGGTTACTTTGTGTTATACTACTCCTAATAACACAGAATGTCGCTTACTTTTTTTTATTGAGAAGGCTCTATTTACAACTTTTCCTTGCTGTGCTTGGATTAAATTTTTTCGGCGATGGTCAAATCGTTGTTTCCATCACAAAAGAACGTATTTATATTCCGATGTTACCTAAGTCCCCTTCGCAAATTGCATTTTCACCAGGAGAATCTCGGGCATTCCTATCTGAAAATTCCCGTGGGTTTTTCCTCTCATCTCATGCAAAAATCAGAAAAATTGCGATCAACGTTGGGTGCAGAAAGAGCATTTCTTGGTCGCAGTGTTTCAGAATCTCCACTGCGAATTTATGGAGGGGAAACTACTGGGCGAATTTCCTGAAATTTTTCGTTTTCAGCATTGCAAAATCATAAAGAAAATATGTGAAAGTTTCGCTGAATTCCACACATTTGCCTGATTTACAATGGCAAAAACCGTCGGGGGAGATTCTGAAACACCGCAACTAAGAAACGCTCTTCCTGCACCGAGCGTTTCAATTGCATGGGTACATTCTTATGAATAATTGATTTGTTTGAGAAAATTTTGCATCCTTGGAACACAGTTACGTTCCTCCATCAGGCAACGACGAAACGTAAGCTTGAGAAGAGCTATGAGGCGCCAGAAAGTTGGCATGAACGGTACGGTTCCCAGCGCGACGCGACTAGCGAGTGTGAAGGCTCGGACGGCGGAGCCGCAAGTTTTTCCACGGCGCGGCGAGAAATGATTAAGTGATGAATTCTGGTTTTGACAAGCGATGGAGGGCCCTTTCACCGATATTAACCTGAAACCGTAAACCGTAGAGCGAGTCGTGTCGACGCGGCGGCGGCGGCGGGAGCCCGACTCCTCGAGTGCCAGAAATAGAGGCCCAGTGATTTAATTTGTCCAAATTTTATTGTCTAGTGGAAGTGAGGCCCACAGATTGAATCCTCAAGATCCGCTCCCCGGGATGGACGACCGGCTCCGGAGTGGGGCCCCCCGACGAGCGCCGCACAATGGCTCATGTCAACGGGGGAGGTCGGACAAAATTTGGAAACTTTAAACGCTCAAAACTCCGTTTATACAAAATTTTGAGGTTATAAAAGTGGGCTCATTGGTTTCCTCGTGAAATTTTCTTCAAAAACCACCCCTTGAAATGTAAACTGTGACGAAATGAACTCCAAAATTTGCAGTTTAAGTTAAAAATTTCATGTCCGACCGATCGATTTGACTGGATCCACTGTGCGGCGGGGCCCCGGGCCCAGGACCCGTCAGACAATTGAAAAACGTGCGTTTTCTGAGTCCACAAACAACACGGTTTCACCCACCGCCACAATGCGCCCATCACCGGAAGGCCGCTAGCCCGAAAGCGCGCCAACTGACCGGTCCCGCTTCATCTTTATTAGCGACTTGGCCGGAGTCAAAATATCTCAAGAAACCCTACACTGACAGCTTCCCATGGCATGAGTTGCTTTCGGCGAGGCTAATCTTCGGCTAATAGGAGACATGTTGAGTTCTCCGTTTGACAAACTTCCTCGCAAACCGCTCCATGCGTTTCGCTGATGCCGTTGAAGATGAGGGCCACGTTTGGTGGAACGAAAGTCAGATTTTTGGGAAAACAGGGCAGGGGCTGTCCCTCTGAAGAAACCCTACACTGACAGCTTCCCATGGCATGAGTTACGTTCGGCGACGCTAATCTTCGCCTAATAAGAGAGATGTTGAGTACTCCGTTTGACAAACTTCCTTGCAAACCGCTCCATTCGCTGATGCCGTTGAAGATGAGGGCTATCGTTTCATGGAACGTAAGTAAGATTTTTGAGAGAACAAGGGCTATCCCTTTAAATATTTGAAGAAACTCTACACTGAAATCTGCCCATGGTATGAGTTACATTCGGCGACGCTAATCTTCGCCTAATAAGAGAGATGTTGAGTTCTTCCTTTGACAAACTTCCTCGCAAACCGCTCCATGTGTTATTTGCTGATGGCGTTGAAGATGAGAGCTACGTTTAGTGGAACGAAAGTCAGATTTTTGGGAGAACAAGGGCTATCCCTTTAAATATTTGAAGAAACTCTACACTGAAATCTGCCCATGGTATGAGTTACATTCGGCGACGCTAATCTTCGCCTAATAAGAGAGATGTTGAGTTCTTCCTTTGACAAACTTCCTCGCAAACCGCTCCATGTGTTATTTGCTGATGGCGTTGAGGATGAGAGCTACGTTTAGTGGAACGGAAGTCAGATTTTTGGGAGAACAAGGGCTATCCCTTCAGATATTTGAAGAAACTTTACACTGACAGCTTCCCGTGGTATGAGTTACATTCAGCGACGCTAATATTCGCCTAATAAGAGAGATGTTGAGTTCTCCGTTTGACAAACTTCCTCGCAAACTGCTCCATGCGCTATTCGCTGATGCCTTTGAAGATGAGGGCTATCGTTTGATGGAACAAAAGTAAGATTTTTGGGATAGCAAGGGCTATATCCCATCCATACATCGATCTACTGAACAAGAAATGATAGTGGGTATGCTAGACTGTCCAGTAATAATTGCTCCCTTACTTTAGCGTAGCCCGTGTTAAATCCTGCACTGATGAGAATATTTGTCTTCTTGTGTTACTTTTGGTTGATACGGGAAGTGAAACACAAACCAAACCAAATTTTTTTTTGATTTTGTTAAAGTTTACCGCAAATTCAGCGCAGAAATCAATGGAGAAACTGGGAAACCCGAGAGTTAATTGAAAGGCTTGGGTTATTTTGTGTTTTACCTCCCGCATTAAAAAGCTGTTGTATTGAGCTTTCTATACGTGTGGCAGTGTAAACCAGTCGTTTAGTAGATTTAATATATGTCTGGTTTTATCACTGCGAGGAATTCAGTGCTTACGGCCCACTTTATAATTTCCAGGGGCATACTCGTATCGGTAGTTTAGTGCCCACGAGAATCCTTTTTTTCTCATGTTGGCTGCATTGCTGAATTCTCCCACATGAATCTGAGCGGGAGGCAATCTCTGAGTTCGATAATCCTAAATTTTCCTTCGGGAGGAGTGGCAGTAGAGGAAAAATGAAAACAATCCACCGGAATGGCTGCTTTCAGATAGGACCCGTTTCAAGTTGGGAGCCTTAAATTGCATGGAGTGCATCTTTAATTATTTTCTGACCAACTAAAAGCGGGCCGATTGAACTCCGAGAGGGCGGGGCTAACACCAGTACGTATTAGCGGTGATTTTGATTCATAAGCCGCTATGGCCCCGTAGTTGTCAGGTAGTTCACAAAACTGCCGCTCTTCCCTTTTTTTTAAAGCACATCAAAAAACTATTGAAAAAATGTAGCCGATGAAATTAACAGAGAGCTTAAATTTCTCTGGATCCGTTTTGGGACTACGGCTTTTAATTTCAGAGAGCCATTTGACTTTTAAGAGTCAATTTCGTGTCTGATATGCTGTTGTTGAGCGTCAATTATAGAGGGTGTTCAAGTATTTAAAAAAAAAATAATTCCTCTTTACAAACAGGCAACAGCATGTCTATGGGTCGGTCACGGGCGTTTTTGACCGGTTCTCCCTCGTGCGTTGCTTAATCGAATTCGATTTAAAAGAGTCGCTTGACCAAATTCAAACCACCTCCAACCCCTCTACCGTCGGGATACCAAGTTTCATTCTCCATTGATTTACGTTCTCATTGCAATGTCTTTTAAAAATCAAGGCAAACAACTGAAGACGTTAAAAATGAAGGAAAAATTAGCGATGCACGCTCTTACAACCATCAATGAGAAATTTTGATGCACATAAATCGGTTTTCATGAAACCAAACAAAAATCACAGGGCTGTGCGAATGGTTGTTCCTTTAATTTTGAAGCTTCCTTGTAGGCTAGAGCCATAAGAAAAACACTGTTTATAGAAGTATTTTAGTACACGGGAAGACTATGAGAACAGTCCTTGAAGAAAATGAGAGGAGGAGAGATAATGAGCGAAATGGGAGAGGAGACAGAGAAGGAGAAGAAACAAATGTTTTCCCAAGATGACATTTCATCATTTTTCATGAGGAAAAGGGGAACAATTTCTTGGTAGAATCTGCATAACTGCCAGGGCTTGAAATTTTTTCGGCTAATCCGAAAATCGTTACGGGTAGGGGGAAAAAATCAGGTCAGAACCAAATCAGCGAGAAAAAAAATAATGTGATGAAGAACCTAGAACTACGACAAGCCGACAGGAAAGATGCCAAAATAGCACTTAAAGCCACTCCTGCCTGCCGCATGCCGCCTACGTCGCGCGTCGGCGAAAACAAATCAGATGAAAACTCCTTCAATTTCTATCGCAGCAACCCGCTAATCAAAACTCATACTTCATCGTCCATGCATGCCTCTTCCTCTATTACCACACTCGCACGGCTGTATCTGCTCTCTCATTGGATACACTTCTGTCCTAGAGGTCAGAAATATGTCTGAGTTGAAAAATGTTTGTTCGGTTTTTCAAAAGTTCGACACTTTTTTGGATTTTTGACAGTTAATTAATCGATTCACTTCATTTGCAGAAACCACTGTTGTTCTCTTTCATTCGCTTTGAAAAATACATTACTATTTTCAAACAATATCTGGCAAAAAAGAACGCTGCATGCATAAATACTATGGTCTTTTGATCAAACGATTGAGTTGACCGGTTTCCCTATTTTAACCTTAAATGTAACTTATTCTCCTGATTCCCTGATATTTTAATTATCTTTCGTGCCAAGCTGCAGATTTAGTATCCCATAAGAATTAGAGTTCAGCGGTAAACTTATGCTGACGTAATTGAATGATGAATATTCAGAAAAATATGTAAAAAAATAAGGTTCCTTTTTGATCGAACAAAAAAAACTAAGCGGCCTACAAAAACTGGACTTCGCAGCCAGTGTTTTCAAAATAATAAAAACGAAAGGAAAAAAAATATGAATGGGTAGTACACATGAGGAAAAAGAGATCAAGAAATTAGTTAAAAGTTGGACCTTTGCACAATCCAATTGCAATTGATTATCTTCAGGGAAACGCCCTCAGAAACGCCCTATACATATCATACTTTTGTGACCTTCAGCTAAATTACGAGACAGTTCTTAGAAGAAGTGGGTGAAAGTTATAAAAACCTAGACTGATTGTGAGTTGATAAAGTTGTATATTTTACGCATGTAAAATATTGTTAAAAATTCAATGGAACTTTTTTTTATTCTTTGATGTATATCTTTTCGCCAGAAAAGACGAAGAACCTGGCATCACTATTCACCCGCGAAAGATAATCTGGTCCAAGCTGTTAGCTGGCCGGCCTATGGCCAGGGGGTCACTGGACAGATAAAAGTCGAATATTGCAGAATCAGCATTTTCTTTCAAATGTTCAGCCAAAAGTGAAACGAAACTACTGCGAAGCTGTAGCGAATGCCGATGTAGGGTGCTAGAATAAGTGAAAAGCCTATCTTCGCCTCATACCTTGGCTCGAGAGTCGAGACTACCAGAGCAAAAAGAAAACTGTTTTTACATGTTTCTCCGAAAGAGATCATCAAAAATCAGTTTTATGGATCATGGAAATAATTTGAATGTATCAATTTTTGGGGAATTCAGTGAAACAAGAGGTATACGCTGATTATGCGACTAGGACACTGGGGATCACAGGGAAGAAGGGAGGATGGCAGCGGCGAGGCATGATTGATCGATTATCGATATTTTTCCAATTAAGCTGTGGTAAAGAATCGATTATTAAAGTACGATTCGGTTGGCGAACAGCACCCTGTTTATCGATCCTTTGCACACTGGGCTTTATAAACGGCAGATAAATCGATGTATCGCAAAGCACGCCACGCCACTGATCGATTATCGATATTTTTCCAATTAAGCTGTGGTAAAGAATCGATTATTAAGTCGTTCGTTGCGAACACCCTGTTTATCGATCCTTTACATGGGCTTAAACGGCAGATAAATCGATGTATCGCAAAGCACGCCACGCCACCGGAGGGTGGGTGAGTTAACGACTCGTGGGAAACGGGGGAACGTATGCTACTTGAGTTTCAAGCCCGGTGAACTAGTCCGAGGAGCAGAGAAGACCTCACAGAGAGCAGCGCGAGACGTAAAAATGACAAGTGACAAGATATCATCTCTGGAATCCTCTTTTATGAGCCCACAACTTTTATTCATTAATCTCGGCCGTGGAGCCTTGGGTGAGCCGCGAGTCGCGAGGCTGAACACTTGTCACAACAGAATCGTTCCACGAGGACGAGAAATCAAAAATCGACGGTGGTGACCGCAGGTGACCGATGGAAACCGATGTGACCGAGGATAATTTTGCAAATAAAGCCCCGTCCTCCACACGTGGAAAAATGAGTCATTGGCAAGCAAATTTTCAGATTAAAAGTCGATGAAAATTGCGCCAATCAGCACAGAACAGCAGGAGATACTGCTGTTCCTCGAGCAAACTTACAGAAATTATGTTGGAAATCATTGAAAATATTTGCGAATTTTCTGCTCTTTTGTAACTTTCGTTTTCTTTCAAAATAGGCAAATTCGCTGTTTTGAATAATTATTAGAATCAGCACGCTTCCGTATTAAAAATTGGAAACGAAGAGGTAACGGGCTTTTTATTTCTGCACCGACCTCACATCTGGAAATGCGAGTTTTAAGATTTGGGCGAGATGTATTTCGTAATTGTGGGTAGGGTTTTTGAAAAATTATACTTTTTACGACTTTCCACAAAGAGGTAACTATGTAAACATACGAAAGTTTACATACCTAAAAAAATAATATGAACTTCCGGAAAAATTAATCTAGTCTGGCGTTCCATAGAGCTTTCTTTAAAATTGATTTTAAAAAAGTCGCGAATTTTTCAGAATTGCCGTATTTAATGGTGAAAATTAGCATGGATTTGAAAACGGAAAAATTCGTTGCACAGCAAATAATTTTTTTTATTATTTTTCTTCTTTTCTTTTTCCCCCACTGCAGCTAAAAAATACCCGAGCACAATGAATTCTCCGACTGAATTATGACGTATCCCCTGAAGCTTTCTCCCCCTTACCGAGGCGTTAGAAATTTTAGGGTCAGGCTCCCTGCTGGGTGATATTCGATACTGCCCATTGGTTACCTAGTGTCTAGTCCACCGCTGCCTCATTGTAAAAAATACTGGGAATTTTAAGAATAAATTTCCGAGATATTTTGAAGTTTCGCTGAAAGTCTGGCAGCTGCACAAGGCTCACTTAAAGTCTAGACGCGAGTGACTAAACGCGGAATCCGGGACTACTGATGTCTTTACGGCAGCGGTTGGGCCTGCAGAAAATTCAAAAGGGTGTTTATTTAACGTAATTTATAATCCTTTGACCTAGTTACGGACGGGTGCATGACCAAGGGCACCGAGGGACAACAACTTGGGTGCCGAGGTACTTGCCTTGACGTAGAGCGGCTCGTCGCAATGTTGGAGCGGCACTGCCGTTATTGGACAATATTCAGAATAAAAATTTCTTAAATTTTCAGAGAGACGTCTGTTGGGGAAGTGGAGAGGAGGGGAGGGGGTGAGAGAGAAATATGAAGGCAGATATAATAAGCTTTAGAATATAATGCGAGGGTGCATAAAGTTCGCGTTGGAAACTAGAAGTCCATGTCAATTTGCGTTTACTTAATTTTCTGTGTAGATAGGAAACGTGTGCATTAGACGCGCATCCGCCAAAGGGCTTATGCGGCTACAAATTTTAGTCCGAGGACGGCTTAACAATGGCCAAAATGAGGTGTTCAAATTATCAGCACATCAAAGAAACAGTAGAAGAAGAAGGATTCGAGGTAACTTAAAATCTAGGACTAGTAACGTAAAAATATCTAAAATTGAGATGCTGGTAAACGAAAAGAGAAACAATTTTGATAACCGGACTTTCAAGTTTTGAAATTCTTTCACGGTGCTCCTAATCCGCTCCGCTGTGGCAGAACCAAAACTGAAAAACACTAACTTTAATAGACTGAAAGTTTTGGATTTTATCCGTAGTCTAGCCTCAAAATAATCTTATCATAACTTTAAATTGGTTTCAAACACCTACAATTTCTTAATTTAATGCTGAGCTTACGTTGTTTTCCGGATTTTTGAACCAAGTACCGAGGAAAAGCTTCCGATTTTCGAAGTAACAGAAAATATAACAAACTGAATTTTTCCAAATTTTTGGAATTATAAGGAGCTTGATTTTGGAGTCAATTGGGTGCAAAGCAAAAAATTCGGAGCTTCATGAGAGTACTGCGGAAAATCTCTTACGGAAAATGGCAACAAGGAGCATGAGGTGCCCGGGTAGCCTAATTAGATTTCTGAGTCCTGTCTCCAGACGAAATCCACACCGACCGCAACTGAGTTTCAGCTGACTAGTTATAAAATACTGTAAGAAACGCACTGTTTGGTGTACAATTCTCGACACAAAGCTACAACCATACTCTCATTGTCGAGTTGGGTGTCAAATAACCAAGGCCGCCTGGAAAATTGTCAGGCTTTGGGCGATATAATTGAGCCCGGTGCCTTCAAAGAAACCTTTCCCATCCGAAAAGGTTTCCAACCTAGAACCATTAGTTCGAAAAAAATAGTGAATAAACCACGAGTTAAGAGGTATTTTTCCAAAGAACTTTGCAGAATAAAACCCAAACCAAGATTGAACCGTGTACATTTTCGAATACATCCAAACGTACGCGGGAAATTTTAACTTCAATTTGCAATAGTAAAAGTCTAAAAAAAATGTTGCCTTGTCCAAAAAAACACCTATTCTGCTCAGGACGCGGCACGTGTTGTTTCGAGCCAGAAATGATATTGTTCCCTTGTTGTAAAATGCAACTCAAATATGATTGGAATCTTAGTACATGTAAATGCGGTAAACGTTGCTGCACAAGCCAACGATTAAAACTTTTAAAAAACCCAAAAGATGGACAAAAATTTATGATAGTGTAAGTGAGTTAGATGTTCGTCCATATTTTTGGTTTTTTAAATTGGTATGATTGGAGCTGTAGGATACCTCTCTAGAATATTTTGATTTTTTGCTGATCTTCATTTCTAGAGTATTTTTTTGGAGACAGAAGAGGGAGGGTGGCAGACTTCCTCCCTCCCGATTCTCACATTACAAATATTATTGATAAAAAATGCCTAAAAATTATTGTTTTTCGGAAACCCCTGAAAAAACGGACGACCACACTGGAAAAAAAACACATTGTATCTAGAGTCCAGACTCTTGAAAACATCGAAAAGAAAAAGGACTCTTGATTCAATCAGATTTAAGCTTAAATCAAAAGGAAATCCGCTCAAATTAAGAGGCTTGGCTCTTGATTTAAGCTTTAATCTGATTGAATCAAGAGTATTTTTTCTTGTCAATGTTTTTTAGAGTCTGGACTCTAGATCCAATGTGTTTTTTTTTTTTTTTTTTTTTTTTTTTTTCAGTGCATCGTTTCAATCTGTTTCAGAAGCCAATTTTGTTACTTGACAACAAAAATAAGAGAACAAGGACAATTTCATCGGAGGAACAAGATTTTAAAAAAAGGAATGGATGATAGGAAAAATAGGGTATTCACCTTAAAAATAGGCGATGGCTGCTCGTAGCGAACAGGAAAGCTAGAAATCCCAAAGAAGGGGAGGGGGGCTACAGCCGGGTGGCGCGGGTAAAGGGGTAGGAAGATACGAACCTCCATCCATAAGTTGTCTGCCGCGACGCCGCTCATAACCCCAACCCGTTGGGCACCCACTGGTCTCATAGGCACCTCTTAGGCGCCGACACATCAACCACAATGCCACATCGCTCACCATCCACCAAACCGCACTAAAGAACCCATTAATTAAAAGAGAGAACCGAAATCATCGTCCCTGGAATCTGGCACTGGGGCCTCGGACTGTCTTCGCCCTCGTCTGTTTGTCAAAAATATAAATATTTCTCCGGGGGGGTTGCATGTGTATCGGGGATAATTATTTCTCACAGGACGGTAACTGCGTTCCTGGCTCATATCTGGAATTCAGATGCTTTATGATATGTTTGAATTATTTTATGTGCGTTTAAGTATTCTGAATTCATTCCACGTGACCTGAGGAGAAGTCCTTCGATTTAAAAACGAAACGCTCCGAAATTTCTCTGAATGACCCGGCGGTAGTTGGGGTCATGGGGATGCGCTGAGGATTTTTCCCTTTTTTTCATTCATTCATCGAGCTGAGTGTTGCGGTGCAATGTTTTAATTTTAAAAATACGTAATACGAAATCGAGCATTCTAAATTCAATATTTATTAAAAATTCAATGGACCACTAGACAAGGTACGAATTTCAGCATTATGATACATGCTTCTTAGCCAAAATTTCACGTAGAACACGATGCGCACAACGAAAATTACCGAAATCAACTCCTTACGAAGGTATTCAATAATTCTTGATGCGTGAATTCAAACCACCCGCTCATGAAAACGCAATGCTCTACGTGATACAGATCGCGCTAAACGTTTATCGTGACAGTCTCTGCGTTATAAAAATCTGGCAACCTCAATCTTGACACTTCGGCTCAGCTATAGCAAATTGCTTATAGTTGGAACAACACATGGTGGTAAATGAACATTGCTCGATTGAGAAGCTTGCTGAAACCGTTGTAGTGCGCGATTTGACTAACGTAGAGCTTTGAGTTTCTTGTGAGCGGGCAGTTCAAATTCCTCTTAACCAATGTGAAATTAAAATGTTAATATCTCCGTTAGGAGTTAGTTCCAGTAATTTTCGTTGCGCGAATCGTGTTTTACGTGAAATTCTGGTTAAGATTCATGTATCAGAATGCTTAAATTCGTACCTTGTCTAGTGGTCCATTATAGAATAAAATTTTTTCCGAGCTGAACATGGAACTGTACAGAAAATCAGGCAAAATTTTAAATCGGCGCGGTACTTTGATTTTCCTGCTTAAAAGTAGATAATTGTCTACAATTTAGAAATGTTTCACGGCTATTATGATGAAATTACGAAAAGTTGCTAAAAATCTACTGTTAGCCCTGAATTTCCCTATTGGTATTCCTTGTAACTAGAGAGGATAATCTGAAATTTCCAGGTAATCTATATGTACCGAAAGTGCCCACTTTTTTCAAATTTTCGGTTTTTACTATCGCAAAGAGAGCAGCTACGCGCTCTCTGAGGGGTTGGGCTGGGCCGTGTAGCGGCTGGAAATAGGGCCCCTTCGTTTTTCATGGCGGGCCGTTTGGGGAAAAACGAAACGCTTTGGGAGCGAGGGGTCCCAGCCTACGTGACAGGGAAAAGGGGAAGGGGAGTTCAGGGTGGCGGTGCGTTGCGCAAAAATCAACGCAAGGTAGACATTTTCATTCAAAATACATCCCAAAATGCTAATTTGAGGGGAGGGGTATCGAGCAGGGGGGTATGTTTTTTTAACTGAGCCGGGGGCGCTACGGGTACGGGGGTAAAAACGAAACGCTTTGGGAGTGAGGGGTTCCAGCCTACGTGGCAGGGAAAATGTAAAGGGGAGTTCAGGGCGCCGGCACTTAACGCTGAGATCGACGCAAGGTACCTAGACATTTCCATTCAAAATACGTCCCAAAATGCCAATATGAGGGGAGGGGGGTCGAGCAGAGCGTAACGCGAGATAGGTGCTATGTTATGCCTTTACGTATGCGTTACGGAGGGAGCTGCGGGCCGATTATTGAAACTTATAGACAAAGCTATAGACAAAGACGACAAAAGGGATTTGGAGGGATCCCCCTCCTATTGGTGGAAAGCAGGTGGTGGCAATCGACGTCTGAGGTAGGTAATGGACTAACGGCAACCCACTAAAGACCCGATAGTAGTCCATCATTTTCTCCCTTGGTGGAACCAACAATGTCAACCAGTAAGATCGCTCCATACTCCCTATGTCTTCTTTGTCTATCGCTATGTCCATCAGTTTCAATAAACGGCCCGCAGGAGGAGAGGGTGTTAAAAAAACCTATTTCCGTAGGTACGTATTTTATGAAGGACCCCTAATGTTCGAAACCCCCGCAATATTTGATTTGAAATCGTAAGGTCCAGATAGATTTACGAATGGGCATATTGCAATCTGGGGGGGGGAGGGGGAAGGGGAAGGGGAAACGAAGTCAAAAGCCAAAACGACCCCGTATGCGTGCTCCGCGGCGACCTCTAGATGGGCATAGCGTCTCGTCTGGCCGGGACGAGCCGGGCCGGGAGGAAGATGGAAATGATGGGGGAAGGATGATATTAAGGCGACTTACCCGAGAGATATAATAAAATAAAGAAATCTGCTTATTGGCTTAGCGGCTTTCGTCTGCGGCGCGACATCCACATCGACATCGGCCCGTTCCCAGTTTCCTATTTCCTAGTCATCATGCTCGTCTCCTCCGCCCTCGCCCCTCGGGGAGTTCCGCCGCCCTACGATAAAACGCCGTATGTGCATTCGCACGTTGCCAAACTTCCTTAGATTGGACATTAATTTTCGAGAAAAAAATTGTGTGTATTCTTCCTTGAAATTTCCGGATATTTTAGGTTGAGTGGAGAATTTGCAGGTGTCTGAAATTCGATGAATTTCGTGTTTATGTGAATACTATTGAGTGAACTGATTGTAAGGATACCTGTGGTTCATAAATTGGACAATTATTGGAGGAGATATGACAAAATAACCTAATCTGTTAAAATACGTGTGTTTTGATGGGAAATGCCGCCAGATGACGTCACTAGCCGGTGAATTTCCTTATTTTTAAATCTATTTTTATACTATTTCCAACAATTGAAAAGAATTATAAAAAATACTGCGAAATCAGTTTTTTAGGCACTCTTAGATGAAGTAATTAAAAATTGATGTGCGAATTCTCCATTGATAATAAAATAATCTGGAAAATCCGAGGATAAATGTTCAAAATTTTCCCTGAAAAGTCGGTTTTGAAGAAGGGAGATTTGGCAACGTCAGAGGGATGATACGACGTTTTTCTTAAGTTGCCGCCGAGGGATGGGGCACAACTCGGGGTCTTCATGTCCGGAGGGGGCGAATGCGTGAGGAAATTGAAAATGCAGTCCGCGTCCTATTGATTTAGATTTTCTGTTTGACTTCCGTTGCCGCTTCTCGGGGGGCTTTCCCGGGTTTTCCCGGCGGGCGCGCGGCTTTTCCGGGGCGTTCGGCAAGGGCGCCGCGCATTATGAGCCGCCAAGTCCCCCGTCCTCTCGACGTTGAGCATGCATCTATTGTTCGATGAAAAGCCGCTCGTTTTTTCTCGTTTCCCCGTGACCGTATGTTCTTTGCTCCTCGCCAGGCCCCCGAGAAATTGCGCTCCGTTTCCGCCTTATCGAGCCGTATTCAATCTTACTGCCGCGAGGCCCACTCCTGTTTCCTGACTGGAAATTTCGAGGGGGCAGAATTATTACGGGAGTATGGCGGTTACGCATTTTAATGTTGCGCCTCCGATTTTTGACGTAGGCCAGAAATCATACGCAGTGTAGCAAAAATAGACAATTTGAGGATTTGTCTCATATATGAGTTGTTTACACAGGTCCAATTGCAAAAGAGGAAGCGGCATTATTTACAAGATGAAGAAATCAGGTTACGAACTTTGCTTCTCGCCTTCAATTTTGAGATAGGCTAAATCACATACTCTGGACAGAAATGAAAAGTAAAAATAAGAAGAGTGGGAGAAACACTGTGTGTGGTGAGTTTTTGCATACGCAAAAAAATTTCAAAGAGTGAGAGGTGATCTTAAATATATATACTTCTTTGAAGATAAGTTTTTAAGAGATCAAATGGATTTGGTTTACAGCATTAGCGTAAGATACTAAATTATTCACTATCAAAGAAAACGCCCGCATACATTGCAAGTTAGAGAAAGAACTTCTTGTTTCAGCAGTAACTTACTATAGTTCGGTGCAATCGTTGTTGTACTTCTTAAAATTAATACCTTTCCAAATTATTTTCTTCGCTACTGCCAGAGAGTTTATTTTCGTAAATCAACGATTTGTCTAATGATGATTTGCCTAATGATGATTGATGACCAAAAAGCTGAACAGTTGCCTTAACAAACCGAACCTTTGTTGCAAAAACTTGCCTAGCAAAGCACTCACCCCGACATTCATCGGTCATCGTTTGACCTATTTTGTGCTTAAAGTTGCTCATCAATCACCATTAGTCAAAAAGCGGCGTTAACTTCCGAGTTCTACTTTTGCTTCGTCCTATTTTTCGGATTGTCAGTAGAGGGTCTCTAAAACATATTTTCTCCAATTACAGCTTCCTCCCTACTATCTTCCTGCCTCTTGCCTCCAAATTTTCCTCCGTTATCCCATTCCTATTTTTTCCCTCTAAAGTCCTCGGAAAGGCATAAAATAAGCTCGGAGACGTGCTGAAGAAGTAGCATGTGCCGGAGATAAATCCGAGGAAATCGGCCTTGCGAGTGAGTAGGCACTTGAATTATAGTCATATCAAAAAATACCGCCTCCACTTCATAACCTCAATTGAATAGACGGTCACTCGGGCAGTATCCGGAGTCCAGAATTATACACTGTAAGTGAATAATTATAAGGATACTCTATTCCGAGCTGAGTCGGGAGCGAAAGAAAGCCTTCGAGAGCGCGCACGGCGATCATTCACAGCCTTGAGGCGCTCGAATAAATCTATAAACCTCTCTGTTAAACGCATGTTAATTAAGCTATAAAATTTTTAGAGCTCGGGAATGAAGAATGACCGAGCATGAGGAGAAATAAAACTGTAATTCGGGGCGCGGGGTGCAGGTCGGTCACAGGTAAACAAAGTACGTGGCGAAATCGGAGTTGTCGATGCGCCCGTGGAAATCACGGATTATCCCGATGGATTTGGACTTTCGATGTCGGTCGGGCTGTACGCGCGGCGTCAATGAGAATGTTAAATTGAATCCTACGAGGATGGCATGGATTTGTGAGCTGAAAGCAACCATGTAGGTACAACGCAACAAATGCAGTGGTAAGGAAAAACGTCGTTTGGACATTTGCACGTTGCCCGATTTTTCTCAGATAAATCGCCAGTATTTTTGAACTTCTTGATTTTCTGAGCATTTTTAGAGAGCTTTACTCCTAGTGGATTAGTTCCAAAGACATAAAGACGTAGCGCTAGAAGAAGAAAATGAAGCCACCTCTCCTTTTGGTTAGAGCAGCAGAAAAACTAACTTTACCTGAGATTCCTGTAAGATTTCTCCTTGTTACCAAGCCAAAATAGGGAAATCCTATGGAAGAAAAATTGATTCAAAATCCCAACTTTATTTATTCGTTCGTTTTAGGCAAATAAAACGAGATTAGAGGAAGAAATGTGGAAAAATCAAGAGGACAAATTCAAATCAAGTTTCGTTTCCCGCGCATGGATTCACATCGCCAGAATGGCTTCACTTCTTCCCCGTGCTTTTAGATACCAGCACTCCGTCTTTATGTCTTTGGGTATAATTGACTCAATTCAAGAGAGAATATTTCTTGCTTTTTTGAAAAATTTCTGTTTTATCGGATAAAAATTGGCAACGTTTGATTGCTCATACGGTCTTCCTCCTTAACACAACAGTCAAGGTGGCGAGTCCCGAGGTGTTGATAACCGAGCGTTTAATGTGATCCTCAACGCCACCCCACACAGCTGAGAGGCAGAGGCAAAGCGTGAATGATCGACTATCGACAATTCCCCATTTGAAGCTATGGTGAAGAATCGATTATTAAGGTGATCGTTGCGAACACCTTGTTAATCGATCATTTTCCATAGGTTTAAATTGCAGATCAATCGATATATCGCAAAGCACGCTACCCCACACAGCCCAGAGAGAGAAAATGGAGGCATCGAAAGGAAAAATTTGTCACAGGGTTTCGGATGTTGGAGACGGACTGACCGCACAATAAAGCGAACTCCCGATGAATTCTACAATGTTGCGTCGGCGTGGACACCCGCACCTAACACCTCTTTTTACGACTTCATAAATAATAAACATCTCGCTGCACCGGACGGGGGGGGGGGGGGGGGGTTTCTCGCGACAATTACCGCGGTCGCGGGCGGCGGCCCGTTCTCCCCCGAAAAGGTTTACGGCTTATTAGTTGCCGTAGTAAAAATATAAGAGAACATATTTCTTATCATCGTAAAACTCCTCTTGAGTTTTCGATTTGTTTCCGATGATTTTCCAGCCCTCTTTTCGGGAAACAGGACTCAATGGTTTGATTCACCTGCAGTTTACTTGCTTGCGAGAATTGGTCTCACTGAAAAAATGTATGGCAAATTTTATCAGAAGTATAGTAAATTCTACCATGAGTCAACTTGATTTTTGACACGGTGATACTGTAGGATAAAGATAAACAGACATCTGCGGGCTGATTGTTGAAATTTATAGACAAAGCGATAGATAGAGAAGACATAGGGAATGGAGCGATCCTATTCGTTGAAAAGAGTGGTTTTTATAGACTCAGGGGGTAAATGATGGACTAACTATAGGGTCTTTCGTGGGTGCCGTTATTAGTCTATTACTTACTTCCCATGTCTATTGCAACCACCCGCTTCCCCCAATAGGATCCCTCCATATCCCTTTTGTCTCCTTCGTCTATCACTTTGTCTACAAATTTCATACTTTTCGTGAATGACGTCAAGACTTCATATTTTCCAAACAAATTTCTTCATCCTAAAATTTCCTGACTTTTCCCTGACTCCAAAATTTTCGGATTCCCTGTCCCTGACATTTGAATAAAACTTCCACTTTTGTTTCTTTCCCTTGAATTACACTCGCTTTTGCTGAACGCTACATGCTAAAATCATTAAACCCGACTTCTCGTGTAAAAACCCTAACTTTCCTTGACTTATTCCCCAGCCGCCGCAAATTCCCTAAAGTGCCTGGTTTTCCAAATCGCCGGCAACTCTGAGCACTTTTAATTCTTGAAAGTTTTATTCGAATTTCGCTTGACTGTGCGACTTTGATGATACCAGTAAAACTTTTTCATCGAGCCAGGAATATTCGACATCAACGATCTTTAATGAGTTTCTTTTTAAGTACTAATAAAGGAAATATTCAACATGCACAATCGTTTCTATTTTACTCGCATTTTTTTCAGCTCCCCTAACAAAAGAGCCTCTGGTAAAGTCTGGAAGCTTTTGAAGTCAATATCAACTTTTCTCAATGTGAACGTTTTGTGCTTTTGTCTTTCCTCCCTTTCTCTTCTAACTTCAATGCAACCGAATAAGTTTGCAATGTTGGCTGCAAGTGAAGTTGAAGGATGCGAGATGTTTCCCATGCAGATTATCCTTCAATTGACGATATAGGCAATACGCGCTCCTATAAGCCGTTATAGTGGTATCGACCAACACAACTACGACTGTCCTTCGTCGGTACTGCGCCATAATCGCACTCACATGAATTTTCTCTACCATTGATACCTTTCTGATCCTTCTGCCTCCTTCGGGGAAAGACACTCTTCTCTTTGATGAAGACTTGAGTTTTACTGTCGCCTTCTTTCAACTTTTCAGAGAAAAACTGTATTTTCCTCCTAAATATACAGCATTTGTATTGCTTTTTCAAAAACCACTTCGGGGTGTCTAGTTTTTTTTTCATTTTGGGAAATCCTGATGAAATCCTAATTTTTCCTGATTTTTGACTGCTAAATCCTGATTCATCATATTTCAATCAGAATCTGATTTTTGCGGGGAAAAATTAAAATTTCTGTATAAGCGTATGCGAATGCATAAAAAAATTTGTTCGGACAGCCAACTTTTCTCAAATCCTGATTTTACGACCGACGTTCCTAATCCGATGAAATCGGATTAATCCTGATGACCTCAATCCTGATGAAATCGGGATTAAATCCTGATTGACCTCAAATCCTGATGAAATCGGGATTAAATCCTGATGACTTCAATCCTGATAGAATCGGGAAAATCCTGATGCTGGACACCCTGCACTTTCTTCTTTGGCGTCAAATCAACTTGTTTAGAAATCTCCTCTAGCATTATATTTTCATGGAAGAGAACAAATTAACACCTTTGCTTTGAATTATAACAAAGTATTCCTCACACAGAAGGAAAATCAAGGGAGATTTCAAAAAATAACATCGATCATTTTCCAATTTACAGAATGAATTAAGACCAGAAGCCTGCAACATCGCAAACGGAGATACGCATTTCTTCTGTTTCACCGTCGTCGACTCGCTATACTGCCGAGCAAAGAAAAAACGCCGTATGAACCATCAGGTGTTGCCAAATTTCCTTCAAAAAACGACGACTTTTCAGAAAAATTAGAAAATATTTCTCTTCCGATTTTTCCGATGATTTCGAAATTTGATCTCATAAGTCTGAAACCTAAAGGAAAAATATTCATAACTTTCTTCAAAAATGAATATATTCTGAGAGGAAATTTGACAACATTCGAACGCTCATAATATACGCGGAAACCTCATACGACGTTTTACTTCGCACGGCAGTATCGGTCGGCAAGTGATTTCTCATCAGGACGAGGAGGATTCCGCGGACGCAATAACGAAAGCTCCGGATTTTTCGCGTTCGGATCGGGTCGGTTGCGGTTGGAGGCGGCGACTATTCATGTTATTTCACTATCAAGTAATTACAGCAACCTGATTATTAGTAAGACAGACTCAGAGTGTTAGCATCGTAATTCTTCCCGGCCCGACCGAGCCGCTCCCTTGTTTAATTTATTTATCGGCCTCCCTCGGCGTGGTCAGATCGTGCACTCCAAACCGGAAACGCAGTCCGGAAAACGCCGGAAATTCCGCCGAACACCGGAAATACGGAAATCGTGCGTTGCTGACGCAGTCGTCGGTCAATCAGGAGTGCTAAAAATGTAAGAAATATGCAGTGTTTCAACGATTTTTAGCTCGTTTTTCCGGTTGTAATTAGATTTTGATATTGAGGAGGATCGTGCGTTTGAAACCGGAAACGTGGTCCCGAAAAACGGAAAATGCCGGAAATTCCGCCGAGCACCGGAAATACGGAAATCGTGCGTTACTGACGCAGTCGTCGGTCAATCAGGAGTGCTAAAAATGTAAGAAATCTGCAGTTTTTCAACGATTTTCAGCTCGTTTTTCCGGTTGTAATTAGATTTTGAAATTGAGGAGGATCGTGCGTTTAAAACCGGAAACGCGGTCCCGGAAAACGCCGAAAATTCCGCCGCGCACCGGAAACACGGAAATCATGCATTGCTGACGCTATCGTCGGTTGCCAAAAATTTGAGAAATTGGAAGCTTTTCAACGATTTTCGGCTCTTTTTCCGTTGTATTTAGCTTTGGAAATGTGTTAAAATGTGGAGGGAAGAAGATTTTACGGGGTCAGAGGTCGAAATCAAAAGAAAGTAAAGGTAAAAGGTCCTCACTTTTGAAATTGATGGGAAATTTTGAGGAAAACTGATGAGCAAAATGTGGAAAGTCGACGGGTGTGCGCGAGGAAACGTGGAAGCTTGGAAGATTCTGCACCCCTCTTTTAAACAAATTTTAGAGTACTTCTTCTTCAAGCAGATTCAAACAACCAGATTTTTTTTAGGACTTCAGGAAACCACATAACATAACGATACTGCTGCACCTTTCTATGGCAGATTGTGTTTTCTGCAGTAGAATTTTCAACTGCACATCCATGATTCTTACCCATGACCTATCCTTTTTGATGTAAAATCAGCATTTGATACTTGAAGCACATCTTTTAACAGTACACGTACAAAATCATCCGGGTGAGTACATTCGTCAAGAGATAATGAGATGCCAGCTTCCAGAGGGTCTCTACCATGATAGATTCCTGTGGGAGTGTGGGGGTGGCGTCGCAGAGCGCCCTAGCGCGCCGTAAAAGCGACTTTTACATACATAAATGCTGAATCAGCATCCAATTTTTTTCCGTGTACGATTGTTATTAAATTGAAATTCCAGAAATTGGAGATTATTTCGCGGAGTCATATGGAGAGGCAACATAGCTCAAAAGTGTAAAGTACGAGTCCGGGGCGACGGCGTAATTGCACGTTGCTTGTTGCAGAAGGCGCAGGCGCCCGTGAGCAGCCACTGTTGCCGCGCAGGGCACAAATCCACCGAAAATCACCGAGCAAAAAAGGAGCGAACCCGGGAAATCGGCAACTGGGAATCGGGAGCCCGCCTTTGAAATATCAACGAGGCGCTAAACGTGCGGCGGTCGGGTCCTGTCTTCGCGGCGGCCGACACGAAACCTGCCCATCATTTATCGCGTCATATTTTCGGTGTGAAAATCGCTCGAGTATTACTCTCCGTTTCGACCGGGCCGTTACCCGAGTGACTGACGCTTCTCACATTCTCGGCTTCGCCCGCCGCCGCCCCCTGTCTTGACCACCACTGCTAACTACAACAGCCTGGGATGCAAACTCTTGATGGAGCGAAAAGAAGGGTTGTCCTATGGAGTGCGGCTTGAAAATCACGATGAGTGCATCGGGGTAGTCGGAATAAGCTTGACCTCACAATTAGGGTGGCAAAATTTCATGAAAAATAAAATATTGAAATTTCACGAGAAATATTTCATGAAAATTTTGAAAATTACGAAAGATCTTGAAAAATACCGGTTCCATTTCATGTTCCGCAAAATGTAAAAATTGTAGGTGATCCTACTGGTTGAAACGAGCGGTCCTTATGGACTAACTATAGGGTCTCTCGTGGGCCTCCTTTGTCTATCGTATCCACCCGCTTTCACCGATAGTATTGCAAATTTTTCCCTTGTCTGTTGCTTCCACTCTCAATATCAATAATCAGCCTGCCGCATTGCCATTCTGTCAATCAATCAGCTAATCCACTCGTTTTCTCAGAGACATGAGACCCTCCACTAGTATCTTGGTAATGGTGACAGCTTTTACTTTCGGGACTTCAACATTCAACTGTTGACCTGCCTACTTGGTTGATGGTTAAAAACGAGTTGGCAGTTTCGTTTGGCAAACAAACCGATATTTGGGAAACTGGTTTTGCTCATGACGTCACCCGAATCTCATCATCCACGAAGTAGGTACGTCATCAGCCGAAAAAAGGGAGATGACTGTTGCTTCCTTGTGATTGCCCAGTGTGTCTACTAAAACAGGCTGGCCAAAAATCAGTACTTTTACAGTACTTTTTCAGTACATTCCCAAGAAATGCAGTACTTCCGCGACAGAAAAATTCAGTACTTTTTCAGTACCTTCTTTTAACGAAATTCAAAATATTTAAAAAATTTGACTTTCTCGCTCAAATTGCGACAAAAATTCCGGACCTTCTTGCGAAATTTCCGCACTTTTTCAGTACTTCCGGACCGCCCTTGAAAAATCAGTACTATTTCCGGACTTTCCGGAAATTCCGCACTTGTAGACACCCTCTTGTCCATAAGGAATATAGTGTTGAATCCCCGAAAATAAAATCTTCCATCTGGCGCCAAGAGGCCAGTGGAGGGTCTCGTCTCTGCGTTTTCTCCACAACAAAATGATAATAAAAAAGTATTTGCCTTCCGTTCAGTGGCCCATCCGGAGTCCCGTTAGAGAAATTCCAGCATTCTACAGAAAAGGCAGAGGCGCCACTTAATAACACAGAAAAGTGTCAACTACTGTAAGTTGAGGGGTTGTATAACCGCGGGTCATCGTGATGTACGCAGCGGAGGAGGAATAATCAACGCTGGACCAGCGACTGAGGAGACCCGTCTGGTTACTCGATTACATCCCGGTGCTCGGTGAGGTCCTCCATGTACCAATTACTAAACGTTGCACCTCCGATACTTGGTCATCCCCACAATCTCGGTATCTATTTGCTCAAGATGCTGTAATTACAACGCCTCCGAAGAGCGCAACGACTTCATCATGCATTCAGGCTGCAGCTTCAACCCGCGCCTTCGGAAAACAGTTATACCCTATTTTAACGGTATTTCACTCATCTTTTCTGAAAAATAATATTCTCGTTTAGAATAGTTGTTATGATACGTGTACGGAGGCCTAAGAACTCCTTTTTTTCCACTCGTTTATTTATTTACTTTAAGCGTGAGTGAGATAATCCAGGCGCCATGGGAATGCGGGATTCAGATTGCTGGTGAGCTTTTAATAACCTGGCGTGACGTGCTTCATGCTTTGCGATGGATCGATCGATCTGTCATTTAGACCTACGTAAAAGGATCGATTATCGAGGTGTTCGCAATCAACACCTCACTTATCGATATGATACAATGGAGATGTTGCATTTGTGAGGAATTTGCGATTTGACTGTTGATTCGTGTGTAAAAGTTCGCAAGATACACGATGGTGCCTCTGGTTTTTTCTAATATTAACTCCCAAGCTCAAAAAAAGCTCTCAAGTTGAGGCCAAAATGGAGTGGATATCCCACGCTATCCTGAAAGTCCACCTCTACATCAAGACAAACTCTCAATGCCAAAGATAGGGAGCAAATACATTAGCAGGGATGCCGTGTTTTCAGTTTTGGAGTCCCCAAATAAAGTGACAGCCCTGCCAATGTATTTGCTCCCTATCTTTGCATGGAGAGTTGGTCTTGATGTAGACGTGGACTCTCAGGGTAGGGTGGGATATCCCCTCCATTTTGGCCTCAACTTGAGAGCTTTTTTTGAGCTTGGGAGATGATTTCAGAGAAAACCAGTGGCACCGTCGTGTTTTTCGCGAACTTTTACAGAAGAATTTACAGTTAAATCACAAATTCCTCACACATGCAATATCTCCATTGTTTCAAATGAGAAATTATCGATAGCCGATAATTCGCGCTTTGCCACTAATCTGGCGTGCAGAGGCGTGATCAGCGAAGACGCTAGGAAAGCACTAACTTTGTCAGAGATTTCTTGGAAGGAAAAAATATTTTTGAATAATCAAGAGTTAAAAACGTATACGGACTTCGAAAGCAGGAAAGTATAGAATAATTAAATTTTCGGAGTTTCGCCGTTCATCATGGTGTCTACATACTTCACAGAAATGTAAGCGAGGGGAACAGGATTGCAAGATTGATGTAATATGCATAAATTCTCTGACTCTTGAGAAATTTTTGTTCTAAATTTAGTTTCCCAGAGTGCCTAGGGGGACGTTCTGTTAATAATTTTCTCATCAGGTGTTTTTAAGACAACCAGAATAGCAGGCCGACTAGGTTTTCAATTGTCGTAACATAAATTCCATCGGAAAAACAATCATTCTAGTTGTCTCAAAAAGAAAGTCGATGAGGAAATTACTACTGACTAACTAACGACAACCCACAGGAGACCCTATATTTAGCCCATCATTTTCTACCTTAGTCTTTGGAACCACCCATTTCAACCATTAGGATCGCTCCATACTCCCTATGTCTCATTTTTCTATCGCTTCGTCTATCAATTTCAACAATCAGCTCTCTGTGGGCTGATTTCAAAATCGGTAGACGAAGCTATAAACAGAGAAGACAACAGGGATATGGAGGGATCCCATTGTTAGAAACGGGTGGTTGCAATGGACAACGGAGGTAGGTAATAGACTAACTAACGACAACCCACGAGAGACCCGATGGTTAGTCCATCATTTTCTCCTTCTTTTAAAGCTTAGAGTATGCCTTATAAGAACTTTTTTACCGATTTGATTTATCTCTTTCCGTTTGGAAGATAAGAGGTAGGGAACCTCATTAGATGACCCTCGTACTTCTTTTCCACTCCATTATTTTTACTTCCACCCCCCCTTCCCCCCCCCCCCTCGAAATCGACAAAATTGGGATCTGAAGTGTCTTAATTTTCCAAAAGTTTCCAAGGGAGATCCGTCGGACTCACCTAGTCCCTGGGGATTCCATACCCCCCCCCAACACAGACACCCACACACCCTCACACAGATACTCCATCGCCTCTTACGTGTCGCGGCTGCGCGGGCCTTAAATTCATAACCGCCACTGCGCCTGTAGTGACCGCAATTTTCATCAGAAAAATTTAAAACCGGGATAAATAAGACCGAATTTTTATCTGCTTTCATGTGAGATCAACAAACTCTGTCTTAAAATCAACGGCTTTGGCGATAATAGCCGTAAAACGAGAGAATAACCTATTTTTGACCGTTTTTTTATCGGGGGGGGGGGGGGGCTTGGAGGGGTCCCCATGATTGTTCGAGGGGGCAATTTTGGATTCTCGTTAAGGTCCCCCTATAGATGAGAAATTAAATGAGAAAAAAAGTTCTGCTCCCAAAACATGCGATGGTAGCCGAAAAACGAGAGAAAATAACCGATTTTTGACAGTTGTTTCGATTATGGAGGGGTTTTCGGGGGGGTCCCCATGATTGGTCGAGGGGGCAAATTTGGATTCTCGTTAAGAACTCCCTATAGATGAGAAATTATATGAGAAAAAAATTTCTGCTCTCAAAACGTGCGCTAGTAGCAGAACAACGAGAGAAAATAACCAATTTCTGACTGTTTTTTTGATGTTGGGGGTTTTCGGGGGGGGTTCCCATGATTTGTCGAGGGGGCAAATTTGGATTCTCGTTCAGGACCCTCTGAAGATGAATAATTTCACCCTACTTTATATAATTCTAATCGATTTCATGCATTCTAGGCAATCCTGAACACATATCTTGAGGGGCAATCTCAAAGTATGCGAAAACGTCCGATGTCCATTATTTTTCTTCTTCCGCCGTCACGTAACTTTCACTGAAGCCTCGAAGAAAAGAGAAATATTTTTTTTTGTGTTACTGGAGGTCTGACATTATGTTTTACTCTAGTTTAAAGGTTTTTGGAGGGGTCAAAAATAATGGTTTTTGGGCAGATTTTTGCAATGTATGCGAAAACGTCCGATGTCCAAAGCCCTTTTTTTAAAATTACTCAGCACTGAATGGGAGTTGGAATGGGACACAGTTGTGTGCCTCTTCTACAACCCTTTACTAAGAAACACATGCCTTGATTTTCTTCAAAACGCCGATTCTAAAGGCCTCCACAGTTTTTTGCGGTTTACCAAAAGTTGATTTTTTGGACATCGGACGTTTTCGCATACCTCGATTCAATTGGAACCTCGAGTTGGAATACTCCCTATGTCTTCTTTGTCTATAGCTTCGTCTACAATTTCAAAAATCAGTCCGCTGATCCATTTCGAAGGCTGCTTTTAAAGTTTCAACCGCGGCTGGATGAAAGGCGCCGCTTTTGGCGGGCACGAGACATGACAGGGATCGGGATTGAAGCTCGCTCCAAGTCGAACCACGACCGCGGCTGCGCAGAGCGCACTCATTGACAGGCGGTTAATTCCGCGGCGCGCGCAGTGAGTTACAAGGAAGGAGCAGAAATCCCTCTCCTTTTTTGCCAATAAACTATCGATCATTTTATACCGCAAACATCATGAGCTTGCGCCGTGAGTTGAAGTTTCTTTTATTAATTCATGCCCCCCTCCTCCCCCCCCCCCCCGGTTTCTCCAGCCTCGTTCCGCGCAACTTTACTGGCTCCTTTTGATGAGTGCCGCCATAAAATAACAGTTAAAGTCCGTCCCATCGGCAATAAATTAATTGAAAATTACTCGCTCTTGTCAATGTTTTAGTATAAATTATGCAAGTGTTAACCCTAGTGAAACATCCTCTCCTTGGCTGTCTACCACTGTTTTCCGCCGAGACCCTTCTCTTCCTTCACTCGAAATCTAATTTCACGCGCAAATATGCATTTGTAATTATCCTGACACTAACTACGGTATTACGGCGCCCAGCGGTTTTCAAACCAGTTATTATCCTCATATACCTCTCGTTTCCTATTCATTTTGCCTCGTTCTTTTTCTCTTTTTTTATTGCGCATGCCTCGCCGTGGCGGCGGCTTCCTATTCAGTCCTGATTGAGGTTTTCACAACCACGGTTTCATGTCCTCATTGTGGCAACATTAAACGATCGTTTCGTTTGGAACCCTGCTTAAACGCGCCGCGCATCTCATGCCTCGAACAATAACAAGAATTTTTTCTCCCCTCCCCCCGTTCACCCCCTCCCCCATCCCTCCGTGGTCTCTTCGTCGCTTCCCTTGTGAAAGAACGTAACTTCAAATCAATGTTGCCAAATTTCCCCTCGCAAATTGCCTACGAACTATGAACATTTTACGCGTTCCTAACCGAAAATTTCACTGATTTTCCCTCAGATTTCATGAAAAAATCAGATTAAGTTTGGCAACAATTGTACGGGTATAACTTTGTAAAATAAATTAATTGTTTGAGTCAATTTGGCAACCTTGGAATGGAGTTACGTTCTTTCGTGCGGAAGACGACGTCTTTACCGTTCCTCCTTCATTCTGCGTCTGACACGTTATCAAATCTTTTAGCGTAATGTGCCTTGTTAGTCGCGCACAGTCTCACGTGAATCGTTCGTGTAATGCTCCTGTCTAGTCTGAAGGTAATACGTTGTTAAACCAAAACCATCACTTAGGAGGAAAATCACCTATTTAAATAGCTTAATCGCCGCCTCAAGTCTGCTCTTTATCCGCAGCGTTAACTATGATTTTGCCGCTTTTTTGTCGCGGGTTTGCAATGAGGATAAACTGCGCTTCGATCGATGGCAATATGTTTATGAGACTGGAAAATGAATGACTGGGATAGATTAGGCAGAAAACTATTCACTAAAAATGCGTTTGTAGAGTAAAAGGATTGTCACGGCATTCCCAGAATAGGTGGAAATTTGCCTGCTTAAATTTTCCTCTTTACATGTAGATGACTTGAAATGATAGAAAACGAGAATTTTACTCAAATTATACACGTACAAACGTGTACGTGCGCAATTGTACACGTACATTGTTCGCGCATTAATGCAATTTTGGAACCAATTTTGTGCATTGTACAAAAAAAAAATTCTTTTCAACGCAGACCTCTTCTCTTCTAGGGCAAGATTAGCAAAAAGTGCGGCAACTGTCAAAGGTTACCGTAATCTTCCGACGGGAGTTTCTCGTAATTTTTCTCTACATTCTCTCAGAGAAAAACTAGATTTACTGCGGGGCTTAGAAGAAACTTTGATCGTTTCTATTGAAGAATGTGTAACTATTTTAGCTAAAAGGACGCGGGACAAAAAATTTAAAAATAATAAGATCTCAGAGCGAAAACAAAAGAGTTTTTCGGTTTATGGCACCCATTCTCTAACAAACTCCCAGATTCTCCAGAATATTTTATTTCCTGAAAGAGTCCATGTAACCCTCGGTTTTCCAAGGTCCCAAACACCACGCCTGAATATCACGGCGGCTGTGACAGCTATACTGCCGTGGTGAGAAAGAACACCGTATGAGCCTTTAGACGTTGCCAAATTTCCTTACGTAAAAAAAGAATTTCTGCGGTTTGTAAATAACATTCTTTCAGATGTTTCAAAGAAGCATACCTCCGACTTCAACTATTTGCAAAACATCAAACGAAGACTATCGATCATATCCTCAAGAAATTAAAATTTTATCGGGAGAAATTTAGCAGCATTCGAATGCTCATACGGCGTTTCTCCTATCCATGGCAGTGCGTGCGAAAAGGACACACAAATGACCTCTAGCTGACGGGCGCCATTGAAGATGGAATCCTGGTGATTTTCAAGTTTTGGTGAGTAGTTGAAGGTTAAACAACAAGCAGCGAGTCGAAAATAAAGCTTTGATTTTGCAAATTCAAAGCGCGAGGAGGCAACAGAAATTCCTGCTGCGGACATCGACAGAGGCGCTTCTTCAAAGTTGGCAACACTGTTTCCCCTCCATTTAAATGTATGTAAAACAATCGATTCTTGGCGGAGCAGCTTACCTAGCCTGAAATCGATACTTTCAATGGATTTAAATGGAGTAAAAGCACTGTCCTCCCTCCATTTGAGTGTAGGTAAAAAAATCGATTCTTGGTGATACAGCTCGCCTCACCTGAAATCGATGCCGTTCAATGGATTTAAAAAACGGAGTAAAACACGTGTTGCCCAACTTGCCAAAATCGCCACAGAGTCCATTTGAGTGTATGTTAAAAACCAATCGATTCTTGGCGGAGCACACCTACCTAGCCTGAAATCGATACATTCAATGGATTGTTAAACGGAGTAATAAAAAACAGTGTTGCCAACTTGCAAAATCGCCGCAGAGTCACCGAGCGGCGACGAGAGAGGTGTTAAATTGACAAGAGGTCGACTAAGAGGAAGAGTGAAAACAAATCGTAAAACAAACACAATAAAAGCGGGCGCGCTCTCGACAAACAGCGAGCGACTTGAACGCGCGGCCAAGCACGAAAGCGCTAGCGTGTTATTGATACTCCCGGCTCCGGAGCAGCCAACCACACGGGGAGAAAATTAAACGTTTCCAGCTATGAATTACATCTCCGGGCGGGCGGGGCGCGCGGGGGAGTAATTCAATTTCGAAATGACTTCATTAAAAATCAAAGAAAACTATAAACGGACGGACGACCGGTGTTCCTGAATAAATTGACTTGTAGGTGGTACGCGGACCCCACCGTCGTACTCTTGGCAGTTTTTAGAGGCCGAAATTGTTTCAAAGACTTGACGAGGGTGTTCCTCGCGGTGGGTCAAACCGGGGGATGCGTGTCAACGCCTGTCAACGTTTGAGCTTCGGGGTGGCGTAGAAACGATGTAATTCTGATGGAATCTTGTGGGAAATTAGGACGTTATTTTAAGCTTAGTTAATAATCAACCCCTCCCACGGGGTTTCTTGGTGTCTAGCCCGAGTGGAAATGAGGATGCAGAAAGTTCTAGGCCTTCCGGGTCATTCCACAACTAATGCTTCTATGAAAAAGTGACCTCCTCAGAAGTTGGTACCGGAACGATTCACTGGAAAAAAAGTCTCTTGGATCAAGAGTCAAGACTCTTAAAAAGTTTGACAAGAAAATACTCTTGATTAAATCGGATATTTGCTTAAATCGAGAGCCAAGCCTTTTAATTTAAGGGTTTCCTTTTGAATCCAGCAAATTGAATCAAGAGTATTTTTCCTGGTCAAATTTTGAAGGGTGGCCTCTAATAAATCCAAAATACTTTTTTCCCGCAGTGTTGCATTCGGATAAACCGTTCCGGAGTTACAGATCAATAAAATGGCGACATCCATCGAAAGTAGCCAACTTTTGCGAGCTTTCAAAGCTTTATAAAAATCCAACGTGAGGAGCAACTTATAATTTTGTGTTTTGATTTAGGTAGCAGTTACGCGCGTACACAGAGTATGTAAAATTTCATCAAATTCTGAGAAGGCAACTTTTTCAAAAAAGGACCAGTTGGTATGGAATGGCCCTTCCTTACTGAAAAAAAGCATGGCAAATTTTACCAGAAATATGGTAAAATCCAACATGATTCTACTTGATTTTTGACATGGTGAAACTATATGGAGTGAAGATAACCATACGTCTGATAGCTTTGTCTATCAATTTCAATGATCAGCCCGCTGGCGTCATGAATGGATGACCCTCATTAAGAATAAAATAGCTATTCCGGCGACCTGCGAAAGATCCACTGCGAGTGCGCATGCAATTTGTCGCGTTATCGCATCACACGCCATAACCGGACGTTAACTGATGCAGTTTTTGACTAACGATTATGAATACACTCCTCAGACAAAGAAATTAAGTTTCAAAGTTGATGTTTCCGATCCTCTTCGCTCCTCTTGAGTACGGGCGAGGCAGATGAAACTCTGATAAAAAGGGAGATCGCTGGAGTAGGTAAAAGTGAAATATGAGAAGAAATATCATAAACTGAAAACCTAATGGTGGAGAATAAAAATTTGATGGCTCAAACGCGCAAAACCCTCGAATGATCTTGGAATCCCACGCTTGGGGTCATTAATTCTATCATTTTATTGATAGGGTGAGATTGGGGAAGCAAATCGATGAGACTGAGAAAAAAACTGAGGGAGAAAATGAGGAGGGTGGGTCGTAACCCTTTGTGCCTAAAATTGAATTCTATACCATGAATTGATATAATTGTACGACAAAAATGTGAAACGAGAATTAGATAAAAAATAGAGAATCATTACCATCTGGAAAAAATCCCTTTGGAGAATAATAAATACGTTACTGGCAGCGGCACAGCGTAGCCAGACATTTTTCATGGGGGTGGTCTTCGGTTAAAAATGTCTCATGGAGATCAAAAGGTGGGACATTTCTGAAAATCATGGAGAATGAGGTTTGGAGGACAACTTATCCATATCATGGGTGGGGGGAAGGCAAAACTCCAGGACCTCTCCACCTCTGATTTCGCAATCCTTATTCTTCATCCGACCTTCTTTGAAGTTTTCCCAAGGACAAAAATATTTCGATAATGGATTATAATTTTAATGCTTGTTCGGTAAAAACACCAAATTGAACAGAACGACGATTTAAGCAGAGGCGTGGCGCGCTGTGTGATTTTTCGATAGATCTACCATTTAAACCTATGAAAAAGGATCGGTGAACAGGGTGTTTGCAGCAAACACCTTAATAATCGATTCTTTACCATAGCTTCCAATAAGGAATTATCAATAATCGATCATTCACGCCTTCGCCACTGGATTTAAGATGAACTCAGATGGTTACTGATACACATTAACTTGAACGAAACGAAAAAAGAAAAGTGGACAAGCTTTCGGATATTGAAAAAGTTTTTCCCCTCTTTTTTTAAACGATGAGATTTATGTACACTTGGCATCATGTGGTACTCGTGCAAAATCTGGACTAGTCACTGGCTTAGCGCCACGAGCAAGCGAGTCATACTGCCGTGCTAAGGAAGAGCGCCGTATGTACATTCGAGAGTTGCCAAATTTCCCTCGATAAAACATGTATTTTTGACGACATTCATGCATATTTTTCCTCAACATTTTCAGATATTTTAGATTAAATTGAATACAAAATTGTCTGAAAATATTGGAGAATAATATTAAGAATTTTCCCAGTGAATTCGGTTTTTATCGGAGGAAACTTGGCAACGCCTGAAGGCTCATACGGCGTTTGTCCATAGCACGGCAGCATAGGTGGTCACACTGAAGCAGAATCATAATGCTAACTCGTAAAAAAAATAATCCTGGGCTGATGAACAAACACCTAGAGTGAGGAAAACGATGTTAAAAAGGCGTACGCAGAACAGATATAGCCGGATCACCCGTTGTGCGTACATGGATTCTGGGATTTCGAGGAATGTGGATTATTGGCCCGGAACGTGGTACGCTTACAATAAAATTTTGCATAAAAATGACGGATGGACAGAAGGAATAACTGAATACATCGTCATATTGATGGGCGCATATCAGTATACGCAGGCGCTGTTCCCTTCTAGCGTTGAATATGGGAATATTCGAAACGACCTTACCAAAAACTGGACTGATTTCGAACTTGAACCAAGTACACAAGAGTCACGCTTAATCCGTTGAATAATTTTCCTAAATATACGAATAATCGAACTAAAATTTGAGGAGCTCCTCTGAGAAAATCATTAGCCGCTCGAACTTGGCTGCTGTGTCCATGAAATCACAAAACTGAGTAGAAAACTCACGCATTACGGTAAGGTATTTGGTCGAATCTAGGACTACTCGACTATACTATTACTTTTTCTTCATCTTTCTCTTTTCGTCTACTTCGCTTTCTCTTTTTTTTTACCTCCTTCTTATGTCATCGTGTCTACAACGCATGCGCCGACAGGGACTGCCTGACTATTAAAAGGGGGATGATACCACTATTGGACCACGTGGGAGCGTGTGTTGCCTACGCCAAAAATTGAAGGCAAACTGACATGACATTAAAGTAACCTCTTCTCGTTTGGTAAAAAGCTTCTGAGTGCGAGTGACGAAGTGTGCCTTATCACCTTTATTGGACCACGTGGAAACTCGTGCTGCCTACACTAAAAATTGGAGGCAAACTCTACTCTACTTTACTATGAAGGCATTTGTCTCAATCACCATTACGATGTTACAAATCAAAATCCTGCTTTTAAACTAGGGTTTGAAAAATTTTAATTTTGCTAGGCGTTGCTCCTGGAAACTATGAAATGATGGAAGTAATGTCCCGTAATTGCCAAAAAAAAATTAAAGAAATCCCGCCAGAAAAAAAAAAAAAACCCGGAGATTCTTATTGTTTTGTTCTGTGAAGTCGCGTGAAAGATTCTGAATCGCAAAAAATAATACAATCTTGGCCCATCATACAGACACATTTTTCCGAACTTGGACCAAAATATGAGTAAAAGAATAGAATTGATCCTCATGAGAAAGAGAGAAACATATTGGACGTTCTTTTCTAGGAAACTCGAGGAAAGGTCCGAGTCTCGTATCAGGGTGTCTAGTTTTTCATCATTTTGGGAAATCCTGATTTTTGACTGCTAAATCCTGATTTCATAATTTTTCCAAATCCTGATTTTTTGCGGAGAAAAATTAATTGGCGGATAGCGGATAATTAACGGGAAAAAAAGCGGACGGCCGATTTTCTCAAATCCTGATTTTACGACCGATTTTCTCAAATCCTGATTAAATCGGGATTAAATCCTGATTGACCTAAAATTCTGATAGAATCGGGAAAATCGGCAAATCCTGATGCTAAACACCCTGCACTTTGGTTTCGGCTACTGATCAAAAAAATATGTAGGTATACACATCAGATGGCTGCAGACATGTTTTTTGAACGATTTAAGCACTGCATGTGGGGGGTGATCACGCACGTACGTTTACGGTGAAAGCACCGAAGAATAAAAGTTACCGAAAGGCACCTTACCTCCGCGTGAAAGACGGAACTAACCGGATGAATTCGGAGGAGCGACAGGATTTCGAGCTCGGGGGACAGCGGCAATAAATCCGTGACGCTGACAGAGCGGTAGACTCGAAAGAATACGACAAACGACCGATTCTTATTTTAAATGCGAAATCAATTACGATTAGAGCAACGGGTTAATTACATCAAAAGACTATGCTGTTAATTGAAATACCCAATCGTGAATAATGGGTCTAGACGAGGGCCGATAAATTATCGCTCCTCCGCGCAGCGCGACTTCGACTTGTTTTCCAACTCGAGGAATCGAGGGAGCCTTCTCCGTTTTCAGGGCTCCCCGCTCCGTAAACTGATTACGTGTGTACTTATGTACGGAATTGAGTATCTCTAACATAACCGAATCCTCCTCTCCCCTCCCTTCTCCTCCTCTCTCTCTCTTCCAACTTCACGCGGAGGGGGGATCGGCAAGGGGAGCCCTTCCTCCCGTCCTTCCTCTCTCTCACTCCTCTCCCCCTACTCCCTCTCCTCTTCTCTCTCCGGGCCTCTCCCCGCGCGCCTCCGGTTAAACTGCTCCATCGCCCCTTGGCCTGTCCCTCTCCCCCCTCCCTGTCCGGCGGCCCTCTAACCTCCCCGAACCCTCCCCCTTCCTCTCCCCCCCCCCCCCCCCCACGATTTTCTTCGATTCAGGAACTTTCTTTCGTTGCCCATACAATTATTTGGACCGCGTTAAGCAGAGAAGAACCAAGCCGCGTCAGCTATTGCCTTTATCTAGGGAATTTACTTTTTTACAGGAGAATGTTTGTGCGGATTCCTTCGAAAAGTTAAAGGAATATTCTTCGTACTATGCAGATAATGGAGATGTTGCATGTGTAAGGAATTTGCGATTTGATTGTTGAATCTTATGTAAAAGTTCGCGAGAAACACGATGGTGCCACTGGTTTTCTCTGAAATTAACTCCCAAGCTCAAAAAAAGCTCTCAAGTTGAGGCCAAAATGGAGGGGATATCCCACCCTACCCTGAGAGTCCACCTCTACATCTCTACTAAATTAATGCACATGTATACGCGTGTAAAGAACGTAATATTTGCTCGTGTATGAAACGATTCTCTGCAAAAATTTTCGTCGTATGATGATAAGTGAATTATTTTTAATCCTCAAAAGAGCATTAATCTCAGAATTAGCGTAGAGATTTGCATTTGCATTTGTCATCGAGTTCAGATTTTTAGAGATGTTGACATTTTAAATATATGAGGAGACCTGGATTTCATTTTGCAATTAGGATCTATCATTTCTGACCCATGTGTAAAAGCACTTAATTACATAGGGAAACTAAGTTCTGACTTTCAAAACATTGAAAACTTGGAGGCTATCCGTCGTGAACTATCAAAATTTGATCATCGCGGTCGGGCGTTAGATAAAATGCCTAATTTGACCAAGAATATGCCGACACTTTTTATTAGATTATTTGCAGGTAACCGTAATCTTTTGAAAATACATTGTTTTCGCGGTGGATGCACGGATCCCTCAGAAACAAGAAAATCAACTACGTAAACCAGCACAAACCACACTAAAACGTGCGTCAAGCGAACGTCTAGGGGGCGACGCGACGCCCCTCTGGTCAGACGGCCGATTTGAATGCCGATTTGATTAATCATTACAATTTTTACAAAATGTTCATCAATCAGAAAAGAAAAAGCAGTCACGGAAACTAGAAGCTACGGTAATTTTTTAAAAATAAATAGATAAATACACAAAAGAACAAGCGGTTTCTCTCGAAGGGGGAAAAAATGACTTGAAGATGATACATACCTTTCTCAGAGGAACTTTGAAAGCTATGATTCTTGTGTTCGGAATCACCTCTCCGTGTGAAGAATAAGAACACCACCTGGGAAGACAAAATATTTCAATTTAGACGGATTTATTCGATTTCACTTTTTATGAAACATTTTACTGCAAAATTACAAAGTTTCACAATGACATTGCAACCCTAGCTTTAGCTCACATCTGTGTCAATGAGGCAGTAAATTTTAGCTCCGGCGCCTATTTTGGTGTTAGTTTCAGTACAGAAGTATTTTCACTCCAGTAGACTGCCAGAATTTATTCACTGGCTTCTAACTGATTGTTGGAAGATCCAATCCAAGATGGCAACTCTAAGATAGTGGATTACTTTCAAAGGACTGATTCTTTACCATCGTAATTTAAAAACTGGGCAGGTTAGTTCCAAAAGATGCTCTGGCTCTTCAGAACCTGGGTTCAAAATTTCTTACGTGGAAACTCCTCACCAAGACGGAAAATGGGACCATTCATTCGATTGCATTTTACTCCATTCTGTACTATTATATTCATTTAAAATGCGATTAAAAAATGGGTATTATACTTATTGCAACGCTGCAAAATCTCGGACCATGCTAAAACACTTTTTTTTTTTTATCATGAATAAGAAAAGGGAAAAGAAGTAAGCAACCAAAATATCGCCGGAAGGTCCTCTATTATAGATTAATTTAGAAAAATTTGCGGCAGATGTGGAGAAAAACATTTTTTTTTTTTTTTTTTTTTTTTTTTTTTTTTTTACAAAGTAAATAAATTCATAAAAACGAGAAATAGGTGTGTAACGGTGCAATCGGTGATAAATCGAGCTTTTAATGCGCGTAGCCATCCATACTGTTAACATACAAGTTTACAGATGGAGATAACTATTCGACCACGGCTGATGTCCACATTACCGCTAGCTGGATTGAAGGCGCGTCACTTTACGGCTCGCAAGCGCGGCGCGAATGGCGCCTCCAAGCAAGGACCGCATGTACAGGGTGTCTACTATAAATGGCTGGCAAAAATGAAGTCTTTTTAGAGTACTTTTCCAACACCTCCCCAAAAAATTCAGAACCTCATAAGCAGCAACGATACTCTTTCGGTACTTTTAAATTGATTGTTGATTTGAGTAATTTTTCTGTTGTTTTATTTCTTAAAGCTTGTATTTTTTTTTTTTTTTAAATTCTTCGGTAAAAATTATTTTTTTACTAAAGACAATTCTAGCTTAAGCACTCTTCAACTATGCGTTCAAAACTGCAATAGCCGCAAAGGAAAACCGACAGGTAGAGGCCAGCGTGAAGGCTACTTCAATATTAATCTTCGATCGCATTGCTCAGGCGCAGTGATACATTTCTACGTGCTCTCCGGAATGCGTAAGGTATCACGCCGCAATTGAAGGCGCTTTTGGAAACGGCAAACTTTCCATACGGGGATTCTCGCGTCGCATAAAGTTCGGAGCAAAAGATAAATGGAATGACTGATCTTTGGAGCTAGTGCGACAGTTACTCAGTGCGCACACCTTCTCTTTTTAATTTATTATTTATTAGAACTTTCCATCTGATTTATGATGAGTGTGTAATATTCTCTAATGTGTTTCCGTTCCATGATTTACTGGGATTTATTGTAATTCATTTTGATTTAAGTTCCTTTTATTTACTTTTATTTTCCAAATTTAATTTATTGTTAGTTCTTCCGTAAAAATTATTAAAAACAATTCTAGCTTAGAAACACTTACACTATGCGTTCAAAACTGCAATAGCGGAAAAGGAAAACCAACAGCTAGAGGCCGTCATGGAGGCTTCTTCAATATTAATCTTCGATCGAATTGCTCAGGCGCAGTGATACATTTCTACGTGCTCTCCGGAATGCGTAAGGTATCACGCCGCAATTGAAGGCGCTTTTGGAAACGGCAAACTTTCCAGTTTCCATACGGGGATTCTCGCGTCGCATAAAGTTCGGAGCAAAAGATAAATGGAATGACTGATCTTTGGACTAGTGCGACAGTTACTCAGCGCGCACACCTCCTCTTTTTAATTTATTATTTATTAGGAACTTTCTATCTTATGATCAGTGTGTAATTTTCTCGAATGTGTTTCCGTTACATGATTTACTGGGATTTCTTGTATTTATTCTTGATTTAAGTTCCTTTTATTTAGTTATATTTTTCACCGCTAATTTATTGTTAGTTCTTCCGTAAAAATTATTAAAAACAATTCTAGCTTAAGCACACTTCAAGTATCCGTTCAAAACTACAATAGCGGCAAAGGAAAACCGACAGCTAGAGGCGAGCATGGAGCCTACTTCAATATTGATCTTCGATCGAATTGCTCAGGCGCAGTGATACATTTCTACGTGCTCTCCGGAATGCGTAAGGTATCACGCCCCAATTGAAGGCGCTTTTGGAAACGGCAAACTTTCCATACGGTGATTCTCGCGTCGCATAAAATTCGGAGCAAAAGAGAAATGGAATGACTGATCTTTGGACTAGTGCGACAGTTACTCAGTGCGCACACCTCCTCTTTTTAATTTATTATTTATTGGGAACTTTCTATCTTATTTATGATTAGTTCGTAATTTTCTCGAATGTGTTTCCGTTCAATTGAACCTTTTTACACATGATTTACTGGGATTTCTTGTAATTTATTCTCAATTTAAGTTCCTTTATTTAGTTATATTTTTCACAGCTTATTTATAGTTAGTTTTTTCGTAAAACACCCGTTGCATGAAGCTAGAAATTCCCGCCTTTTAAAGGAAATTTCTATACTTTTTCAGTATTTCTGCACCGCCCTTAATAAATCAGTACTAGATATTTTCGGATTTTACGGACCGGTAGTCACCTTGTGACGCGTCGTAATTGGACGAATTTATGCCAAAAGGAACTATGTCTCACACAATCCTTATGCACATAGTTCCTTTAGGCATAAATACGTCTAATTCTCGACTCGCTTCCCGTTTCTATCATGTAAGGGAAAATATGTATCCAATTGCAACGTTGCAAAATCTCAGACCATGCTTACATTTATTGTTTTATTAAAAAAAAAAAGAAAAAAGAACTAACCAAAATATCGCCGCGAAATTCTCTGTTGTGAAATGATTTAGGAATATTCGCGGAAAATTTTGAGAAAAACATAGTTGTTTAGTTAAGAAAAAAAAAAAAAAGAAACGAGACATGAGTGAAGGTGAGCAACGGTGCAATCGGCGATAAATCGGTTTTTTTTTTGGCGCGTAGCCATCCATATCACTGACTGACAATAAGTTTACGGAAGGCGTTTTGAGATAACTATTCGACCACGGGTGATGTCCATATTGCGGCTAGCTGAATTGAAGGCGCGTCACTTTCCGACGATGACAAGACCACGATGTGCCCACTGGCGCGGCACGAATATCGCCTCCAAACTAGGACCATGCGTCACAAGATTTGCAGAATACAATTTTCAAACTTTTCCAGGTTTTCCCTGACAAAAAACGACGACAATTCTTTAGTTTTCGCGTTTTAGCACTTCAGCAGTGCGATTTGCGAATTAGAAAAATGAAAGAACTACTTAGATATCCTTAGGAGTAAGAAGTAGTGCCCATTAAGTCAAGTTCGCAATTACCATGACGTTAGAGGGTGCGGCATGAAGGAGTAGAGTGAAAATTTTGAAAGAGCAATTTTCATCGACAGCGTAGCGAGTGCGATAGTCGGCAGATTCGGCGTCGACGAACGAAAACAGCCGCAAAATGTTCGAATTGCAAAAATTCCCTGACTTTTCCCGGTTTTCCAGACAGTGATCAGATTCTCTGATTATTCCCTACTTGTTAAAGCCCACGCCAAATGAGTTTACGCACTTCTAGACTGCAACAGAGGATCGTCTGACATCACTTTTACATATAAAGAAAATGCAAAAAGCAAGATGAGATGACGGATCTTCTGGTGCAGTCTGAAAGTGTATAAACTTATTTGGCATGGGCTCTTGTCTTGCAGACACCCTGTAAAAGTATGAGAGTAACGCTAACACATAACACCTAAGGCGCGAAGCGCCTCTGGAGCTTCAATCGCAGTTTAGAATTTATTACCTCAGCAGTCCTATGATAATTCTCAATAGGTACTTATGCACATTTAACACTCATTTTTTATAGAAGTTTCAATCAGTAATTCGACGGTGTAAGTCGGCAATCACATAGCTCATTTGTGGTGTCTGAAAATCTCCGTCTCTATATTATTTTTTTAAAGGAGAGCAAACAGACATCATTCCTTGAAGTTTTTGCAGAATTTTCCTCGCACAGAGCAGAAAAATCACAGAAGTTTTAAAGAATTGCCGTTGAGTAGTTTTCCGTTTAAAAAAAAAAGTATGACAGGATGTCTGCAACATTGCAAACCCAATTATGTGATTGCCATTTATACCGTCGAATTGCTACTTGATATGTTGTAGTTAAATGCTGTAATCTAGTTAAAACTAACATAATTTTGATCAGTCAAAACCAGTATTGACGATTAACTTAAGGTCAAAGACCAGAATATGAGATGGAAAGCAAGATTTGACACTCATCAGCTCCAATTTTAAAGCTTTTTAAAGAAAAAACTTCTGCATTTAAATTTGAAGGATATTTATACTTAATTTTAAAAAATTGCAGTCAAGTCTTTCACATTCCTAAAAAAAATACAGGACCATCAACTCTGAGAGAGACTCCAGTTTCACATACAGATTTTTCTCAATTTACCAAATGATTTCAAAGTAATTAGCGGAAACAGAAATAATGGTACGCATATTTTCTCATCATTCCACTCCTGAATGAGGCAATGATAAAGCTGATTTTGACTGGTAGGTACAAATCTTGTCTGGTCGTAACGTGTCTCTTTCTACAAGTTTGGCTTTAGATTATAAGGAGCAGGTCAAAGCAGGTTTTGAACCATTACTAATAGGTACCTAGTTTTACCCGATTGAAAAAAGTAATGACCAGTCAAAACTAGTTTAGACTAGATTACAGGTTTTAACTACAACAGACATTCTAACTTGAAATGCAGAGAGCTGCAAAGAGAGAGAAACAAAAGCTGCCTTGACAAAATTCTTCAAGACCAGTTGGGAATGAAAGTACCCGATTCCAAATGACGGCGTTGTTGGACTCCGTTAGAATTAGAACTGGGGAAAGAAAAGAGGAGACAAAAGTCACATCCAAAAATTGTACCATTCAACAGATATTTACATGCTAACCAATGGGCCAACTAATAATTGATGCTTCCAGACTGATGTGACTTTAGTCTCTTCTTTTCTTTCCCCATTCCTACCCGATGACTTGTATGTTTACATATGAAAGCCTAACATTTCTACCAAACACTCAACGATCTCAGGAGGTCTATGGGACTGTTGGGTTACGTATGCAAACAGAAGAACCAAACGGAATCGGACAAGTTTACTTCGACAACGCACCTAAAATATAAGCATGTATCGCAGTGGACTAATTTAGTGATTACTCAATCCAAAGAAAATTAGAGAATGTTTCTTACTTTTCGAGCATTTTGGTGTACGTGAAAGCCGGTAATCTACTTTGATTTTAGAATAAAGTTGGTTGCAGACAGCTGTAAGTTTGCGTCAGATGTATCTTGAGAGGAGTCACTCAGAGCGGGCTAAACTTAATACAACTGATACACTTAGACCTCTTGATATTTAGAGGGGAACTAGGTGTAAATGCTAGTTTTCCACCAGAAGTTAAATTTCACAAATGGACTGTAAATACAGTACAGTAAAACCACGAGGGGAAAAGCCCACGGTGAAAGTCACATCCACATCCACAACATAAACATAACCTTAAACATTTCAGATGAATGTTGCGGATCGAGACAGATCACCGTTGGAGTATTATTGTTTCGAGAAAACGAAAAGACGAAAAGTGATAAGGAAGGAAAGGAATCCCTACTTGTGGAAGTTTAAAAGTCTAACATGTAACATATTCTCGTGTGGTTTCCAGTGTCAATATCTCAACAACTCTTTTTCTTAACTTTTTAGTGTTTTCTTCAATTGACATCAATACTACAATTGTCGTGTCTTAAATAACTGTGGTGGGTGTGAATCATCTTAGGTTATGCTCCTAAAATGCCAAGCATGTAGGAATAGTCATCATGACTTAAACTCTAATCAACTAATGCCCGTATCTCTTCGATAACTATCACGGCTTGCTTGAGACCCTCTCAAAATGAATCGGATCTCAAAATTCTTTCTTCCCATCAAGGCAGTTCATGTACCCTCAGCAAATACCAGTGCGAAAAAAAGTGGCAGCGAACTCACCAGTAAGAGTCAAAAGGTAATTTTTATCTATCACTCACTTCTTCTTGGATGCTATCCTTGCATCTGTGTGTGAAACATGTTAGCAAGGGATTGATAATTTCACTATCGATTCATTTCTGCAGCAGTCGCAACCAGGGGTGTCTTTGTAGGAAACTCTAAATTCCATTGTTTGTGTCTATGTTTCGAACCTGCTGCGAAAGGATGATGCCGGCTTATTGGAATCCCTGGCTGGTGCCAAGCACCTTGCTTAATCAGGATTCAACAAACCTTGTTCCAAATTAGTTCCCCCAATGACGCCACCTCTGCTTAGTATTTTGCACAAAACGTTAACGTACCCTTTATTAATATGATTTTTAGACAAAGAAAACCATTTTCGAAACTCTGCCCTTCTCTCTGTTAGTTTCCATGATAGCAACTGGAATGAAAACCCTCTTTGTTAGTCTATCTAATTTATTTCTTATCTCCTCTTCCCTTTAGCTTCTGATAAATTTAGGTCTCATCGAACAGTCTTCAAATGGATGCTTCTTCCTCCTGCCATTTGCTCAAAGGTCAGTGGATAAAGTGATCAAGGTTATAAATGAAGAATTTGCAGATATCGGAGCTGGCAAGATTTCGATTCCCTGCCTTACTCAAAGTTCGCTGTGGAAAAAAACAGGTGAGTGTAAACAGAGAATTCCTCATTTACACTAAAAATTAATGACACGGTAATTGAAATCTCTTTATTATTTAATTTTTTTGTTTTTTATTGATGTGGACTTAAGGGAATGTAAGATATGCACAAGTATTAACCCTTTTATTTAATTATCAGAATGACTAATCATTAAGTATACGATACCTGTTTAGTTTATCTATTTTTAAAGAAAATTGAATTGGGGCGGATTCAACTCATAAATCCACTCACTTCCTATGAATAACTTGGGAATGATTTAGAATTCATCTCTGGAACACAGTTTTTGTACTTGTCAGTCATTCTATAAAAGAACACTGAAGTTCATTTTCTCCTTTGAATTGCAACTGGGACTTACTTAGCTCCTTATTCGTAAATTAATGTTTCATTCATCTTTTTTCGTTTCTCCTAATCTTACAATGTGTACCTTTTTTCCAGGTAGATTTGATGAAAATGTAGGAGAACTATATCACGTCAGAAATAGACATGATAAGCAGTTCATAATGAGTCCGGTAAGATATCTCTATGAACTTATCATCACGTGTCTATCTGTTCAGCAATTCGTCTATTGACCCTCAGTATTTTTATTCTGCTATTTTAAGTATTCTCAGTCCCATTCTTGATGCTACTTCAGCTCCTTTTTTTTTCTTTTTTTTTCAAAAAAATGAATCTCATCATGATAAAATGACAGCAATTGTTTTGAAATTTTTGAATGTATGATATGAAAGCATTTTTCCCGCAATATGGGTGAAAAATGCAATCAAATGAATATGAAACTCTAATTCAAATCCCTCCTCACATGTTGGAGGTTAAACCTCAGCACTTGTGAAGGATCATCTGGAATACGGGCTTGTGTTGATAGAGCAACTTCACCGTTCCTCTACTCCATGTAAAATTCATTGAATTTCCCACATAGTATTCAGGATAATTACTTCTTAAGATTAGAATATTTTAGAAGACAAACGTATAAAATTAGCAGCCTCTGATTGCCAAAAAACTGCATTGATGTCAAAAGCTGTAAAATCTTAGCACTGGTTAAGGCTCTTGTGCCCTTCTCCTCATGGTTTTCATCTTGTGGTTAAACGTCTAAGTTATGTCATTCTTCAAGTTTTTTGTTTTTTGCTATCAACTAGGATTTTTAGATCTCGATCATTTCAGTAGTACGCAACTAAATTCCTCTCCTTCATAATGCAAGAAAGTTAGGAAGAAAGCAATCAAAGTTTTTGACTTGGAAATAAAGAGATGGTAAGGTGTTACATCGAAAAAAAAGACCCTAGCACAGACAGTGCTGTTGCCGAAGAATCAACATCAACAACAAATGATAATTATGATTTGGAAGATCATTTACAGCATTTTTCTCACATTGCAAGAAGCCATTGATTCCATGAGATAAGTAGAACCTCCACATCTTGCATTTAGGTATGTGAAATCTAATCCAAATCTAAACCTGGGGTGCTTTTCTATAAAAAATAACAGTCCCAGCACAATATTGCATTCTGATCCTTTTTAGGCCTCGTGTTCATTTTTATTAAGATTGGTCCCATCATATTTTTCTTTATTTTTTTTCTTGCAGACTCATGAGGAGTCAATAACGCACTTACTGTCGTCAATTCCACCTTTGTCTCACAAACAACTGCCTCTTCTCCTGTACCAAATTTCATCAAAATTTCGAGATGAGCTGAAACCAAGATTTGGACTCATTCGAAGCAATGAATTTCTTATGGCAGATCTATATTCGTTTGATAAGTCACCAGAAGCTGCGGAAGAAACATACAATCATGTCCGAACAACAATCAAACATATTTTCAAGAGACTTGGAATGTTTGTCACTGAAGGTAGGTATGTTTCACCTTTTCAGCTCTTTTAAGTTAGGTACCTATTCATACAAAATAGGACCGGAGCAAATTTTTTGATGGTGATGAATTTTAACATGTAACAAAAGTAACTGGCAAAGCTCATGTGAATGAACAAAGATTCTCTTTTAAAGGAAAGTTTTGTTCTCTTGCCTCCAGAAATGGTCTTCGTCAGGAATTCGGAGGAGAATTTTTCTCTGCATCTTAAGGTTCATGGTGACTGCAGAAAGACCTGCCAAAAACGCTCTTGTCACCCAAAACAGGTGTTTTTTTATCTTTCATTAGTTCAGTTAAATTGGCTGGAACAAAATTTTTCTCAGGTGTGTAAAAATCAGAAGAACCGTTACAGGAGTTAAACACAAATAAAAAAATTGCATACTGTAAGGGATTTTTTGAGTCAACAAGTTAAAGGCATTCATGAGCTTGTAGAAAGGCCTGAATTTAAAGGAATGTCCAGGTTTTAGAAGTAAATTATGAATAAAGTATCCTCTTGTCTAACTTCTTCTCATTTAGAGATCATAGAAATTTGTAAATTCTTTTTCAGTAAAAGGTGATGCTGGCATGATGGGAGGTGATTGTTCCCATGAATTGCATGTTTTGGCTGATATCGGTGATGATTCTATTCAACATTGCTCTACGTGTGATTACGCTGCCAATAAAAGTTTGGGAGACGCTCATACTTGTAATCAGTGCAAGTCTAGTAATCTAAAAGAACATAAAGGAATAGAGGTAAAGTTCCTCTGCTTCTGTTGAGTGTTTGTGCTTATGCACGTTTCTTAGTTTTAATATTTTTCAAGCGTTAAAGAAGTGCTAAGAAAACTATGATGATCCTCTACATTTAAAGTTTTTTCCCGGATTGTTCAAGATTGTTGTGATAGTGAGGTCAGATTTTGAAATGTTTAAATTATGAAAGAAGTGCTTATTCTAAGAAATCAATAGCAATCCTCATTATTAAAGTTTCCTCTGAATTATTCAAGAATCATGTGTGGCCAGCTTTTGAAATTCTGAAGATAAGATGTGAGTTTTCAGAGTTTCCCCTCCGATATTGTTTTTGGACCCAGAAATGTCTTATCAGATCAAGTTTAATAGAAACGCACAAAGGTGCATTTAGGAAAAAAAGGAGTTTGCAGGCATTTTGAATTTAATTAATCTGAAATTTTCCCCTGTCAAAAATTCTATCAGCAATAGAGATCCTCTACAGTTAAAGTTTCTTCCGCATCATTTAAGAATCATGTACATGTGTTGTCAGACTTTGAAATTCTGAAGTTGAGATAAAGTAAAACTGCAGAAATATGTGTCTCGGTTTGCAGCTTTGCTGACTTCCTGTCATACTTTATTTTCCACATCATGAAGAATCGAATGTAATTTTTTTAAAACTTCAGGGATTTTTCTTCTCCTTGTACAGAATTTTCTGCAAACATTTCAAGCCATGATGTTGGTTCAGTTTCTTTTAAAAAAATAAAATACCAGCGGAGATTTTGAACTATGTACTTACAACTGAGGGGCTTGGAGGGCAAGGCGCATAAAAGCAGTTTTTGAAAAATTGAATTATTGATGATTTGCATTGAAAGTAGTCTTAATGCATTTTCTGTGAAAATTTCGCTCCTAAATTCTAATTTTTAAGCATCATAAAGTCAGTTTGAACATTCTTTTCACCTGGAGGATCCATGTAATTTCGAAACTTCAAATCGTATTTCTCGACATAGCAATAACTGCGCTTATCCGCCTTGTTCTTCAAGCCCCTCAACTGAGATACACATTTTTGCAGTTTCACCATCCATACAATGATACTTGATGTAAATAAAGTTGTGTGTGTGTCATAATATGTATTATATTTTTCTGTTCTTCCTATGTTCAGGTTGCCCATTCATTTTTGTTAGGTGAAAAATATTCAAAACCTTTGACTGCCTCATTCAGAAATGCAGACAACAAACTTGTTCCTTTTGTCATGGGTAGCTACGGGATTGGAGTCAGTCGTATCATAAGTGCAGCCACAGAAGCACTGTCAACTGATGATGGTTTGAGGTGGCCATTACCCCTAGCACCTTTTTCTGTTTGCATCATTCCTCCAAAGGTGAGAAATACTCTGCCATGCGGAATCATAAATTACCTACTTACACCATTGCTTAAATATCGTGGGAAGCGGGTCCCCAATTTCCGCGGATAATTTGGAGGCAAAAAAATTTTAAATTTTCCTCGCGTATTTATTATAAACAGCAACTGAAGATATCTCTGTGCTCAATGTGAAGGCAATATCCCTTGTCAAGATCGGCTGTCCACGATTTCTGTGAAATATCCATGTTAAATAACTTGAAAATAAGTTATGTGTCAAGGAATCCTATGGCTTTCTCTCTCTCCTCTTTTTTTTTCTTTTTTCCTCTTTTTTTTTTGAAATTTTATTATATTTAACCATAAATTTTTACCTCAAAATCAATCATGTAAAGGGGGTCACTAACAGTCTTCAATAATACGGAAAGGAAATTGAGCAACGTGAATGGCAGTTAGGCTGATACCAGTTGAATCAATCCAATTGTCTTTTCAAGGTATCATTTAAAGCACTTTTGGGAAATTTTCTTGCGTTATCAACCACCATTTAATGAGAAATATTAAACGGTAGACCTGTGTTCTTAAAACAAACAAAAAGTCAAACGGAATCCAAGGGTGTTTCTTTCTTCTCTCAGCATGGTGAACAACGGATAGTTTTTCTCTCCCTGAATTCGTATCTGAATTTTTTGTTCTGCATTTTCAGGAGGATAAAAACAAAACAGATCCAATCAGCGCAGTTGAAAAAGTTTATGAAGCCGTCAATAAAATAGAAGATTTAAGAGGAGATGTAATCTTGGATGATAGAACCAATCAGACCATTGGAAAGCGTCTTCTGGATGGAAAAAAGTTGGGATTTCCTGTTATCATTGTGTTTGGAAAATCTGCATCGGAGGATATTCCTAAATATGAACTTCACGATGTTAACAAAGACGAATGTCATTACCTAGAGCTCCCTGATCTTCTTAAATATTTGAATGAAAAATATTCATCTGAACTTACACCTAAGTCTGTATTTGTTCATCAGTTCGTCTAGTGCTCTTCTGTAAATTAAAAACTTGCATTTAAGGTTGTGTTTTTTACTTTTTTCACTGATTAAAAAAATTACCGTCGAAAATTGTTCGAATCATTTTGTTCTAGTAACTCATTACTTTAAGCAAAATAAACTATATAAACTTAATACTTTTACACAATTCTTATTTTTGATGAGCTTTGTTTTTAAACTTTTTACATACTCCCAATATTTTTTTTGTAGTTATAATGGATTACTCAACATAATTCCTTCTGTATGATCTCCTCTATTTTCATTAAAGTTTCTCACAGCAGTCTGGGAAATTATTCTTGTAACTTGTGTAAATGTATCCCTCGAAGTCATAGAAATTTTCACAATTGATCATCATCAGTAAAATTTATTAATGCACTTCGCTACAGAACTCTGAATTGCTTCATTCTTAATGGACCAATTTTGTTCCAACTCATTGGGCACCCTCTGAAACCTGATAAGTTTGTAGTAAGTACATCTTTTAATGCGAAAAGAATAGAATAGATGAGCCTGCAAAAATTTGTGATTTTGCAAAATTCTTGAACATTTAATGTACATATGAGGATAAGCAAGGTGGAGAAATGGTGGCGGGTCCACCTTTGGCAGGGAAAACAAAGGCAAAGTCCGAAATGGTGTGGACCCAGCACCATTTCTCCACCCTATTGTTACATACTGTTCGGGCCACTTTTTAGCGTTTTTTATTTTTTATTTATGAGAATAAGGAAACAAAATACTTAAGAACACATTCAAGGTAAATAAAATTCTATTTCTCAAATTTTTCAAAAAATTAAAATTTAGAACTTTGAACAAAATTAATAATAAAAATGAAAATTGGACATCACGGACTATTTTTAAAACTTTGCTAGGTAAATTGATGGTAATCGATTGGAAAAGTTGCAAACCTCGTACCTCAATTTGTGGTATTGCAGATTTCTTGCCACATTTTACTTTTTCAACAGAGAGCGCCAACAACATTATTCCTTGAAAGATTTACTTTTTTTTTTCTGAAATTGTTCGCTAAAAAATAATTTGCATGGATTTGAAATGGTGCAACTTATTGGTTTTTTCTTTGCAAAAACAGAACAACAACAGAGATTTTGAAACATTGCAATCAAAGCGCTAGATTTGTGACTTTCATCATCAAAATTTAGGTGCTCTACAAGTCCGTTGAAAATTTGCATGCTATGAAATTTTATTTAAAATATCAATTTCACAATCATTTAAATTATAAGACAAGTTGTGCACCTGAAAGTAAAAGAAAGCCATCTGCGCTTTACAAGGGAATCTCAGGGTGAAAGTTGGTCATAGTGTCTTGATTTCCCTCCTTATGATACTTTTCATGAGAAAACACTCCTAGTTTCCTGTGTTTTTTATGCATTATTTAATGTAATATTTTTAAGAACTTATTCTAAAAGCTTTCATTAGAATATAAAATATATCCTATAATTTTCTTTATTTAAACATGCTTGGAGAAGCAGCAAATATAAATATAAAATTAAAAGTAATGAAAAGAATTGAATTTCTGACCATCATGCTGCCATGATATGCCACACTGTAGCTTAATGGTCAGAAATTCAAATATTTTCATTACATTTAATTTTATAATTTTCTTAATTGAAAAAAATATATATATAAAAAAAAACATGTGACAGGAGGGAAAAACTGGAGCACGAAGACTGTCTTTCTTCTCCGACGGTTTTGATAGAGACTAACGTACCGTCATGAACTACTATGCAGTGCCATTCATTCCTCTGACAAATCACCTTTACCATTAAAAAAGTCTTATATGCTCTAGCAAGATACTTACTTTATCTTTTATGAAATGCACCTATGACTTTATCAAAAGAGTACCTCACCAAAGATACTCAGAGTAAAGAGTGTGTTACTGTTTGAATTACTGTAGAGTGATCAGTTTTTTGCCAGGAGCCATCTTAAATTTTTTAGGGGCCAAATTAACTTTTTACATACGCTATGCTGTTTCACTTTGGCTCTCTGTCCTGTTTTTTGGTCTCCTAATTCTTAAGCTGCGCAGCGCACAGTACGTTGAGATTGCCGCTGCTGCATCACAATCACCATTGTCAGTTAAAAAAATTGACACAGTGCATCAATTTTTCTAAGCGCCAAAGCTCGATTTTTAAGCACATGGAACCCTCAGCAGTCAAAACACTGAGAGTAAATCTAGAATTCATCAGTCTTACCAAACCTACCTAAAATGAATAAATTACTTATAATACCTTATTAATTAGAATAAAATATGTAACAACACATTGATTCTTTGGCACAATGTTTTACAAAACTCTTAACTGTGAGTTGACTGTATAAAGCCAGTATGTACATAATACTTCAAACAACATTCTGATCATTATACATTCCTCAAAATGGAAGGCACTTAGAAAAGTTTTAGATGTGTAGGCAAAGTATAGAAAAAAGTCAATTGTATTAATAGGTAAGGACATGATATTTTTTTACTATTGCGATGGGAAATTAGGTCAGTAGGTAAGAGTGTTTTTCAGATTGGTTTATAAACATTAATCTTACAGCAGTTAACCTTCAAATTTGGAGAAAGCATTATTTTGACTACAAAACAGAAGTTACCTATACATGAAAAGTGTGAGACTCCTCAATGGAATATATTTAGAAAAGTTGCAAACAACCCTTTCCCTTCAAAATTTAAAAATGTAATTTTATCACAACAAAAATCTAAAATTACTAGTATAATTTATAGTAATATCAGACTCTTTACAAATTGAGTTAAAATTTCATGATTCATGGATTACAAAAGGTACTCTTACTTCATCGTATTGATTAGGGTACAGGAATTTTCAAGAGAGTTACAAAAAATGACAAAATGTGAAAGGTTTTACAGAAAATGGACAACGTGTAAACAACAAGAAGTTCAATATTTTCACAAGCAATTTGGAATCAGGTTATAAAAATCAGTTCGAGTTAAGTTCATACAGAGATAACAACAGAAATATAATGTAAAAACTTAAAAATGGCCAAAAAAAGAGAGTGATGAATAAAATTGAGATAAATTGTGGCAGAGAGACGTTTAAAAAGGAGTTTTGAAATCCTGATCTCCTAAATTAACTGTTAGATTGATCAAAAATCCTTCAGTAATGAAAATTAATTACTTAGTGAAAAATTGGGACAATAAGGGTCTTTTTCAATTAAATACCTGAAAACGCATCAATGTCTTAATATAAAGATTATTTACCTCTGGTCATGGGACAACATGATAGTTGGATGTTAGGAAAGCCATTTTACAGTTTTAAATTGGATTTGGGTGGAACAATGTATGAGCAGCTCAGTCACCACCAAAGGTTGATTTGTCGGATTTTTTTTCATGAGTATTTGGGGTTGTCAGAAAAGAGAGCTTCTTTTTTAAAAAGCACAAACCAAAAAACTCTCTTGAGTCTGTAGAATTAGATAGGTGCACTCTTTAAATTTTGACTGAAATTTTCACGTCTCAACTGGAATGTATACTGCTGTAGAAGATATCCATAGCTTGCCATTGCTTAGGTCCAAGTAAGATATGTGATCGTTTGCTTTTCATGAAGTCCACTGCTTGTTGAGGATTCCAGTTATTCTTCTGAAAAAACAAATCATGAAATATTAAGTATTGATCGTAAGGAAAATCAAATTACCGCAACAAAAGCAAAATATGAGAGTTTTATTTGAAAAATAAGATGGTCTTGATGTCTGAAGGAATCATTCACTCTGACCGAATTGTCATTAAACGCATAGTTCCTACAGCCGCTAAAGAGCGGGAGAGAAAGAAAAAAATTAGAATTAGGTATTAATCGATCAAGTATCTAGGTTAATGAGATGTATATTTTTTTGAATAATACTAGAAAATCAAGCACTTTCCTCAGCCTTTTTTGTAATTTTTTTTCAGTACGTACAATTTTTCTCGCATGTATGTGATTTCCAATTATGAGATTTTTGTTTTTGATTTTTGTGATTGATTTTGTTGGAAGCTTCCGACACCAAATGCTTCATTATTCATTAACAATGAGTTTTTTCTGCTGAAAACTAAGCAGTGGGGAGCTAAATTTTGCACCTCCTTAAAAATCAAAAACTTTCAAAGCCTTAAAAAAAACTTTGAAAAAACCATATGTTAGGCACTTTTTAAGACCGCACGAATCATGCAATAAAAGAAAACAAACATAGTTTTCTGATTTTTAAGTAAATATTCCTTGAGGAATCAAAGAATCTATGTTTCGCTGTGTTCAAAAATGCAAATTAATGTAAGTTGAACAGTTTTATCAAATCCTTTGAAATCAATGTATAAAATATTCAAGAGCAAAATTGCATACCTTAATAAGATAACAACCGACTAAAGTTGCGCTTCGAGTTCGTCCTGCTTTACAATGAACATAAACGCTCCCATTCTTGGTTTCTTTGATAGAATCAATGAACTTCACACCTTTCGCCAATTTATCTTGACAAGGGGCTGCAAATATGTCAATCGTTGGTAATTGCAAAAACTCAATTCCATTTTTCTTGTATTCCTATGACAGAACAGCAAATCAATAATCAGGATCAATCAAGTGATATGAGAAATACATAATGATCAAAAGTAGGAAGCAAAAAGGAGAAAGTCGTAAAAATTTCTTGAAAGGATTCTTGATAACCACTGCCTAGGATTTCGCCTTGTAACCAGTTCTCGCGCAGGGATTTCCCAGCAAGGTGTAGAGACTCCCTGCTAATGAGGGGAGTTCCAAATTTTTTAAAAAAATTGACTTTGAAACGCGAAAATGTGCATTCTTTCTCCAAAATTGCACCCTAAACAACTCAGTACTTTTGAAGCTGTACAATGCCCAAGATTCTGTCTACGTTTTACTTTTTTTCTAAAACTAATTTGATCGGGGAAAAATCTAACAAAAACTTACTATGTACACCATTGAAATGATGTTATTTCTTAACTATTAAATTGTTGAGTAAAATGATGAACAATTAAATGATTCCAAGAAAATGAAAAAATTACCAATATTGCTCACCTCTGCTGTGTTGCAAAAGAGAAGCTCATAATCTTCATTCATTGATACCACTCCTTTAACATTCTCTTTGGTGATGAGCTGAACAAAAGAAAAAGAGAAATTAGACAAATACAGGCTTTGCATTGTGATGTTGTAAATTTAAAGATAAGATAATTTTTGCGAAACCCAGGTACTAGACAGCAAAGACATAATTATGATAAAAAAATATCACCTACACTACCATAACTACTAAATTTTGTGTGGAAATCTTGGCTCGCTGTCTCATATCCTATCTGTGAAATTTTTTTCAGTCTTATGCTTTGACAGCATTCTTACATCTACCTCTTGTGTTCCAAAATTTCAACAGTGAATTTATTTGTTCAAAAAACGTTAGTTCTTATTAGTAGTTCCTTTTTTTCGAAGAGTAGGTGAGCCTCCAAAATCAGTGCCGGTTTTCATACATTAGACAAATCGCCATTACTCCTTTTTGGAGAGCAAAAATCTTGGTTACATGGGGATCTGCCAGTGCAGTACCCTAGAAAACATTGCATTGAACCAATCTACTTAGCTGGTTTTTCCTGGTTTTTTCCCCCTTTTTCAAGACTAATGTGAGTATAACTTCGTAGAGGAAAAGTCTATACTGTCACAGCATGAAAATTGAAATTTCATGGATGAAACAGAGTTTGATTGAAGCAGGAAATTAAAGAGATTGAAAAATCTTGAGTAGGCATAGTTGGCAACTTAATCTAAACCTACCCCAGGTTGTCGGAGCTGCCGAAAAAGAAATCAAGAAGGAAATCAGTTAATTTTTCCAGCATACCATGAAACATGTGTTCCAGCAGATGTTGAGGACCATTCCTAGGCTGAGATGTGACCTTTACATTAAAGTAGGTGCAAATTCTAAAATGTTTCCGAAAACAGGGAACTTTCACTTTTTTAAGTACCCAATATTTACTTGCTTTCCTTATGCGTCACACATCAGTCTTTGCTACACTAAAAATGTGATTTGGCAAAGTCATTTCTCTACGGAAAAAATACAGAAACTAATACTAAGGATATACTCGTTGCTCTTCAATGTTTCAAGATGCAAACTGCCAAAGGAGATAGATTAAAATTTGAATCATTCGAGGGATATGACTCGTGTCCAAAAAATTGCTGGGATTGAATTTACAAAGTTAGTTGGCTTCAAAAAGCAATAATTTAATTCTGATGAAAAATTTTACTCACGTCTTTGGTAACACTCTTAAATGGTAGAGCACCCAGTATTACGGTCTCGTCAATTCTGTCATACCATCTTCTGGAGGACACTTTCTCCATAAAAATGTTGTACATCAAAGTTGGATAAAAACTAACACGAGAGAACATTTTGGGAGATTGCATTCAAAGCCTTGTGACAATCTATACGTGGTCTTCCGTTGGCAAGGAATCACGCGAGCTTTAAAATTTAAATTTGTAACTACAGCTCAGAATTTCAGAAAGCTAAAATTTACAGCACAGCACACGCGTTTTTATTTACATAACATATACATACGAGCTGTCAAACGAGGTCACACAATGAAAAGAGAAACTGAGGCTGTCGGTTCACGCACAAAAAGGTGTAGCGCAAATATTTTAAGCGGTTATTTTGAATTTCTCAGAAATTTCCGGTGCGATTGCATTTCCATTATAATGCACGCAAAAATCTTTCGAAATATTTTTTTAACTTCTAAAAAAATATCAAATACCTAGTTTGACGAAGAGAAATTTTGATTATCCAGTCTTCGCAATCTTATCACCAAGACCTTGACAGCCATACAGTGGTGCTGGTGTAATCTGGGCTTCTCCTTATCAGCGAAATCGCAGAATGTCAACAATGAAAAACTTTGTATGTAGTTCAGACAGAGGATGCACGGATGTATCCGTTCATTCTTTCAAGGTGCTAAACTAAACTTTGATCTCTTTTTCGTGTCGAAAATAGCACTTCATTAACATACTCAAAAGTATTGTGTTCAACGCTGGACCCGCGGCTGTTTCCACAATTTCTGTGACTGAATCCTTGACTCGGAAATTTCGGTCAAGAGGAATCTCAAGACTGGCCACCAAATCGTATTCCTATTTTTAATGAGCTGGTTTGATTCGTGTGATTTTGGTGCAGGATGGTTTGCAGGTACGTTCGATCGTCTAGGTATTTCAATCCTCAATTATAATGTATGCTATTAAACAAACTACAAGGGTCAAGACAAGAATAATTTTATGCATCTACTCTGTAGTAAGTCGATGGCTGAACTTGATTTTCATGTATCTAAATAGAGCCAGTTTCAGATAATTTGTTCTTTTTAGTCGCATGGATAATTCGCTCTCCATACCAATTGTGGAAAAAGATATGAATTCCTAATCAGGCTCTAAACTGCAATGTTTCAAAATCCCTAATCCTATTCCATCATTTGCATTGTAAGCAAGCCATTTTTTTTACCAATAATTTATTTAAAATGTTCATCAAATAGAGAAGAAACATCTTATTCATCTAATCATTGTGTATTCATTCTGTTGATTTCAGGTGTCAGTCAGATGGTGGTTGCACACCCTTTAGACACGGTGAAAGTTCGTCTCCAAACTCTACCTCACTTGAATTTCGTTTCTGTCCTAGTCAACACAGCAAAAGTAGAAGGGGTAAACAATTTTCAGCCTTACCTAATTCTAAATTTAGACAAAGATTTGCCACCAAGGTATGGAAAGAGGAAGCAAATTGATGATTTACTTCATGACTTGATGCAAACCCATTGATTTTAAAATTTGTTTATTTTGTTCCTATTTATATTCACCCTCTTCCTCTGTGGTTGTCAACATTTTAGCCAAACTTATCAGGAATAACATCTTTTTTATCAGAAATTTTCAATTGGCGAACTTCTTCAGTGAACTCTTCGCCTGTACTCCTGCATCTTCAATGATGCGTCCATATAATCCCGTGAAAAAAAACACCCTAATAAGTGGCCCGAACTGCATGTAACAAGGCGGAGAAATGGTGCTGGGTCCACACCATTTCGCGGGGAAAACAAAGCCAAGAAGTTCCAAAACTTATAATTAGAGTCAAAATTAAATTTTTTAAACTCAAATGCGTACCAGTACGAAACTGAGGGGGGAAACACTCTTCCCCCTCAGTTTCGTACTGGTATGCATTAGAGTTCAAAAAATTTAATTTTGACTCTTAATTGTAAGTTTTGGAACTTCTTGGCTTTGTTTTCCCCGCAAAATGGTGTGGACCCAGCATCATTTCTCCACCTTGTTAAAATCCTGTGTTTCTAAAGTTCCTCCTTTATAATTTTTAAACATTCTCTCAGGATCCAAAATATTACAGAATACCTATAAATTTCTCAAAATACCTGAAATGTTGGAAATATGGCTTTTATTATGTACACCAAATTCGTGGAACTGAAAAAAATGTAAATCACAAGTAAGGAAAGCGTTCAAGTAATAAGCATCACAAAAAATTGCTGACTTTGGCTTTTCCTGTTGGACAGGACACAAAGGCAATAATTTTTTTGTTCAATTGAGTTTTTGGGCAAAAACTTTTCTTCAGGAACAGTACTTAGGTAGATGCATCTGAAACTAACTACAAACTCAATTTCGAAATTAACAAATCTAATTTAGCATCTCTATTTGATGATTGCTGAAATGGTGCTCTTTGAACATCATCATTTTAATTTTATTTTTGCCCAGGTAATTTACCAGAATTTCGATCTGAATTCAGAGCTTGTTTACTGCTGAATTTCACTCAAAGTTCACCATATTATCATGAAAAGGTTTGAAAGATTTCATCCAGCTGCAAAGCTTTTGCAAATTATTTTATGGCCAACACCTATTACCGCAGCATCAGCTTGAAGAGAGCATGGAAAGATGGATTTTTAGTCGTAATTAAGTTATTATGTTTAAATTGTTCCAATATATTTATCTTGACTTTATGTTCCTAGGTTCGTGGATTTTATCGCGGATTCCTTTTCCCATCTTTAACTGCTGGTGTTCTGAACTCGGCTTTCTTTGGAGTTTACGGTAACACACTACGTATGCTAGAGACATATCGGGGTGCATCAAATCATCAAAAATTATGTTGTGATGGAGGCCCTGCCTATCCTCTGTGGCATTTGGACTGTTTCACGGCTGGATGTATTGCTGGCACTGCATGTGTAACTCTTTCTACACCAATCGAATTGATTAAAACAAAATTACAAGCAACTGCCAGTACGTAAACTTGTTGTTTTTGAAGACCTGTCAGTAGAACTATTAAAAAACTTTCAATTTTTTAAAGTCCACTTTGTAAAAATCGTGTAATAATTATATGAGTCTTATGAGTCTATTGAGAGTTTTAGCTTTATGCTGAATTTTTTAACGCACGTTGGCAAAAAACTCCAACATACTGTCGTATGAGTGCGTCTACCGCAATCAGCTTGTATATGAGTGTTACTTAAATAAAAAGTAATTTCAAAACTGTGTAAATGGCTGAAGTACAAGAAAAGTATCACCTCTCAAGAACCTTTGCCACAGCATTAAAGTTCCAGATAATTTGGGAACAGCAAAATCTTTGAGAGCCCTCGACTTTGTTGAAAGACTGACTCAAGTGATCTGTGGGTCTTATTGACTTGCAAGTCGCCCACTAAAATGTAAATTTTAAAAAGCGCTCCTTACCTTATGCAGTCATGGATGAAATTTGATGGTTAGTGATGGATAAAGAAATCAGGAAGGCATTAAGCTTATACATTCGAATGTAAAGTGTATCATTAAAATTGCCCATGCGCTCATTCAGGATTTACCATATAGGAACAACACATCAAAATTAATTGCGTTTATTCTCAGATGTGCCCTAAAGAACGTATTATTGTCATTTTTTATTTCACCAGCTCAGAAATGGTTTGAGTATTTATCTTTGTTGGTTTTTTGTTTCACAGTATTTGCCAAAGAAGCCAATGAGCCCTTGAAACCAGTCGAATGTGTCAAGTTAATGTACAGACATAATGGACTTAAGGGTCTTTTCAAAGGTTTTCATATCATGGTTTTACGGTAAGTAAATGAAACTTTTCTTTATTAAGATTTTCCATTTTTGTCAATCCAGACACTATTATTTTGCATTGTAAAAATTAGCCCTCAATTTATGTGGCTTCCCAGAGGTTTATGAGTGTCCTTTGGTATATTAATCTCAGTATCACTAGGTACTTAAGCAAAAAATTAAGCTTAATGTGACAAGATACACTCAGCAGTGGAAGTCACACAAAGATATGTCGACTGGCTTTCAAATGGCAAGCTATTGATTTGTAATCAGTGGCCGGTTGATAAACTGTAAAATGCAAAATCTAAAATTCCTTCTAATTTAATTTTTCATCGCAATTTAAGCCCTTGAGAGAAACCAAGAAATGTTATTTTCCTCAGGAATAAGAACCTCTGTCCACGGAGACGTTTTCACTAGGTAGAGCAATTTTTGTCAAGTTAAGTAAAGGGATTTGATTTTGAAATTTCAACAGAAAACTGCTTCCATTTTCCTGAAAGACAAAATTTCAGAAAGTTCGGTTTAACTCATTAAGAGACGTAAAGTTGCGTCATAATTCGGCAGTTTTTTGCCCTGAACATGCTCGTTCAAAATTTTGAATAGCCTTTTCTTGAAACTGCAGCATTTAAACCACAAATTTCAAACCGCTGCAAATCCAGCTTAGTTTGAAATTTCCAGATGTTTTAACCCCAAAATTTTTGGAGAACACTCCTTCATGCCCCAATATTATACTCAACTTTGAGTTTTTGTGGGCTTGGGTCGCTCCTCTCGTAGACGGTTAAAAATGTTTCTTTCAGAAAAATTACTGTGGATTTTGTTTCCTAAGGGCACCTTATTACTGAGAGAAGGGATTTCTCCTGAATACCTGATGCTGTGTCCAGAAATAAATTGTTTTTTCCGTATCGTAAGGATTTCCATCCTACTCTCAGAGCATGTATTGTAACCAGATTGCATGATGTGACGTTCCCTCCCAGTAATTTTAAATATAATGTATTAACAGTTGGTCAAAATTACATGTGAACATTTAGCTTAGTGGACTTGTTAATTACAAACCCATAAAGGTCGGATACTAACCTCCAATAAACCTAATTGTGAAGAAAAAACATAAACGCTATTTCCTGTAAGCTTTTCTTAACAATTTTACAACTGGTGAGTATTGTGGCATTGGGTTGTAAAATTTAACTGGGATAGTCAGAAAAATGTATTGTTGTAGTATGGGAACACTTTTTTAAATTGTGTCAATTACAACAACAAAACGCAGTGTATATGCCTTTTTCATTTCAAAGATATGAAAAACAGATTTTTGACAAATCGATGAAAAAAAGCACACTGGATGTCTAAAGTCCAGTGTTCAGCTCTAGTGTTTCTCTACACCTTTACTATTAATTTTTATGCGGGTTTATCTTCGTCCCATCATTCTAACTCTACCACTGGTGTTTTCCCTTGTCCTAATCTTTTTAATAATTTATTTTTTTGCTCAAAATTGATTATTTCATCATCAATAGATTAACCTTATCCTCATTCATTTTTTTTTTTTTTTGTATGTTGTGTTTGTTCAAAACTTCAAATTGAATTTTTAACTTAATTTTTAATGGAATGTTCAAGATAACCACCTCTTAAAAATTTCTTGATCTGAAAAACTGTATCAAACGCCCTTGACTTGAAACTTTGTTAAAAGAAAACACTTTGTTATCCTTATCAAAGTCAACCTGAGAATATTCTAAGATTATCTATTTGAAGACGTTTGACGGGAGCTCAAGTCAAGGAATTTTTAAGGAGCATCTTTTCAGATGAAAATATTATCATCATTCTAAATGTCAGTTTTTGTTAAGATTATTATGAAGGTATATTCCGAGAGGATATTTGTTAATGATTGAATTCTTTTTCTTAGTGATGTCCCGTCCTATGGCCTGAAAATTGTGATGTACGAGCATTTGCAGTGTATGATGCGGGCCGATAGGGTCCATGGTGAAGCGCCAATGTTCTCAGAAGTCGTTATAGCAAGTGGTGTTGCTGGTAATTTAACAACCTTAACTCTAACTCTTCTTATTTTTAATGCTATTTTGCATCTGGTCTGTTTGAATGTTGAGGTATCACAATTAGGTATTTGTTTTACTCAGTGTCAATATTTCAGCCTTGCTTTCATTTGGTATCAATCATAAACATTTTATTTCAATTAAAGATATTAATTGTGTTTTGTAGAGCTTGAAAAATGATCGTTCTCAATGAATGCTTTTTAAAAAAAATTTACCCATCGCATTTCGCTTTCAGTCACATCATTCCTGTCGTTACAATAGTTCACATTGTCAGATTGTTTCATTCATTAGAAACCCTACAAATATACTTTGAAAGCCTCCTGGATTGACGTAGGTTTTTTAAAAAAATAAATTTTGCAGCAAAATAAGAGCATTTTTAGGAGCATGGCCTTGAAGTTTGAAAGTTCCTTGCTAAAAATTGCATCATTTGAAGTTTGGAAAAAAGTCTATAGGAGCTCTCTGTTTAAAAACTTACAAATTAGCACCATGGATTGAAGTACCTATGGTGGAATGTTATACAGAGTCCTGTTCAAGGAAAATTCAATGATAGAAATTTTGTTTCTTGGAATCCGCTTGTGACATTTACTTCAAGTATATTTGCTCTAACAGAAGCATCAGTTATTTTTTGCTACCTCTCACTGTAATATCTCCTCATTTCTTAACTTGCTTAATTTTTGAGTTTCCTGGAATCTTAGTAAAAATTAATAATTTTTCCTGAGGAGACAGTAAGTCGTTGACAGTGCATGTAAAAATGTTGGGTAACATGTAAATTTTATTGAAATCCTGTATTAATATCATTATTTTTGGGCATTCAAACTGATCCAGCAAGAGGATCTTTCAAATTTTTTTAATTGAACATCAAAATGGAGATGCATGGTTTTGCACAAAAATATAAGAAAATCGAAACAACTTTAATAATATTGATTGCAAAAAAAAAAAAAGGAAAAAATACCATAACTGAATTTCTGATGAGGAAACATAAATTTTGATACCTGATTTCTAATGCTGTTCAGTGGTTCAGTCCATTAATTTAAGTATCTATTGGCAGTGAAACTACCAGACCATGAATCTCGTTTGTGGTGTTCCAAAATTTTCGCCATCATTTACATTATCATTTTCCAAGGAGAACAAATCAACACCATTCCTTGAGATTTTCACAGAATTTTCTTAGCATAGAGAGGAAAAATTACAGAAGTTTTCACGAAATGACAGGGCGTAGTTTTCCATTCACAAATAAAGTACTACAGGAAGTCTGCAACGTCACAAACCGAGAACTGATAGTTTCACCGTTGATATGCCTGAACATGGACTACTTCAGTCGAAGAGCTTTCTGTCACTCATTTGGTAAATATAACCACTGGATCCCTTAAGTTAATGATCCCTGCATTCGCTTTTCATTTTTATCACAATAATATCAGTTTTTCGAAATATTGACAATGGTGTACTTATATTTGCGCAGAATTTTCACTATCAAACCATTTAGCTAATTTGTTACTAATTGGCCATTTTTTGGGATTTTGTGTTGTCCTCTATGATTTATGTTTCTCATAATTATCTTCTTAGTTTCACTTCATATCATATTTTCGAGATTTATTTCTTTTCGTTTTAATTTTATTTTCAGAGAAATTTATTAAAGGCTCCTTTGCTTCATTGTCAACTAATACTCACAGATTTTCTTTTTGTTTTCGAAATTTTTGTTTTCTTTTTAGTGACTCAGTAAGTTCAGGAGTTTACTTTTTGACCTATGAAGTAGTTCGTGAATCATTGTCCTCTGAAAAATCATTTTGGAATGTTGGTTTAGCTGGAGGATTTGCAGGTATTTCACTGTATATTTAAAAAAAAAAAATTGTCGATCATCCTCTTTTAAGTGCAATGGCAATTTTAGGTGGATATAGGTAAGTAGTAAGTAGGTAAGATACACCCTAAAGAGGGTATCAATTAAGTATTTATTTGGTTTCAAATGAACATATGATTTCTTTGAATCATTCATCAAACGTCAAAAAATTGGAAAATGGTATAGTGTTAATTAACACTTCTCTACAGGGTAATGAACTAAGATAATAACTGCACTAGAAAAGAATTCAGTGACTATCTCTGATAAGTTCTGTTTAATTGGGAGTTACGTGGCCTTGACACATGTCTCAACATAAATTGAGATTACTCTTATAACGGAGAGGATCGTACTTCTTATCTTGTTTCTAAAAATGAACATTATATTTTTTTTTTCACTGGCTTTAAGAAAATCATATTCGTTTGAATTTTTCATTTTTTCTGTTCAGGAAATTTGTCTTTTATAGAATGCATTTTTTAAAGTTCTTATTTATTGCCTGCAATGAAATCATTGGGCTTAAATCAATAGTCATAATCATGTAGGTATTTGTAAATCATAAGGTTGGCCTCGTAGTAAGACTGTAGCAGGTCTCTAACCCTCTGAGCAACCAAAGACTGACTGCTTCCCATATCTGTTTTCAGTCTGTAGAAATTCCTGAATAACCTCCAAATTTAGTAGAGGTTGCATGAAAATTTTACGATCCTAAATCTCCAAAATTCCATCTTTACTTGACTTTTGCATTTAAGAATCGTTATTGAAAGGAAAAAAATTACTCATCAATTTTACAGTGATAATTTTGAAACTATCACCAAGAAGACTGTATCAGATTGTTGATTTAATTTTGATATTTGAGTATCTTGATTTATAGATTACCTCTATCCATGTTAGGAATTTGCAAGTAATTTACAATAGTTTTGACATTCGCAAGCCAAGAGAAAACAAATATTAGATCTTCAATGTTAATGTCCCCATTTCTTTCAACAAAGAACCTTGTAAATATTTACTCCCCAAGATTATCTCATTCCCTACCGGTATGCTATTTGCAGTAAATAGTAGCTTTAAGCTGTACGTGTTGTCTAATGTTCCTTTTACAAAATTAATTTACTCCTCCTTTGAAGTGGCCGAAGTATAAGGTGGAAAGCTCTTAATACGATTTCATAAGATTTAAGCAGTTTTTTGAAGAGAAAATTGCTGAAACACAAAATAATCTACAATATTTTGAAGGGTGTGCAATTGTGCATGCAGCAAGCATTTTGCATCTATGCCCTTTGGATTCTACATTTCAGACAAACCTAAGGATATGAAAGCCTGCTAGTTCGAAGTTTCGAATCAAAATTGAATGTTCCAATGTTTATCAATAAAAGTGATTGCCACCATTCTAAATTTTCGCCAAAAGGCAATTAGACCAAGACTATATTTTGCAACAAAGAATTATTATTTCTGGCTCTTTTACAAAAACACCTATCTGCATAAGGAAATGAATGACACCTACGTTATTTCTTAAATGAGCCAGAATCGGTAGCTCCCAATTGCGAAATCCAGTCCAACTACAATGCGTGTTATTGGTCTTTGTCTATCATTTCTTATCCTCCTTCCTATGTGTTTGTCTAACAGTATTTTCATGTGATTTTCCTCGCACTGATTTGCTTGTATTTAAAATTGCCGTTGCCTGATACTTAATTTATTTTTGTACTTTTGATTTTACTTATTGTTTCAATTTAGTCTCATTTGATTTAAAGTATGGATCACACTTAGCTTTACAAGTAACAAGTTAGAAAATAATGAATAAATCTCTTAATTCTATGCAATAGAAGCAATAAAGAATCCTGACTAAAAAGAAGTTCTAGTGAGGTTTCACGACCCTTGCTCCCCATTTCAGATACGTACACATTTTTCATGTGTTTACACAGATACCTGACCGCTACATTCGCATGCAGATGAAAAGGGTATTAATCTATTTATAAAAGAGTACCTACCTCAGGCAGGATTCTTCCATTCCCATTTATGCTGGGATCAGGTGCTTGCACATCTTCAGAAATTTTGCAAACCCAATTCATTGAACCAAGTTTGAGTCAGCCAAAACTACTCTAATAAAACCGCACAGTTTCATAAATCAGGGTGAAAAGTCCAACCACCTAGACCTGGCCTAACTTTCAGGCAAAAGGCAAAAAGACTCTTTGGCGGGACTTCAGCAAGCATCCTCATTACATTAAGAGTTTTTTGTTAATTGATTAAAGCTATGAGGTCTAGAGAATTTGGATTTTGGAAATAGAGGTCATGAAATGTAGGTATTGTTTTAATTTTTTGTTTGGTCCATAGTGAAAGGAATCTCATGAAAACCTGAAGAATTTTCTTTAAAAACTTTTTCTAAGTTATTCAATATCTATTGAACAGAATTTTTGCATTGTTGACTCGCTAGGTATTTCTCCTTTAAAAAAGAAAAAGAGAATGCCAATCTTTTTACTTCAACTTCACATCTATTTGTGCACTGTTACTCACAATGAATGCTCTGTTTTAAAACTTTCCAGGTGTCGCATCCTGGGCTGTGATCATTCCTCTGGATGTTGTCAAGTCTCGAATTCAGGCCGATGACATAAGGAATCCAAAATATTCGGGCATAATAGATTGCTTTGTCAAAAGTTACCGAGCAGATGGGCTGAAAGTCTTTGGTCGAGGTTTTTGGATCATCACTTTCAGAGCTTTTCCCGTCAATGTTATTAGTTTTGTTGGCTATGAAGAATTCTTAAAATTCTGCAAATGGATGTCACAGAAATAAGTGCAATTTGATTGTTGATCATTGTTTTTGTTATTGTTTATTGTTACACTCTTTATTGTTTCAAAAAATGTTTGCACTTTTGTTGAGGGCAGGCCCGGATTTGCATATTTGCTGCTGGAAACAACAAAAACATTACCATCGTTCCCATCTTGTGTGAGAAACATGACCGAGGTGGGGTGGGGGGGGGGACTTTGCCAGATGCAGCGAGCCTGAGTGCTCTTCCCCGGAAATTTTTGACATTTTAACTGCCCAAACAAAAGCACCAAAGCAAAATTAACCATTCGTAACCGATAAATTTCGAAACGTAAGTCCTGAATTTTCACACCTTTTTCACATAATTTTGCGTAATTGTGCTTCATCATTTTTTGCATTTTGAATTCCAAGTATCCTGTACCTGATAGTATCAATCAAATGGAACCGAGGCTCATGCTATGTAACGGTCGCAATAATTGCTGCCCTTGTTTTCATTGAATCATGCATTCTCACATGCTGGAATTTCATGCTGCCGTTTCTTGCAATTTTGTGGTATCTTTCTTTTTTCTTTCATCCTTCTTGGAACTCAGAATTTGCCGCCCGTAAACTTTGCCGTTGGAAGCAGCTATCCCTCCTGCTCCATAGGGAAATCCGGGCCTGTGAGGATGTCTACTTATGCTAATTATTCAGTACCTATCGCAAAACAATTTTAATGTCACTATTTAAAGTTTCTTCTCATACTATGAACAAAATTTTCTACTTATGATAGGTAATTTTATTTTGATAGAAAAAAATCATTGTCATTTTCAAATTCAAGTTTAAGGGACACTTATTAATTAGGCGGAGTGTCATCAACATGTTTTTGTGAAAGTATATAATTTTCTGCATGAAATAGCTCATTACATTCCAATGAAAACCTCATCAAAAGAAAGACGGTTCTTTAATACCCCGTATCTTCTGTATGAGGAAATTTCACCATCGATGTCTGTTAATAATGTTTTTAGGTACTTAGGGGTCTTTGAAGTTTTTTCTCTGAGATGCTTTTATTTTGAAGTTTCTGGGACCCGAACGATTAGATGTGGGAATACTTCGCATGTAAAACAAATAATTTTTGGTATAAAACTAGAGAGGGAACGCAACACTCATCATCAACCCTCAAAATACACAGTTGCTAAAAAAAGAGGAAGAGAAAAGGATAACTGGACGTTACAAGCCAGCGATAAAATAGAGACCCTATGGTAGTTTCCTAGCAATTGTGGAAACTTTTACCCTAATGAATTCAGCGTTTCATTTTACAGCATTTTCCGTGTTCATATTCTGATAGCAGCATTTGTTGGGGATGAATTTTCGGTTTTAGCAGTGACCCTAGCATACTTGCCAAACATATCGATGACTAAATGTAAAAAATGCGTAGCTCAATTACAACGTTTTAAAAATCACCAATCACGTTTAATTTCTTTCAGACAAATTGATCAACATCAGACAATTCTAATTTAGACCGTTGGTTAGTTTTCGTTTAAAAGAGTACAACTGAAGCGGAAACTTACATCGCAATCGGAGATACCTACGGATTTTTTTTACTTTAGCCATCGATACGTCCCTTAACAGCCAGTAGGTTGTCAATGAAGGGTGGAACTCTGAATGTAGAAAACTCCACCTGTCCCCAAGAGGCTAGTAGAGGGTCTTTACTTGCTACTGCCACCGACAATGGTTTTGATCCTTAGTTTAATTTTAATTTTTGCTTTAAGTGACTTGTTTTTACAGCTAAATCAATTAAATTTTCGTGCAAAAATAATTTAAGCTACGGACAATAATTAAAAATTAGTCATTTTACTGTAATTTTGTGCCATGTACCACTAGTCCAGTGTTTTTCAAACCGCCATACATTAAGTTTGTCGCTAAGTAATGTAACAATTAATGTCTTCTTAAGTGGATCAAATCAATGTTACATTTTGCTACTACACTGATCAAATGACCTTGTGCTAACTTCATAAGTTGAGAATATTGTTGTCTTGCAATTGATACATTCCACAATATTTTAAAATCATTTTATCATATTGGAAATTTTTTGAAATAACCTCAGAGTAGAAACTCTGTGTTAGTGAATTCTGCCAATTCAAAGTTGAGAATTTTACATCAACCAGTTGGGCAGGACTTTCAAATATTTTTCCAACATCTCAATCACTCGTTCACATGATGATACTTGGATCGCATTCAGCAAAAAGGAACCAGCGTGATAAGAGTGTTTTCAAAATTGTGCAAATTCTTTTTTTTCTTTTAAAAATATTAGATTCATGTACAAAATTGAAATTTACACAATTATTTCCCTTTAAAATTAACAATTTTTGGGTGGGATGCAAATACTATTTGCTATTTTGGGAGATTTTGTAGATAATTATGAAGAAGCAACATTTTAATAACACTGTAAGTACGTTGGTTCCCTTTTGCTAAATGCGATCCACTTGATGAGTATAATTTAAAATATTTCATTTCCAGTATTCTTCAAATAACTTCAATTTTAAATTATTTACATAGCATGAGTGACGATTTGCTGAACTAACATTTGTTTTTACACCAACTTAAAGAGATCTGTTGAAAGTCTTTTGGTGTTCACTATCTTTAAAGGAAATGAAGATTATATGATATTCGGAGACTCTTGTGCCAAAGTCAAGATCTATTTAGAATAACTTAATAACTTTAATATAACTAAACTTTTTTTATCAGTCTCAAAATTATCGATTACATTCTAGACCTTACGTTTGAGAAAAGTGTTCTGTAACTCAGGTCTTTCCTGTGAACAAATTGTCAATTATTCTCTGCGCCTGACTCAGCAATAATTATTTATCATCAATCAGTATTTAATTATTTTATGCTCCATTAATGCGGCAAAAATCTGATACAGGTCAATAATCTTCTTGAATTATCAATGCAGACATGACTGTTAGCGTTTTTCACAAGCAGGCTCAAGTTAAATTAATGATACATGCGATGTCCCTGTCATTTAAGTTCTTTGTTGTCCCTTAGTTCATTTAAGTTTTTCAACTGAGTCTTTTGAAATGTTTACTTCCTCAAAGTCTCTCTGTATCACTTTAATGGTATCAAATAAAATAATCTTAAGTGCATTCTTCCTTTTTTGTTCAAGTTCAATTGTTTTCTGCCGCTGACACTATTTGAACTATGTACTTTGTTCATTGGAGAAAGTTCTCTTTACTAAATCTATCTTCCTCTTTAGTGCCTTGGTAGCATTTCTGGAACAGTAAAGCTCTACATGCCTGTCCTTCAGTAAACCTATATTAATCAATTTGGAGTTTGATGTAAAAAGGGCGCTTTATCAGGAAACCTCAAAATGAGGTATCAGCGATTTTAAGTTTCTGGGTAACTTCACAAAAGATTGGCTCTTACCTAATTATTCATTGGGTGCAGACATTCTTCCTGTAACTCTACAAGCATCATTCTCCGAGCAGATAAAATTCTTCAAATGGGAAAACTCAAGACAAGGTCTGAAGTAGAAGAAAACGTTACTTGTTTTCTCTTAATCCATCACAGAAAACAATTCACACAACAGGAAGTACTGAAACCAACTCCTGAACGAGCTTTTAACAAATTTTTTAAACAAACATCAAGTGGAAGTTAGATGTTACAAATGACATCATTTGTAGTTTTGCCATTCAACCAATGTTAATAGAAAATACTTTCATTTTCTTGTTCAAGAGTTGATTTTCCGACTTCCTGTTGGGTGATTCGTTTTCCTTATGGGATTTTGAAGAGAAAACGCATAGCTTTGTGCTTTAATTCATACCTTGTCTAGAAGCCCTATCTAAGACCCATTAATAAGCAAAGCATCTGCTTCTTGCTCATTCAGGAGATTCGAAAACATACACAATTACCCTTTTGATCATTACTGGATTAGGATTGCCACAAAAATTCCCTTGACATTTCCCTGATTTCCTAGTCACACTTAACACATTTTAGTAAATTCCTGACAATTGAAGATACATATACCAGATGGTTGAGAGACATGGTTGGAAATACTTTTCAGGCATTTGTAGTTTTTAAAACGTCACACCCATTATAAAGAACGATTGGAGGTGTCGTCAGATGAGTTGGCATCAGTTTACTTTCGGTTTTCTGGAAAATTTCACGTCACTACTGTCCACATGAAAACATCTGACTCTCCCAGAAGCGAGAACACAAGCTTAGATAGGTTTTTTAATACCTTCAAACCTTGCAACACTTCAGTTTTGAGCCACACAGAAATCACAACTACTTAAAAGTCGCGGATCATAACTGATCAGTAGTTTTTTCACGATACGATCATGAGACGGATGTTTTCAAGATGGATAGTGGCAAACGACGGTCTGTGCAGAGGCTCTATTTGTCATCTGCGCTTGCAAACCGAAAGTAAACAAATGCAAACTTATCTGACGACATCTCTAGAGGTGACTTAATTGATTGATTGATTGATTGGTGATTGATTTTTCCCTGACACTTTCATAATTTACTCTGACATTTCCCGATATTCCTTGACCCTCGCAACCCTGTAATAATGGACCTGCACTTGATAAATTAGATGATGCCAATCTTCTGACCATTTTTTACGCAAACTTGAAGCGCACATAAATTCAAATCAATTTCCATGACAGTCAGCTGAAAATTTGTGATTGAAGACTATCCAGAGCAGAACATTTCCAACTAATCGATTTAAAATTATAGGTAATTTAACGATGAATTGAATTAATGAATTGACAGAAACTCACTGAATTGATAAATCTTGTTCTTAATCTTTAGTATTTTTTGACTTAATCAGAGTGAAAAAAGAGGAATTATTTTGTTCTTTGAGAGATGGGTGTTGACTGCTGTTACTGTTTCAATTAGCTCTGTTCTCCGATTGAGCAAGAGTAAAAGAGCAATCAGAAATTTAACAACTGCAGTGGAAGTATTAATGATGCTGAATGATAGTTGGTGAGCGAAGAAACAGCAACAGCATCGGGCAGCAATTTGTGACAAATTAAAGTCAATAGGAGAAGAGATTGTTCTAATTTAATTTATTATTCTTTTTTCATAGATAACTAAAATTATAAAACTCCAGGTACTTTACAAAAGGAGGGGAGAAAAAGAGTGAATCTTCTTGATTCTTAGTTTTTATCTTATTCTGACTGTTATTTTGGTAGTGATACCCTGAATTTTTCAGACCAAATGCAGAATAAATTAAAGTTTTGACCAGGTACGATCAATTATTGCGTTTATTGATTAACATTCTTAAAATAATGTTTTAACAAAAATTATGAAGAAAAATGAGTTTGGCTAGGATGTTTACAGCTCAAATATACAGTACATACAGTATTAAAGTAAGATGGAACACTCTGGTTATTCAAAACACAACATGTGCACACTGTTCGTTTAAAAACAGTGACCCATCACATTTTCTGCAAGTCGATGAGGACTCGTTAGTTTTAAAGTGGGGTAAATACAAGAACAAAATATCAATCATGGGTTAAAAAATAAAAAGGGACACAAAATGAAGTTGTGAAAGCTGACAACATCTAGCTTAAGAAAAAATCAGTGATTCATTCTATATTTCAACAGTTACTTCCATCCAGTATTCTAGCGTTGAGCTGCCAGTCCGTTAACATTAAATTTTGGTGGAGAGAACACAAAATATCTAGTGAAATTTATCGAGCAGATGCAAGATTTCACTGAAAATATTATGCAACAGAGACCGAGTGCTATGACAAACAACATGCTGTGATGATGGTTCAATCACCGCAAGAGATGACAAAAAGAAAGGTAGGCACATTATTTTATTAGTTTATGATCAACACATGCATCCTGGCATAAAATCAAGCTTCATGGAACAATGTAAAATGATCCTAAGAGAAGGAAGAAAAGGAAACAGAAGGGATACACCTAGATAGAATTACTTCTGAAAGTTACGACCGGCAAATGTGACCAAAGTCGGGTCCTGACTTTGGGAAGAAAAATCAGGGGCAGGTGGTATTCTCCTTCGAAATCTCTTGCCGATGTGGCATTAATTTTCGAGGATTGTGGTCAGATTTTGCACGGCCATTTTAATCCTTAAAAAATTGTAAAACATCTTTACTGAGTAGCTCTAATATGGACAACCTTGAATGGGATCAGCCTGAGGTAAAGTAAACAGTCTTTCTTTCAATAAATTGGGAGACCTGCATAGTTCATAATAGTATGGCCTGCATACTTCAGACCTATATCAGCTCACACGGACTAGATCTGCGCAAAAAATCAATTCATGCGATTTGTGGAATGTTTTAGACACATGTTGCTGACTGTAAAGGCATTTGATGATAAAATTCAATTTAAAAAAAGTAGATAATAACTTATGATAGTTAATCTAAAATTTGACAGAAGAGGTCTGATGACTGATGAGTCAGAATATTTTTACACTTTGCCTGCCTTGATGCATATATTGGTACGTGAACGATTATAGAATACTTTCTTGATGTTAACTAATCTATCTTGAGAATCTTGAGAAATTACATTTTTTTAGATTCTACAAAGGGATAATAGACAACTTTTTTTCAACTGCACAGAGTCAACCACATAATGTGGCAATAGAATCACCACCTTTTATTCAAGACAACCTGTGACTAAAAAATTCAATCAAAAGTAACAAAGGATACACGAAGAGAAATTATAGAAGAAGGACTAAGTTAAAAGGCTGACTTGAGTACAATTAAGGGACAACGTTATCACTTTCTTCGGTAATGAATAAATCAAAATCGTTATAGAAAACTGGCCTGGAGCAACATGAGAAGCCACCAACAGACACTGAATGTAGTTTAGTTGTGTCAAAAGCGCCCTACGAAAAGTTTATGATTTGACAGACAGGTTTAGCACTGAGGCTCACATTCAGTTAATAAAAAGTAGCGAGAGATCATGTGAAATCTTTTTCAGTCTTTGGTCCAGAACGGAGCCTTTTCTTCAAGAACGAAGGATGTGCCCATTCAACTTCTACGCTTCGAACCTGTAGTGTTTTTTCTACTTCAGCAGAGAGTGATTCCATGTTTTTCCTTACCTACTTCATTTTATAACAGACAGAAATAAAATACTTTAAGTGACCAGTCTATCTACTTCTTCCTTCATAATTTTATGAAAAGTTAGAGAATGCTTCATGCACCGACAAAGATCTGTGGGTGGCTACTTGCGAGGCTCGACCAGGGTTGTTCGAATGACAAAAGATAACGTATGAGCTAATCACACACAGGTACTGGATTATGGTTAAGATCCAGAGCGATGAGAAAGCTTTAAATGAAAATCCAACGGTGCGAGTACCCAGTGAAATTATGATTCCTGGGCAAAATTGACCAACTCAAAATTTTCATCGATCAATTTAGGACGCAAGGATAAAAATCTAGAGCTTTCTTAATTACAATTATGCAAGATTAGTGGCTCCCGAATTTCCTCCCCAGTAGTAATGCAAGATATGAAAACCCGAGGTTTGAAAAGAATAAATAGTACCTCTGCTTAAATTAAAAAATCCTTAAGGAACAATCTGAGATTTTGTTGTTGTTGTTGTTCCTCTCCTTCATTTCTTCAATTTGACGATGAACTGTCAATCAGAGATGGTACTTCATATCCTCATTAGCACGGATCATTGCGCGGAGGTCAGTAATTCAGGAGTGCTAATGTGGTTCAAGTTACTACGATGAGCTCACACTAGGATTTGTGCAATTTTTTAGGACTATCCGCCTGATAAAAACTGGAAAACCGGTTGAAGCGATATTTTCATAGCTGCATTATTTAAGGTTTTCACCTCTTTAGGATTCTTCCACTGTACGCGCTTTCAAGGGAATAATTTTCAATTGTACAATAAAAATGAATTTTTTTTACAGATAACACTAATGCGCATTCACTTACTACTGCTATCTGAACTTGATGGCTCAGGTAGTAGGAAACGGATGGCTAAAAGGAATAACAATTCAAAACAGATATTTTGAATACTCTGTTGAGAACAGATTCGCCCACTGCATAAAGCAAAATTTATCCAATTTTTGGCAATAAAAAAGATGATTCTCACTCATCTTTGGATAAAAGGTTCTAGTTCCTATTGAGACATGGGACTAAGAAAAGTAATTGAAGTGGATCACCATCTACTGAGGGAGTTTTGGGAGCCACTGCAATTGATGGTTATTTCGGTTCAAGTTTTCACTCTTGATCCCGACGGTTTCTTTACACTTTAGTTTAGATTTTTTCGGTAAATCAATACACAACAGTCTTCTCGGAAAGACGAGGTCATAGAAACGAGTAAAAATGAATTAAAAAAGATTTATGTTACGGATAAGTTCTTGGCATTTTAACATGCGCAGCATCACTTTTTACTATTTGCTTCTTTAAGTTTGTTACTAATTTCCAATTCTTGCAATTTCTTCCACATTTCTTCTCGTTCCTTCTCCTTCTTCTTCTCTCTGCAAAATAAAAAAAAAGAGGAAAGATTAAAATTGGATTGATAATACTACCGGATAATTCTGTAAATTTATGAGAAAGTGCAAGGGGATTTAATTTTGATACAGTAAAATACCATCGGCAGCATGGTTCACACGGTTTTTTTCCTACTATAATCCCCTGTTATGGACTGGCCAACAAAAATGTAAGGACTTTGAAGCTACCTTGAGCTTCAGCACCACAATTTGTCAACAAAAAGAGAAAGAAAGGAAATGTCTCTTCACCTCTGATTTGGAACTTCAATCATCTACTCCCGTGTTTACCTGTGAGGAACTTAGCTCCATTCCAAGGTTGCAAAATTGACACAACTGATTTAATTTCTTGCAAGAATACGGCTAAAAAATTCTTGTATGGAATTATGTTAATTTTCATGTAAGATTAGAGGAAATTTCGGCGAAAGATTCAATTGCAAACACCCAAAAACGTAAAAAAAGTAAAAATACGATTTGCATGTGGAAATTTAAAGACACTGTAATGTAGTAACGTTCTTTCCATTGGAAGACGACAAAATGACACAAAATTAGGGCTTTGCGAATGTGGTTTTTTTTATGTCGAATCGAATCGAATATTTTGAAAAAGTTTCGAATTCGAATCGAATATTTTTAATTTTTATCTATTTTTGACCAAAACCAACCTCTGTGTTAGTCGAAGTAAAAATTGAATAACTAATTTTTTTTCTTTCTAAAATTCAAATTTTGAATAAAGAAATTGCTATTATAGATAAGAAGATCAAGAATTAATCAATTTATTTAATCATCAAATGGTTTTGCATACATTTTGATTTGCTGGGGAAAGAATAGAAGGGAAAGAAAATTATTTCCTTTAATTAAGAACAAGCAATTGATTGAACTGTCGCGGAACAGTAAAACTGCTGCTTACTGTCCGAAAATCCATTTTATTCTGTTGTACTGCACATCAATGCTGATCTTGCAAAGACAGTCCAGCAAGATTGTGAAGACCAGGGTGCTGTGCGAGGCGGAGGAGGATAGGTTATGGAGATCAGTACATTCACCCATTTGTACACCATGCTGATGACGTATTCGGTGGAACTCAAGTGGCGCGAATTTTGAATTGACCCATCTAATAATGCGAGTCCGCCAGTGCCAGGCGCTGAATGAACCAATGAAACGTTGGCCTTTGTTTACCTAACCTCAAAACAAGTAGTTTGAACTGCGCACCAGTTCGAGTTCTTTCTAGTACGGCATCAATATGGCCGAATATGTCCGCATGTACGAGTATTCGGTCTTTTTCTTTAGATATTCGAAGTTTTGTCAATGTTCTCGAATAATTCGATTATTCGAGATTTCTAAGTTCGAGTTCGAATCGAATAAAGGAAAAATTATTCGAACTCGAATATTCGAGATTTTCGAATATTCGCACAGCCCTACACAAAATAAAAAGCATTACTTACTTCTGCCTTTCGGTTTTATAAGATGCAGTTAGATCATCGAATAACTTGCTATTCATTTCCATAAACGTTTTTAGAACATTATAAACAAGGGCTACGATTGTTTGGTTCCAATGCTCTTTACTTATCCGATACAGAGCAGGAAACATAATGGGCATAATAACTTGATTATTTTCTTCTATCAGACTCATAATGTATTCGTTATTCCAGAAGTACAGAGCCCGCTCTGCAACCTGAAACCAACAAACATTCCTCCGATTAATTGAGTATCAAATTAGTAAAGATTAAAATAAAAAATTATCAAATGAACAGACTTCTATCTTTATTTCTTGCAGCTAAATCTAAATTCTATAAAGAATGTGTTCAAAAACCTTACGTCAATAGTGTCCGGAATTCTAGAATTTTTCATTTTTTGACATTTACTTAATTTGTCCGGATTTCCACAGAAGTTGAATATTTCCAGTTTGAAACACTGATTCCCTGAGAAATTCCTTGATTACTCGGGATATTTATAATTTTCTGATGAACCCTAGTTTTTAAAAAAAATAAAAATAAGAAATCCAACCATCCTTGCTTACAGCTTGTTGTGCTCATTTGTGAAAAATAAAAGTAAAATCAGCAATTACAGTAACAAGAAGTGCAAAGGATTTTGTATGAGCACCAGCTCAATATTTTAAATACTTTTCTTGAATAAACTATCTTACTTTGAGATATATTTATTCTCTTGCTCAACTTAAAAGATGTGCTTATGAAAAAGACTGAAAAAAACTGGGCTTATGAAAAAAACTGGGTTTGTACCTGGAAATGCGGACTTGACACACATTTAGCTAATTGCCTAAATAGAGGTTCTTGAATTTTAGTGAACTGCGCAGGTTCAATGACATCTAAAATTTCTTCTACTTCTCCCAGGAACATGACCTACGAACGAACAAATCAAAACATTACACAACGGAACATACACGTATCATTGACTGTCGGCATACTTCCAGATATGGATCTTTTAGCTAAATAGCATTCAGCTTGAGGCAAAATTTGTTTCAAGATAATTCGTTTTTTCATTTTCAGACTTAAAGAGAATAAAATTTCCTTTTTTTCTTTCATTTTGACAGAGCACTTCTAAACCATTTGTTTAACATTTATAGTGATAAGAGCACTCTAAATTTCTCTGTTGGCTATCATTTCTCATAAAGGCACATACTAATCGTTTCAAAATTAAAATAACGTGAAACAGATATTCAAGAGCGCACCTTTTTTGAAGTCATAATGACTCTTTGATGTATTCAGTTAAGTTTGAATTATGAACTAGACTTTGAGTAGAATTTCTAAAAAAAGGGCAAAAGAGGTTTTTTGGACTAATCTTGATATACTGTAGGACATTTGTTCAGGTCAGGTCAGTTAAATGAAAGAACATGAAAATTATAAATAAAAATATATAATATGAAACAAAACCATTGGTCTTATTGGACGTTGAGTTTCTGGCATTAAGATAAGGCACTGTGGCTCGCCACTGTCTGTGGAGTCTTGACGACGCTGACAGAAGCGCTTCAGAAACGTTAATTTGAACGCTTTTCATGATGCTGTATCTTCTGTTTTAGCAAACCTAGCAAATGTATACACCATTTTCTTCCAAAAAATCAAAACAATAACTAAATGCAAGATTTTTTCTTATGCACAGTCACTATTGGGAAAAGAAAAGGCCTTTCTGGGCAATTTTTCAAAATGGCGGAGAATAGGCAAATTCGCACGCAATATAGATGGAAGACAACTTCTGATTGTATCCAGCGACTCAAAAAACAGAAGGTAAGTAAAAAAAATAGCTATATATCCGACATTCCAGCTGACCTCATTTGTAGCTGTCAGGTGCCTGGACTATAAGCACTCCTCTAAGCTCTGATTTCATAGACTCAATTTTGAGTGAACTACACTCTGCAATTAGGGGCTACTATTTCCAGCTCATTTTAGAGACAACATAAATGCCATTGGTTTTTCTATGAAGGTGCGTGCTTTAATAGATGATCCAGTAAAAATATTTCCTGCTTGCTAGATTAAGTCCAACGAGTATCCCATCTCCTGTAGACCGTCACATTTAGATAGCTGTAAGATGACTCTACCTATAGGAAGGCTAACTTCTGCAAATAAATTGATCTCGGCTACTTGAACTCAATGAGGTTCTTGCATGCCTTAGGGCTTTGTGATTTAAGTACGTTCATTGTAGTAAAATTTTGCAAAAAACTTGATGGTACCACTCATTTTCTCTGAAACAAACTCCCAAGCTAAAAAAAAAGCTCTCCAAATTGAAACGATAATGGAGGGGATCACCTATGCTGCGCTGAGAGTCCACATCGATATTTAGTCAAACTCTCCATGCGAAGGTAGGGGAAAAATAGATCAGCACAGTTTCACTGGTTCCAGCCTTAAAGTCCCTAAACAAAGTAGGAACTAGTGTTGGGTCAAATCCTAAATTTACCCGAATCCAAATCCCAAATTTTAACTTTTGAATCCTCAAATCCAAATCCATCGCGAATTCTTCACTTGTCAGAAACTCAGTACTTTTTCTTATTTATGTTTTTTTAAATTTTATTTTTTCTTTTAGCGATACTCAGGAGAAACAAATACTGGTTGCGATATCTCGACGAAGCGAGTATTTATGCTGATATTTGGACCGCGTTTAACAGAAAGGAACCAAGCCACATCAGCTATTGCCAAATTTAAGTAGGCAATTTAATTTTTTACGAGAGAACGTTTGTGCGGATTCCTTTGAAAATTTTGAGGAATTTGCTTCTCACTATCTAGATAATTCACTGAAATTCGGACAAAAATCCACACAACCGCTTTCATGTACAAAATTAAATTGCCCAGTTAAATTTGGCAACAGCTGATGTGGCTTGGTTCCTTTCTGTTTAACGCGATCCATTTAATGTTTGAGAACATTCTGATATGAGTCAAAATTTGAGATCGATGAGATCGAGAGACGATATTGATATTCAACGCGATTCGAGAACCTTCAGGAATCTTCAGGATTCGGCTTCATGGCACGAATTTTGAAATTTGGAGGATTTGCGGTTTCGGGTTCTAGCATTTTGACACCGAATTCCAAATCCGAATGCTCTTGAGAGGATTTGGTCGAATCCACGGCCCAACACTAGTAGGAACCCTGCTGATGTATTTGCTCTCTATCTGTGAATGGAGAGTTTGACTGGATACAATGGTGAACTCTTACTGTAGCCTGGGGAATCCCCTGCACTACAGACTCAACTTTAAGAGCTTTTCATGTGCTTGGGAGATTGTTTAAGAGAAACCAGTGACATCATCATCTATCTTGCAAACTTTGACAGAAGAAAAGGACTTAATTTGCAAATTCCTGAAGCATGCGAAAGCTTCACTGTATTGATGGTCATCTCCATCAAAATTTAGAATATCTTTTGCTACATATTATAAGATACACGCACAAGACCAATAACTCACCTCTTTCTGACTGCATGTTTTGGGCCAGTATTTTAATAGTCCTCTGACAACAGGCTCAGTTAAGGTCGGATCCTTCTCCAAAAACTGGACCACACAGTAAGCTAGTTGGGCATGGTATAACGACAGACACTTAACTTTATGCAGAGGTATTAGCACCTTGACCAAGAACTGCTTGTGTTCTACTTTGAGTGGTAGAGCAAACCCATTAATGATACTGAAAAATAAAAAAATACAAATTTCAAAATTGGTAAACACAGAAAAGTAGCAGAAGGTATTGTTAACACGCTGCCTGCCACAGCATTTTTGTGAGCCATAAGCACACAGCTGTGACAACCATTGGCCTCACAAAAGCCTTCAACTGAAGTGACCACATCCCTGTCAAAATGAACAGTGTGGCATTCACGGAACCTCTCAATGCAGGTGGCTACAATATGGAAGGCACCATTATAAATGCATTCATAGTATAGTATGTATACAAAATAAAATATAGTTATTAGTAACGATATGAAGCGAGGCATCAATTTAAAAGTAGACCATAAAACTATTGTCAACTTCCATGAAGTGAGACCACACATAGATAAACCACTTGCTAAAACACTGAGCCAAATCCTTCAATCCTATCACTATGCCCAGGTTCTGTCTGAAGAGTGCTTTTCTGGGCAACTTAAGTAACAAAAGTTACAATACAAAGAAATGGCGCCGTCCCTGAGTCAACGATGCATATCCTCAACCAACATGAAACAAAGAGAGAAGAGCTCGCTTCTTAATAACTTACATTTTTCCACTGAATAGTTTGTGGAAAACCCCCAAAAAATGCACTTTGCAGACCCGATTGACTCAAGATGAGCACATAGAGTTCAATTTTAGAACATTTTCCTAAGAACGTCTTATAAAAAAAAAAAGGTGGAAATAAATGGCATTGATCCTCTTGCTTTTTAATCTTTTTGTAAAGCAAAAACTACGCTGGCGCCAGATTTGTTTGTATTCCATGCGTCTTTGGAGATTACGAGTAAGAAAAAGAAGCGATTATGTCTGAGAGAGAAATCCTGCTCGAACCCCTTAGTCACGATGCCCACTTTTTAACATGAGATGGCTGTATTCCTCACTATATTTTTAGATAATATTATAGAGTAACGGATGAATAATCTTACCTGCCCAGAATTTCAAGTAATTCTCCTACGCCATTAAAATGTTCCGTTTCATATACAAACCTGTAAAACGAAGATGAAACATAAATTCAATTTCATTCAAAGACTGCGAGGAAAACACTATGGAGGCAAATTGCTTAATTTTGTTTGAAATGTATGAATTAAAAAGGCCGTTGCACTGTTTTTAAAATTCCTTTTCAGAGAAAGCGTTAAAAATTAGAATGCTTACATTTTCCCATTTTTCAATTAATCAAATTTTACCTGAGGTAAAGACTTCCGAAGTCATCAAAAACCTGACCCCACTCCAACTGGAAAAATATTTTGCAGGCAGATTTTGTGATGTCACACAAAGAATGGGCCAGTTGGCTGGTAACAGAATCGTGTTGTGATGCTTGATTCTTGTAGATTAGCTAAACATAAGAAGATCTGCCGGAATAGAAACTTTTTACGATGAATATTAACCCAGATATCGTCCTTTGAAAATTCGGGTTTTTGATGATACCCACCACGGTAGTGCATAGCATGGTATGTACTACCACGGTGGATGACATCATAAATCGAGTTTTTCAAGGCCCGATATTTCGGTTAATATTCCACATAGAAAATTGCTGTTTGGACAGATCTTATTATTTTTAGTTGATCTGCAAGAATAAAGCATCATAACACAATTCTGTGACCAGCGCAACTGATCCATTGACTACTGCGCAGTGTACACCCTCCCTCTCACCCTGCGCTTATTTATTTACTTTCAGGCGATTGTAACAAGAGGTTATGTGTCTCAACCATTTTCTCTGTATTATTTTTGTTTAAAAGAGTGTTTTTAACGGTTCTTTTGGCTAGACAGAATCCTCTGGAATCAACAAATTTCGAAAGAAAATAAAAAAAGACTCCAAAACGCTGAGGTAAAAAGTATCTTGAATTAAAGATAAAAAGTTTGACAGCAATAGAAACGAAGATAAGATATGCTGATGGCAACAGAGATGGATTTGTGAAGGAGGTCGAAAGAGAAGTCAAGAAGGGATCAGATCCGTAATGATAGAGAAAATCAGATCACAGAAGTTGAAAATGACATATTTGACATCATGGCTAGACAGATAGGATGATATAGTATGGTTGTACTGACAGGACAATGGCAGTAGGGCTGCCAAAAAGATGCTTGATTGGGTTTTTCCTGTGAGGGATGGAGTAGACACCCAATGAGAGGATGGCAACGAAGGATTGAAAGAAGAAATGCACAATTGTCATCTCTAGGAGTGGCTTAGGAAGAATAACGCACTGCAAAAGGTTTGACATCACAGAACAGGAATGGTTGGTTGGTAGATACATTTATTCAAAGGCGCCTTGAGAAAATAAAGTCATTAACACCAAATGCTGCAAAATCAGGAAATATAAATGTGTGTACGTACTTTTTACGCTTGATTAGTGGATAATATTAAATTGGTACTGAAAAACTTACCTGAGGAAAATATTGTTTATTTGTTTACGAATAAATGCCCGAAGTCCAAGAAACTTTCCATAAATGCGGTGCAGAACCGTTTTTAAGAAATCTCTTTCCCTGGGATCTTCACTATCAAACAAATCTAATAACTGTAACAGGGATAAGCATTTATGAAACGTTATTATAATTTTAAGGACAATATAGGCAATACAAAATTGAAAACATAGGTTGACAATGAAGAGTTTAAGAACAGTAAAATAGCAAAAGAGTTTATTTTGGAAAAACTATTCTGTTAGTGAGCATCATCTTAAAGAAATAACTTCAGAAGTTAGATTTGAGCAATAGAAAACTAATTTTCGGTATTATGAGATGTCAGTCCACTGATTAAATAGATTCTTGAGAATACTTTATTGGGTACTTCAGTATGAGTTGAAAAAAGTAGCAGATCTAGTCTTGACACCATAGAGAACTTATTTCCTACTATGTGTTGTCAAAGGCAAGATTCGTGAAAAAATTACGAAATTAAGTTGAGCCATTTTTTTTCCCGATTCATTTTCTTTGAATACTATGCTGTGATTAATATTAAGTAACTCCTTGATTTATTTTAACACTTGAATTTATCAGACACTACACAGATTTGTAAACATGTAAGAATTAAAAAGAAAAGGTAAAAAATGAGCGATTCTCATCAGGAAACAGACAAAGAGACTCCTTACCTGCAAAACAAATTTTTGGTCTATGACTTTTTTCCCAATCGTTGGCTGAAAGTCTATGGATTCAAGAAACCTTAGAAACAATTCGTATACCAACTGAAATGAGAAAAGAAAGACAAACATTATTGTATTAAAAGATATTATGAAAGAGGGGGAGAGGGCTGATGGGGAAAAAGGAAAGTTGTGCATTAATGATCTTTTCAATTTTATTTTATTTAATCTAATATTGAGTGGAACAGAAAAGAAAGTTAATGGCAACTAAAATTTTAAACTATGCTTGTAATAAATTTGTAATAAATTCGACCATTGACTAGCTGGGATCATTATCCACGCATAAAATTCCTAAATTTCTCATATTTAGCTCAGCATGGCTACTCAATTCGTTACTATCTATTTTGCAATAAAACTTTATAGTCAAAGGATGACAGTGCTTTCTTGCTGCAGTTTTACACTCACCGTTAAATGTGGCCAAGCTGCCTCTAAAGTTGGGTCATCCTCTTCTGGATCAAAATCTGGGTTTTCACTAGGTGGGAGCGTTCGAAACAGGTTTGCTGAGATCTGGAAAGAAAGAAGCGAAAAGTAAATAGAGAGCTAGCAGTAATCCTTTGATCTCAAGGATAAATCTTACTTCACACAAAATAACGATTTTATTGAAATTGCCCAACTAATAGCGTGCTAAAATCATATGGATGTGGAGAGAAAGTTTTTCATAGTTTCTCATAGAACATGGTTTCTTGACTGATTTTCTTAGCTCGCCCAGAGGGACCCCCTTCCCAGTTTTCCTGATACTCCACGTGGAGTTTGACAAACTCCAGAAAAAAAAGAAAAGAAAAGGGGGCAGTGTTCGAAACTCACAGGCGCCAAAGCGCCAACTGCGCCTAAGAAAGCGGTCATGGCGCCTAAAAAATGAAGGCTTTGCGCCATCGTGGCCCGTAAAAATTGCCCCCCCCCCCCTCTCCAAAGAAAATAATAGATTTTCTGTTTGGTGATTTTTCAAAATTTCCCCCAAGTAACAGCTACTGGTTTTGTGACTAAAACATCTTGCATCTAACTTGCCACTAAATGCCCCGTGATACATAAGCAAAAAGTCAATTCGGCCCCTAAAAAATCTTCAATGGCTTAACCCTAAAAATCGAGCTTGATGCGCCACATAGCTCCTGAAACTCCAAGGTGAGTTTCGAACACTGAAAGGGGGGGAAAAACGATTTTCTTCCTATATAGAAGACTTAACTTTTCTTTGCATTCCTACAAAACTGCTCCAAGCCTGTGTAGCCCATGCAGTTTAGTCAAGGTTAGACTCGGTAAGTTTATTCTTCGACATTTTGCTCTCCCTCAAGATGGCAGAATAGTAGTATTGGCCCATTCCTGATTGCTATCAGACTCTCCACGATTCAGTGATATTTGCTGACTTTTCTAGGTTTTCTCTATCTTCTGAAGAATCAGCCAACAATCTCTCTCTCTGGGCAAGGGTAGTATGCGCCCAGGTAGTTGACATGAGCAAGACGGGCAGAAAATTTTGAAATTTTTGGGTCGTGTGATGACGCGACCAAGGCCGCGAGATGCAGTAGCGCAGTCTTAATCGCCGCGCAAAGATCAGCTCTTCACTTGGCAGGCCGAAAATCCGCTAGTTCACCGACTAATAAATCGCCGCGCTGAGATGTCGCGGAAGACTTGAGCCACGGTTCCATAGACAACGTGCGATGCGAAGTTTGCCGCGCGATCGGGAACGAAGATTTTCAGCCTGCTTATGGTCAATACATTTTCTTTTAAAAAAATAATTAAAAAAAAAGATTCATGTTGCCAAGTCAGTCGCAACGAAGGGGTTTGTAAGGTAAATGTACATCGGAAGTACGTAAGAAGAATGAGTAGGGTGTCTACTGAAATGGTATTTCGGATTTTCTTCGTCTAAAATTCTATACATTTTGCAAAAAGGAACTACTTTTTCTAGATTATCCAGAAAAGCGCGTATCTACATTGGGAGACTAATTGGTAGAGGGTGTCTACTAAAATTTCATTTTGGATTTTCCTGCTACCAATCTTCTTAGATAAAATTTCCCGCTTTTTAGAACGAATGAAGTGGCATTCGTTTGATTTCACAAACCAACAAAACGGTTAAATTGAATCAAATATCCCACTTGTGCATGTGCTGAACTGCGTGCGGTTGAGTAACGCTGCCATGTTAAGGAAAAACGCCGTACGAACATTCGAGAGTTGCCAAATTTCCTTCAATAAAATGTTCATTTCCGAGGATAATTATGAATATTTTTCCTTGAAATTTTCAGAAGTTTTCGATCCAAGTGCAAACAAAATTATCTGAGAAATTGGTACGTAGACAAATATTCAAAACTTTTCCTGAAAATGAGTGATTTGCTAGGGGAAATTTGGCAACGCCTGAAGGCTCGTGCAACGTTTGCCCTTAGAACGACAGATCACTTGAGGCACTTGGAATTTCCTGATCCAAGACCGATTTTCCGGAGACTTTCTTGATAAAATAGAAAATCCCGATATTTTCCGGCTTCTCAAGTATTTACTGACAGCAGACACCCTGTTGCACGTATGCTATTCCTAAATTAAAATGAGCCAGAATTGGATTGCATTTTGCAAAAAGGAATTACTAGCATTGCAATGTTGCTAAGATTGTGCAACTTCTTTTATCTTGGAAAATAAACCCGATTAGCCCTTAATAGTTTGTATTTTACTCGCTAAAAACTGTAAATTTAAGACAAAAATTACCGTCTAAATTTCATAGTTTTTCACGATTTCCGCAATTTTATTGCAAAAGATGAAGTTGCACAATCTTAGCATCATTGCGATGCTAGTGGTTCCTTTTTGCAAAATGCAATCCAACTAGTGATCTCTAATCGCAAAATGTCCAGGTCATGAGATCCTGCGTCGCGGACGACCCCGCGTCGCGCGGCGTCCGTGGGAGCGCGGCTTGATCCCGCGAAGAAATACCGAGAGCATTTGCTCCGGGAGAATATCCTGATTTACGCACAAGTTATTGATGGATGTCGTTGTCGATTAGCATTGCGTCACGGTTAGTCTGCTCCGACTTGATTGGCCCCGATCTTTTCGAGTTCGGACGAAACCCAGGCCCGGACCCGGGCCCTCGCCCTCGCTTGCGACACCTGTTATTTAAATCTACGGCCCACTTCATCATCTTGCATCCGACTCAAACGCGACCGACGACGTGAAAAGTTCAAGTGCATAATCGCTTTCTGACGAGGGAGAAAAGTTTTGTGTCCCCGCCGCTGCTAGGATCAAAGGGCCTTCCCTAAAGAACCCCTTTTCTAAAATAAGGACCTGGGAATTGCATCAACACGTGGTTGGAACGAACCAGGGTAATGAGGAAAGCCCCCTATGGTATTTTCAGCTTGAGTTCACACTTAGTGCATCTGTACAAGGTTTACATGCATGGCGTACAGGGGTATCACTGCCGGTAAATCCGGGGATGGGAGGCGAAAGTTGTTCAGAGGGAGTACAATGTCCGTGTCACGAGGGAGGGAGGAGGGGGTGGGAAAACTGTATACAGTATTAACGAAGTAGTTATAGTATGTAGATAATACGATATACATTAAGAAATGCACTAAAATTGATCAAAGTTGACTCATACGAAAAGGTCAACTTCATAATGTCAGGGGTTATTTTCTCTTGCTCTTCCCAAATAATTAACGGCCCCCATGTTAGCATAAGTAGAATGAAAATTCAAAATCTAGTAAGCGTCGCCGCGTGTTACTGCGAGATAAAGCAGCTGTTTCTGAAGTTTAAAGGGAATCTAGTGGCTCGAAAGTGACGATTTTCATCACGAATGTAATCCAATTTATAGAAAATGTCCACCAATGAGAAATTTTCCACTTTTCAATCGAGAGAATTGAAAATTTAATAAGGCATAGGCACCCCTACAGACCATGATACACTAGTAGCAACTGTTGGCGCTTGCCGGGTTAGGAGCCCTGATATTCATTTATAAATGCGATGAAACATTGTTGTTAAGCACAATACCGTAAACAAATTGTGTGGAAAAAGGGAATGAAAAGTTTTATGAAATGGACCAATCAGTCGTTAGTTTAAGTTCCTTCACACATAAAAAAAAAACTGCCTATATTCTTCAGCCCAAAAATGCGTGAAAATTCGTCTTACATTCCGAGGAACCAACACCCACGATTCTTCCCGCCGAAGTTTTCAAGTTTTCCGTAAAATGTCTCGGGAGTTTCCAAAGTTTTCGACGGATCCGCGACAACCCCCCCCCCCCCCCCTCTTTCTGCGCCCTTGGCCGTGGGAAGGATATCAGGGTCCCCCCCCTCCCGCCGTGAGCGAGTTAAAAAAACACACCCGTGAGAAATAAACTGAAGTGTTCCTTTCCCCTGTGCCCTGTTCCCTCCTTCCTGACTGGATGCTTGGCTCGCGTGGTATCAAGCAAATGAGGCACAAAGAGTTGAATGGGTGTGCAAGGGCACCGCGCCGTTGCTACGTTTCCGTCTATTGACTGGAATACGCGCAAGGTGCCTGAAAGTGCGACGAAGGCCCGGTCCCCGTCAACTCGGGTTTCTATAATTTTGTTTCAGCAAAACTTGAACGCTATTTTTGAGGACTTTTACAGGGTTTGTATGATACACTTAATGGTCCAGCGGGCTGATTATTGAAATTTATAGACAAAGCTATAGACAAAGAAGACATAGGGGGTATGGAGCGATTCTATTGGTTGAAATGTATGGTTCTTATAGACTAAGGGAGAAAATGATAGACTAGCTGTGGGGTTTCTCGTGGGTTGCCGTCAGTTAGTCTATTACGTACTGCCTTTGTCCATTGCAACCATCAGCTTCCACCAATAGGTTTTCTCCATATCCCTTTTGTCATTTTTATCAATAGCTTTGTCTATCAATTTCAATAATCGGCCCGCAGATGACATTTTCGGCTCCGGTGAGACCTTTTGCGGACTGAGAGTCTCAACTTCCCCTTCAACGCTTTAAAAAAACGTTGTCCTTATAATGCTTGTTGTGAATTCCAGATCCTTTTTACTCTTCTGGTCGTAAGTACGGTTTTACTTTTGTGGTAGTAGTTTATTCGGCCCCGAACAATGCTGATCAAGACTGCGTTGTCACTGGTACCGAAATAATTGTTACTATCACTCAATAGTGTGATAACGCCTAGAAAAGAAGGCAGGATCTGAAACAGGGCCGGATTAGCGCTCAGGAGCCGGAGTGCTGGTTATTAGGGGCCCTAAATCCTAAAATTTAGGGGCCCCATGATACCTTAAGTTTCAGACTTAGGGCCTTTATTTAAATCAGTTTTTTAGACTCTACAGGTCCCTTGAGGATCTGGAATTTTAAAATAACCACCTAAGGGGTCCGTGGAGCTACAGCACCCCGGCTGATCTTGCCCTGATCTGGAATCCACTTATAAGCATTGTAAAAGTGAAAGCTTTTTCCGCGTTCTTCAGCCTTAAAATTTTCGTGAAGGGGGGTTAAAATTTCAAAATTTGCCGCCCTCCGTAACCTCACTAAACCACTTCTTCCTAAGGAGGTACTTAGGCACTGGGGGATCAACGCCGACTGCGTCTCTACGCTTAATCATCCTAAATTTTGTCTTCGGCATAAAAAATTATGGTAAATTTTACTAGAGGCAGGTAAATTCTATCACCGGTGTATTTGCTCCTTGACATAGTTATACCGTAGGGTAAAGATAACCACACATCTGGTAATATTTGCCACACATCTGGTGAGTGTGATAGAGTTACGATATTTGCTATCGTAGAGTCTCTTGGTGATTATCTCTCTCGTATCAATGTACCTTAAACCATTCTTTTTTTTCAGTGTATGCCTCTGCACGATTGGCATACACTGGAAGAAAAAATACTCATGATTCAATCGGATTTTTGTTTAAATCAAGAACCAAACCTGTTAATTTGAGCGGATTTCCTTTTGATTTAAGCAAAAATCCGATTGAATCAAGAGTATTTTTTCTTGCCAATGTTTTCAAGAGTCTGGACTCTAGAGCCAATGTGGTTTTTTTTACCCCGGTGTACATTGACACCCATCGGTGACGGGGGTCCGGAAACGCCCACGCAAAATTTTGCGCGGGACGAAAAAGGGTTGAAAGGGGTAAAAGTGTGGCATGTTTACCATTTTGATGATCTCCGGGTAGACGGGCTCTGTGAGAACACCTCTGCCGGTGGTGACGTAGTCGACGAGCTCGTGCAAGGTGGCCCGTTTGATCTCCTTCCCTTTCAAGTCGCTCATGGGGTCCATGAAGTCGAAAACTATGGAGCATTGGCGCAGCTTCCTGATGAAGAGCTCCTCTTGCTCCGCCGCTGGCACGTCTACTGTAACAGGGCAAAAAACAAACGTGACCGCATCAGAAACTCCGCTCTCGATACCCACCACATGCATGCACAATAACATCGGGCGCGAACGACAATGCAATGCAACACGTGCTCCGTGCGTTCGCGGCATTTCGAGAATGCAACACGCATCGTAGCAGCGTCCTCCGCTATTTCAACCATGCAACACGTCGTTAACCGACATGCGGGAGGTGAGCACAGTCCACGTCCCAGCCGAAAGTCAATTGGTGCCTAAAATGAGTGCAATCAAGGGGAAAGTGGTGTCGGCAAAATTTTTCCATGGGGGGCGGTCGGGTCTACAATAAAAAATTTTACAAAACAGGTCCAAGAGAAAAGAAATTCTCAGAAATGACGAAAAAAAATTTTGAGACAATTTTGCAGTCATAGGGGGTAGGGTCGATGTCCATAGCCCACTGAACCTCTCACTGGGGGGGGGGGGGGGGGGGGGGGGAAAACACATTGGATCTAGAGTCCAGACTCTCGAAAACATTGACAAGAAAAAATACTCTTGATTCAATCGGATTTTTGCTTGAATCAAAACGAAATCCGCTTGAATTAAGAGGCTTCGTTCTTGAATCAAGCTAGATTCTGATTGAATCAAGGGTGCTTTTTCTTGTCGATGTTTTTAAGAGTCTGGACTCTAGATCCAATGTGTTTTTTTTCCCCAGTGCGCTCCCCTTCCTCCCCCAGCTACGCCATGGACTGCAAGGAAGTTGGCTGCCGAGTTCAACTGAAAACGTACACTTGAAACAACCTTTTTTCGCATAGGACACCTTAGGACACAGCCCTATCGCATTTCGATGTCTTAACAGGCTGCTATAAACTTTCAGTAATCGGCCCACAGAAATAGATCAGGAAATGAGCTTAGAAATTTTAAAGAAAATCGTTAAAAACCGGGATCAACTCGTCAGAATCTACCATCGACCGAGCGCTGTGCGTCCCATTGCAAAAAAAGCTTAACAACTAGGACAAAATCGCTGGGCGGATCGACGCAACGGCGAGCGGTTCGCGGCGCCGGCCGAAAAGGTCGCTCAGAGCGAGGGGGAGGGGGGGAATCGATGGGTCGGAAAACCCGGCGAAACGGCGCGCGGCGCGGGAGCTCGCCCCGATTAGCCGACGGGGTTGATTGTTCCGCTCCGTTGATGAAATGTCGGCGGTGCTCGGGCCCGCCGTAGTGCACTATAAATAAGCTCTGGCCACCACCCAAGAATGTACGCGTACCCCCGCCCGCCCCCTCCCCGTCGCCGATGAGTTTTCTCACTTCTTCCTCGGCGCGGACCATCGCCGCGGCCGGCGGCGGCCCACCTCCGCCCGTTTTCGGATCCGTGACGTCACGGGGGTTGTGCGGCCCGGAGGGTCGTTTCCTGTGACGTCAATGAGCGATGCGCCTCGTGCCCGGTGACGTCGCCCGGTCAAGATGACCGACGCCCGAGCCGCGTCGCGACGCCCGCCGCCTTCTTTTTCGACGTGCGTCGCGCGTCATCGTCTACCTGGGACGTCGCGCGCGGACGTCACCCCGTTTCCGCGTTCCGACCTGAGGCAATGTATTTTAACGGACCCCGCGCTGACGATCCGAGCGATGTGATCGGCTCGGGCGGAAGATTCGTTTGGAGATCAACATCAGGGGCAGTTAGAGTCCCTTTATACTGAGAGTTAAGACAATGTGAATCCATTTCTGATTGGTTACCGTATTTTAGGCCTTCACAGTGTCACAAACGCGAATAAAGGTTACATTTTCGCCGATTGCAAAGATTATAATCTGGAATGGACCAGGGAATTATGGGTTCGGCAAGGAACAAACGGAATGAGAAAAGGAACGGAGAGAGGAATTTGAGAATGAGCCGATCAAAGATTACGAAAAACGTTCAATTTCTGTAATCTTTATTCCCGTTTGTGACTCCATGGGGGGTGTTGTCTTGACTCTCAGTATAAAGGGACTCCAGGGGCAGTGACGTGGCGTGCTTTACGATACGTCGATTAATCTGCCGTTTAAACTTATAGAAAAGGATTGATAAACAGGGTGTTCGCATCCGATACCTTGATAATCGATTCTTTACCATAGCTTCAAATGGGGAAATATCGAGAATCGACCATGTCACCTTCCACTGATCAGAGGTCGATCAAGTATTACGTTATCCACTAGGAGAAAGGGGATTCTGAGCTTGTCCTACCGGGTCTTGTAAGAATGAGGCGGAGGTCTAGTTTAGTCTCACGCAAACCCCCTACTTACTTCATAAATAAAACGAAAAAAATTCAATAAAAAAATTAGGTATTTATCTGGTTTTTTCCGTAATTTTCTGAGAACTTGCTGGGGAGAGTAACAAACGCATTTCTTATATAATTCAAAAAAGGGGGAGGGGTGATAGTCTCGTGGGCGCCTTGCGAGGGGATGAAGGGGCGCAAAAAGTCGACGAAAATGACTCATGAAATACTTGAACGGCCGCATATTTTTCGCCTTGTGATTAATGAGCATCATCTTGCAATTGGGAACTCCAATTTCTAGCTCATCTGTATAAGCACGTACGAGTATGGGGTAATGGTACATACGTTGTTTTTAAACTAAGGCAGATTGTAGTTCCTGATTGTAAAATGAAGTCCGATTGATGAACACCTTATTGAGCATCTATTTCGCCAAATTTTCGCCGGGATGTGCTAGGGGCCCCGCCGAAAAGAGGATTCGAGTCCTGTCTCAATAAAGAGCAAAAACTGTCAAAGGTGTCAGAGGGCTCTGGAAGATTTTTCGAACAGTTGTCGAATAAAGCCCTCAATTTTTGCCTAAAATTGCCTCTGCGAGGTCTCTCTGGCCGATTGGAGGCGACCCTCCCCCCCTCCCGAGCTACTTTACCGCTGGTAACCTTGAGCCCTGTGCTCCATATATCTCAATGCTTTCCAGGGTCCATCTTATCTCATGTCAAAGGAGTTACGCGATGACGATATTTCCCGTCAGTTCCGTAGGTACGGGTGAACCTGCCGTCAACTCCAAGCGACGAAGACGAAAGGAGCTTGCAAAAGCGCGGTTTCCGGCCGGGGTGGACAGGCCGACGGACCGTGACCTTTCTCAACCCGGAGCCGGTCGGGTCGGACACCGAGACGGCGACCACTTTTCCGGCTGAAACGACCCCGACCGTCTCTCTCAACTGCGATTCATTTTCGGCGGCTCGCCTCCAGAATACAAAACGGAAAATTTCCCGAGGAAAATTGAGAAAGCTGCTCGCGATGGGAGCGACGTCGGATTGAATTACGCCTCTGCATGCGCCGCCAAACGGACAGCGAATCCGTCGTCCCTCGTATCTCGATTCCCACGTGAGCCCTACACTGAAAAAAAATCTCGGTGTATTTACTAAGAAAAGGGTAAAATTACCAAGAATTCAGGGTTTTATTTGATCCCAGTTTTCTGAAAATTACCATTTATGGAATTGGTAATTTTACCGAGAAATCTCGGTAAAATTATTGAGCTTTCTCGGTAATTTTACCGGACCTTGGTAAAAACGCCAATATTTTTTATCGACTGTGGTAGAATTACCGGGATAAAATGGTAAAGTTACCGGGAATTGATTACCAATAAAAGTGGTATTCTTACCTGAAAAAAACAGTAAAAATACCGGTTTTTAGGTAAGCTTACCAGTCTGTCTTGGTCAAATTTCCAATAATTGGTAAAAAAAGTGGGATGGTAAAGGTACCAACGGACCGTGGTAAAAACGCCGGGAATTTTTTTTCAGTGATACGCTCCATAAGACTCAACGCTTTCGGGGGCTCGTGTGGAGATAGAGATACGCACTGAAAAAAAATTCTCGGTGTTTTTACCAAGGTCCGTTCGTACCTTTACCATCTCACTTTTTTACCATTATTGGTAATTTTACCAAGACAGGCTGGTAAGCATACCTAAAAACCGGTATTTTTACTGTTTTTTTTTCAGGTAAGAATACCACTTTTATTGGTAATCAATTCCCGGTAACTTTGCCATTTTATCTCGGTAATTCTACCACAGTCCATAAAAAAATATTAGTGTTTTTACCGGGGATCAGTAAAATTACCGAGAAAGTCAATAATTTTACCGAGATTTCTCGGTTAAATTACCAATTCCATAAATGGTAATTTTACCAAGAAAAAACTGGGATCAAATAGAACCCTGAATTCTTGGTAATTTTACCCTTTTCTTAGTAAATACACCGAGATTTTTTTTTTCAGTGCGCCCTTACGTCAGAGAGAGACGAATTGGGACGCCGCGGACGGAAGTCTCGTCTCTCTCGCTTGTTCCGACAACGTCGTAAGACGAACGCGAGTGTTTACGTTTCGGCTTGGGCCTTCGTGCAGGGCGCGGGTGCGCTACGGCTCGGTCTCACGAAGAAATTAGGATAGTTGCGTCCGTTTCACGGTTTGCGCGAATAATCTCGAGCAGTGCGATGAGTCCACGGGAGCAACATTTTTAACGAATGAGTTTCCACCGCCTCGCTGTCGAGCTGCAATGAGAGCATTTGCCATTTCCGTCAAGCGGCGATGAAGAATTCAGTGGCGTGGCGTGCTTTGCGATATATCGATTGATCTGTCGTTTAAACCCATGACAAAGGATCGATTATTCGAAGAATTCAGCGGCGTGGCGTGCTTTCCGGTATATTGATTGATATTTCCATTTAAACTTATGGAAAAGGATCGATAGACAGGGTGTTCGGAGAATTCAGTGGCGTAGCGTGTTTTGCAATAAATCGATTGATCTGCCATTTAAACTTATGGAAAAGGATCGATAGACAGGGTGTTCGAAGAATTCTGTAGCGTGCTTTGCAATAAATCGATTGATCTGCCATTTAAACTTATGGTAAAGGATCGATAGACAGGGTGTTCGAAAAACTCAGTAGCGTGCTTTGCAATAAATCTATTGATCCGTCATTTAAACCTATGGAAAAGGATCGATGAACAGGGGTGTCTTTGCAATAAATCAATTAATCTGCCATGGAAAAGGATCGATAAACAGGGTGTTCGAAGAATTCAGTGGCGTGGCGTGGTTTGCGATATATCGATTGATCTGCCATTTAAACTTATGGAAAAGGATCGATAAACAGGGTGTTCGAAGAATTCAGTGGCGTGGCGTGCTTTGCGATACATCGATTGATCTGCCATTTAAACCTATGGAAAAAGATCGATAAAAAGGGTGTTTGAAACGAACACCTTGATAATCGATTCTTTACTTTAGCTTCAAATGGGGAAATATCGATAATCGAACATTCTCGCTTCGCCGCTGGAAGAATTTGTGCGAGAAAATCTCGTGGCTCCGTATGAAAGTCTTCGATGAGCTGAGTTCACTGCATTTCTTACGATTTTTTGCTGATACGCGAAATTTGAGACGGACGGATTTAAAAGTAAGGAAATTCACTTATTTCGACGTTCCCGCCATGAAAGAATGCAACTATTTTTCAATGTTGCCAAATTTCTCCTCGCAAATTGCATTTTTATCAGGAGAATCTGAGGCATTTTAGACTGAAAATTTTCCTGATTTTTTCCTGATCTAATGCGAAAATCAGACAAATTTCTCCTCGCAAATTGCATTTTTATTAGGAGAATCTTAGGCATTTTAGACTGAAAATGTAACTGATTTTTCTCCTAATCTAATGCAAAGATCAGACAACTTCTCCTCGCAAATTGTATTTTCATCAGTAGGAAAAAGCTCTTTTAAGTACAATTTTCACTCAAAGAGATACGCTGTTTGGCGCAACGCTAGTCATAAAAAATCCTTTACTTACGAAAGTTATTAAATTCCCTGACTTCTCAAGAATTTGTAACGCTGAATAGATCCTTTTTTCATAACTGGTCCATTAATTTTTCAAATTAGAATCCCAGAACATTCTCGTATCAAATGTTCTGAGAAGTTTGCATAAAAAAGCATCAACTTTGAGACACAATGAAGCATGAGATGAAACTAGGTAACGAGAGATGCGGTTAGGACTACGGTTAAAACCATCCACTCAAAGGTTTCAATTCATCAACATAATTATATCCCCTAGATTTTACTTAACCTCAACTTTGCTGACCCCAACGCAACAGGTTGGGTAGATCAACCGCAATACTTCCGCCTCATGTAACATCGCCACTTCGTTATAAGGGCGTCACCAAATCTTGGGATGGGCCCTGTTGCCCGTATAGTTCCAAGCTCTCGAGAGATCACGTGAAAATGAAGATACGTTCTCACGTCGGGGCAGCGACGATAAGAAGGGAGCATAAATATTTCTCCGCATTCGCGTTGACGGCTTTTGAAATGGGTTGTAAAAAAGCGCTAAAGATGTCTGAGAGCTACTGTTTCACTTCTTTTTATTGACGAATAATTTTCTTCTTCGTTGGATCTAACTCGGTCAAAACTTTTCCTGTCCATTTCAGAGACCAAATATTCTCCCATTAAAGAACTGTCCGCTAGGAATATTCACACATTTACTCTTGAAATTCCCAGAGGACATTAAATTTTAACGTTCGCAATTAAAGTGAATTAATGTATGCCTTAAGCGGAAAAATCTATGCCAAATATTGCAAATGATATCGACAAAGATTTTGATGCTACCCGTGGTCTTTTGATTTCCTTGAGTTTCCAAAAGATTTCCGGTGGGTGGAGGCATATCCCCGACGTGAATATTTCACGGAAGACTACCCGACATTCGCACGCCTCTCTCTCAGTTCGCAATTCCGTTCCGCGAATATTCTGTTCTATTTTATTTTCATATGCATGACACGTTAAGGCGGCTCTGTGTTATGCATAAGAAAAGAAAAAGAGCAAAATACTTGCGAAAATTATGTCAGGGAGGAACACTGGCGCGAAATTTTGTTGGCTCTCTCACATGCAGAAGCAATGGGTCCAGATCGCACCAGCGGCCGATCAGAAGCGCTAAATTGGACTTAAGCGCAGTCAAGACTAGTCCTAACTACATTGAAGTACGGTAGAAAGACCAACAAAATTCAAGTAATATTTCATAAACAGGGTTGCCACAGAATTTGAAAAATGAAATTCCCTGACATTTCCCTGATTTCCCTGACACATTTTGGTAAAATTCCCTGATAATTGAAGATATGACAGATGGTTAAGGAGATATGATTGGAAATAGTTTTATGCAAAATTTGTTGTTCGATACTTCAAACGCATTCTAAAGAGCAAAAAAAAGGCGATTTAACAAATTTTCTGTGACATATTCGTCATTTGTACTGACATTTTCCGGTTTCCTCTGACTTCTTAAAATTCCTTGACATTTCCCGGTTTCCCCTGACTTTTTAAAATTCTATGACATTTCCCGGCTTTTCCTGGCTGTGGGAACCCTGCATGAACCATTCACACAGAGAATGACCGACAGATTTTCGCAAATAAAAAAAAATAGTAATAAAAAAAAAAACTTCCACAGAACGTGATTTTCCGGCCTAAAAAATGAAATGCAGGTTCGAACATCGACACATACGGTAAGCGAAAGTTGAATGATCTTGAAAACAGAAGAAAAAAGAAAAAAAAAAAAAACAACTTATCAAGATTCGCTTTAAAACCTATCATTCGGGTTTGGTGCAGTAGGGCGAATAAGTAAGTAGCAGAACCATTGGCAGATTGAATTTATTCCATTAGGAGGAACGCAACGGCGCACGGTGGGGCGGGTCGATTGAAGGGATGGGACAAGATGTGAAAACTTTAAAGCTTACATTTTCGTTCATACAAAACGTAGAAGTCAAAGGTGGTTCCAATGATTCCCTCGTGAACTTCACTCCAGGAAACACTCATAAAAATCCATGATGTCATGGGATAAACATAAAAAAATGTAGTTGTGATGAAACATTTCATATGTTCGATTAAAAAATTTCTTGTCCGACCTTTTCTGATGTCTCTTCCGCTGCGCGGCGGACCGGATCTCTACCATTAAATGATAAGAAACTCACTCCCTTCAACACTCAGTGTATAGACAAGGCACCTTCGTCCGTGACAGCGGTCAGTTTGCCTGATCCGAGAGCATTGCGACCCCGCTACGGAAAGTTTTTTACGCAGTATTATGACTTAACCAGGGTGTCTACTAAAACAGGCTGGTAAAAAATAAGTAATTTTACAGTACACTGGAAAAAAAAACACATTGGATCTAGAGTCCAGACTCTTAAAAACATCGACAAGAAAAAGTACTCTTGATTCAATCAGAATCTAGCTTAAATCAAGAACCAAGCCTCTTAATTTAAGCGGATTTCAAGCAAAAATCCGATTGAATCAAGAGTATTTTTTCTTGTCAATGTTTTCAAGAGTGTGGACTCTAGATCCAATGTATTTTTTTCCAGTGGGGGATAGAGAGAGAGTTACGGTTGCATTCTGGGAATCATACGGTGAGAAACGTGCAAAATTAAGATCAAAATGACTGAAACAAGCCAACGGAATGAAACGTCATCAGGGCTTAGGGCCAATGGGACGGAATCCTTGAGCCCCGCGTTAGGTGTTCTGAATCTCATTTCAATGCCTCTTTTCCGAATAAACGGGGATAATGCGTCGATGACGCCTCCGCAAGTACGGAACACAGAGGTATTTATTCAATTAGTGATAAATCCCTTATTGGACTCTAGATCCAATGTGGTTTTTTTTCCAGTGTACTTTTCTAGTACATTCTCAAAAACTTCAGTACCTCCTCCAACAGAAAAATTCCGTACTTTTTCAGTACCTCCATTTGACAAAATCAGAAAAATTTCAAAAATTTGAAATTGCGACAAAAATGACAAAAAATTAGAAAAAATTCCGAACCTTTTTGCGGAATTTCCGCACTTTTTCAGTACTTCCGGACGGCCCTTAAAAAATCAGTACTATTTCCGGACTTTTCGGAAATTCCGGACTTGTAGACACCCTGCTTAACGGATATTTCTGTGATGACAGAGGAAGGATCTCCGCTGATAGAAAGTGTTTTCTGAAAAGTGCTGATAGGAAAGTTTAAAAAATTCGTTTCACCTTCAAATAATTTTTTGGGTTAGCCGCAGTTAGATATTTTTTTGTGGTTCATACATCTACTAATGGAGAATTTGCAGGTGTCTGAAATTTTGTAATGTTTCAGATGAAACTTTTACGAGAACTAAGCACGATGATATCCTTGGTTTCTAGTATTGAACAAATATTGAAGGAAATATAACAAAATAACGTGAGCTGCTAAAATACTTGTGTTTAAGTGGAAAATGCCGCCAGATGACGTCATCCAGGTATCCCTTGAGTATGGCAACCCTGGCTTCAAATATCTAGACCAGAGAAAAAGCATGTAATTGTCGGCCGCCAGCCTGGTTGAACATTCAGTTTCTCCTCTAATGATAAAAAGTACCAACAAAATGAAAGCAAAATGAGTCTGAGTAAATTTTGGACCAGCGAGTGGCGGTTACTGGCGGAAAATTTTGCCGGGCGCTAACGTCATTTGCATGCAACGAACGCAGGGAGACGTTTTGAGTCATCAAAAATTTTGGTCATGTCAGTAAGAAGTAAGAATCGAGCATCAAAATAATCAATGACGACGGTATGGCGCGTTCGTACTTTTTTATATCTTATCAGTAATGGTCCAACATCAAAACACAGTTTGACGAGTCAGAGTCGCGGAACTGACCTGCAAGAAGGCAGCAGGAACAGCAAAACGGACTTAACAAATGTTTACTCGCTCAGTGTGAACAGCAAGGTGGAAAGATAATTTTCTTCAAAAAGTTGAAACTTAATAAACTTTTCCACACCAGGGTGTCTACTAAAACGGGTTGGTCAAAAATAAATAATTTTACAGTACATTCTAAAGAAATCCAGTGCCTCCTCCAACAAAAAAATTCCGTACTTTTTCAGTGCCTCCATTTGACGAGATTAGAAAATTTCAAAAATTTGAAATTGCGACAAAAATTAATAAAAATTAAGAAAAATTCCGGACCTTTTTCTGAAATTTCCGCACTTTTTCAGTACTTCCGGACCGCCCTTAAAAATCAGTACTATTTCCGGACTTGTAGACACCCTGCACACATATCATTGCCTTTCTTTTCTGCATTTAGCAACGAGTGCCACTTATAACTGTGAACAACGGGCTAAAGAGGTCACTTACACTTCCACACTGAACAGCAAGACCAATCCACACAGGTCAGTCATTGCGCACCTTTTTGAGATCCACTCCCCCGCCCGGCCCTTACTCGGCGGACCTAATGCAATGGGTGCTCCCATGAGAAATACATTGCAGGCACTCAATACTACGTCACAGCGCAGTTAAGTTCCAAAACTCGTCCTCGGGAATGACTGACCTGTGTAGATTGGTCTTGCTGAACAGTATAAAAGTGGGTCTGGTTCCCTTCTTCCCGTTTAACTTCCCCTCATTTATCCCTGACTCCAAAATGTTCCGACTCCCTGACTTTTCCTGATCCTCGAACTAAATTTCCACTTTTCCCCCTTTTTTCTTAAAAACGCTAACTTTCGCTAAACTTTAGACAAAATGTTATATTGTTCAATTGATTAAATGATAAACAAAGGCATTCAGTAGCAGGTTGAGAGATGACAGGTCTTAAAACTTACCAGAGGAATAAACAATTAGAAGATCGATGATATGTTTTAGTGATAAATAGATGTGTCAGCAGTCCCCTGACTTTTCCCGATCGTCGCGAATTCCCCGGTTTCTCAGACCGTTAGCGACCCTGAGATCCTTCTTTACGAGACATTTTTACGAAGTTGACATATTCTGCATGTAATTTCGATGCGGAAAAAATGTCACAGGATCATTAAATACTCACTCTGCTCGGTGACTCATCGCAGGAACGAACTTCCAAGGCGGTCGCTCCAATATTTCACAATAATTTTTATGGAAGTTGCCTACCCACGCAACCCCGGCCGATCCAGCTCATCCTCGCACGGTAAAGGGTCGACGTGCGTCATGCGGATAAAACGCAGTGGCGTGGCGTCAATTGCGATGTATCGATTGTTATGTCATTTAAACCTATGGTAAGGAATCGATTGTTGAGGTGTTCGCTGCGAACACCCTGTTTATCGATCCTTTCCCATAGGTTTAAACGGCATAACAATCGATACATCGCAAAGCACGCCACGCCACTGGATAAAACGGACAAGTCGAGGTTTCGTAAGTTGGCAGCGCGGTATGGCAGAGTCATTTATGGAGGGTGAGTCTCATTGCGGCGTGGATGCAAGCGCTTTCTGCATTTAAAGGTCACGCCGTCGTCGCTGCGGTGATCGTCAGTGGCGCGGCGTGCTTTGCGATCCATCGATATTTCCCCATTTGAAGCTGTGGTAAACAATCGATTCTTAAGGTGTTCGCTGCGAACACCCTGTTTATCGATACTTTTCCATAGGTTCAAATGGCCGATCAATCGATATATCGCCCTGGCCACGCCACTGGTGATCGTTGCAGGAGCGAGCCGTCATCAACGCAGATTGATCGTCGGGGCTGTAGACACAGAGCGATGATTTACTGCCGTCATTTGTGCATACTCGCTCGCTTCCCCCGCCCAGGCTGCCGTACTAAGGAAAAACGCCGTATGTACATTCCAGAGTTGCCAAACTTCTTTCGATTAGACGCTTATTTTTGAGGAAAGCTATGGATATTTTCCCTTGAAATTTTCAGGAACTTTAGATCAAAATACGAACAAAATTCTCTGAAAAATTGGAAGAAAAATATTCATGAGTTTACCGGGGAATTCGTGTTTTATCAAAAACAATTTGGCAACGCCTGAAGGTTCGTACGGCGTTTTTCCTCGGCACGGAAGCATGGCTTGCGACATTCTTTAAATATTTACACTAGGATTTTCGTGGCTCGAGATAGGTTGTTGATGATCTCAAAGATCACCGGGTCGGTTTCCCCGCGCAGGGACTGATCGGCGGTCGCGGTGTTTTGACGACTTCCCATATGTCCGGCGTGCTGATTATTGAAATTGATAGACGCAGCTGTAGACAAAGAAGACAACAGGAGTATGGAGGGATCCCATTGGTGGAAGCGGGAAGTTGCAATGGACAAAGGAGGTAGGTAGTAGACAAACGACAAGCCGCAGGAGACCCGATAGTTAGTCCATTATTTTCTCCGTTAGTCTAAAAAGACCACCCATTTCAACCGATAAGTTCGCTCCATACTCCCTAAGCAGGGTGTCAAGTATTTTTTAATTTTGAACAATCCTGATATTTTCCTGATTTTTCTCGACTCCTGGCACGGTAGGCAAAAAGCAGTAAGACTTTCTGCGCTGAGGAGATTCGCAAAAGAAAAATTCATGATAAAACGTCTGATTTTTTCGATTTTCCTGATCTTTTCCTGATCGGCCAAAATTCCTGATATTTGCCGATTTTTCCGGTCTCTCTTGATGCTAGACACCCTGCTAAGTCTTTTTGTCTACAGATTTTGTCTAACAATTTCAAAACTCAACCTGCAGGAGCGACATGCTTTTAGACCAGTCAGGATCCAGAAAATAGGTTACGTGCCTTTCATCTCGATTCTTTGTGGGTAAACGCGGTGACTCATATTTGTTGAGGGTTTTGTGTTCATCGGGGGGAAGGGGGGGGGGGGGTGTCGCAGTTTTCGCGGTGGACACGGAAACACTACCTAGCTCATTCTAGCGCAGCGCTGAAAGCGTCGCAAAACCAGGACTAAGCGTCGACATTCTTGACTCTCTTCCCATTTTAATCACAAGTTAAGGAAAAGATGTATCTCAATTGCGACGTTTCAGAGACTTGGACCATGTTTGATTTTCCTCTGGTTAAAAAAAAAAAAAAAAAACAGCGGCGAAGTTTTCTGTGAATATCGGTATTTTAAATGGGTTAAGTGAATTTGCGTACAATTTTCAGGAAAATTGTGTGTAGCTTCGTTTTAATATAAAAAAAAAGGAAAAGGAAAAAAACTGATTAAATATTAAACACGATTGGGGGTGCGCGAATTGCACTCGGAGATGAACTCACTTTCATTCGGTTGTAGCCATAAATATTTCACTTCCCCTTACAGCAGGCGTTACAAGATAACAATTCGACCACGGATGATGTCCATGTTGCCGCTAGCTAGATTGAAGGCGCGTCACGCTGTGACAATGACTCGAACACGCTACCCTAGCTGTCGCAGCTCGGCGCTACGAGCGCCGAAAAAACTAGGACTAAGATCCTCGATCACACGATCCATGACGATTTTCCCCTGACATTATCGTTATTTCCCCTAAAATTTCCAAGTTTTCCCTGACTGTAGCTAACCTGATTTTCCCTTCATCTTCTGTGTTAATCGCTTTGTCCTTCAATTTTAAAGAGCAAATAAAGGCGACAGAGCGATTTGACCGGAGCATAATCATCGTTTTCTTTGAAATTGCCAGGTTTTCCCTAAATTTTAAAAATTCTCTGACAATTCTCGGTTTTCCTCGACTTTGGCATCCCAAATTTTTAATTTGTCTTCTTTGTCAATCACTTCGTCCACCTATTTTCATAATCAGCCCACTAACCGATGCAGTTGCCATCATCTCCGGGGTGTAAAAATAGACGACGAGAATGGAGGGATGAAACCAGGTACGTGCTTTTCTTGCCAGGGGACGGATGTACAAGGGTAAGAGATGGCCTCTAGTCCAGAAAAAAAGACGCGATAAGCAACAGTTCTCACACACAATTTGTTATTCGACACGTCAACCCCGCTCCAGACAGAAAATGAAGGTGACACGATTTACTTCTGACATTACTGTCATTTTCCCTGAAATTTCAAGGTTTTCCTCAGATGTTTAAAATTCCCTGATTTTTCTGGTTCTCCCTGACTGCGGCAACCCTGATTTCCCTTTGTCTATCGCATTGTCTAACAAGTTTAGTGAACAGCCGGCTGGCCCGATGCGGTAGCAATCGTCTCCGGGGTGTAAAAATAGCCGACGAGGGCGCAGGGATGAAACCCGGTACGTGTTCCTCTTGCGGGAAGATGGATGTACAGAGGCACGTTGTTCGAATAACGTCAAACCCGTTCTTGAAGGCAAAAAAAGATGACATGACAATTTTCCTGACATTATCGCCATTGCCCCCGAAATTTCTAGGTTTTCCCCAGCTTGTGAACGTTCCCTGACATTTCCCGATTTTCCCTTAATCTATCGATTTCAATTATCAGCCCACTGACCCGGGCAAATCGTCTCCGGGGTGTAAAAATAGTAAACGAGGACGCACGGCTAGAAACCCGGTACGTGTTTCTCTTGCGGGAAGACGGATGTTCAGAGCGAACACGTTGTTCGAAACGTCAAACCCAATCTGGAGAGTAAATGAAAGTAACATGACGATCTTGCCTTGACAATATCGTCATTTCCCCGAAATGTCCAGGTTTTCCCTGACTTTCGGAAATTCCCTAACAATTCCCTGTATTCCCTAACTGCAGCAACCCAGTATCCCTTATCCCTGCATCCACGTTCCTTTTACCTATCAATGAGCTTGTTAACCTGTTTCTAATTCTTGCATTTTCAGAAACTGCATTGTCTCCTGATCACGCAGTAATTTTTTCAGATTTTTTCGAGCCGTTTTTCCCTCCGAAATCGACTTTTGAAGTTCGAAATTTAAAAATGCCGCGTTTGCCCGCGCTTTAGCGGCAATTCAATATGGCGCCGGAATTACCCCCTAGCTTTCTTGCCACACATTCGACCGGGCGCCGTCAGCGGGACCTCTACGCGTTCGAATATCGAGGCTAATCAAAACAACCAACTGGCTGTTATCAATTTCATATTTTGACAAAGATTTCTCTAGTTTTTGGCATATTTTCTGAACTGTTATTCGTTCAACTAAAATATCTAACCCTGCTTTACGAATATCTCGACCTGCAATCTCCTTGGAACGTTGGAAAATCCGAAAATATTGACCAAATTTGTGCTAGTTTACTTAGTCATTTCAGTACACTGAGATACTGAGTTTCCATGGTAGTGAAGTGAATTTGGGAATAATTCTTCTTGAAAATGTTGAGTGCATATGTTTTTGCAATAGTTTTTGCTTAAACTTCAGAAACAACAACAGATCGGCCGGTCAAATCCTGACACTGTTACTGACCATGCCGAAGCTTCATGATGCGAAGCCTTGTGCTTTGTTTCGGGAAGTAAATATTTTGGGAGAAAACTTCCTACTTCTCATTTACAGCAATCTAAATAGAATCAGTAATCGAATGTCCTTCCCTCAATGGCTCTCTTTAAAGAAATATCCACAATATATTACATGTAGGTATCACTTGTTTACTCTTGGGAAGCCACCCAAGAATAAATAGTCTTCGACAATTTTCTATTCTGGGACCGTAAACTTATTAAACTGTTCAGTGTTCCATAATTAGTACAGGTATATTGTGAATTGCTAGTGTGTGCCATTCTTTGATAGTTTGTCTCAATGCGAGATATAACATCCGTGATTTAATCTCAATTTCTCATCCACTCATTTTCTACGTAATCACATCCTCCACATGACTTTGATTCACTTTGAACCTGATTTTTTTTTTGGTAAATAATGGCTCACTATGCTGAGCGTTTTACCAGAAAGTCAGCTTTAAGTTACATTCTTCGACATGGAACTACATACAAATTTTGTGAAGATGCATGCCCTGACTCTGAATAAATGGATGTTATTAAAAATCCTGAAGATGAAAGGTGAGTAGCTAACTACTTTGTAAGTTCCCTTCTCAATTCCGATTACCTAAGTGTATGGTTTTCTAATAGCGGATAGTAAGAGTCGTCCAGAAAGTAAGTTTACCTGTTAAATACTTCCTAAACGAAGATAGGTAGAGACAATCTGTAATAAGCTTTGAAAAGTCACTACCCTGGTTCTCTAATACGCTGTAGATTTTTAAATTTGGCTTGATAGAACTCTAGAAAAGTGGGATTTTCTGAACCCACCTCCTCTCCGCACGGGTTCAAAATTAGTGATAGACACAGTGGCTCATTTGCGAATGAGGCTCTGTAAAATTTTGGACCTGTGCGGAGAGGAGGTGGATTCAGAAAAAGCCACTTTTCTAGAGTTCTATCAAGCCAAATTTAAAAATCTATGGCGCGTTAGAGAACCCAGAGTGGTGGCTTTTCTAAAGTTTATTACAGATTTTCTCGAAGTACCTATCTCAGTTTAGGAGATATTGAACAGGTAAACTCATCTCTGGACAATCCTCGTAGTTGTTCTTCCCCCTTTCTTGCAAATTATTCATTGAAATGAAATACAAAAGGCTCTTTATCATTGAAATATCACTATGGAAAAGCAACTGAGTTTAAAGACTGAGACAAAAAAAGATAATGGTGACAGTAAAATGAGGTGAGAAAATCTACCAACTGGAGGCATCCACTTCAAAATATTGCTATCACATGAATTTGTTGGCTGGAGTCTAGCGCATCCATCTGCGCATAATTGATTTTAAGGGTTTCCATGGGTGTACTGAAGGAAAATCTAGACAAATTTTCTTCGACTTATAATTTGATCAGTACCTAGACATTTCTGCTGTGAAATGGAGACCTCAGGTTTCCATGTCAATCCAGTGATAAGAGAATACCTTGGTGTGCCTTCGAAATAACACTTGCTACATTTTTTGTGATTTTCAATTACTGGATATTACATTCATTGCACACCGCAAACATTTTTTATGAGAAAACTACATATGTTCCAAAGAATTTAAAACAAGTCATGTGCACGTTGGAGCAAATTTACTTCTGTTCTAGTTTGAACATTATTGGTACGTACCTTTCAATTTCAGGATTTAACGGCTTTTGCCGAAGGGTCTGTTGGTGCCGGCACACACAGTTCCAGGGTAGAGTGGAGATCCATGTCGAAGAAAATTCCTTTGAACTGATTTTTTAGTAAATAAATGCTCAGATAACTGAAGCATAATTTACTACACTATCAGACTTCAAAGGGAGTTGGTCATGAGGAAGTATTCACAACAGCAAAGGAAAGAATATGTGGATATACAAGTAGAGGTACTTAATGAGCAAATATACAGATTACTGACTTTAACACTCGCAAGAAAGGAGGAAAAATCTTAGAGTAAGTGCTTGGTATCAGATGTTCTAGCAGCATAAAGCCCGTCCAATGTGAAGATTGTTTGATTACCCAATGGTTGCAAGTGCAAGAATCTATGTATGACCGCAGAAAATGTATCATTAGAAGAACACTTATAAGTATATTTTGACTAACACAAACACTGTAAAAATCGTGTGCAATGTTAACCCCAACACCGAAAACACGGTGATTTCAACTGAAAAACCAAGCCTTTAGATACTTAAGTGATAGGGACACACACATATAACTAACACAGTTTTGGAAGCTATTTCCGGATTTCCCAACGTTTCAAGGAGATTGCAGGTCGAGATATTTGTAAAGCAGGGTTAGATATTTTAGTTGAACAAATAACAGTTCAGAAAATATGCCAAAAACTAGAGAAATCTTTGTCAGAAGATGAAATTGATAACAGCCAGTTGGTTGTTTTGATTAGCCTCGATATTCGAACGCGTAGAGGTCCCGCTGACGGCGCCCGGTCGAATGTGTGGCAAGAAAGCCAGGGGGTAATTCCGGCGCCATATTGAATTGCCGCTAAAGCGCGGGCAAACGCGGCATTTTAAAATTTCGAACTTCAAAAGTCGATTTCGGAGGGAAAAACGGCTCGAAAAAATCTGAAAAAATTACTGCGTGATCAGGAGACAATGCAGTTTCTGAAAATGCAAGAATTAGAAACAGGTTAACAAGCTCATTCCAATAATCAGCCGGCTGACCCGATGCAATTGCAATCGTCTCCGGGGTGTATAAAAATAGCCGTCGAGGACGCAGGGCTGAAACCTGGTACGTGTTTCTCTTGCGGGAAGACGGATGTCCAGAGCGAACACGTTGTTCGGAACGTCAAACCCAATCTGGAGAGTGAATGAAGGTAACATGACGATCTTGCCTTGACAATATAGTCATTTCCCCGAAATTTCCAGGTTTTCCCTGACTTTCGAAATTTCCTGACTGTAGCAACCCTGTATCCCTTATCCCTGTATCCATGTTCCCTTTACCTCATTTCCCCCGAAATTTCCAGGTTTTCCCTGACATTTCCCTATATTCCCTGACTGTAGCAACCCTGTATCCATGTTCCCTTTACCTCATTTCCCCCGAAATTTCCAGGTTTTCCCTGACAATTCCCTGTATTCCCTGACTGTAGCAACCCTGTATCCCTTATCCCTGCATCCACGTTCCTTTTACCTATCAATTCCAATAATCAGCCGGCTGACCCGATGCAATCGCAATCGTCTCCGGGGTGTAAAAATAGCCGACGCGGACGGAGGGATGAAACCGGGTACGTGTCCCTCCGGCGAGGCGACGGATGTACAGGGCGTGAAGGACGGCTCCGAGCCCGCGGGCGGGCGGGCCGGGCGGTTAGCCGGGGAGCCGCGTTGGGCGCAGCGCTCGCGGATATGATAATGTAAGTGTGAATGTAGAGGCGACGAGACGTGTGCTGCGCGCGGCGAGCGGTGTGCGCGCACGTACCCAAGATGAGCTCCGGACGCGGACGCCGGCGGCGGCCAAGCCGAGGACTGAAAGAAAGTGAGGCGCGGGGCATGCGCCGAGGGTCGCCAGGGCCGGGGGCCTCCCGAGCCGCCGCACAATGGACCCAGTCAATACTAGAGTCCCTTTATACTGAGAGTCAAGACAATTTGAATCCATTTCTGATTGGTTCCCGTATTTTAGGCCTCCACAGTGTCGCAAACGGGAATAAAGATTACATTTTCACCGATTGCACAGATTATAGTCTGGAATGGACCGGGAATTACGGTTCGGCAAGGAACAAACGGAATGAGAGGAGGAACGGAGAAAGGCATTCGAGAATGGGCCGATCAAAGATTACGAAAAACGTTCGATTTCTGTAATCTTTATTCCCGTTTGTGACGTCCATGAGCCGAATTGTCTTGACTCTCAGTATAAAGGGACTCTAGTCAATACTGCCGTGCTCGGGAAAAACGCCGTACGAGCCCTCAGACGTTGCCAAGTTTCCTCCGATAAAACCCGAATTTACTGGGAAAATTGCGAATATTATTTTCTAAAATTTTCAGACAGTTTTGTACTCAATTTAATCTAAAATATCTGACAATTTCAAAGAAAAATGTGCGTGAATGTCATCTTAAAAACATGTTTTGTCGAGGGAAATTCGGCAACTCTCGAATGTTCATACGGCGTTCTTCCGTAGCACGGCAGAATAGGGGAGGTCGGACTGAATTCCGAAACTTTAAAACGCTTATAACTCCATTCATACGTGACTTCGAGGTTCTAAAAATGGTTCCATTGGTTTTCCTCGTGAAATTCTCATCTAGAAACACCCCTTGAAATGTATCACGTGACGAAATAAACATCAAACTCTGCTATTTTGAAAAAGGAATGTCGTGTCTGACTGATTCCAAAGACTGGGTCCACTGTGCGGCGGAGACGAGCCGCGCCGAGCGAGGAGCGCGCAATCAATAAAATCTCCCCGTGAGCCGCGAGACGGGCGACGCGCCGCCCCCCGCCGCCCCCTCCGCCGTCCTAAGGTAGCCGAACCGAACCGCCTCGACGTCACACGACCCGGGAACGGGACCGGCGACCGACCCCCCGAAAAACGTGCGCCCGAATTCTGTTCCTCGGCGGTAGGCCACCGATCCACTGGACGTAACCTGAAATCGTTCGGTTCGGTCAATAAAAGAGGTTACGCGTACGTAGGGGTTGATATCACCCTCGAAATTTTAATTTAGATGAGAGGAGGAGTAAACGGTAGGCTACCGATCCACTGGTCGTAATCTAAAATCGTTCTACTTGGCCGATACAAGAAGTTACGTTTGCGTGGGGTTGAAATCGCCCCTGGAATTTTAATTTTGATGAAATTACGACAGGTTTCGAAAATTTCGGGGAATATATGATTTCATTTAAAGTTTTCAATGTTGGCCAGGGATAAGACCGACCCCCGAATGTCATTCCTTAAAGCTGGGCCACCGATCCACTGGACGTAACCTGAAATCATTCGACATAGCTAATCCGAGAGCGAGGTTACGCTTACGCAGGGGTTGGAATCGCCCTCGAAATTTTGGATTCGATGAAATTATAACGGGATTCGAAAATATCAGGGAATAAATGTTAACATTTTAAGTTTCCAATATTGGTCAGGGGTGCTACCGACCCCCAAATTTCATTCCTTGAAGCTAGGTCACCGATCCGTTGGAAGTAACCTGAAATCGTTCGGCTTGGACAATGCGAGAGGTTACGCTTACGCAGGGGTTGGCATCGCTCTTGAACTTTTAATTTCGATGGAATTGCAACAGAATTCGAAAATTTTCGGCATTAAATGCTTACACTATAAGTTTTCAATATTGGCCAGGGGTGCGACCGACCCCCGAAAAACATGCGCCCGAATTTCGTTCCTCAGCGGTAGGCCACCGACCCACTGGACGTAAACTGAAATTGTTCGACTTGGACCTTCCGAGAGGTTACGCTTACGCAGGGGTTGAAATTGCCCTTGAAAATACGACAGGTTTCGAACATTTCGACGAAAACAGGCTTACATCACAATTTTGCATGGATATGTGACGGGAAAATTTCAGGTGAAATGTCGAATTCTTGTTTTTCGTGAAATCTTCCATTTCAGCGGCTGGGGTAAAGACACTTCCGACACGTCGACGCAATTGCAGCAATCCAGCGTTTTCGTCACACGGCACATTTCCAATTGGACGTATTTAAGTTAAAAAGAACCGTATCAATTGTGACATGACCCTTAAGGTCCACAAGAGTATAAGCATGAAAGGGCTCATGTTACAATGGAAATAGTTCCTTTTGATTTAAATGCATCCAATGTGCCTGACAGCAAAACATTCAATTGGACGTATTTCTGCCAAACGGAACTAAGCGCATTAAGTCATGAGCCCTGAGACCTATTAGAATGTACACACAACAGGGCTCACGTCATAACGCACACAGTTGCGTTTGGTAGAAATACGTCCAATTCTACAACAAATTGCCCGATTTCCCGCTGGAAGACTGCGATTTGTCGGAAAAGATGTCGGTTTCCACTTGCCTCACAACCGAAGATGTGCCTCACGTTCGTCGCAATCCTATGATCGCCAGATCGAGCGTTTTCTGCACCCCTGCGCTTTCGCTCGACACACTGTCAGCTCTAGCCGGTTAGCAGACGTGAATTAGGCTCGCTAGACTGGTCGATAACATTCGGGCCTTCGTTGGTCGGATTCGACGATGCTAAACACGTACACATGTTTCTTAAACGCCAATCAATTACACAGAGTGTACCAAGGTGGGAATATGTACTTAATGGTTCAATTCTGATGGTAAAGACAATACTTTCTTGCAGTCAAACTTTTTTTCAAAACTCTTCTTGCTTTTGCTTCGGAGGTACGGCCGGCCCTCGAAATTTCTGAAAAATCACTAACTTGGTCTCTAGTTCTGTCCATAGATTGGTACCTTCTTCAACCGAGTAAAGTTAATTTTGGGTATTTTTCAACGTACTCTTTATTTTCAGGCTTAAAACTGGGGTATATTTTGCAGGAGGGAGGAGGGTCAGGATTTGTTTTTAAAATCGATTTCAGGCCACTCTTTGAAAGTTAATTCTTTTCTAGCTTTGGTGGGGGTCTAGTGATTATCTTCAACCATGTGAGAAAGATTTTGGGTACTTTTCATTTTCGGCCAAAGAATTAGGGTACATATTGAAGAGGGGATTTTTGGCCACTTCTTGAAAGTCGATTCTTTTCTAGTTTTGGTGGTGGTTCAGTGGCAAACGGCAGGAAGTGGCGGAAAACAGGTTGGCAAGCGGAGATAACGTCTCTTATGCGATAGATGGCGCTGGTCGAAGAGACAAGGTCGGCGCGCCAACCGCGGCACACGCCGAAGCGGTCGATGCCTTTACCCTTCCCTTTCCGAACTTGAACCAGAATGCCCCGCGTCCGTTTATACTGAATCACTTCCGCGGGGGTGCAAAATCCGCCTACCTATGACTCCCAGCTAACCTACATCGAGTGATTGCCTCCGAGGGGTTGTACATATGACGTACGTAACGCTACATTTTTTAATTGTCCACCCTTCCCCCATCCCTCTCCTCGTGGGGCAAAATGGGCGTGAGTCCCTATCCTTCGACGCATAAAAACCAAATGCTGTAACGTAGAGTCCCTTTATACTGATAGTCAAGACAACACACCCTCATGGAGTCACAAACGGGAATAAAGAATACCAAATTTGGAATTTTGAATTTCCGGAATGGAGTTAAGTATGAGAGGGAGGAAATGAAGACGATTCATGAGTACGACGTACGGAAGACTCAAAATTGGGCGATTCGGGAGTTTCCGTATAGGGGAAGCAGAAAAAAACAATCTCCTTAACAGCGGCGGATCCAGCAATTTAGCAACACCGGATTTTTTCCGTTTAAACCAATGTTAAATAATCGATTCTTGTTAGAGCACCTGCCCTCACAAGAATCGATAGTTCCATAGGTTTAAATGGGAAAAAACAATGTTGCCAATTTTCTGGATCCGCTAGTGAAGTGCAGCTATAGAATAATTAAATACCTAATACAAAGTTCACGGACTTCCAAGCGCATCGAAAATAAAAAAACAGTGATATTGCTCTCGAAACCCGAGAAAATTCTTTCCTGAGGGAAGGGAGGGGGGGGGGGGGGTGGAGCTGGAAAAAAACCACATTGGATTTAGAGTCCAGACTCTTCAAAACATCGACAAGAAAAAGTACTCTTGATTCAATCAGAATCTAGCTTAAATCAAGAACCAAGCCTCTTAATTTAAGCGGATTTCGTTTTGATTCAAGCAAAAATCCGATTGAATCAAGAGTATTTTTTCTTGTCAATGTTTTCAAGAGTGTGGACTCTAGATCCAATGTATTTTTTTCCAGTGGGGGATAGAGAGAGAGAGTTACGGTTGCATTCTGGGAATCATACGGTGAGAAACGTGCAAAATTAAGATCAAAATGACTGAAACAAGCCAACGGAATGAAACGTCATCACGTCATCAGGGCTCAGGGCCAATGGGACGGAATCCTTGAGCCCCGCGTTAGGTGTTCTGAATCTCATTTCAATGCCTCTTTTCCGAATAAACGGGGATGATGCGTCGATGACGACTCCGCAAGTACGGGAACACAGAGGCATTTATTCAATTAGTAATAAATCCCTTACGGCGGGATGAAGGCGAAGGGGTAGGTGAGTTGAGGAGGGGGAGATCGTGTGACAAGTAAATAAATCGATCATTCAAATCCAATTAAGTGAATTTTGTGAGCTCGCTTCGCTTGACTACGATCTTTATAAGGTTTAACGCTGCTGCGCATTGTTTCATGCACGCGAGATCTACTGTGAGTGAAAATATGTGGTATGAAAAAATTCAGATTAAAGACTGGAGTGGACATACGTTGGTGGTAGAATTACTTATTTTCGTCCATTGAACATTTCTCTCGGAATTTTTGTTCCTTAATAAAATATAGGGAGACGTTTACAAAGGCTTACCCATACACGTGACGGTAGAATGCGGCGATAGAATACATCAAATTAATTACCTGTACAGAAGAAACAAACACAAGATTAATATTAGGCTATGATTAAACATTCATTACAAAGATAGAAGAATTAGAAACCAGGAAAATAGAGAACTGGGGATGTTTTGAAAATACAGAGGGTGGAGTCATTTTATCGTTTAGGTAGTAATCTAAGCAAATGTCGTCGTCACAAGTATGGCAAAACTAAAAACAGGGGATACAGATAAAAAATGAAGTTATCAAGAAAACTCCAAAACCAGTGAAAATCTGCGATATGAGACGAGAAGTTGAGAAGAACCTACAGTGTTTACCCATACATGATGAAGTCAGTTCGTTTCTGCAAAAAACACTTTCCAACTCGAGGAAACGATGCAGCAACGTATAATAGACTGATTCAGTGGCTACGTCATAATTCAATTGTAAACAAACACATAACTTTGTCTCTGATTCGCGTCATGGTGATAAAATACACCAAATTTTTCTTACGATCGAAATTTTTCGTGTTTAGTAAGTCCTGAATTGATTCACGGCCTGTCAAAATCTAAATTGTGATGCATTAACACAATTAACTCAAAAATAATTTGTACGTGAGATTAGGTTAGGTTATATTATTTTGTTTTGGTTTGATTCAAGAGTTCGATATTATATCGAATGACGTAGTCTTTAAATTCGTCTATTCCCTGAAGAGGAGAAAATAAAAATTCCTCTTCATTGAGATGAGGTGAAATATTATCTAGTTCTTTTGACGAAGCGTTTCGAAACTTGAATCACCAGACGAACGTAATTCCAGCGAGTCGAAAAATTGTAAATCAGCGACTGCAATCCCACATAGACCTGATATTTAATTAGTTCAAGTTACGTGGCTAGCGGTAGGCCGACTGGTTTATTTGCATTGCGCTGCGCTGGTCCGATATCCGCCGCGAAACATGAAAAACGACTGGTAATGCTTTTCCTTTTCGACGTGCGGGCGCACTGACTACTGATTAAGATGTGAGATTTTCAATTATGTTCAGTACCTAGCCTACTTCCTCCCAACGGCAGTTTGGCACATTCGAGACTCAAAAACGAAGAAATAATATCAGGGTTGGCATAATTTGTTCATCCTCTCCTATGGCCAATATTCAAAGTCGAGAAAAATTATTTTTAATGAGAAAAAAGAGGTTAAACTTAGTCTTAAAAATAACTATCCTTGGTTCAAAAATTTTGGACTTATAGTGTAGCGCTTCTGTTAAACTCGGCCCAACTTATCTCGAAGTACTATGCGTGGCAAACTGAAAATCATGGCTAAATTTGTAACCAAACAACACAAGAAAAAGCCTTTTGCAGACCACTAGGTCCCATGCAATTTATCGGCTCTGTTGTCCTCCAATTCACAAAAGAGTCTAAAGACAAGTTTATCTATAGAGGCCTTCAGTTGCAAATTGAATGAGAGCTCTCGTGAGATATGTCAATGCGACAAATTGAGCACAAAATTCAAAACATGTCGTTCAAACAAAAAACCAAAGGATTTCTCTGATTTAGAACCACTGACGTCGACTGATTGTGTTCAACGCATGCAGTTTACAGAGGAGCTGAGAAAGTCGGAGATATCTGCGGATCGACCAAATTCGAGTGATACAACTATTCTAACTCGGGGGCGATGTGGTATTGCCTACACAAAAATCTGAAGGAGCGTCGTCTGATTCAGGGTCACTAATTCCAACGTCGTCGGTTGCCCTTCAGTGAGAGGTCAATGAGTGAGGAATCACTGCAGATCGATCAATTCTGAGAGATACAACTATTCGAACTCGGAAGCAATGCGGTGTTGCCTACACAAAAATCTGAAGGCAATTGAACTGGGGACATGACTGCTGATTCGTTCCTCGTTCGTATAAGGAGGTATTGGAGGATGACAAAGCGCTTTGAACCAATGTATTCGAATGATTTGACTCTCTCAACTAGAGAACGATGCGATAACTCCGATATAATACTTTTTCCCAGGCAAAAGATTGAGAAGAATTAGGCGAATAGCAAGGCAGCCCTTCGCGTTAAATTATCAAGTATTTAGGATTTAAACTTTTCTGTCGGATTACTTCCGCGATATCTTTCGGTTTCTCCAGCTTTTAAGACACCCTAAAGAAAATAGGAGAGCTTTAAAAATATTTCTTAGAAAATTTCGCCTTTTCCAAGAATAAAAATCGTGACTCTAATCCAAGATTGTAAGATTGACTCCAAAAATTTGATTTCAGGCGAGAGTGTAACTGTGCGAATTCTGTCCAAAATTTTACTGATTTATGCGAATGGATTACATAATTCTTAATGAAACCAATGACATCCTCAGTTTAAAAAAACGCAACTGTTTCTCGTAAAAGTGGAATTTAAGTACCAGTGGAAATTCTGCGTGAATGTTGAGTTGCAGTTTCAATCCTTCGTCCGGGAAACGAATAATTCTAACAGGTTTCCAACTGTAGAGCAAAAATGCCGAACCACAAAGAGTGACTAGTTTTTCGGAACACCCTGCTTGACTACGTAAAAGATCTGAAAATCAGACGTCAGACCTGTAAGTCTATTGTTGCTTCGTGCGGGTGCGACATGAGATCATTTCCTTCTCAAAAAAATTTAAGAATGAAGTTTCTTTTCCATACCATTTACTTCTAATAAATCAGAGAGACTTGCGTAGAATACGCTATAAAAATCTCTAAGTTACAGCATGATGTACTGCGGGGCACGATTTGGAGACGACACTGGACGCACATCCTCGAATAGTGACTGTCCCTAGGATGTTTTTTGACCTACCTTGAAAACTGGAGGCGTAACAGAATTCGCATTTGACCCCCACAATCTTTCCTACTGATTGTGAGTTGGATTCCTCTTTTCCAATCAGAAAAGGCGGCTCACTATCCCTGACTTTTTCTGCTTTACCCTGACTCCAAAATGTTCTAATTCCTAGACTTTTCCTGGCCTTTGAACAATATTTCCATTTTTTTCCCCTCTTTTTTTCCGCAATTTACTCGAATTCACGCATACATTTTCACCGATTTGAGACAGAGCTTCGATGTTAAAGTCGTTCCTCGATACGAACTTCAGTGTGAATGCATGATACTCCAAGGTTGACATCATTTCTTCACCTTCGAATTCCCTAACTTTCCCTCATTTTTCCTCACTCCAAAATTGTCTAATTCTCTGACTTTCGAACAAAATTTCCACGTTTTACCCTTCTTCCTTAAAAAAACACTGACTTTCGCTAAAATTTGGGCAAAATTGTCTTGTTTAGAGATTGAACTATGAAAAAGGCATTTAGGAGCTGGTTAAAAGATGACAAGCCTTAAAAATGACTGGAAAGGGTCAACAGTTGGAGGAACAGGGATATATTTTAGTGATGAGTAGATGTGTCAGAAATCCCCTGATTTTTTCCAACGAGTTCCCTGACTTTTCCAAGGTGTCTAGTATTTTTTAATTTTGGAAAATCCTGATATTTTCCTGATTTTTCCTGATAATGTATAAAAAATTCCTGAATTTTTCATTTTGAAAATTCCTGATATTTTCCTGATTTTTCTCGACTCCTGGCACGGTAGGCAAAAAGCAGTAAGACTTTCTCCGCTGAGGAGATTCGCGTAAGAAAAATTCCTAATAAAACGTCCGATTTTCCTGATTTTTTCCTGATCGGCCAAAATTCCTGATATTTTCCGGTTTTTCCTGATGCTAGACACCCTATATTTCCCACAAACTCCCTGGTTTTTCCCGGTCGTCGCAAAATCCCTGACTATCCCGGTTTCCCAGACCGCCGCGCCGGCAACCCTGAAGCTCCGCCTTCCCGATCCCAGTGGCGTGGCGTGAAGATCGATTATCGAAAATTCCCCATTTAAAGCTGTGATAAAGAATCGATCATTAAGGCGTTCGCTGCGAACACCCTGTTAATCGATCCTTTACCATAGGTTTAAATGACAGATCAATCGATATATCGCAAAGCACGCCACGCCACTGCCCGACCCGTATTCCGAGTCATAATTTGAAGATGTATTTTTAAACGCTTTAAAAAGCTCTTCCAGGATTCTTTTGAATCTCTCTGAAGCGAGCCTTCATTTCAGCGGAGCTCACGGCACATCTCTTTTGTGCGAGTGTCTTTGGACGCTGCCAATTATGAAAGGGAGTGTCATGCGCTCAACATCCCGCCGAACAAAAGCTCTGACGCACTTACGTAGTTAAATTTTAAAATGCCTGCAAAGCGCCGGGATGAAAGAGTCTTGAGGTGGAGCCGAAAAGAGCCTTAACTCTCTCGGATCCTCGAACTGAAATGTTCCGTTGAATGACACTTGTCGGGCGGAGAAGAGGGCTTGTCAGGCGAGGTAACAGCGCAACCTCTCTTTTCAATGAAATCACGCTGCACTTGCCTCCGTCGGCGGATTCAGCGAGTTGGCAACGTTGCTGCCTCTTTATTTAAACCAGGCTTGCCACAGAGGTTCGAAAATGAAATTCCCTGACATTTCCCAGATTTTCCGGACACATTTTGGTAAAATTTCCTGACAAATGAGGATTTGACGGATGGTTAAGAGGACATGATTGAAAATAGTTTTCAGGCAAAATTTTTTGTTCAAAACCTGAAACCCATTCTAGAAAGCAAATGAAGGTGACTTAACAAATTTTCCCTGATATTTCCCGGTTTTCCCTGACTTTATAAAATTCCCTGACACATTTTGATGAAATTCCCTGACAAATGAAGATTTGACGGATGGTGAAGAGGGCATAATTGAAAATAGTTTTCAGGCAAACTTTTTTGTTCAAAACCTCAAACCCATTCTAGAAAGCAAATGAAGGTGACTTAACAAAGTTTCCCTGACATTTTCGTCATTTTCTCCGGCATTTTCCCGGTTTTCCCTGACTTTTTAAAATTCCCTGACATTTCCCGGTTTTTCCTGACCGGCAACCCTGTAGGAATAGTAGGAATGGAAAACACGAAACAGGAATGGTTCCCTGTAGGAATGTTGGGTAAAATTTGTTGATCGAAACGTCAAATCCACTCTCGAAAGCAAATCAAGGTGATTTAACAAATTTTCCGTGACATTTACGTCATTTCCCGGTTTTCCCTGACTTTTTAAAATTTCCTGACATTTGCAGGGGTTACCTGACTTTTTAAAATTCCCTGACATTTCCCGGTTATCCCTGGCTTATTAAAATTTCCTGAAAAATCCCGGTTTTCCCTGACTGTGGCAACCGTGATTTAAACCTGTGGAAATGAATCGATCTTTGGAGGGGCCAAGTGCTCAGACAAGAATCGATTATTTAGCACAGGTTTAAAAGGAGGAATGTCGTTTTTGCCAATCTGCGGTATTTGTCTTGCTTGAGGGGGCAAGCTGGGCGCGATCAGAATTATTCAGGCTGCTAAAATACGATTCTAGTAAGACGGGTAGCGGATAGGCCGCCTTCAAATTCTCAGAAATCGATCAGGATGTTTACTTTCACTCTATGAAATAGCTTATTCCGAATCGTTCACTTTTTAAATAGACCTGAATATTTGAACATTTCTCGACGCTGGACTATGGAACGAATTTAAGCCCTGTCAAGTGCTGAAGAGATTTGGCGGGTGAGTAATTCAATCCCGAAAATCCGCTTTAGATCCTGGTTTTCTTTAATGATGAAGCAAATAATATTGATCTCCCTTCTTTTCCAAGTATTAGTTGTAGTATTAGTCATTCCTTTTCAAGTATGAATTCCATATGATAGTATTTGCCGACTATTCATACTTGATTATGCTTTTTTTTCTTTAGTCTTCTTCCAGAGGACCAGAACGAAGTCTAGAAAAAATATTTCATAAAAAGAGAGAAGCCAGGTTTTCACAAAACTCATTTAATGAGTGAAGATCATTTGTTTAGAATTTCGATCGAAGCGAATTTTTATTGAATTATTTGGAGGAGGCTCTCTGAACTCATCACTAAAGTAGGGGAGAGCACCCCTCAACCCTTCTCCCGATTAATTTTTACCAAACAGCTCCACCTTATCACCTTCCTGGACCCACCGCTGCTGGCATAGACTAGAGGTCCTTCATAGGGAGGGTTATCAGATCTCGGGTCGTGCTATCGCAAACCGTCAGAAGAATTATACAGTTCGTAACATTTTCCGGGAAGTTCGATTCACTCATTCCCGGAGGCCTTTTCTTCACTCCCCCTCCCCTCCCCCAATTCCATTTATTCCCTGACATACCCTAAGTGCCCCAGTCCATACCAGCTAATAATCTTTGCGACCGGTAAAAATATAATCATTGCGACCGGTAAAAATATAATCTTTGCAACCATTGAAAATGAAATCTTTTTGACGGTTGTAGCACCGGGAAAGCCTTAAGTAGAAGAGTCTGTGAGAAATGTGGTATCACGCATGTCTTAACTCTCGAGATCTAGGAAGTCGACAGTGGGCTGATTATTGGCATTGATAGACAAATTCATATGGACAAAGAGTAAAACTAAAAATGGAGCGATTGTACTGGTGGAAGCTGTTGGTTGCAACTCGAGGTACGTAAGGCACGGAGGAGACCACCTAACGGCTACCCACGAGAGACTCATAGTTATAGTTGTAATATTCTCCCTCAGTCTTTAAGAGCCACCCGCTTCAACCAATAGGATCCCTCCATATCCCTTTTATGCTTTGTCTATCGCTTTGTCCATCAATTCAAGGCGACCAGCGGGTCGATTATTGAAATTGATAGACAAAGCTATAGACAAAGATGACAAAAGGGATATGGAGGGGACCTATTGGTGGAAGTTGGTAGTTTCAATGGAAAAAGGCAGTAGGTAATGGACTAACTAACGGCAACCTACGAGAAACCCGACAGTTAGTCCATCATTTTCTCTTTCAGTCTAAGAATCACACATTTCAACCGATAGGATCGCTCCATACGGTATGTCTTCTTTGTCTATCAATTTCAATAATCAGCCCGCAGACGCGGCTAAAATCAGCCGAACGACAAGGATACAACCCCCCCCCCCCCCCCCCCGAGGACGACGAAGAAAAGTAGCGGGTGGGACCCAACTTTTCACCTGGCCGAGTCAGCTGTTGGGGTTGAAGGATTACGCACGGCGGCGGCGGCGTTACTGCATGCACCTCCCGAAAGGGAGGCGGGAGAGGGGGGAGGGGGTCTGCGGTGGCAGCCGGTTGTTCAGAATTCGGGCACTAATGCCGAGCCCTTCACTCCAGTCCGGGAGTTGTTTTTATCGATTGGGCGAGGTGGCGGCGCCGCACAGTGGGTCGCGTCCATGGGGGCGCTCGGATCAAATTAGGAAACTTTGAAAGCTCATAGCAGGGTTTCCGCAGAAATTAGAAAATAAAATTCCCTGATTTCCTGGACACGTTTTGGTGGAATTTCCTAGCAATTGAAGATATGAAGGGTGGTTAAGAAGACGTGATTGAAAATAGATTTCGGGCGAAATTTGTTGTTCGAAACCTCAAACAAGTTCTAGGAAGCAAATAAAGATGATTTAACGAATTTCCACTGATATTTGTGTCATTTTCCCTGACATTTCCCGGTTTGCCTTGACTTTTAAAATTCCCAGACATTTCCCGGTTTTTCCTGACTAAAAAATTCCCTGACATTTTCCGGTTTTTCCAGACTTTTTAAAATTCCCCGACATTTCCCGGTTTTCTCTGACTTTTTAAAGTTCTGACATTTCCCGGGTTTCCCTGACTTTTAAATTCTGACATTTCCCGGTTTCCCTGACTTTATAAAATTCCTTGACATTTTCTGGTTTTCTCTGACATTTCCCGGTTTTCTCTGACTTTTTACAATTCCCTGACATTTCCCGGTTTTCTATAACTTTTTTAAATTCTCTGGCATTTCCCAGTTGTACCGGTGTTCCCTGACTGTGGCAATCCTGTTATAACTCTATTTATACACAACTTGGAGGTTTTAAAAGTGGTTTCATTAGTTTCTTCGTGGAATTTCCTTCTAGCAGCACCCCTTACAATTCAAAATGTAACGAAATTAACATGGAGCTTTCCAATTTTTGTCAAAAATTCATCTTCGACTTTTTCCCAAGACTCGCCCCACTGTGCGGCGGGCGGCGGGCACTTCCGCGCCGGGCGCGGGCAGGGCGCGAACACCGCGCACGCGTCCGCCCGCCCGGCGGACGCGCCCGGCTCGCACAGGTGCAAACGACTCCCCTCCCGACGCATTCCTAACCTCAAAGTCAACTTTCGCTTTTTGCCGATCCGACGAATGCAGGCGGCGATCCCTCACCCCTCCCGCGCACCGACTTCGACGACCACCGACTTCGGGTTACCATTTTCGGAGCCCCGAGTGGTCACCGTTGCATACGAATCGGGCCCCGATTTTCGGTTCCGTTCGTCGGGCGACGCTCGTAAATCCGTTCGGAATATTTCTGCGTGGCACGGCACGTGCTGCCATGCAGCCTCGAGTGGGTTTCCACATGGACGCATCATCGAGTGGATAGAGGGATTAGTCGTGGCTGAAAAGGATACTGAAAAAAAAATAGTTCTGTTCGTAGAGATCCTGCACTATCTTTGTTACAGCTACAGAAGTTTCCGACGTTCTGTTAGGACTAGAGTACCTGTGTGCGGGATGGTATTGCCATCTCGATCCTTTTACTACAGAAAAAGCGTGCCGCTCTCTGATTGGTCGGCTATCATGGAGCCCCAAAGTTGGGCCGACGTAGAGTGCCTATATACGGAGAGTATGGACTTTTCAACCACCTCTACTATTGGCTAGAGGATTGGCGGCGAAATCGGGACAAGTTTGAATTCAAATATAGGGCGGGAACTGAATAAAATAATTGCGGAAACAAAGTATTCTAGGTTGATTTTTGCCCAAATTTACTTACCCACTCATATTTCTTTAACTTTAGGTTAGCTTTGGTCCGTCGTCGACCGATTAATTTCATTTGGGAGTGACGGTCATCTAGAACTGTAACGACCTGTTTGAACCTGCAGAACCACCATGAGCAGAAGAAAAACTAACTTTATCTGAGATTACTGCCTGTTACTGAGCAAAAGTAGGTGTATTATATCAGGACGCAGACAAGTTCAAATCAAATTTCCGTTTGCCGCCATGGATTCCCGCGCTCATTTACACACTCACACAAGCACCCAGCGCCAAACCAGGCTTCACTTTTTCCCGTGCTTTTAGATACGAGCACTCCGTCTTTATGTCTTTGGTATGGACACGTCGGAAATTTTGAGGTTAGGTGATGGAGCTCTTAGGGCCCAAAAGGGTAGGAAATCTATGAATTCAAATTATTCAGAGTGATTTATAATCACAATTGTTGGGAACTGTCGTTGGTCCTTTACTCTCATCTTCTCCAAGATTCTTTGGAAGTATAATCGGAGTTAGGGAAAACTTTTATGAGTTTCATCTTCAGCTCATGTCACACGATCAAATCTAGCTGTCGAATGTACGAGACCATTTCCAATCAGTATAATGTTTAATTCGATGACATTCATGATTTTGAATGAACATGGATTATTCTTCTTCAAGAGCTTTCTGTCATCAGTGGTGGGTGGTGATAAAAAAGATTGTCATCACAAGAAAACTCCAGACCACTTACATCATCACGTGAGAGAAAGCAAAAGCCTTGAGCGGTTATAGATATAGACATAATTAAAAACAACTATAAAAGAAAAACAAAATTTAGGGGTGCGAAAAGAGAAAGATGGAGGTTTTAAATAACTCATCAGAGGTGGGTGGTGATAAAAGATAGTGTCATCAATCAGAAAATAAGATCACTTCCATCATCACATAAGAGAAGAATAAAAAAAAAACCGTGGGAATCATGATTAGACATAAATAAAGTTATTGTAAGAAAAATTGTAGCAAGTCACAAAAGGAGGGCCTTACTGATAAAAAAAAAAAAACTGAGCCAAAATTCATCAGTGGTGGGTGGTGATAAGAACAATTGTCATCACACGGATACAGTGAAATTCAATCATCATGTGAAAACAGCTCAAATGATTGACTCCCGCTTGAAATGCGTTCAAGTAGAAACCAAACTTACAGATTATACGTGGCTTACTGTTTTTTCGAATGGACTCTTTTTCATTCAAAGAGCCAATTGCCTACTTGAGATTTGATAGATCACAAAATAGGAAAAAAATAGTTTAGTCTGTAGATGGTTTGAAACATGACAGCCTCGAGGCTGTTCCGCGATATTGAGTAATTCACAGCAAAAACACACGTCTCCTAAAAGAAAAAGACGAAGAAAATTGGATCTAGGTAGGAGAACAGTAGACTATTCACGAAAAAAATGCGGCTTTTAATTGGCCACAACTTGTAAAATAAAAAAAAATTGAGTAGCGCCACGTTCTTCAGTGGTGGGTGGTGATAAAAACTGTTGTCATCACACAAACATTATCGAGTCCATTTCATTCATCATAAGAACAAATAGGCGAGTTAACTTATTAATCGTTCAAAAGGGAAAAGTCTGATGAAAGTTCATCGACAGGGACAGATTGAGACAAGAATGGAAAGCGAAATCTAAACACTGCTTCATCTCATCAGTGGTGGGTGGTGATAAGAAAAATTGTCATCACCTACGTCAAAACAAATTCAATCATCACGCAAAAAGCAGTTAAAGAAAATTTAACGTCTATATTAATTTAAGTGCGAGATCTCATCAATTACTGTGATAAATATAATGATTCACAAGGAAACCCTACGTAAGAAGACGTACAAGGGGAAAAATATTCAAAGCAATTCTAAAGAATCTATTTATCATCAGTGGTGGGTGGTGATAAGAAAAATTGTCATCAGACAAAAATAATTCAGTCCACTTCAATCATCATATGAAAGAATGCTTGAATGACTTCTTTTGGGATCGAGAGAAACTTTATTCTTAGGAGTTACGGTCAAATAATGGATGTAGATAGATATGTGCTAATTATTTAAAACAGCGATTCTTTATCTCTGAATATAGAAAGATACTTTACAAAGCTCATACACGGGAAAAAAAGTTACGGGATCATGGGTGGCGGTAGCCACCTCCGGACAAGTCTAAACTCGTATAGAGACATACCGTCCGTTCCCGGCTTAAAGGCCGAGAGACCCGGGTGCTAAAGTCGTAGCTTTGACTGCTCCGGGTGCTGCGTCCGGAACTTTCGGCCTCTGAGCCTGGAGCGCGGACGATATATCTATATAGCCCGTAAGTACGAGCCTGAGTTTTTGTTCGGTGTCACTGTAGGTACTACTCGATCTACGAGTGTAACAATTCAAAATTAGGCTGAATTCATGTGCCTTTGTGAGATTTATTAGGTTGAGGTAAAAAAACACCGTGGAATTTCTCCATCCGCGTCAATCTTCAGTTTAATTACTGCCTGATTTATCAATAATAAAGTACTAAATAAAAATCGTCAACGTAGATCTGCCTTCATTCACACAGCTAAACTCAATTTGTAAAGATCAACAGGTGTTACATAAAATTAAGTCCTTCAAATTAGTTTGATAACCAACATCGAAGAGCGAGGCAAGCATAAAATTCAAAGGGGGGGGGGGGGGGGGGGGGGTTGTCAAGTGCCCAATTTACTGTGGGGAACGGGGTGCGGAGATAGAACTGTAAAGTTACCATCACTCAAAAACATCGAGAGATGTCAGGGCAATCAAAGTAGAGCCGATGTAAGTGGAATTCCTGACACTGCCTAGATCGAGGACCACTTACAGATCATTCAGAGGAAAAAGTCTGGCCTGCAGAAGAAACAGCGTCACAACAAGACGAACCAACAATTCATAGATAAAGACCGCATGTTACGTATCATGAATTAAAAAGTTCGAATTCTTATATCTTATCATCCGAGGTGAGTGGTGATGAAAAATATTGTCGTCACGAAAATCTTGTCCACTTCAATCATCATTTTAGAAATTAACTGACGATTAAATGAGTACAGAGTATCTCGGAAAGAAAATATGAATGCATCATTAACACGAGCATTTTACAATCAGAAGCTGAGGTGATAACTTTACAGTAGGTCATAAGGCGTCACTAGGGAAGTGTAAGGCTATAGGATAGAAAATATATTGCTTATTTTATTGTTTGTCACTCTAAGGGACAGTGCTCCCGCAACAACCACCGCCATCCGGATTTTTGTACTAATAGTTTTCTATTCGCATGAGAAAAGAAAAGACGGCTGTTTTTCGAGTGAGTCACTTCAATCATCGTCTTGACATACTTAAGTGACGGTTGTACTTGAATATCAGAGAGTGTCACTAAGAGCCTAGTATTATCGGCTGTACCATGCAACGACCGAAATAATATCATTCATATCAGTCGTATTTCATTCGCTATAAATGTTCCGGCGACTTCTATTCGATGTTTCAAAATTTATTATAGTAAAAAAATCACAACATAAGAGGTCGGTAACGATCATTTTTTTCTTCTTTTGGAGTATACACACAAATATATATAGCCGTTATCGATGCAGGACTGCACAGACCATAAATTGCAACAAGAGGGGTCGGGTGGTCGAAAGTTTACTTGTAGCGGGCATAGGCGGATCCGGGGGAGGGGGGCATAGGGGGGGGGGGGGTGGTGCGCACCCCTTCCCCTGTTTATCCGAAAAAAAGGAAGAAAAAAGAAAGAAGAAAGTGAAAAAACAGGGAAGGAAAGACGCATGTATTCGATATCCAATTATAATTGGATCGCGTTTAACAGAAAGGAACTAAGCCACATCTGTTATTGGCAAATTTAACGGAGCAATTTAATTTTTTACAAGACAACGTTTGAGCGGCTTCCTTCGAAAAAGTTAAGGAATTTGCTTCGTACTAAGGGGAAAACTTCACTGAAATGTGCACGAAAATTCGCACAAGCGTTTTCATGTAAAAACTTAAATTGCCCGGTTAAATTTGGCAAAAGCTGATGTGGCTTGGTTCCTTTCTGTTTAACGCGGTTCAATTAATCATGACAAAATTACACGAAACCAAAAAAAAAAATATACAAAAATCCGCGGGGGGAAATCAACGAATTTCCAAATATTTACACGAACTATGCAATTTGATTCGACGCTCGTTTTTCAGGCAAAAGATTGAACGCCTCTGTGGTCTGTAGCTCGACAGAAAATCATAATCAAACACAGGCGGATAGACGCGCCCTAAATGATGCACAACCAACCGCACCCTTGCCCTACGCGCTCCAATGCGATCGATCTTGTCTCACCCGAGTTCGCCGACGGAACTGCACACCTTCTGTGCAAAAATCCACCGCTCCTCGCCGATTTTGGTGCGAGACTCTGAAAATTACCCGCACGGAAAAATGGATTGCTGATTTAACAATTAAAGTGTTAAAAAAAAGTGTCTGACCTGTTTCAAAAGTAAATTTTACACGAAGGGAAAGCATTTATAAATGTGCCGTTATAAATTGCATTTACAAATAAAATAAATTATTATTATTATTTGTTTCATTGTAAAATCTACATTGAAACATGTCGGACACTTTTTTGGACTACAAAAATGTAAAATCAGCAATTTCGTTTTTTTTCGTGCGGATACGCAGCACTGATAAGAAGGATCATAAAATGAATGACGGGGCGTCTGCTGAAAGTGGCTGGCAAAAAATCGGAATTCTACAGCACTTTTCCGAAAAATTCAGTGCTACTTCAGTACGATCGTGTGTACCGAAAGTCGAAAATTTTCAAAATTGACACCGAATTGCGCCAAAAAGTATTTACCGGACTGTTTTACGTACATTTAAATTAAGAGGTTTGGTTCTTGATTTAAGCTAGATTCTGATTGAATCAAAAGTACTTTTTCTTGTCGATGTTTTCAAGAGTCTGGACTCTAGATCCAATGTGATTTTTTTTCTTCCAGTGCATGCAAAAAGTTCGAAGCAAAAATACTTAGAATCGAAGAGGCACATTACTCAAACATCTTCACGCTATTATTTCCACGTTTTTCCTTCGCGGTTTTGCGGCAAACCCTCAGCACTGATAAAAATAATACCTAAAAAAAAAACTCACGTGTGAAATCTAATCATCCTCAATTTCGGACAAGATAAGGAGAGATAATATTTGAAGACGCTCAAAAGGCCTAAATTTTTGATCTGGGGAGCAAGCACCAAAAGCACTGTTTACTACCGGGTTCCCGGTTCGGTGCCCTAGTTTAGCCTACATAGAATGCTTGTGTGCGAGCTGCTGTGCTCCTATCATAAAACGTGCCATGGATCACATCGTACGATACGTCGAATTTCCGAACGGAAACAACCTCGAACTCATACCAGTGTTACTGACACACATTTTTTGTGTGCATTTATGCGCAAAGTAACGACACCCTGCAAAAAATGTATGATGCGCTGGGAAATTTTTAGAAAAAAGCAATATAAAACATGAGCAGTATACATAAATTTTCCTTGTTTATAACATTTTAGAGAACTTTATCTCAGGAAAAATAAGTGTATCGAAGAATGTACGCGCAGTTGCCGCTTGAAAGTCCTGCAGAATAACTTTCACGATAATTCACTTTTATTTATATTTATCTTTTATTATTCTTATTTATCTTATTTTAATTCACAATTAAACGCGTTTCATTCTTGCAAAGGCTCAACCTAAGATTTTCGACGAAATAAATTTAGAATATAAAAAGTGCATTCCTGAGGACACGACCTATTCAAAATTTAGAAATCATCACGAAAATCTCATAAATTGCTAAGAGACTGATGTCACCGAGACTAGAATTTTAGAATGGGCTTGACACTAACCATGAGCATTTTGCAAAGGCCACGTGTCTTCTTTCTTGGGGCATCGCCTAATCGACGCACACTGGACCAACTCAATAGGAGGGGTCGGACAAAATTTGGAATCTTTAAACGCTTATAACTCCGTTTAAACAAAACTTTGAGGTTTTTAAAGTGGTTCCAATGGTTTCCTCGTGCAATGTTCTTCTAGACACAGCCCTAGAAGTTTAAAATATGACGAAATAAACATAAAAATTTGCAGTTTTAGTCAAAAATGTCATGTCCGACCTCTCTGATTGACACGATCCACTGTGCGACGCTAAAGTTGGAAGAGTAGAATTCCGATTGCAACGTTTCAAAATATATGCGATTACATAAGATAAGTGTTAAATATATTTTTTAAAAAGAAAAGTACTCAAATACTCCTCGATTATCTGTGATTATTTTGGAATGAGTAAAAATAAGTAACACTCGCAAAAAATTTCAAGAAACCGTTGGTTGTGGAATTGTTTAAATTTCCGAACGAAGATTCGCATTTTTCGACCTGAGCCATCGATGTCCGATGAATCGTCGCTCCTGTGACGTGAGGGCGTATCTCGTTTCGCGTATGAGCCCCGGAAAACATGGAGTAAGTACAGTGGCGTGGCGTGAATTGCGATAAATCGATTGTTATGCCATTTGAACCAATGGTAAAGGATCGATTATTAAGGTGTTCGCTGCGAACACCCTGTTTATCGATAATTTTCCATAGGTTCAAATGGCCGATCAATCAATATATCGCAAAGCACGCCAATCCACTGGTGGAGTCTTATGGAGAACAAGGCTCACGTGGAAATCAAGATACGCCCTTACGTCGGAGAAGCGACGAAATGACGTTGCCACTAAATCGTCTATAAGCGGCGCTTAGTTCAGAGGTGTAGCAGAACGCGTGGGCGAGGATGTCACTCCCTCCATCAAGTTACGGAGTAAACAATAAACAAAATTCTAGCGAGCGAGACAGGAGCATTTCAGGGCTCGGATTTTGTTATCCACCTCGTGCGGAAATCTGACGACTTATGCGAAGTCACATGTACGTTCTCTTGTTGATTAGGCCCTCTTGTCGGTTGCTGTCGGTCGGGCATTAGCTCGATATAACTTCGAAAAACCAAGAATAAAATAAAAAATTACGTAAATGATTTTAAAAATTAACTATAAATTTCCACAATGGGGGCACTGCGATTTTTTTTATTCATTCTCGAAAAATACGTCAAACATGAGCGTGCCGGCATTTTTCCCTTTCCTGGGTTCATAATCAAATGTTACTTAAGTATTGATGGAGAAAATGCGTGAAAAATTTGTGAAAATTAAAAATAAATACAGGGGGCTCAGTCGTAATGGGTCGATGGGACGCGCCATTTTTTGATGGTTTCATTCCAGAGATTAGCAAAACTGATTAAATACAGCCAGGAGCCTTATATCACAGGATTCACATCAGAGTCGGATTTCGGGGGGGGGGGGGGGGGGAGGAGGAGGAGAGCGAGGTGTCATCAGGGGGTTCGTCAGTTTTTCAAGAATATTCAAAAGCTATTAATAACGAAGCAGTTCCCTTCCAAAAAACTACGTGATAAGTTAATGCACACACGGCAAGAGCAGTGTTGCCGAAAGTTTTCATGGGGAAGGAGGGGATGTACCCAAAATTCGACCGGAAATGAGCAGAGAAAAGGAAGACAACACACGGAAGAAAAAATTTTCAGACTGGGCAGCTCTGTGCGCAACAGCCGATGATGAGAGAGGAATGAGAAAGGGTGATTACTTTGGTGTGAACATTGTGGCTCCCGGGACTTTAATGAACAAACTCCTTAAAGGGTTTTCAAATAATTCAACAACTTTGACCATTTACCGCGAATATTATTTGTAAACCGTCTTTACCGGGTCGCTACTCCGTCGTGCTAAGGAAGAACGCCGTATGAACATTCGAGAGTTGCCTAAAACATGTAATATTGGCGACATTCATGCTTATTTTTTCTTGAAATTTTCAGATATTCTATATCAAATTCCGTACAAAATCGTCTGAAAATTTTGGGGAGAAATATTCTGCCGTGCTAAGGAAGAACGCCGTATGAGCCTTCAGGCGTTGCCAAGTTTCATTCGATAAAAACCGAATATACTGGGAAAATTTTGAATATTTATTTTCAACATTTTCAGACAATTTTGTACGCAATTTACTCTAAAATATCTGAAAATTTCAAAGAAAAATATGCATAAATTTCGTCAAAAATACATGTTTTAACGAAGGAAATTTGGCAACTCTCGAATGTTCATACGGCGTTCTTCCTTAGTACGGCAGTATTCATAACTGTCCCAGTAAATTTGGTTTTCATTGAAAGAAACTTGGCAACGCCTGACGGCTCATACGGCGTTCTACCTTAGCACGGAAGTACTGTGGTCCGACTACTAACTTCCATGAGTTTTCGATGAGAATTCCCTGGTTTTTCAAGGGGCTCTTCATCAATGGAATGATTACAGACTCGTAAGCAGAGTTACAACTCGACAGAATGAGTGACGGCACGGTGCTTGCGGATAGTTCACGACGCATAGCCCTTAGGCACGGCGAGAAACTTAGATTGGTTCACATGTATTGCAAAAATTAGAAGAAACAGGCTGTCAACTTGGATGGTCTTGAGTAGGAAACAAGTTTTTTTTTATTAGGGCGGGGGGGGGGGGGGAGAATCATCAAGGGGAGGTCTGGGGGGCACAAGAAGACACCCCCCTGGGGACAGTCTGCGGGACTACCCTAGCTCAATGAAAAGTTCGGTGAACTTCCCTGACTTGTCAGGAGGGTCCAGAGGGCCTCCCTCAGAAAATGTTGAAAAATGAAGTAATCTTGGGAGCAATTTTGAGCTACTCTCACCAAGAAATGAATCCAATAGCTTACAATTTCTAAGATGAAGGATACGTCAAGCAATTGGCGAAATCCCTAATAATTTTTAGGAGGGGTCGAGTAGATTGGTAAGGGGGGGGGGGGGGGGGAAGCCTCCTAGGCCCCTTTTTTCCGCGTAAGTGCCTGGATCAGAATGTGAACCATCTGAGGCCTTCTAATCATAAGAAATGTTCAAGGAACACCTACGAATAAGGCGCTGTGTTATTGTTTGGATCCAACCATGACGTCACAACTAATCGCGTTTATACGTTGTGCGGGACGAGGGGGGGGGGGGGGGGGGGGGGCGGCGGCGGCGGCAAGGGGAAGGTGCCGCGACGGTGGCGCGCCGACAACCGCCTGCATGCGCCGGAACCCATGAATAAGAGTGGGTATGGCGAGGGAAATCTGGTTATGAAAATTAATGACTCCACATTATTATTCGTTCAATCATACAGGACAACAACTGCTTGCCACCGTTTTTGCTCCACTTGCGCTCGGATAGCGATAGAGCGCCCGGATCCACGAGTCCACGACCCAGAACCATAGAGTACATAGAGTCGTAATGTAAGTGGAAGAGCTGGCGCCACTTTTAAGCATTTTCCATGCCCCGAATTCCGAGACTCCTGTGTGACGCCGGGTCACTTTTTCGATACATGATCGATTGTTTGCGATACACGGATACCCGGCCATCTGATGTAAACAAAGAAGATAGGAATCACCACGTATTCCATACCGCCATTTTGGATCGAACATGTATCGAAAAAGCATGAAAAAGTGACCCGAACTCGGCGCACACCGAGCTCGGAACTCGTCGAGCAGAACATGGCGCCAGATCTGCCATTTACATTACGACTCTATGTACTCTATGCCCAGAACCGGGGCCGCGCACCCCGCAACGCATGAACCCATTCCCTGAAACAGCCTCCGTCAGGGATGCGTGGGGTTGAGGTGGCGACTAGCGAGAGTTGGCAACACAGCGTTTCGTCCATTAAACCAGCGATTATTATTGAGACACGCCGCCTAACCCCAGGAATTAAAATTTATTTGTGATGTATTCTAACAGGGTGAACCAAAAAAGCCCTTTTTGGCCTTTTGGCTCACCTTCTTGGCCCATACTGTCATGCTAAAGAAGAACGCCGTATGAGCATTCGAGAGTTGCCAAATTTCTTTCGATAAAATGTTTATGTTTTAGGAAAGTTATGGATATTTTTCCTTAAAATTTTCAGAAACTTTAGGTGAAATAGTGGACAAAATTATCCGAAAAATTAGAAGAAAAATATTTACAAATTTTCCCGAAAATACGTGATCTACGGAAGGAAATTTGGCAACGCCTGAAGGTTCATACGGCGTTTTTCCTTAGCACGGCAGCATAGGGTTCTCGCCACTTATTAGGGTACTTAGTCGCCAAAAAATTTGGGGAGGGGTCATTCCATGCTAAATCAAACCAAAATTTGACCTGACCTCTACAGAATTGGATGCGTTTTGGTGAAAAATCGAATTTTTGGAATCAGCTCAATGAGGAGAGTGAATGTACCAAATTTCATCAAATTCTGAAGAGGTCAGGTCAAATTTTGGTTTGATTTAGCATGGAATGACCCGGAGATCTCGAGAGTCGTTTTCTTTGACCCAGGAGCACTCGAAATATTTCAAGTCTCTTCCTCAATTTTTCAGGAGTTACATGGATAATGCAGAGTGCTGGTGGTGCGGTACTTTTGGATCACCCTGTGGGTACAGGATGTGCAAAAAGTATGGATTGGTCGCTCTTACTGCAAACTGGGGCGCTCTGCAACACTTAACTGCCACTCGAATCTGCCAAGGTAGAGATTTGCGGAAGCTGGCATCTCTTCGTCTCTTTACGGATGCCACCTATCCACCTTTTAGCTGGACGCCTCTATCAGTGGCGAGGCATGAATGATCGATTACAAATATTTCTCCATTTGAGGCTAGGGTAAAGGATCTATCAATGAGGCTTTCGTTGTGAACAACCTATTGATCGATCATTTTCCATAGCTTAAAATGGTAGATCAATCAATATAGCAAAGGACGCCACACCACTGACCTCTACAACGCAACGCCTGCCTGGAGGGACCAATTTCAAAACCTTTGTCCGCAACCTGGTGTCAGTCATTCGCTTCACGTTCTCGAACTAGACCGACTATTTGGTCATCACACCATACACATCTCTTTTACCCCCATCTCTTGGAAATGTTCATTTCTGAAACATTCTTTTCTCAAGATTCCAGGCGATTCTTGGAGCACAGCGAACACTGTGCTGTAGCATTAGCAGGTCCCTTAGAAGATACTTACTGACCAATCATGTTAAAAGCTTTAAAAAATAAATTGGGCCCTTCCTAAATAAATTACCCACAAACTACCTGGTATCTGGAAATCATTGAAGTAGGTAAGTATTGGTAAGTAATTCTGTGGATGAGAAAATCGGAGAAATGAAAGCTTAAGATGACATGAAAAGATATGAAGACAGATACTGAATGAAAGTATTGAAAATTGGTTCCCAGCAGTTTGACCTCTTTTTTTACCAAGATAAGGCCATGTTTGATACCTAGCAAGGTCGAAACCTTAAACTAGCTTTTCCATCAAAACAGAGAAGCAGAACAATGTAACTCCATTTAAATATAAGTACATTGGATATTGAAAGTTAAGTACTTATACGACGGAAAACCACTAATTTGACTTGATACATTGATTATTCCATTCATTCGGTTGAGTGCATTTTCAGTGAGTGAGCTTTTTCTTGTAAGAGCTTCTCGTACCTAAATCCTTTATCAAGAGCAAAGAGATTTTATGTTTTCACCTAATTCTCCAAGAAGATTTCCTCACACAAATGATCCCTAGGCTTACTTTACATGTTCCGTACACAATCCTTTTGTTTCAATCTATGAAATGTTTTTAATAGATAATTGCAGTTCTTTAAGAGGCATCAGCAGATTAATTTTTTTTCATAGATTTTTTCAACATGCCTCTGGCAAGAAACTCATTTGAAGAAAATTCAGTGCGGACAAAGGAATTAGGCCTGTTCTCAGTGCCACTAACAGTTTGGTTCTTGTCAGAACTCATCAGACTGATGAGCATGGACAACCAGGTTCGACTTCAAGCCACATTGCGGTGGCGCTAAAAATAGGCTTGATTTCCTTGCCCACGATGGCTTCTCCTTAAATGAATTCCTCCCTTGTTTAATGAAAAAATAATGGATTGCTGATACTTCTAAAAAGACTTCAGTTGATATTGATTAATGGTCATCAACAAATTTCGGTTTTAAGGTTTTATATATATAATCGTACCCCTTTATGGAGGACGTTCCGTAAAAGGGTGGCGACATGCGGCAGGGTGTTAACAAAAAGATGTTGCGGTGTCAGTTGCCTGATAACCTCTGGGAGGAGAGGCATATGTGGCGTTTGGGTGTCGCAGAACGCCAGAGTGCGTTGTAGGAGTGACTTCATATACATATATAAACACAATACAAGGTGTCCAGCAATATTCTATTTCCCTTCTCCCTGACGTTTGGATTTTTTGCCGCTCAGCTAAATGTACCAGTGTGGGTAGGTGGGGGCTCGAATTTTCCCGGGAAAATTTCACAACAGACCAGGGGAGAGTGCGACAGGCTGGTTTCAAAGTTATTCAAAAAGTGTCAATCTGGTACAGAAATTCCCAACTCAAGTGGTTCCGCGGTTTCTTTCCTCGACTTCTTTCTGATCAATTTCACCTCCCTACCTTTCCAAGTCACTAGATATCCTGAATGGATGGCTGATGGAAAAGTGAAGAAATATAACATGTGACCAGATCGACTTCGATAGAATTTATTCCGTCCGAATCATGCCCTCAAGATAGGTTATCAATTACTAGGGGGCTACGCCCCCTGGCCGCTACGCGGCCCAACCCCCTGAAGGCGCTCCGCGCCATCAATGGGCCGCAAGCGGCCCTATTTTTACCCTCCTATCAGTGTTAGTTTTATTTTTCCCCTAAACAATTACGATATGAGGTATACTTTAATTTTAAACTTTACTTAAAATTACTTTAAAATTAAAAGGACGCGTTTTGGAATGACTGCTTGATGAAATATTGCAGTAAAACAATGAACAATGATAGTCAGGTAATAATTGAGCTCACACGAGTCGGCGATCGAACCCACACTGAGAGACCAAAGCGGGCGCATTCAACGTCTTAGACGACTCGGCCACCGCTGGACATCAAGTAACTGGTGCGAATCTTGTGTAGATAAGTGTAGAGCTGATGCGCAGGCTACACAGCTACTGCGCAACCTCCTCGACCACTGCGCATCCTCCCGCCCATAGCGGTAGCAGTACCGGAGCATTCTATAAACTCACTCACTTTTATAACGTGATTTTAAAAAAACCTGGGTCCTTTTTCCAAAATCTGATTAGAGCGGGCTCATCTAAGGCCTCTTACCTGTCGATTTACGCAAAAATCATGGAAATCGGCCCGGTAGAACGCTCAAACGAACTATGACAAAAAGTATAAATTTACATTGTTTAAATGGGAGAATTCGCAACTTTACCACGTAATATAAAAAAACCTGGGCCATATTTTGAAAATCTGAAAAGAGTTGGCTCATCTAGAGACAATTGCCCGTCGATAACCGCAAAAATCATGAAAATCGGCCCGGTAGAACGCTGGAACTAAGCGTTACCAGTTTCGCAAAATTAGGAGGTCTTGGAGCTTATAGTATAGATTGAGACTGACTCCTTGCTGGTGTTTTCTTTGATACCGAGAGGAAAATATTGACTAGAAACAATGGGAATGGGCATCAGCTTTGAATCACATCATCGATAGTGTATGAATTCAAATTTGATTAATCATGTAAAATTGCCTTTATACCTGGAACCCGGCTTCCAATGGTGCCTTTTCAAAAAAATTTTCTAACAGTAACAAATGAGGCAAATCAAAACATAAGTGCTTATCTCACTTGGATTCGGTTTCTTATTAAAAGGGACATAAATTATAGTCAAGTCAGTAATATCTGATTTTCTTGTTGTTGCAGTTGGACACCCTAGTGACTTCGTGAACAAGACTTGTTGTGCAGTAACAACTAACATATTTGGATTCACACAAATGTTTGAGGAACAGACCCAAGAATTGAACAGCGAAATGTGAGAGTGATGCAAATTTCCGATGGATTTTGTTTGGTCTGGAGAAATACAGAGAAAGTAGATGGCAAATAATAATAGATCCTACTTAATTATTCAAAGTAATGAAGCTTACCTTTAAGGGCTGGCAGTTGCTGAAGCTCCACATCAGCAGAGTTCCGGTACCTTGAGGATCCCTGGGATTTTTTTGTCTTTTTCTTGAGTGACCGCTTAGCAAATGGATCAATCCTATCAACGAAGGTACCGGAGGACATGATTTTATGACGAGGAAATGTCTAAAACTGACGCTGACCGTTTCATCGAAACATAGCCAATGATTCACTGCACAAGACACAGGTATTTTGCGAGAGAAATTCACTATATGCTGCGGAGGGTAATGTAATGCTCATTTTAAGATAAAAAACTGTCTGCAGGCAACTGAATTGCAATAAGTATCAAAATTTGGCTCTAGTCAGATCCGACCTCATGAGATATTTATTACTTTGCAATACTGCACACAAGGTATGCAGTAGATTGATTGAAACACTCCTCGTTATTGGAAACCGTAAGATATGAAACCGGCACTCCGGAAGATCAATGTTAGCTTGAAGACACAAGTGAGAACACAAGGGCTGCTAGCTTGGAACAGCTTGATTGAGACTGGTTGAAAATTTTCACAATCGAGTGTTACTTTCACAACGAACAAAACTCAAAACTATGAACAGATAAAATAAGTATAAAACATCGCAGGCAAATGACAGGGAGCTTTGTAACCTTGAGAATCTTGGAATATACTCGCAACACCAAAAAAGTATAATCTAACATTTGCCTGTAACTTGGAGATGATTCAAAGATTGTTGCCTTTAATTTTGCATGTCACAAAATTGAAAGGAACTCTCATCCAAGACTACAGCCAACAAATATTAACTTTGAGGCCTAAAAAATTAGGTTATAAATTGAAGAGGGCAAGCCCAGTAGGTATGAACACTGTAAGGCAGGGCCAATACCATTGACCCAGAGGGCGAGATTTTACTCAGTCAAATGAAAAATCAAGATGAAAGTGTTAAAAGAGAACTTTTACAAGCAAACAATTAAAATCACTGCGCTTCAGACCAGAAACTAAGGGTGATAATCTCGGCTCAATGGCCCTTAGAAAACTCACTTGAAAGCGAATTAAATTGCCAAACTCCAGAATACATCAGACTTCCAAAGGGGTTTAGGGTTAAGTTATGAATTTGCTACTGCATAATTAGTCTAAAACTGAGAATAGGTGATATGATAATGCTTCATGATGAGTTTCAGTCAGGGCTATCCTCACAACTGGAACTCATTCATCCCGACAATTTTCGGGGAAACGTACGACTTCGAAGCGTTGATGAGAGGGTGTAAGCGGGTTAGAACTGGGGAATTGAGCAAATTGAATTTAGATGATATTCGATGCCATGCATACTCAAAGATGTGCCGATACAGATTCAAGAGAAACACTCCTTCTTCGCCATTTGCCGCTGTTCTTCTCGGTATCCATTACAATCCCAACTGGTAATCACTACGCACTCGCGACGCACATTTCTAAAATCAATTAGAGGTCAAGAGGGGACCGAAGTGAATTATTATGAAAACAGTTACGCGATAGTACGGGAAAATACGTGAAAAACTGGGGCCATAACAAGCAGGGATAGAACACCGAGAATTCCGAAATATTCATGAAGCGCCTGTTCTCGTCGGCAACGAGACCTCAGCAAAAACTAGAATTTCCGAGTTCGGTACAAAGTTGCGCACCACTCACACACGCACACACTTGCAAACTCTCGTCATAAAAATGGCGAATTGCGCCATACACAAGCGCGCGTAGCGGCCGATGTACGCACCATCTTCGACATTGCCAACCTCTCAATGACTTGTGACCACTGATTCAAAGAATTTAAGTGCATTACCCGGAACAATAAATCTTTCCTAGGTTCTGCGGAGCACGAACTACTTCTTCTCATCTGTTGCGCATAAGGTACAAGTAAATTTAATGGAAATACAGCTCTAGATTAAATAATAATAGTGACTGCGAACAAGGGAGTGCTGACAGTGATGTTGGCAGCGCTGTAAAAGTAATTATTAAATATGAACGTTGCCATGTCGCATGAGAGAAGGCGGGCAAATCAAGCTTTTCGCACCCTTCCGAGATAATTAGGGGAATCAAAAAGAATGAATTGAATGGTTAAAGGCAAAAGGACAAAAAACAATCGTATAATAAACAGCTCGTAAAAAAAGAATGGGGTAATAGCATCTCTAATAATTGAAACTTTGCGCTCATAAGTTCGAAGTACCCATATTCTGAAGCCTGCTGGTAACATTGGGTACCTAGCATAGTGCAATGAGCACAATTTTTTCCCGAACCAAAGTATGAGACTATCGACAATAGATAATTATAACAGACGTATGTATGTATGTTTTCAATCCTTATATACTTATTTTTTTTTTTTGGTATGTTGTTTTTCTTACATACTTACCTCCCTTCATACTGACCTTCGAAGACGTTCGTCTGACAGCCTCCCCCCCCCCTCCAAAAACTCGGCGCTAAACTGTTTGTGGTTCCCAAGTTGCAGAGAGGAAAAAAATTAAAAAATTAAGCATTGGTAACAGACCAATATTTTATGTAATGGTGATACTTCAGAATTATTAGGTGAGCAAAAGAAAAAATGTTGATACCTATTATTAAGATCAGCGGGCCGATTATTGAAATTTTAAAGCAGCCCGATAAGACATCGAATTGCGATACTTATATTGCATGGTTAAGATAGGGCTATGTCTTGTCGTGTCGGGCCGACATAGTTTCAACAATCGGGCCGCAGATGGTTTCAGCACTAAGTACCCATATTAACAAATACAATTAAAAGTGACATGGTCCACAAATTCAAGACTAACATATACTTGCCTTTACCACTAGGTTCGCTTCAAATACTGACCTATGATTGCAGCTCAGACTGATTCGAAGTTAAAAGTCATTTAAAATCAGTAGTTTAATAATCGCAGTTTCTTGAAACAACCATAAGAAAAATTACTATTCACTCAAAGTTTAAAATAATTTTTCAGCCCCCTGAAAAAATTATTAGCTTTGAATCAAGTCGGATTAAACTACCTAAAGTAAAACCCCTCAACAGCATGCCTCAACATACCTCTGCATTGTAAATACTTCGTCAATTTTCATATATGAGTATTCATCCAATTGCTTGATAATCTATTTTTCACTCTTTTTTTAGAGTTTAAAATAGTCAAAAGAGACGAGTGAAAATCAATGCTGAAACTGAAAAACAAAAAAACCTTGTCAAAATTTTTTTCTCTAATTATTTTTCCTTTCTGACAAACACTAACAAAAATATTTGCATGAAAATTATTGAAGAAATTTTTGGATGGATCATAGTACACTGATGAGAACAACTTCAGTAGGTATCTATGAATTGATTGATAGTTTCTAAACTTTTTCTTCAAGAATCTGACGGCAAAACTATTCTGTAGAAAAAATTTTTTTTCTTAATATATTTGATACCAAAAAAAAAAGAAAAAAGAAAAAAGTTCAAAATAATACTGAAAATATGGCCTAATAAATAAATGTAGGTGAATACACGATTTACACATTTTCAAAGTGAGCTGATAATTTCTTCTGATCCGAGGAACTGAAAAAAGTAAAATGTGAAAGAATTATTCCCCAGAAAATTAGTTTATTTTAATTGATAATTGATCGTTCTGACCTACATAGATTTTTATTTGTTTTTTTTTTTCTCTCTCTTGGTGATAAGAAGTTTGAATTCACTGATTTGAAAGCAAACCACAAAACTAAACCGATTTCTCACTTTAAGAGACGATCTAGGACATTTTCAATATGTCTTTTATGTTCAGAAAAAACTGTTTGATAAAAAAATGTGTTACTCTGAGTAACATTCTTACCCTGCAAAATAGTCTGTTTGTAAGATGCCCAAAGATAAAGAAAAAAATTGAGGAGGGAAACTTCGACAAGCTGTACTGAGATGCATATCAATGGTAAATGCATATCAAATATGGGTAACCTAAGTAGAGTAACTTAAAAAGAGCGTCGGTGCTTGCTCGCAACGGCAAAAATGGAGAATCGGCTTGTCCTGATAGTTTAAAATTACAAGTATTTAAAAGGGCAATGCTGATGTTGACAGTATGGTTATGGTATTTGTAGGGTTTTAATTTTAATAGCATTTTGATGCTCTAATCTTCAGTTAATTAAAGTTACAGCTAGATTGTATCAATTAGTTTTAAGAAACGTACTTTAAAAAATCCAATGCTTTGCATAACGACGAGTTTCCGCTTGCTTCAAATCGCCTGACCTATCAGAAAATGGACTACTCAACTCCAATGGTTTCCCATACAGGATTCCAGAATGCATTTTAAGGACCTTTTATTTCTTGGTGGCCGGATGCTTTTCTTGACGGGAGTATCAGTCTCTCAGCTTTTATTCTAGATTACTCTAATTTTGGATAAATTGAAAATCTGACTATGGCCAACAATCAAGACGTTGCATTCGATGAAAAAACACACCAAAGAAAAAGTTGAGCCGGAAAATGGAATTTTTAGGCAGAGAGTCAACTAATCCAAGTTAGGGCAACACTTAAATTAGCTAAAACGGGGAGAAGACTATCTTTGTAGTTGGTCCACTATCACTGTAAGAAGAGTAAGCATCCAGTAAAAAATTACATTTTTCTACAATTACATTTCTTCTTACATTCTCCATATTAACCAATGTCATTTTTGCCAGAACTTTGAGGTGATGGTACAACCTCTAAAATTCTATTTTTGGGTTTAAATTGTTTTAAGTGTGTTTCTCCCATGAAATGGAACCAATTAATAGGGCTGTCATATAGTTGTCATGGCAATTCATGCCAAAGAAGCTGCATCATGAAGTGGGTACTTTTGATTTGACTGAAATTCATAACAAGGAAATTTGTGATTTAAAAAAATTAAAATATATAATGTATGTAACTAAACAAAAACAATAGGAACAAATACAAATCATAAGAAATTAGCGATTTAGAAAACTATGAAGTGAAGGGACCTTTTAAGAAATGAAAGGCTTTCAAGAGAGGAAGAGGGAGGCAAAAGAGTTCCCTGAGACCTTTTCAATCTTCTAGGTATATTATAAACTATAATAAAAATTATAATCACAAAATTTCTCCTCCTACTGCAAAAACATGGGAAATGAAGAACTTCATACCTCATGCCTGTGTGAATCAGTGACAAATAGTGAGTGGCAAACTCTGAAAAATACAATTCTTGTTTTACTTGGACATCCTCTAGAACCTAAACATGGTGAGAGGACTCTAAATTGTTTACAAACGATACAGAATCCCTCTCAATCAATTCCCAAAAAGGACAACGCAGTTCTTGCATGTGTAAGTGATTGGTGACATGAGTAAGTATATTGATATAAAATGGGAGCAACTTGATAATACCACAGGTTTCCTCTGAAATGAACTCTTGAGCTCGAAAAAAAGCTCTTGAAGTTGAGGCTGTAATGGAGAGATCCCATCTGACTCTGAGAGTCCACCAGCCACCTCTAGTACCTTTTTATCTAGTCGAATTGTCCAAGTACAAATAAGCCAGATCCAAGCCTCAAAGGCTGGAGACACAGCGACTCCGCTAATGTATTTGCTCTTTCTTTATGCATGAGGAGTTTGACTGGATGTAGAGGTGGTTTCTCAGCATAACAAGTGGGATCTCCCTCACTAAGGCCTCAACTTTGAGAGTTTTTTCTGAGCTTGGAAGTTTGTTTCAAAGAAAACCGGTGGCACCATCATGTTTCTTGTGAAATTTTTCATTAAGTAAGTATGAACTTGAATCTTAAATTCCTGATGCATGCAAGAGCTCTGTTATCATTTCAAAAAGAAGAAAAAAACTCCCTTCCAAAATCACAATTGTCTTCCTGAAGATTCTGTGATGTGTGAAACAGCGAGTTTTACATGAACAAATATCAAAAGAAACAATGAGCGGATACTTTCCAACTCATAATTGCCTTGCCTTAGGTTAGGTTTTGACTAAAAAATCTCCCTAATGAACTGTGAGGCAAAAAGAGTAAACAGAGACTTCTAAACTTCTGACAAGATAATTTTGCCATTCATTTTCAGCCTGTAAGCCTTTCAGTTTGTAAAAAGGACAGGAAAAAGTAACTGTGGAAGCAGACAAATTTCTACTTCATGCTGTTCAAAAACCTCAGCACACACAATTAATTTTATCAAATATTTGTTTAAAAAAATGTTCGAATGAAGCTTTGATCAATTAGAAAACAGGATTAGCAAATAGTGATGTATAGAGTGAAACTTAAAAGGAAGGATGACCTTAGCTAAATATAACCAGAGTGAAAGTAAATGAGAGCAGAGAGTTTTCAAATGAGAGACTGTACAAAATTTTAAATTACTGAAAAAAGGATAGAAGATTTCCAAATCAGAAAAAGAAGGAAAAACACTCACTGGTTGGTGGTTAGTATTCTTTTTTAAAATGAAGCTCTAATTTTTGACAAACAACTAGTGCACGGAAAAATTTTGAATGTGAATTTTTGAATTTTTTTCTGCATCCATTCATTATGTTTATCATTCATTCACTATGAATTGATATGACATATGAATTAAAACTTGACTTGATTATTTTCGATTTAAGAATTATGGTAAATGGCAATCGAAAAATATTGAGAAATCCTTATCATATAATATGTAAAGAGAAGATACAGGATAAATGATAAAAATATTTTAGATACGTATATTCTTCATGATAGTAAAAGGTACCGGAGTGTCAAATCATAAGAATTAATTTTACCGCTTCAACACTTACAGCGGAATGAATGAGTTCAATGCATTGCATTGTAATTTACATGAAACTGAGGGTAAATTGAATAGTACTCGAATAAACAGAAAATACTTGCTAGAGTGAACAGGCTTGTTTGCTATGTATTATATTGTACGGTGGATATTCCTCGCTTTTTTGCTGATAATTATGGTACACTTTAAGTATAATAACTGAAATTCTAAGGTCTCCAGGCCGGTTGAGCTGGAAAAAAAACCAAAAAAAAAAAAAAAAATCAAAAGTTGAACTCAAAGAAAGTTTACCTTGTAAAAAAATAATGAAATAAAAGAAGGAGAGAAAGAAAAAAAGTAGTAGTAAATAAAAAAAAAGAAAGCTAAAAGGCAAATGAAAATGAAGACTTTCAGCATATATACATAAATAGGGAGCAAAATAGAGATAAATATAAATATAGTCATACAATAATTATTCTTGCAAACATAAAGTTGAACAGAAGAAAAAAATCCAGCAACCATAAATTTTGATTAGTCGAACTGAACCCAAAATTGCACATTGAACAAATCCAATGCATTATTAATATTATCTTGAAGAAATACAGATCATAGAAATTTTGCTGTTGTTTCAGGAACATACCAATCACGATTCCTGTCAAAAAGAGCTGGTAACAAATAGTAAAGTTTTTAAAAGTTCTTGTGGGCTTCAATAGAATACACCATAGGGATGCTGGTTTAAGTTTCAAAAGTAAACTCTTTGAGTAAGGAGCCTACTTATAAGACCATAGCTTTATCACGAAGCGGAGACCGAAAGATTTGTCAGTTAATGCTTTAGAATAAACTGATCAAGTTGCTAGAGTTAGGGCTAAAAGGAAAACAGACTGGGTATCAATGAAAAGAGGGAATTTATTGCAATTGAGACATATTACACATGTTATTACTTAGTTGAAATCAGTAAGAAAATGTTTTATATCAACCTAATACTATAGATGTATCGATTATAGACACTTTCCCTAAGAAGCTTCATACTAACTTTCATCTGAGGTCTTTTACAATTAATAAGGCATCATGTTTGATGAGAATGTCACATGCAGAGAGCATTGCTTCAATAGAACTGAGACATAAAAAAATTGAGCAACACAAACAATAATATTTCTGATAGTGCTAAAACAGTTGTTTTATGCAATGTCATTAACAAATAGAAGGAGAAGGGAGGGGAAGACAAGGAGGGGGAGAGAGAGAAAGATAGAAAGAAAAAAAATTTAACCAATGAAACAAAAATAAATTTTCTTAACCTAACATAGTCACGGATCCACTTAAGACAGTGATGTTGTAAATCAGGCACTTGAGAGTCTGGATTACCAAAAGCTTTGATTACCATGTCTCTCCTCTACTCGTAATTTCAGAGGAAATTTCATTTTTGGACATCAAATTCAAAAAGAGATCCTTAACATAAAAATCAATACTTGGAAAAAAGTTTTGCACAATCTTTCCCTTAAGGAATGTAGAGTGAGAATGCACTTTTTAATGAGATTAATTAACACACCTGTCATGGTTACATATTGATGGTGAAAGTACCAGATCACATATCTCGTTTGCAGAGTTTAAAAATTTCCCCTCCCATTTTATTTTCTTAAAAGAGAACAAATAAATATTATTCGTTGAAATTTTCACTGAGTTTTCTTTGAACAGAGATGAAAAATCACGTAAGTTTTCAAGAACTTACATTAAGTAATTTTCCATTTAAAAAATAAAGTAAGGCAATAAGTATACAACATCGCAAACCGAGATATCTGCTCTGGTAGTTTCACCGTCAATATACTACTTCCAGCCTCTAGATAATACCACAAGGAAGTGAAAAAGAGTCCAATTTCAATCCTTTAATACAGGGTTGCCAAAGAATTTGGAGGATGAATCTCCCTGATTTTCCTGAGACACTTCGGTAAAATTCCCTGACAATTGAAGAATTGCTAAATTGTTAAAAAGATATGATTTGGAATAGTTTTCAGGCAAAAGTTGTTGTTCAAAACGTCAAACCCATTCTAGAGCGCAGATACAGAGGACTTGACAATTTTACCCGGAGACTCCCTTGTTTTCCCGGTATTCCCTGACTGTGGCAACCCTGTTTAAAGTTAGTTCGCACCTCCGTTCGGTGGAACAAGTCTATGCAGTAGCAATGCAAATATGCTGCAAAGACGCATTCAAAATGAGAAGGGGAGGCATTTTGAAAATCTGGCTTCAGTAACACCAAGCTGAAACATGGTGCTGAAATATGATCGAAGTTTTACACGTGGATATGAGGAGTCAAAAGACAACAAGAGGACTGAAAATCTTCGGTTTAAGATCCCATCAACTGTCTGAGGAGAAAGGCCTCAGCCCCTTGACTCTACAAGACCACTGTCTGAAGGTGTGATCAACAATTGGAACATAAAAAATTACAAAATCAGGTTGCCTTCCATGTATTATTTGAAACATGTATGTTACATAATGAGATGGTTATAAACAACAAAGATCATTCAATTAAAATTAAGAGGTAGGAGCAGTGTGCTAGTACAAGACAGAAATTGACGGAAGCTGTAGCCTGGCACCTTGCTTATTCACTAACGAATAACAAATAGTATCACAGTTAAAAAAGCCCTGAGAGAGTCTGCTGAGTCAATAGTAGTCTTCAGGCCAATCATCGACATCATCATCATCGATGAAACTGTCTGCATCTGAATCATCATCGAGTTCTTCGAAGTCATAGTCGAAATCATTCTCGAAATGGAAAACATCTATAAAATATTATAAAATAACAAGTTTCAGAACACTTGAATTTCACCCAAAATGTAAAAATAAAACAAGCATGGTAGCGAAAAATGACAAACATGAAAAAAAAAAAAAATTCTGGGAGAGGATTAGCATTAGGGTGGGTTGAAAAAGAATTTGTTCTCAGAAAGCTTTTAAGGTACCTAATATATTTTCTTATATTTTTCCTTCTCCTTTTCGGAAACTGATTAAAACGCAATTAATGCTTTTTTTTTTTACCAAAAATGTTCATTTCCCTCTTTATATGCCATTAAAAACAAAGCTTTGTGTGAAGACAAGAAGTGGTATAAAGTTGATGATAAACGAAATTTACAAAGGAATGTAAAATGATGATGATTGTTCAAAATGCAACATAAGATATTCTTCAGTTGACGATTTTGGGTCCAAATTTTTGGAGGATTTAGATGAAGTCCTTAGTTTTCTTCAAAGAAATACTCCAATAAATGGGCAAATTGGGGTGGGGGGGGGGGGGTGTGAGTCTAGGGTGAGAGGGATTTCTTACCCCCACTCCAATATACAGAGAGCAAACTAGAAAACATATTGTTCTCCTCATCACTGGCTTTAAAACTTCCATGAAGGAGCAAGGAAGGTCTCCTTTTGCTGGACCATAGCCTACCATAAGGGAGTATCAATTCCTTAAAATAGTTAACTGATGCCAAAAATCAAAATTCAGAACCTCAGGAAATTAAAATTATTCATTGTGCTTTTTCATGGGCTTGGATCGAACGGTAAAGAAAGTTTTGGCCTTTAGCCAGTTAGTGAAACAGTGAGAGTGATTGAGAAATTAGATATTTTTATCACAAAAACTTGAGTCCAGTAGGTAAATTAAATTCTTAAATATTCAAAGTAATGAGGAAACTTTCAGATGCGCTCCGCTGGGTCTGTTCCCGACTTGTTCTGGGGGAAGAACATAGAGTACAATAGAGTCGCAATGTACTGGAGCGCCGATAAAGTCAATCCATGAACGGGCCTTTCCGAGCCGCTTGTGCTCCGAAAAGTGTGAACCAAGTGTGAACCCAACAGCACTTATTATCACGGTGGCTTATGGAGAAATCAAGAACTGCTTGTGTTTTTTCGAAATTTTTTAATTCAATCAGCATTAATTTTTGCAAATTTTGCTATTAACAGGTAGTCGAAGCCATAGTGAATCCATTAATGTATCATAATCCTGAATAATATTCAATAAGGAACGTAAATTAAGACTTAAACCAAGTGTGAACCGACCGGCATTTCTTATCACGGCGGCTTACGGGAAAAGCAAAGACTGCTTGTGTTTTTTCGACATTTTTTAATTCAATCGATATTAATTTGTGCAAATTTTGCCATAATTAGATATTCAAAGCCATAATGAATCCATTAATGTATGTTACTCCTGGATAATATTCATATAGGAATTTAATTTCTGACTTATACCAAGTGTGAACCAACCGGCAATTTTTAACACGGTGGCTTATGGAGAAATCAACGACTGCTTGTGTTTTTTCGACTTTTTTCAATTCCATCGATATTAATTTGTGCAAAATTTGCTTAAAATAGATATTCAAAGCCATAATGAATCCATTAATGTATGTTACTCCTGGATAATATTCATATATGGACTCAATTTCAGACTTATTGCCGGCCTACTTGGCTGGTTCAATGTGTGTGGACCTGACAGAGACGTTCTGCTGTGGCGGAGCCGAGTCGGGAGTGGATAGTGCTGAGCGCATGCGTCATCGCTTGTCGCCGCACACTAGTCTCCGGAGTACTGGACAAAACAGCCTCCAAAAGTGGCTTCATCGGTGCACCAGTACATTGCGACTCTATTGTACTCTATGGGGAAGAATGAGTACACTAGGGCAAAGACATAAATGATGTTGAAAAGTCACCTTGGTTTCACAATTCCATATGAAACTTAAAATAGCTGCTGTCATGTAACACAGGTCTTTAAATGAAAAGAAACAACAAAAGTACTTCTGCTCATTTACTTTAATGAGATGAAAATTTTAAAGTAGGAGTTTAAGCCACTACACAAGTAACGTTAAAATTGGTAAATAATTGAAAAACTTGAAACCCTTCATTTGCACAAATCGATTAAATTGCATGAATCAACAAATCAAAAGACTTATGCAAGCGAGTGGTTCCAAGTTTTTAAATTTTTCACCAAAACTTTTAACTTGGGAAACAGGGATGGAGAGATGTCAGATGTCATCTTTGTCATGTTTTGTTCTTTTTTTTTCCTTCTTCAATAAAAAACTGCAACTTTTTTTAAATTTACAAGGGATCACTACCCAAGGAGAACGTCATTGACCGATGACCACTCTGAAAGTGAATGAAAATTAGGGAAACAGTAGGAGAAAATTCAATCCAAAATTTTAGGGGGTTAAACTTTTTTGGTGCAATGTGGACGAATCATCATCATTTTTACTGTAAAAGAAAAAGGATATCTCAAGTAAGAGACAAAAAAGTTGAAATTCGACCCACTCTAATATGCACGAACATGGGTTTTCTGAAAAGTGATGTAACTGGTTCTTAAACAAGTGAATAAAAAAAAAAAAAACCTGAAAAATGTTTTTTGGTTTGACTTCAGAATAATGTATATGTTTTCCGACTCGAACAAGGACACCACTAGGAAACGTTCCTTTCAGAATAAACATGATTCCATAATACTATGTTTTCCTACAAAATTAATCCCACTACATTAGGCAGAAAGAAATTAAGTTACATCATACATTACCAAATTTCATAAAAGGTATAAAGGTATAAAAGGTATAAATATGATATATTTTTACATGTCTTCAATCTTTTGGGATGAACCATCAGTTCTAATAAAAAAGTGCATTTTAAGTCCGAGTTATTGTACGATCTTGAACAATTAGGGCGATTCAGATTCACTAGATTTTCATCCATTAGATTAGAGTATTGGTAAATTGAGTTTATTGAAATGAAAGCAAAAAAAACCAAATCTAAGGTTACTTAAAAGGAGCTAATTTTAATTGACCAATAGTTGAAGAGGAGTATTGGATGAAAAATACCTATTTTCCAGTTGATCTTTGGTAATATTTTCCTGAAACACCTTGAACACTGTGACCCTGCTGTCATGGAAAAAATGATTTCTTAGCTTGAAAAAATTGTGGATCCACTGAAACTGGCCGCTCATGTGTGCAGAAAATGAATATACCTAATTTTTGGGAGAAGCGTCCATATACTAGAAGCACCATGTAAGGTTACAATATGAAATTCAACCACAGTTCATCCTGTAACCAGTCTTTGGCAGAGAGTAAAGTTACGTGTTAAAAGAAATGATCCAGCATTTTCCATTTGGAACAGATGCTTGAAATATTTCGAAAACTAAGAAAAAAACGTTGAAAGAATACGCTTCTATAAAATTTCAAAATATAAATGGTTTTTCAGTTCCTAAAATAATCAAGTAAATATCTGAACGCAAAATAGAAATTGTTCGGGCGTTTTTTTTCTCGACATACTAACTCACAATCACTGGAGTTCCTATTAAATATATGGAAATTAGCTAAGCTGCAGTTACATTTTCCTTTGGAGTCCTACCCTTGAAATATTTCTCCAGATTATCGATGGATCCATCACTTATTTTGACTCATTATATGGTATTAAAGTCCAAAGAACATAAAAGAGACTATTAGTACTTCTCGTAGTTTTTTTTTTATCTACCAAATTTTCTGATTTTAATCCAGTTTTGGTTCATTTTAAAGGTACTCCTCACTAAACTTCATTTTGCTGATATGAGTGTTCATATTCTTCCCTTATTACTCATTTTCCATTGCAGGAAGACCCTGATGAAGATCCTGCTGAAGTTCAGCCTCTGTTATCAAGGTAATTTTTTGTTTGTGGTTAATCCTGGATGAACATGTAATCATGCACATGCTATGAAGCACAAGATGCAATTGTAAGACAATGATGGAACATATATGCGAGAAAAATAATATACCAAACAAAATTAAGGAAAGGATAAGAAGAAACAAAGAACAAGAAAACATGAAATTACAGAGGACAAGTCAGGGAAACAACTTGGACTAAAGGCTCCATGGGGGCCGTCTGTAGCACATTTCAGCTATTTTAGAGACCCAGGTCCTCATAAGGCCTGGATACACGCTCAAATTTCCATCAATTTCCGATTAAATGGTGACTGGTGCTCATCATCTATCATCAAATTTTTGCAGCCTGCAACGATTTGACCGCCATTTTTGTCATCATTTTGATAGAAAATTGACGGTTTGAGCTTGTATCCAGGCCTATAGGAACCGCAGCTACGGATTCGGATTAGCAGGACATCGGGCACTTTTGAGGTGCATGCGATAAGTCTCGGAGCAGTTAGCCAGAGGTGAGGAGCAACATGGCCGCTGGCATGTGAATCTACCACTTCCGCAATATCAAAGTTTGAATATGTTCAAACCCTGTGGAGCAACGGCCAACCTTTAAGAGTTGTGAATAGAGTTGTTTAGCCCTTCTATAACCCCATTTACCCACAGGTATGTGGGATTCTGATTCGATATGGCCCATACATAAGAGAAGTTTTGGAGTGGTGTTCCTGCTGTCATCCCCTATTCCCCCTTGTTCAGTTTCTTCATATTCCTCCCCTGCTTTGCTGTAGATAGGTGATTGTAGTTTGATGGTGTTTTGTCAATAATGATGGATGTCTAGGACCAACAGTAAGGGGAGGTTCTTCCTGAATATGTTGGTGTCATTCTTGTATCTTCTAAGTTTGAGAGGACAAATGGTACCAGACTCTCTGGCTAATGCCAGAGAATCGCCTTTCTCTCCTACTACTATGGTAAAGTAAAGACAGACTTTTTTGACCCTCTTCGAGAGCGTTACAGGAATGTTTAAATTTTAGTAACACTTTGGACATTTTGATAGCTTCGGCTATTGAGTTTTGTTGGTACTTGGATGTCTTTGTTCCAAAAATAAAGGAAGGCTATGCTGATATAGGAAAGTTTTCAATACAGTATCTTCCATCATAATGGGTACAATACAAACGCCTTCTAGCTTCAGAGAGGGTGCGATTTTGTAAAACTTGCTTTATTTCAAAAACAAATTCTAATGTCAAATTAGTTTTTCTCCTGCCAATATACTCTCAGATACCTCTATTCAGACAAGTCTATTGGCATGAAACTGAGATGCCGATTACTCGGATTGTTCATTTTTCCGGTTATGCTAAATTATTACCTTTTGTTGATTTTTCTTTGTAGTGTTGTAATTGGTTTTAGGCTATTTTGAACTTTAGTCAATTGTCATCATGAGACGGTTTCACATGATGACTACGGGTCTGCGCGAATTCTTTTTTCTTTGTATGCTCCTTGGAACAAGATATCACAAGGGAGATCTTTCCATTTAACAAAAAAAAGGTTAAGGCCCGATGTCTCCTTAAAGGGCCCCCTGACAATTTTAGAGGGGCCAAAAAGAAGCTCCCTTTGACCTAGGAGCATCCCTCAGGTTTCGAATCTTTATTTCAACTTGGTAAAAAATTAGCAGGGGAGGACACTTTTCTAACACCTTGTTAAGCAAATTCAAAACAATGAAGGGACTTTTTTGTGCATGCTTTAGACTCCTGATGAAATTTACCCTGCACCTGCATACTATTTGAAAGGTGTAGGGGATAAAAAATGTGTAAGAAGCAGAAAATGAAAAGAGTTTACAATTGAATTCATGCACTGACCTGGTGGTTGTGGAAACGGAGGAGGGGCTCTGTGTTGGGGCCTCGCTGCAGCGCGAGCCTGGTTGGCATGTTCTTGGAGCAATAAATGGGGAGGAATAATCGGTGCAGGAGGTTTGAGATCCACTGGCGGTAGGTTATCTCTAGGGACATCTACAGGTATCACCCGGTTTAAAACGAGGCCTCGTTGTTGCGCACGATGGGCTGGTACTGCTGCCTTCTTTTTATAGGCATTTTCTGGTAAAACTAAAGTGGGATCAACTTTTAACTTCAAACCTGGATTTTCTTTTATAAGTTTATTTTTGACAGCCTCAGCAGTGAGCCGAACAGCATCCACATGAAGCAGGTCATTGTCTGACCACAAGGGACACCTGAAAGCAGAGAGAGCAATGATATTAGGCTTAAGTTAAACAAGCTAGCTTAAGGTTTAAGATTTAATCAAAATTAGATTCAAATATGCACAAAGAAGCAGCCAGGCAAGTGTGCTAATAATGTGATTGTTTCACTGTAGATTGTTCAGTAGAATACTTCAAAACAAAGCTTTCATACGAATTTATAGCTTTGCGGCAAAATGATCATCATACTTTGCTAAATAAGTTTATAAAAGTTGACTTTGATCCTATGTTATCTTCCGTCTCCACAAAGGCCTTAATAAAATTTCCTGAGCACTTACAAAGAAATCGTTATTATTTATTGATTTGTTGAGTTACAGGCTTTCAGGCTAAAATTCGAACTGTTTTGAAGATAGCATATTGATGGTGACCCTACTCAATGGGTCACTAAACCATGAACGAATTTTGACTTGCGAATATAGTTTTCTGAAGGAAAATGACGCGTAGAACACGATGCGCACATTAAAAACGCGAACAAGTAACTCAATAACCGAGAAATGCGCAGTTCAAATCGCTCAACTTATACGCAAATTTAAAACGCCCCGATTTCGCGCCGCGCCGAATGATGTCATCCGGCACCAATCAGAAGCGGGCACGGGTTTCCACGACTTCCGTCAAATGTCTACCTACTCTTCGTACATGAAAACAATACTAAAGTAGAAATTATATCTTTTGAATTCAAGACTTGAATCTCATTCATATGTTAGCTGTAATAAACGAGCAAAAATTCCATATTGAAACACGTTTTATTTTAACAAACATCAGAGGAAAATGAGAGAAGATTGCGATATGACTACCGCAGTGCGTCAACACCGTCAGTTTCCCGCCATTTGGGTGCGTTTGAAATGTCTTGCAGTTTTTAGATTTTTCAAAAGCGGGTTTCTCCGCGATTTCGGCTCCATAAAAATGCGGAAAAATCACCACGTTATCTACTCACATTGTACTTTCAGAATATTCAATAAAATAAACAAGGTTTAGTGACCCATTGTTGGTAGTTTCTTGGACCGGAAGGAAATGGAAAAAAGGGACGAAATTGAAATGATCACATAGTCAAATAGGAGCAAAAAGATAGTCGCAGTTACCATCCAGCGACAGAATGCTTCACGGCTAAAAGCATTACCATGGAAACTGACAAATTTGCTTTCTTGTTCGGCTGGGTTTATTTTCCAGTGTTATTGTAGATTACACTGAGACAACTCCTCTCCCCCCCCCCCCCACCACCACCACATATTTACAAATTGCATGAGGCGGTTCTTTGTTCGACTCCAGATTAATCGTAAATTGCTCCAAAAGCTGTCCATTAGACTCGACCATGGACATGACTGCCAGCGGGAAGATAAAAACAAATTTTACCGCTTGCCAGGGTAACAATTTTCCATCTTACATTTAGTTGCCAGGTGTAAATTACGAGAATGTTGCCTGTTTTAATCAACTGTATAAATATTTAATGTAGTCACTGTTTCTTTAGGTATTTCTGGTCTAGAACAACAACCAATAGTTTCACAGGGTCAACATTAACACATTAATTTTACGAAGTTAAAACACAGTAAATTTTGGACCAAATGAGCTTGAATCGGTCTCCTTGGACGGATTAATGACCTTCAACTTAGCACTAACTGCACCTCCCTAAAGTGTTTCATTCTTCCAAAAACCAGACATTTTTAAGACCTCCAGGGTGCCCTCCGTAATTGAAGCATTTCAGTTCGATTATAGAGGATACACTCCTTTGTTGTTTATTTTTTACAATTTTAGAATGATGAATAAAATATTGTTGATAATTGGTGCGGTAGAATAATTTTTATCTACTGGAGGGTAGTTTACCTTTAATTTCGTCAAGTTAAAAAATAATAAACTCACACCATCTCTGAAAATATCCAGAATGTTGTTTGGCTCAGAGAGGGGATTTTCACGTTTTATAGAATGTATTTTTCATGAATACTCGAAGCATGTATTCTTTAAATATAATACAGAACTTTGATGAGACATTTTATAACAAGAAGGTAATATAGTGCTGGGTCAAAATTATTTTTATATTCTGTATATATATTACGCTGGTTAAGTCCCCACCATTCTGGCCAGAAGTTATCTGGAGGAATCTCATCACTTTTTTGGAGAATTATTTATGACAAAATACAACTTCAACTTCTGCCCTCATTTTAGAACACGAGTCTTCAATTGACACCTTAAATCACGAAAGGCATTCTTCTGATTTTGAGCAGCGAATCGCCTGATAGGCGATGTCGACGCCTGGCGAAAGTAACGTTTAACACAGGCTCTCATGACAATGGAGATGTTGCATATGTGAGGAATTTGCGATTTGACAATTGATTCTTATGTACAAGTTTGCAAGAAACACAATGGTGCCACTGGTTTTCTCTGAAATCAACTCCCAAGCTCAATAAAAGCTCTCAAGTTGAGGCCAAAATGGAAGGGATATCTCACGCTATCCTGAGAGTCCATCTCTACATCAAGACAAACTCTCCATGCAAAGATAGGGAGCAAATACATTGACAGGGCTGCCACCTTATTTGGGGACTATAAAACTGAAATCACGGCAACTCTGTCAATGCATTTGATCCCTATCTTTGCATGGAGAGTTTGTCTTGATGTAGAGGAGGACTCTCGGGATAGCGTGGGATATCCCCTCCATTTTGGCCTCAACTTGAGAGCTTTTTTGAGCTTGAGAGTTGATTTTAAGGAAAACCAATGGTGTCATTGTGTTTCTTGCAAACTTTTACATTAGAATCAATTGTCAAATCGCAAATCCCTCACACATGCGACATCTCCATTGGCGTTGAGCGCTACCGACCCACGCCGATAAGCATTTGGAGGAAATTCTGGCTTAAGGTAAGCTTGGACTTCTGTGGATAATTACCCATGGCTGATCTGACTCCTCCCCCTTACTTAATTGGAATTAGCGTAGACATTTTTAGATAATGTAGAAAAAATTGGTTCTGTTTAAGGTATCACTAATGGGTTCAACTTGCTTTAAGTATATGTTAAATTAATCAGTATTAATTATTAAAAATAAAAACTGGTACTATAATAAAAAAGGGAATAACATTTACATTAGAAAAAATATCATTTAGAAGCTAATTTCTTCAGCCATCTGTATGGATAAATTTGTTGTTGATTCACTTCGCATGAATTTTATGCAGTTTTCAGGAGAAAAAAGTATTTTCTTTCCTCTAGTAATAGGGCATTTTGTCTTACAGGAGGTAGTGATAGGAGGTACTATGACAAGGTGAGGTAGTGACATTTTAATTTACTCTCCCCCTACACGGCATCTTTTGAGTTCCTTTCTTCTTTCCTACGGGTCTTACGTCACTTATGGTCAGGCCAAAGTCAAGACTCGTTTAAAAGCATGAATGTGAGATGGTTTCTGGGAAATTTTATACTGTTCATGATTTGCTGCCGGAAAAAATGGTTAGCTTTAATGACATTAAAGAAAATAAAAGAAAAGAAAAGAAAACATATCACTTACTTATCTACTCTGTCACCACCATCACCGTTAAAATGTGAATAATCGGTCACTGGTTGCCGACAAATGTAGCAGCTCAATTTACCACAATGACCACATGTCATTTTATTACAACCATCTTCTTTGATAAATTTAGCTTTACAGTTGTAGCATTCTCTGAAAAAATTACAATCCACATTACATTGATGTCCGCTCACAGATGGATACAGGCAAAATTATAATTCGCTCAAAACAATCAAAAAAGTTATTCAAATTCATGAGTTTAGGAGTGCAAAAATGATTGATAGACAGGACGATGAAATGATTGATAGATTGAATGATTAAATAACAGGATTGCAAAAAAGTTTAGAAAATGAAATTCCCTGATAATTTCCTGATTTCTCTGTCACATTTTGAAAGAATTTCCTGACAATTAAGGATATGCAAGATCGTTATTAAGACATAATTTGAACTAGTTTTCTCACATAATTACTTGCTTGAAACATTAAACCCATTTTAGAAACCAAATAAAATTGACTTGACAATTTTCCCCCATTAGTGGGCCCAAAAACTGGAAAATATCATAAGAATCGTGCACTTCTGGAAGAAAGCATGAAATTTTCAGGGATTCATCTCTACCCTATAGACATTCGATTTAGAAATAGACCCCAAAAATCTGAGCTCCCAGGGGGGCCCCGAAATTTTGAATTTTGAATAACCTCTGAGCAGTCAATGTTAGTGTAATTTTTTTACAAGGCAATGGGAAATTTTATTAGGAACAAAATTGGTTCTTATGAATTTTTCTGTAGGATCGATATTTAGGGCGTGAAACGGGAGAAACCATCGGAGGACGGGGAGTCGGCTGTTCTGAGGCAAATCTGCGCGCTGCACTGCCTGCCTTGGGAAGCGCACGGCGCGCGGCGGTGCAGCATACAATGTTACCAATGAAACAACTGCTTGTCTTTTTTCATCTCTAAGATGAGCAGTTTTAAAAATAATTATTAATATAATGTATTAACTAAATACCTTTAAAATAGGGCTTAACTCTTGTAGGTTACATATGTATACAGGCGAGCGCACGGCAACAGTAGGGGTTAAAAGCTGAAGTTTTGGATTGTTTTGTTGAGTGGATTTGTTGAGGTTTATTAGACCATACGTGATAACTGTATCAGACATCAATCGAACGGAATAAAATCTGACGTGCAGTTGTCTTAAGGGGGAGAGGGGGGGCTAAGAGTCACAAATCTTCCTTGTAGACTACGATAACCAGAAAAAATTATTTTAAAGTGTTCTTTTTCTTGTTTTTCACCGGAGCTGCGTCACCAGAATGGTATCTAAACATGCTTACATACTCGAAAGTTCTCAGGAGACGGCTTCCAGACTTTTAAGACAAGGAACCCAATTTTGTAAAAAATGAGGATATTAAAAAAAGAAAAATGGATGTGACCATATCTCAAACATCAAGACGACATCCTCGGTGCTAATTTTGCAGTGCAGGGTTACAATCTTGCCTCTATAAAGTGAGGAAGAGGGGGGGCGGGGGGCAGCTCCTGCTAGCCTATATCACCCTTAAATCATTTGGGCGGCTTCGGCACCGGTGCCTTCCGAGGTTTCAACATTGGTTGATACTGTTGAAGAACAATTGGTCAAGTTTTTGTTTTACTTATAGCACGTATTATATTGGATTATGACGAAAAAGGGAGACACAGTTTTTCCTGTTTCGCGCCTCAAATATTGATCCTACAGAAAAATTCATTAGAACCAATTTTGTTCCTAATAAAATTCCTCATCCTCCTGGTGTAACAAAATTACACTAACATTGACTGCTCAGAGGTTATTCAAAATTTAAAATTTGGGGGCCCCTCTACGGGTTCAGATTTTTGGGATCTATGTCTAAATCGAATGTCTACAGGGTAGAGATGAATCCCTGAAAATTTCATGCTTTCATCCAGAAAAGCATGATTGTTACACTCATCGACCCCACAACAACACATTTGTCATTTTCCCTGACATTTCCAGGTTTTCCCTGGCTTTTAAAATTCCCTGATATTTCCTCGTTTTCCTGGTATGTATTTCCTGACTTTGGCAACTCTGCAATAAGAATTGCAACGAATGAGACGTGAATCTCAGGATGAGAAAAATAAATCATGACCTGAAAGAAGGAGATATTAAAAAGTTCAGGTTGCTATGTCCCATGAGTATTTGTTTTAATGATGGCCGCATTTATAATCAAAGGCTTTTTCCTGGTCTTAAAAGAAAGAGTAACAGTAAGAAACTGTCAGAAAACGAAATAAGGATGAAAATACTTCAGTTATATTATATTTTCCTTCACCATGCAGGGAAAAATAGATCTTAGAAATTATATTAGCTGTAGCGTTCTCATAGATTTCTTTCCCCGAGTTCCAGTGTTCCTAAAAGATTACAAATCTTTTAATTCCTCAGATCCTTTTATTATTTTGAGGTCCAAAAATAAACAAACTGTGAACATTTATCAGACACATTTAAGTCCTAAATGAAAAGCCTTGATCAGAAGCAAACACAATAAGCAAAGAGCTTCACAGGGTTGAAATTATTTTGACAAATTGCTGAAAAATTTAAATCAATTTACCTAGCTAATGCTTCGGTCATTTTCTCTTCTATTAATAGCCTTGCCTTCACGTCGGCGTCCCTTTCAACTTCATCACACCGAAGTGGAATGTGAGATTCCAGATTGCACAGCCTACAAGACTCTTTCATACAATCTGTATTCTGGCACTTGAATATTTTATCTTCTGGTGGTGGAATACTAGCGAATTCACAGAACGGACAAGAAACCAGTCCTTCAATACCGGCTGCTTTGATTTCCTCCGTTTGCTTAATTTTTACAAATTTTGAAAAAGCATTTGGTGCTAGGACTTTCTGTAAGTAAAAGCAGAATAATGAAATAAAAATTAATACGTACAATTAATAAAAGGAACATATGAATGAGAAAAAAAGAAAGAAAAAACAATTATGGTGAACACTTGGGACTGACATGATAGTGACATTAAAATGACGTGATGGATATCCATTTGTACAGTGCAAATCTGGAGTATACAATATAAACTTTAAAAATGAATTCCGTGTCCTCAAAAAAAAAGGGGGGGGGGGATTTGTGGTCCCATGCTAGGGGTAATTGCAAAAAATGGGCAACATAGATTCGTATAGATATACGTGCTGTTTTAAAAGCTCATAATGTTGAGGAGGTTATAGAGAACATTCTATCAAAGAAGAGCAAAATTCAGCCACTGCGGTTCCTTTGGTTTTCCAAGCAAAATCCTTTCCTGACATTAATAATAAAACAATCTTAAATAAAAATAATTAAATTGAAAAAACGCTCATCTGCATGTTCAAGATACTACATACTTTGCTTGTGTAACAATGTCACTTTGTAATACATAGATGACAAGCTATGTGCTGACATAATTCCTGTCTTGATCCCTACTTGGCCACTTCCCAATGTGAGTTAAAGCATCATGATGCAAGATATGCGACATAAATGCATTGAATGATGCGACAATTGCATTGTTCTTGACTTTGCACTGTCCTGACAAAAGCAAATTTTATAACATTTTACAGTTTCCTGATTTTTTCTGACACAAGACACAGTAGTAATGAACAGTGATTAACAAGTTAACATGTTGACAGGTAAATGGGAATAGTCCTGGGAGTAACTCTGAAAAGAATCAGGTGACAAGGAATTGTATATTAAATATAAAAGGGTCATCCAGAAAATAAGTTCACCTCCTCTCCAAAACCATGCTAGATGAAGAAAATCTGTAAAAAGAGTTAAAAAGCCACGCTTCTCAGCTTTTTGACGCGCCATGAACTTTTAAATTTTGTTCAATAAAGCTGTAATAGAGGAGGTTTCTGAACACACCTACTTTCCAAGCAGGTTCAAAATTTCATGGTGTCATCAGCAAGTGAGCTGCTTTGTCTACCACTTATAGAGTAAGAAAGTGACTTAGAGATGGTTGAAAATCACGTAATACATACGGAAAGGCGTTTATTAGGTAGAAAATAGCAAGATTGACATGTTTATTCAATATCAGTTGCATCGGAGCAAAAGTCAACCGAATTGTCAACGTTGACTCATACTTTCTGACTGAATTGTTCACAAGCCTTCACATTATCCCGCCTTAACAAGAGGAAATGTCAAAGAATTCAAAAATGCATCATTTGGAAAAATATGCAGCCTTTACAACAACTTTAATGTAAATAATCCTGAATTTGAACAGCTACGGCCACCTTTCTTGGCGAGACAAAGAATAATAGTGGGAAATTCTCACACCAAAACCAAATTCAGCAGCGCAACTCGATGATTTTTTAAGTACAACTTAACCTTTCTATGTACTGCGGGTCAAACTCACTAATTATTGAAGTAAAGGCAATCAATCTTGTAATTTCCTAGTCTTTAGTTTCTTAGTTTGTAGAAACATGTACTTTCTCAGGTTTTACATGAAATTCAAGCATTACCAAGTCACTCTCCTGCCATAAGCAACCGACGCATCAGCTTCCTTGCAGGTGACACTCCGTAAAATTTTTGGACCCACGCGGAGAGGAGATGAGCTCAGAAAAATCCACTTTCCAAGAGTTCTATTGAACCAAATTTATAAATCTATAGCACGTTCAGAGCTGAAAGTAGCGGCTTTTCATTGATTCTCTCTATCTATCTTAGTTTAGGAGATTTTAAACAGGTAAACTTTCTTCCTGGACCACCCTCATAAAATAAAAGGATTGATACACTTCATAATAAAAGAGCTAACCTGCAAGTCTTTCAATGAGAATTCAGCCTCACAACTTCCTTCCATGCATTCGACTTTAGCTTTTCTCTCCCCAAGTTTAATCTCTCCACTCCTGGAAGCAAACAGTGAGAAAACAGCATTTTATCATACTATCAGGACAATTTTCAAGACACAGAATATGTATCGAGGGCATCATGAAAGATAAAATGGCTTTGATTTTTTTTGTTGGTAAAACTAGAGTCCCTTTACCCTGAGAGTGAAGACAAGGCGAATCCATTTCTGATTGGTTCCTGTATTTTAGGCCTTCACAGTGTCACAAACAGGAATAAAGATTTCAGTTTCACCAATTGCAAAGATTATAAACTGAAATGGACCGGAAATAGGAGGTATGGCAAGGAGCAAATGAAATGAAAGTGGGAACGAAGACAGGAATTCGGGAATGGGTTGATCAAAGATTACAGCTAACGTCCGATTTGTGTGATCTTTTTTCCCGTTTGTGACATTCACCAGCTGCGGTGTCTCAACTCTCTCTATAAAAGGCCTCTAGGTAAAACTAGTGATGATCAGAAAAATCAATATACACTATTCAATTTAGTATACTCTTAGCTCTAATTGAATTCCTTTTGTTTAAAGTTGGAGCTCTGGGTTAACACCCAAAAGGTCGATTTTGCTCCATTACCGCTAGTCTTGCCACAAAGTCTAAACGCTCAGCATCACTACCAACAAAGTGATAAATGGAGGTGAATTTCAGCACAAAGTTACAGGTTCATTGTGAGGATGTCTACAGATTTGTCAGGAAGAAATTCCCTGACTTTTCACATTGAAAATTCGGGTATATGGAACTGAAAATGAAACATTTTTGGCACTTATCTCACTAAAAATGACAAAAGCAAGTGACCCTCTTTACTGCAGATATTAATCATTCAATTAAATTTACTTGCAATTGCTTATTAAAATTTGATCTTCCGCATACAGTTCGAAATGTAAATCCATGCATTGGACCCCAAACCATCTTTGACCTATACAATAGCTAATTCCGCTCATTTGTCCGAACTTTGTACTGTAAAAAATAAAAATAAACCAGATTGAGCCTCAATTTAATTGTGTATACAGCATGATGCTTTTTTAGGGATAAGTTTCAATTCTGTATAATTCCGGAGTTATCCCTGAATTCCCTGGCCTATTGAAATTCCTGGTTTTTCAGATCCATGGACACCCCAGTGTTATGATACTTACATTTGCACCTGAAAGAAAAAACAGTTACTTTTCTTGTCTGAGAGGTTTCTTTATGCAAGAAACAAATGTTTTAGTTATGACGATATAGCTGTTGGAACACATTGCTTTCTATTAGGAAGTCCCCCAATCGCTTTCTGTTAGGAAGTCCCCCAATCATCTCCAAGCTCAAACATTACTTTTCAGACCATTCTTCTCCTGACTGCAGACACTTCATGGGTTACAAATGGACAATAGCAAAATTGAAAGAGTTAACATAAATTGATTCTAAGATAAGTCAACTGGGTGTCAAGAAGAAGGGAATCACAAGTTCTCACATTACTATTCTTCTTTTTTTTCTACTTCTTCTTTTGTTTAGGATGTAAACCTTGTTTCTCCATACATTACCATATCAGGCACGTATTCAAGGGATAAAATTAATAAAAATTTGTTTCCCTCCGAACGGACAGTAGTCAGCTCATACACCAATTTATAAAATTTTTGAAACTTTACTGCAGTTATGTCAAAAAGCAATTTTTTAAGGCGTACAGGTATGTATCGGTTTCATGATGTTAAAACTCTTCTTTTAGTTTTAAATCCATTTTATTTCATCATAATTTTCCGCAGCCCAATTTTTATGCACCAGTATCCAGCAGTAAGACAAAACGCAAAGTTGGAGGAAAATTACTGCCTACGGTAATTTGATATTGCATCTGAAATATCCCAGGCTTACATCAGTTTTGAGAAAAACTATGACAGTTCTTTCATTTTGATTCCTCTCATGCATTAGATTAAAAAAGTGAATGAAAAAATGGCTCATGGCTAACTTAAATTTAAGAATGGAAAGATCTACAGTAAAATAGAATTAGCTTGTCACCGAGAAATTATTTAGCTTTTAGGGTGATCCAAAAGAATCGCACCATCAGCACTAGGCATCACCCCTGTAATGTTTTGACGAATTGAGATGGACTTGAAAATTTCAGAGTGTATCTAGGTCAAAGAAGACACCTTTAGGAAACCCCCAAATCTTTAAGGGGATCACCTTCAGAAGGGGAAAGAAACCTAGGAGGTTGGTGTGGGACTTTCGAAATACCCTGTATGATAATAAATATGCTCGGAACGATGTAAGCTCTGCATAATTTTAATTAAGACTTGGCAGAGTAACTCACCGTCTTACACACTCGCTGCAAAAAACGTGCCCTTCAGGACATGTTATGACATCATCTTTCATTACTTCATCCTCAAAGCAGCAACTGCAAGTGAAGAGCTCATTGTTTTCTTTAGCCTGTAAATTAAATTTTTGATTAATTCATCTTGACTAAAAAGAAAATGGCAAACAGAGATGAAGGTAATGAAAGTTTACATGTTGTTATAGAGAACAAACATGACACCACGCTAGCAGCATTTAATTCCAGACCTTGATATTGCAAATTCATGAAAAACCATCTAACATCATTGAATTTTTTTTTTAAAACCCTAAATAAAAACCTGGCGATCAAAATCTTTGAGGATGTTTACAAAAATAGCCCTTGTCAATAGATATGTACTCCTCGTTCGCCACAAGATCTGGAATGCACTAACTTCTGGTGGTGGGTCAGATATCCCAATTATTGGTCAGGATACAATTTTCCTAGGTATCCGTCGCGCGATTGCTGTCTTGTATTCGGACTGAGAAAATTCAAAGAAATTCTCCTCTTTTTTGATTTTTTGAGACTCCTCTTCATCATTCAATATGAGTGTTGAGAGAATATACAAATTAATTCTTTAGGGAAAGTTTTTGTGTAAATTTGGAAAGTCAACAGTGATCAAAAAACTTTTCGACAAATTTCTGGGGATGAACACCCAAAGACTACATAACGTGTTCCATTAGCAAAATTCAGACCACCTGTATATAAAATATTACACTTTGGTTGGGAGTTTGGTGGCCCTAAAGTCGAGAATTTTTCCAGCTATCAAATGCCAGGCCCTCAGACTTGTCTTGATGTCGCAGGAATGATTTAAGTTGAGCCTGTATGCAGGTGCTAACAAATTTAGAGGCTTACCTTCCGAAAAGCTTCTTCTCTGTCTTTCTTTTTTTGCTCGATATAGTCCTTGATTTGTTGTTTATGATTTATATACGAAATCTATAGGCAAGAAAAAGAAAATGGACAAAGATAGAATTAGAAGTTTTGTCACAAAGCTACAGGCAGCAGATTAGCTATCTAGATTGTTTTCTCTGTTAAAGCTTCAAAAGCTTCGGAGTTAGAAATCTCAGCTTCTTAGTTGAAAGCTGTCCACATTTTAAACCATTTTTGAAGGCATAGATATTCAAGTACATACGTTCAAAGATTATTTGAGCAGATATTGAAGTATTAATCGAATGTTGCTGATACAACTGATTCTCTGGAAATTTCAACAGATTTTAAAATATCATTTTTTTGCGTTCCTTACATTTTAATTTTTTTTTTTTTTTAAATTTATGATCCAAATACAATCTTTAATGACTGGAGGTGAACATTAATGAGCGCAGATTTTAAGCAAAATAAGACAGTCCCTTTGGGGCAAATACTTCCTAAGATATGGTCATTCAAAGAGGCTGATTTCCCGGAAAAGGGGCAATTTTCTCGTTTTCAAAATATGTTCAGATTTGAATGGAGTGCCAAAATGTTAAAAAAAAACGAACAAAATTAATTATACTTTATGCAGGCAGTGAGGGAACCGAATTTCATCTAATTCTGAGTAAGTACCTAAGTCAGCAACATCCCTTCCTTGGCCTGACTTGGTATGGCATGATCCCGAATGTTTTTTTTCTTCTTTTTTTTTCTTTTTTAAAAAGCCACATTGAAGACAAAAGGCTAGATTGAACGAAAAAAATTGTAGAACATTTTCACTTACTTCCTGAAGAAAATTTACATCTGTTTTGGGTGGCCATCTGCACTCTCCTGCGCTTCTCTTGGTTGCTCGCCTAGGACCATTGTAACTATCAAGTTGCAAGCAAGTTCGAGTAAGGTTTGAATTAGCTGCCTTATAATATTTTGCAATGTCTATTGCTCGCAGAAGTTTATACCTGTTGGCAATCCATGGAGTGGAAAAGAATTAATTTTGGGCAAAACAAATGAATACAGTTGAATTCTGGAGGATCGGAAGTAATATGCTGGGATGTGGTGTCAAAGGATTGGTGCGACTTTTCCAAAATCTACATACATAATGTGACTGTTGAGCTGTTTTTAGTCCAATGGCAGTCATGGTTAATAAAACAATTTAAATCAATATCCTAATGAAAATTGAATTTGTGAAGTTCATAACATTTTTCACGTTTTACATGACTGGGGAAAAGACAAAACTTAGCATTACAACCCTTTCATAAAGCAGTTCTTCCAGTTTCTGACTAGTATTACTGAAAAGTACTAAATATTACTAATGTAAGTCACACAGTTTAGGTTTTCTCAATTTTTCTCTATTCTACTGAAATTCTTAAAGATTTCTTTGATTGCTTTTGTAAATTAAACAAGTCAATTGCTCTTCACAGTCTCAATGGACCACTAGACAAGGTACGAATTTAAGCCATCTGATACATGTTTCTTAACCAGAATTTCACGTAGAACACCATTAGCGCAACGAATATTACAGAAACTAACTCCTAACGAAGATTTCAACATTTTTATTTCACATTGGTTACGAGGAATTTGAACTGCCCGCTCACAAGAAACTCAAAGCTCTACTCGAGTCAAATCGCGCACTACAACGGTTTCAGCAAGCTTCTCCATCGAGCAATGTTCATTTCCCATTATATGTTGTTAAAACCACAAGAAATTTGCTATAGCTGAGCCAAACCGTCAAGATTGAGGTTTCAAGATTTTTATATTGCAGAGACTATCATGATGAAAGTTTAGGGCGCGATGTGAAACACGTAGAGCATTGAGTTTTCATGAGCGGGCGGTTTGAATTCACGCATCATGAATCATTAAATATCTTCGTAAGGAGTTGATTTCGGTAACTTTTGCTATGCGCATCGTATTTTACGTGAAATTTTGGTTGAGAAACATGTATCAGAATGCTGAAATTCGTACCTAGTCTAGTGGTCCATTGGAGCTAGTAAAATCAGTAAAACCTTTCAGTGTTTTGAAATCTTAGGAGAGCCCATAAATATATTTGATTATTTGATGATAAAAACAAATTTGTAAAGACTAAAGCAGGCTCCAGATGTCCATGTTAATTTGCTCAATTGTAAATGTAAAATAAAAGAAAACAAAAACCAAAACACTTTTTCTCAAGATCTTTGTGCTTTTCAAGGTTTTCGCTGCTAACTTAAATTAGCTGTTTTTCTGATTTTTTCATTTCCTTGGAGTCTAGGTTTTTGAAGTCCGCTCTTTTGGAATACAAACTTTGGGACAAATTTTGTTCAACTTTATCAATGCTTCCATTTTTCTAATATAGGACACCGCATACAATATCAAGAAATTCAGCACCGGCTAAATTTTGAGATTTAATGAGATCATGTTCTTTACAATCTTCGGATTAAGAGGAGCTTTTAAAATCAGACTCTCTGATACCTCCACAGAATCAGGACTGAAAATAGTATTTTTCAGCAGTTACACGCACATTATAGAGTGGGAAATGCAGTTGATCAAGAGCAAGCACCCTTCTTCCTAGTCTCCTGCTGGCCGGGAAGATAATGCGACGTGACAACTCAGTTCAGAACAAAAGACTCCGCATCTACAACTCAGTGGTAGTGCCACTTCTCCATATGCTGATATGCTGACACACGTCAAATTAACGAAAAAAGCATTTTACAAACCGAATTTTCTTAAGATTGGCACATAAAAAGTTAGATTTTAAAAGCTCATTGTGTTCAGGAGGTCGTAAGGCACATCATACCTTCAAATATTGAAAAGCCAAGGCTGAATATCTTGGTATTGCGTACCGTCTTTTCATTTACTTCCTTCATTCATCAGAATCTTGGACAAGAATCTAAGATAATTCCAGGTTAAAAGGTTAAAAAGTTTCCTTCGATTTAATGACTTAGGCACAAAAAATTGCTTCCTTCCTAAATCACTGGGATCTTGTGAATTACTATCTTAAGTTTCCCTTATTTGAAAAGAATGATACAAGAAGGGAGAAAGTGTCCACTGAATGTGAATGGAACAGTTTTTCAGCTAACTTGAATTTTGCAAAAAGATAAACAGTGCGCATGGACTGAGTGGCTGTCCTAACTATCTGAGCCCCCCTTATCAAGACCCAGAATGGAGAATCCTGCAATCCTACATTTTATAGATGCCTGTTTCATGATTCCCCAACTTCTCAATTTTTGAACATTCAATTTCTTCGACTTGTTAATGACATGAGGTGTAATGATGTTTTACATGAGAAATTTTCACTCCAAATTCTTGCGAAATGCAAAAATATGTAATTTGCATATTTGATTCTAGGAGGGAAAATTTCTTAGGTTTGAACCAAACCCTGATTATTCAACAGTTCAGTGAAATTTCCTGATTTTATAGAGTATTCCAGCAGAGCTGAAGATATTGACATTTTGTGACTGTAAAAAGGACAAAGTAAACATTTTACTAACCTATCTTTGAGAAACGTTAGAGAAAGTTCATGATGAGAACTGGCCTTCTTATTTAGAAAATAATCCTCGGGATCGGGGAAAACTTCCAAGAATCCAGCAATGGTGAAAAGATCTGTGTAAGCTTGGATTGCCTTTTCAGTCTCTTTCCTTCTTTCATAATCCTGAATTGTTGGATAATTTTTTCTTGTTAATAATTCATCCACAAACGCACTGTAAATTTCATCATTGGTAAGTTCTTTGCATTTGTTTTCCAAAAATTCCGGATCAACATTAGGAATGATGGCGATAATGTTCTGGTACTTCTCATTGAGAGACAAATCTTTTGCAGGTTTGTCCTCGAATCGGGGCAAGGTTCTTTTGGGATAAGATTCATCTCTTATTACAGTTTCGATGAGAGTTTGAAGGATTTCATCTTTATTGGGAAATTTCTTTTTGTCATTTGCGCTCTTGCACAGATTACGGAGATAATCAGTATCAGCTTCTGGAAATATTTCCATCAGGTTTGCCAAATACATGGGCATAGGTTCAGTGGCCTTTTTAGGGGATGATGAGTGAGTTTTACTACTTGTTTGATTAGTTCGACGAGATGATCCACAGGAGCCGCTCGTTGATGGTTTATTTTGTATCACTTCCATTCTGCTGAAGGAGGGGCCACTTGTTGACGGTTCACAAGGTATCACTTCTATTTCACTAGAGGTGGTGGCTGGTATAGGTTTTTTGACATTTTTTGTTGGTTCGATTTGCTTTTTTAATTCTTCATCTGTCATGATGATCTTTTCTGGCGAACAAGCAACAGCAACAACTTCATCAATAACAGCCAGTTCCTCCGAAGTGGGCTGAAAATTCCCCTGCCATGGATTTGAAATAGATGTTGATGCTTGTGAAGTTGAAGGATTCGTTCGTTGAGATGATGTTAGGTTCTTTACTAAAAATGAATCTAAAAAGTTATCAAACTCTTCTAACTCCGTTGAATTGTTATTGCAGCTTAATGAGCTTGACCCAGATGTTTCGGTGCTAGATGGCTTTTTCAAACGTTTGAAAAAGCTATCACCGCCGGTGAATGTACCAATTTTGTCAAAATTGCCACTGAGACCAACTAATTTAGTAACGGAGTCACTTGATGATGCTGATGGAAGCGAGCTTTGGGGAGCACACAGGCTCCTGTCTACAGAGTTGACAAGTTGTGAGGTGACCTCCTCAACTTTGGAAAAATCACAGTCTTCATATTCATCATATTCATCAAAAGATTGAGCATCAAAGGGTAAGCTGACTTGTTCTGGTTTTTCAGAAATGTTTTGATGTAGTGGTGAAATTATGCCTGTTTTCAAATCTTCATTTGCCAAATCAGTTGCAGTTTTAAGTACTTTTTCAGTTAGTTTTTTCTCCTTAAATTCATATTCATGTACATTATTTTTCAATTTATCTAAACGCGTTTTCAATTTCTCCAGGCCGTAATTTAAAGAGCTCAAATGATCACCATTTATTTTGGGTGTTGGTAAGGGCTCTTTACTATTCAAAAACTCTTCTATGTCAGAAATGTTAATGACAGGATCGGTTGAATCGTATGAAGTGGAGGCAAGCGGCACTTCTGGCGAGTTTTCAGACTTGAATAAGTTATTTTTACGATGATCACATAGAAAAGGGTTTTCTTCGGGATTTGTAGATTTTAATATTTTACATGGTGATGGTTGATCTTGATCGAATAAGTTTAAGATCCCTTTGGTATCTTTCGATGCCGAAGTCTCTCCAGTCAAATCAACACTAAGGGCAGTTTTTTGAGCTTTAGATTTTGATGTTTTATCTGGCGAGTTCTTTTCAAACGTTATTTCCACATCAGGTGGCTCATCTATTATTCTGTTTATAGCTAGATTCACTCGATCATTATCATTATCATAATCTAATAAAATATTTGCGATTAAATTGGGGTTGTACGGCAGTCCAAGTAAATCGAGGTGTGTCTTGACTTGGTCCACGTCTTCTAACAAGTTGGAGAAACTTGTCTCCTGCGAAGTTGGTGAAATTGGCATTGCCTAGAAAATAGAAGGGATAAAAAAGGAATCAATAACATGTATTAAGTACAATTCATGTCAAATAGAAAAAAAATGAGTTCACACTTAAAATTATTTGAGAATGGACCTTTGAGGAAGGTACAAATTCAAGCGTTCTGATATACAGGTTTTCTCTTCAAAATTTCATATGGAACACGATATAGACATTTGAAATTACTAATATTAATTCCTGACCAAGATTTTAATGCTTTTACTTAACAGTGGTTACAAAAAATTTGAATTTCACTCTGAAAAAAATACCAGATCCTACATGAATCAAATTGCTCATTACAACAAGTTTTGGCAGGTTTTTTAATTCAGCCATGCTCCTTCCTCCTCCTGTGTCACTCACGGTCAAAATAATATGCTACAGCTCACGCAAAGCGCCAGGATTGGCACCATATTTTCACACTGCAGAAGATTATAGTTCATTTGATGAGCAGTTCAATCATTTTCGTTGCACAAATTATGTTTAGCGTGAAATTATGATGAGAGAGCATGTGTCACACTGCTTGAATTCTCACCTTATGTAGTAGTCCACTGATTTCAACGTATTGAGTAGTTTCATTTCTTTCATAAATTATAAATAGGGCCATTCCAGAGAAGGCTGAACTTGGTCAGAAAACTGTTTTTTTAAATTTTCTCAGAAATAGGTACTTATAGGCAGAATTTAGCCACAAACATAAGACTTAATTGTAAGTATCCAAAAAGTCTTAAAAATTTCTGACACACCCATCACAGCATTTTAATCTGAATTTTGAGCAATAGAGATCATGATCATGATACAGAAAAGCTGGGATATAGATGAAACTCCTTGAGTAGGCTTACAACTTTTCGGCGAAAATTGGCCTACGTATGAAATACTGCAAATATCTTAGGAGTGATGGACGTGATAGATGTACAACTGGTTCTGCATTATAAATTTAAAGAGTGATATATTTTGATAAAAGAACTTACCTAGGATAGTATCTAGACTTCATCAGTTTTGAGAATTTCATCAATTTTTATTAGTGAAAATTCTGATAGAAATATTGAGATAGGTGTGACCTAAAATGGAGCCATTAGATATAAAGCAACCCCACTATTGGCCCAACTGATGATTGAACAAACTGGGTCATTCCATGCCAAATCAAAATTTGACCTGACATCTTTAGAATTTGATGAAATTTGGTACACTCACTCTACTCATTGAGCTGATTCCAAAAATCTGATTTTTTAATGTTTTTGTCCATTGGTTGAACTTTTGTTGAGCTTTAAAGTTCGAGTAAAATAACGGAGGTTATCCCCTTCAATTGCCTGTATTTTCGGAGCCGTTTATTCGATTTTAACCGTTCTGGTGCCGATTGAAAGCTTTTGAAACGGGTTTTCCACGTATGTACACCAAATTTGAATACAACTTTATAAGTTTTTTTAGTAAAAATTTTAAAGTCTAAAATTAAAGTATCGCCATAAGGGGCGCACAGAATCCTACGATTTATTTTTCAGAGGTATGTCATACCTGTGTATACACACTTGCCGTAAATCAAAGTGAAGACTTGGTGGAGTCAATAGATATGGCAGAAAAAGCTGCATTTTTTCCGGTGCGCTAGCGCAATGGGTGACGAAAGCGGTTCCGAGCCGCTGGTGTTCCAAGAACCCGTGTAGATACTGGGAACTTCTGGGAATGATTCTCGAAACGCCGCAGCTCCGAGCCGCTTTCATCACCCATTGCGCTAGCGCACCGGAAAAAATGCAGCTTTTTTGGCCATATCTATTGACTCCACCAAGTCTCCACTTTGATTTACGGCAAGTCGTATGTATACACAGGTATGACGTACCTCTGAAAAATAAATGGTAGGATTCTATGCGTCCCTTATGGCGATACTTCAATTTTAGACTTTAAAATTTTTATTAAAACAACTTATAAAGATGTATTCAAATTTGGTGTACATACGTGGAAAACCCGTTTCAAAAGCTTTCAATCGGCACCAGAACGGTTAAAATCGAATAAACGGCTCCGAAAATACAGGCAATTGAAGGGGATAACCTCCGTTATTTTACTGGAACTTTACAGCTCAACAAAAGTTCAACCAATAAACAAGAACATTAAAAAATCAGATTTTTGAAAAACAGCTCAATGAGTAGAGTGAGTGTACCAAATTTCATCAAATTCTAAAGGTGTCGGGTCAAATTTTAATTTGATTTGGCATGGAATGACCCAACTTTGACATTTTGCAGCTAAATATTCATTATCTTTAATTGAACGCTTTGATACATACCATTGGTTCTTTATTCATTCTGATTAGTAAGTACTCTGGAACAGAAAAATTTTTTTTTTTTAAAATTTAAGAATTTATCAACAAGAAATTAAAAAAACACTTCAGCATTTCCAGGTGGTTTTATTTAGTTAAAAATTAACTCGCCACAATGTTATTGGATGTTGCTCAAATTCAGAAGTCCTAAAATGGCGAATATCTTGGAAACCGCTCGTGGGATCTCTTTCGGCCCAAGAGAACTTTTGATCAGAATGACTAGCTGAGCAACATATTCAAGTTTCATCAGATTGTAGAGAGAGCCATTTCCCATAAGGACTGTGAGGGGTTCTTTATAAATAGTTCTCTTCCTATTTTTCATAGAATTTTGTTTTTTATTTTATCTAAAAAGTATGAAATTTTCAAGAAAAAACATTCATAACTTTCTTCAAAACTAAATATATTCTGAGAAGAAATTTGGTATCATTCGAATGCTCATGTGGCGTTTATACTCAGCTAGGCAGCTAAGCAACGTATTTTCTTTTCAAAGTTGCACGAGGAATACGAATCACACAATGGGTAATCTGGAAATCAATTCCTAAACACGATTTGAATGTTTACAATTTATTGGTTAAATGGCAAAAACGCAAATGACATCATTTGTGTCATCAAACTTTCATTCAATCTAAGTTTAAAATACTTGTTAATAACTCATTCAGAAGCTTACTTCCTAACTTCCTGTTACCTACTGTACTGTTCCTGTCCTTGTTTTCTAAATAAAATTTTGAAGAGAAAAAAAATGATGCTTATTTCCAGTTTGGGCCTTGTCTAGTGATTAAGTACGGATAGTGATTGTCAGTTAAAGAATGATCACAATATTTGACCTGATTCAAATTCAATTGTTTCCATGAATGGATGCATCTCGCAAAAGGGGGACGCTTGACTTTGTACCTCCGCTTTAGTGATTGTATAAACATAAACACATTTATTTTGTCATAAGTAAAAATTAGGGCCAATTGTAATTATCGGTAGCTATAACAAAAGCTTGATAAAATTCAACTGTAGTAATGAAAAAAGTTTGAATTTAGAGATTTTGATTGGAGGCTCTAAGGATACTTAAATGTTAAAAATACCCAAATATAGAGGCATCATAAAATTTCAAGTCTTATAATCAATTACACTGGACTGTATTGGAAAATCTACTTTTTCCTGCTCATTATGGTAAAATACATAATTTTACTGCAATAAAGAACTACAATTTCTGAGAAAATTGAATCCTCAATGGCTACCAGCGGTGACAATCTCAGCATTTCGAGACACACAGCCTCTGCGGTTTTACATGAGTTTTGAGTTCTGTAAGTTGGCCCACGCGTCATCGCAATGACTGGAGATACCTTGGTTCGATTTCCTTGAGTTTCGACTCAGGGTGATCACCTGCACATTGGACAGGAGTTTCCATCCCTAAGGTCCAGTGTCAATAGTGCTTGGAAAGATTCCACTGAGTTATGCTTTTTGTGTCTGCTTCGGCCTTTGTTATAGAGTCTGTATTGCAGCTCTGAGTTTTGAAATTTAGTTTAAACTTATAAAAAGATCCAAACAAACCGAGTTAGGAGTTCAGTCATTTTCTCGATAGAGCTATGCTACACAAATTGTAGCAGTTCAAGTCCCAGTGACCTAACACCCTTTTTACTCCTGACTACTACAGCAGTTAGGTACATTTTCTTCATACTTCTTAATTTGTTTATAACTCCTGCAAAATAATGATCTTAGGGTAGTACTATGTCTTTCCCTGGCAGAAGCAATCTTCGAAATAACCCCTCAAGAACATCGAGACATGGACACTGTCTTACTCTTGTCAGGCTGTCTCAATTCACCAGAATGATCCTGATGTTTCCCCCAAAAGTTCTTGCATGGGTTTCATAATTGAGAAGAGGTTCAGTGAGCACTCATAAATTAGATTTAACGCACATCAACGGTGAAATTGCATGAAAGCATTTACTACACTTCAGACTTCCCAAATAGTCTTTTCTTCTTTTCAAAATAGGAACATTCCAGACGTAATTTTTGGAAAAATTAGTTTATTTTCCTTTGCTAAGTGAAGAATATTCAGCCAAAATGTCAAGTCATGATGTTCGTTCAGTCTCCTTTAAAAAAATGAAGAAAACGCGGAGATTTTGAAACACCGCAATCAAAATACACACTTATGCAATTTCATTGTTGATAATTCATTACAAATAAATTTCCATTAAAAATATGATTGAGTGTGAACAAAGCGCCTTGTCTAGAAGGTTCAGCAGTGGTTTGCAGGGTGTCTACTAAAACTGGCTGACCGAGAATCAGAACTTTTAAAGTGCTTTTTCAGTACATTCCCAAGAAATTCAGTATCTCCTCAACAGAAAAATTCTGTACTTTTCCAGAACCTCCGATCAGTGAAATTCAAAAAGTTTCAAAATTTAAATTTCTCGCATGAATTGCCACAAAAATGACAAAGAAATGAAAAACATGCTAGACCTTCTTTCAGAATTTCCGCTCTTTTCAGTACTTCCAGACTGCCCTTGAAAAATCAGTACTACATATATCCGGACTTTCCGGAAATTCCGGACTAACGGACACCCTGGATTTGGCTAGATTTGTGATCCTGAGCCTTCGGCACTCCTGATGTGATGTTGACAGTGATAGTGGCCGCGCAATGGCTTTTGATTCATGGGTGCAGAAAATAATTCCACTTACCAGGGGTCTGGGAGGGTATGGAATTCTCTTGGACATGTTAGAATTTTTGGTTCTCCAGCTTATGCCCTGATTCCTTCTCAGAAACGTAAGAAGTTGGATAGACACAGCATAAAGCTTCTTTTAGTTGGTTATCAAGGTAATAGAAACTATCGTCTGTTTAATCCTGAAACAAAAAGCATTACCATATGCAGACATGTTGTGTTCAATGAGGAAGATGACCTTAGTCATACTGACAAGTCTATCGATCAACCTCTCAATATACTGCTTGATGCTAATAGTGAAAGTGAAGTTAAGGAGGAAACAACCTTCGATTGCTCTTGTGATGCTGACTCACAGGTACAAAACAACTCTTCCGCACATGAACAACAATACCAGTCTAGTAATGATGACTCAATTATCGACAACGATCCACCTCTTTCCTCACGTGATGCAAGTTCAACAGAAGAAATCTCAGATGACCAAGACCCAAATTCTACGGCTAGAAAAAGTTCAAGAAAGAAGACTGTTCCAGTTAAATTTCAAGACTACATTCTCAATTTTTCTGAAGCTTTGTCAGTACAGGTGGACAACTGTCCTAAAACGTATTCTGAAGCGATGCAATGCGGCTGGCAGGATGCAATCAATGACGAACTTCAGGCACTTCAAACGAACAAGACATGGGAACTCGTTGATCGTCCTGTTGGAAAGAAGGTCATAGATAGTAAGTGGGTGTTCACAGAAAAAGAAGTCAATGGTCATCAGGTAAAGAAGGCTCGTCTCGTTGCAAGGGGTTTTCAGCAAGGTGAGGTAGATGATACTTATGCTCCTGTTGCGAGGATGGTAACCATAAGAACTCTTTTTGCTATAGCCCTTGAAAAGAATCTCCAAGTGATATATATGGATGTAAAAACCGCATTTTTGCATGCAGACTTGCATGATGAAATTTACATGAAGCTCCCAGAAGGGACGCCCGAAGCAATAACTGGTATTAATAATTCTAAAGTTTGTAAGCTCCTCAGAGCCTTATATGGTCTTAAACAAGGACCAAAATGTTGGTACGATCGTCTACATGAAAAATTAATCCAGATGGAATTTGTAAGATCCCAAGTGGATCCCTGTCTCTATTTTAAAGGTAAAACCTATATTTTGGTCACTGTGGATGACATCCTGCTATTTTATGAAAATGTCGCCACAGCTAATATCGTTAAAGAAAATTTGTCACAAGATTTTCAAATGAAATTCATTGAAATGAAAGATAAGATTAAATTTCTTGGGATTGAAATTCTTAGAACTCAAAACACTATTGTTTTTTTTTTAATCAAACTGCCTTTGCACAGCGAATATTGGATACCTTTAATATGTCTGATTGTGAAGTTATGTCTCTTCCAGTGGAACCAAAATTGCAGCTCCCTGTTGATTCTGAAGTAAAGAATGATGTAAATGTTCCTTACAGAGAACTACTAGGTAGTCTAATGTACTTAATGTTAGGGACTAGACCTGACCTTTGTTATGCTGTGAATTTCTTTTCTAAATTTCAAAACAACGTATCTCTTACTCACTGGAAACATTTAAAAAACGTATTAAGGTACCTTGAAAAGGAACAATCTGTACCACCGCTAGTAAGTTATGTTGATTCTGATTTTGCGAATGACATTATGGACAGAAAAAGTATCACAGGATTTATTGTAAAACTCTTTGGGAATAACGTATTTTGGCAATCCAAGAAACAAACTATTGTAACGTTGTCCAGCACCGAAGCAGAATATGTCGCGCTCAGTGATAGTGTGAGAGAATTGAAATTTCTTAATCAATTAATTAATGAAATATTGGATCAAGATTTAACACCCATAATCTACCATGACAATCAAAATAGTATTGTCATTGCTAAGAATCTCGAAACAAGGCGTTCGAAACATGTGGATATTAAGTTCCATTTCGTTCGCGAAGAAATCTTAAAGAAGCGACTACTTGTTCAGTATATCCCAACGACTGATCAAGTGGCAGACATCTTCACTAAAAGTTTGAATCACAAATTGTTCGAAAAATTTCTACCTGACATCTGTGTCAAACAATACTAATTAACTCATTTCTCACTTTTATTTGTAATTCATGTTTTCGTTTGGTTAATTACTGAGATTTGTTAGTCTGTAAGACAATCCGCCCTTGTAGGATTGGGGGGGTGTGTGAGATGTGGCAATCCCACAAGTCCTCCTATTGGCTTACTGCCACTGCCCTCTGATTGGCTCCTTGTATCTTTGGTTATGCACGTCACTTCATGGCGTCAGCTGTTGCTACTTTGCTAGATTTGTTCACTCGTTTTTGTCGAGCTTTTTCTTTGTGTCATTTTCATTAATACAATGGTATTACTTCAAATGCTTGTCATTCATTGACTTCGTTCCAACATTTCCCTTCATATAACGTTTTAAAGAAAGTTTGCAGCAAACTCATTTCACTTTCAGGTGTTGAAAGCGCAATTGCCAAAAACATTGATAAATTTCGAGACATGAAACGAGGGTTCACCAAAAAATTATCCTTGAAAAGGTTCTCTTAGAAAGAGAAAGAAAGAGAGAAGAGAGGGAGAGGGAGAGAAGCCAATACAGATACTAGACAAAGTAAGAATTTTCTAGATAAATTAAAAAAAGAAAGAGGGAAAAAATTCTCAGAATCTCAAAATCTTGTATGTGCTACTGCACCCATTACGCACCGCCACTGCAGATGGACATTAATTTCAACGCACTAATAGGAATAACGGACGTGCTGTTGCATACGATACATTCACAAGTCATGAGAAATGTACCTCACAATACCTCACGTTTTGTCATGATGAGCTGGACAACCATGGGGTTCAAGTAAGGAATAATATCAGGTGATCCATTACTAAGCAATGCGTAGGAGCACAATTATAAAGGAGAAATTAAAAAAGACAGATTTATAGAGCAATAAGGAAAGATCCTCCTCACAAAATTCCCAGCAGTCTGATTGTTGAAATTTATGTCCGCACGACAAGAATCAAAAATCGATAGATAAAGCGGCGCAGATAGGGCTATGTCTAGTCTTATCTTGCCAACATAGCCTGTTAAAGTTTCAACAATTGGGCTGCTGAGCTCTCACTTCGTTTGTTGATTTAACAGTCAATCACGGATTGGCCTTGAATTGGGACGACACAACTAGTTAAGATACATGCATTCAGATGGCACCAACTTTGAGTACTGATCACCGAATGATTTAATTTCAATTTCAATATTGTGAGGAAAGCTTAAAGTGAAGATTTAATTGTTCCTAGAGAAGCTCCAATTACATCTGTGGCGCATAAACCCCTTACTTTACTCTTAATGTCATACCCCATTCATTCTGTAAGAGAAGTGTTAGAATAAAATTTGTATACAATTTTCAAGGACACAGTTCCAGCTCAGTAGTTTTGTACCAAGCCCATAATATTTTGTTTTAAACTGAATCAGGACTATACTGACATGACAGTTTGATAGCAAAATAAAACATGCAAACAGTGATCTCAACTGTCATTAGGTGCTTCCTTGGGTAGAGGTGTCGTCAGCTAAGTTGACGGTTGTTTACTTTCGGTTTGCAGGCGTTTTCGCGTCACTACTATCCACATGAGAACATCTGGCTCTCTCAGAAGCAGGAAAACAAGCTTAGATACGTTTTTTGTTACTTTCAAACTTTGTAACCCCTTAATTTTAGCCACACAGAAATCACAACCACAAGAAAGTCGCAAATCATAACTGATAAGTAGTTTTACGAAGATAGTTAGATACGATCATGAGACTGATGTTTTCAATGTGGATGGTGGCGAACACCGCTTTGTTCAGAGGTCCAAATTCGTTGTTGGCGCTTGCAAATCGAAAGTAATCAACCGTCAACTTACCTGACGACACCTCTCATTCTGAAAAATTAATCTAAGTATTCTAAGTAACTGGTTTGAAGAATGCATGATCAGCCCAAACTGAAGGCTAATACTCATTTCGTTCAGATCTGTAGCCAATACTTGCAGGAATTACTGTTTCGATAAAATGACGAAAAAGTAGACATGGTATTTCTGCGAAGATAGTGTTTACATTCGGTGCATGACTTCCCAAGAAGATACAGATGAAAAATCTAGAATAAAGTTTCGAAATATTACGACATTCTTGGCTCACGGACTTTGTAAAACCACAGGCAGTGAGATTAGTTATCTTCAAGAGATCATAAGAGCACAGCAGTTCATGGTTTGGGGAGTAAGTGTGGACCATGTACGGACCTGTGACCTGTCACATGCATGCTGCAAAAATTGTATTTAGATGTATCGGTGACGATTGGCACCTAACATTTCATAATAGATGTTAAGTTTAAACAGTTACCTTTCTAACAGTCTAGATAAGTGAGGAGTAAGTTAGTGAAATCCAGGAATGATAAATCAGTTACATTCTAACCAGCCTCGATCTAAATTGAAATTCAGTTGAAACGAAATTTGCCGAGTAGGGGATGGCGCCACCTTCACCACCACATGCACGATTGCACGATGTTTTCCTCTTCCTCTTCTGTTTTCCTCTCGGATTTGCGACCAAATGATTGCAGAAACGGCCATGCTTACACTTCTCATTTTGAGCTGTATTCATTATTTTTTCTCTTCGGCTATTGGTCATAAAAACTGTATGTGTCCGATGCAACCAATAGGAAACTAGGAACCCGCGGTTAAATCGAACCAGCCACTTGGCAAGTGTATTTAGTCTTGGCCTTGATACAGAGACTGCTATCATCTTATCACTACTTCGGCAATGTTATTGTTCATACGTTGTAACTGACCGGGCGTTATTTTATTTCGTATCGTAAATTAATGGTGCGCTTTTTCTCTCCTTTCGACTGGAAGAATATTCACAATCATGTCGAGCACAAATTCGGAACCAGGATCAAATTTACAGCAGTGTTATGAAAATTATGTTCTGATTGATGTTGGGGCTAACCTTATCAATAAAAAATTCAGCAGAGACTTAGACTCAGTCATTAAGAGAGCTAAAGATGCAGGTAAAGACTGTAAACTTTTGTCTCACCTTCTCTTTGTAGCTCATTGATGAAGTTTTAAAGTAAAAAATTATTTGTCATTCGTAGCTGTCCTGCCCAGCAATGGCACCACATCCCTTGCGTTACGCAAAATGGGTCAGGGATTCATGCTTTTGCAGGGTGCATGTAGACTTTAACACCCTCTGATACACTTTGTATAAGTCCTATATCATCTGTTTTTCTAAATAATCAAAGCTAGCTTAACCGAAGTGATCTATAGTTTTTATTCCTTTGCTCTTAACTCCGAGGAACATACTTAGTTTTCCACTAATCATGTATGGAACCGTTGGATTACCTAAATGCCTCTGAGAAATTCATGGGAATTTTATGAGAATGAATGTTTTCATGGATTTAGCTGTAGCAGAAATTTTCTGTGTGGGGAAAATATTTTACACATCAAGTGTGGAATGTCATATCTTGTGCATCTCAAGTTAACTGGCAATTGCTTTCACTATTTTATCATCACTTTCCTTGGTTTTATAATTACAGGTGTTCAAAAAATTATTGTTCCGGGTGCCTCCTTGAAATCTAGCAAAGAAGCTTTAAGGCTTGCCAGAATTTATCCAGGGACTGTCTATTGCACTGCTGGTATGTTGCCTGTATGTCTGAAATAAGAAAGGAAAATTTGGGATTGGGAGCCTGAACTTGCAATGTGTCTGATTAAAAAAAACATGGCTATGCTTTTCTGTTTTGAAAATGAAACTTCCTTTGAATAAAAGAATTTCTAAGTATTGTAAGTCATTTTTCGGAACTGATCTGAGGGATATCTTGATCATAATTTTTTAAAGAGGAATTTTCAGATCAGTAGGATGGTGATGAAAGATTTAACTTTCGTAGAAACTCCAATAGACCAGAGTAAATGCTGTATGACACATTTTACATCGCAATGTCATCGATGGCTTCATCATGACAGCCAAATTACCAGGGATGCCTGCTGATCATAAACTGTTTTTTTAATCAGAAATTTGTTAAGGATGTATACAATTTTTAAATAGATAGCACTTAAAGTTATCCACCGTAGTGTTTGCTCTAATCTTGTCGCCCACTTGCATCACAGAGCAAAATGTTTGAGTCTCTGTTCGAAGGGTGGAATGTGCTGGAGATTAAGGGTCATCTGGTATAGTTGGGCCGACTCTGGTTAGAGCTGTCTAATATTATTTTAATTTTCTTAATTTGTAGTCTCTACTCAATGTACAAGCTCATTTACAAGTTCAAGGTACCTTTAAAAATGTTTTTTTTTTTATATTTAAGAATCAACATTTAAAGTATACTGAAGCAAAGAGTTTTTTATTTATATTTTTACTGTTTACTGACCAGACGCTAGAGTATTTAGTCTGTTATGAGAGATTTCTTTTCACCAATGGAACACAATGTATTAGGTCACTGCAGTTTAATTACAGGCTGAATGGCAGCAGTGAAAAAGTAATGCTGTTCATTGCAATCCTGTGTGGTGCGGTTAAAAAAAAAGCCTTAATTCAGTGTTTTATGCACCTAGTTTAGTTTGTAGCACCCCCTCAGAACATACAAATGCTTATAGTAAGGGAAGTTAACTAAGGGATCATTGTTTAGTTTGTGATCTTATGTACATACATACATAAAGTCGTTTTTATAGTGCCGCCTCGCGCTCTGCGACGCCCAATCGCCATTGCCCCCTATCCTCCCAGAGATCATCAGGCAATGGGCACCTTCTGATCTCCTCCTCCACCCCTTGTCGCCAACCTTTCACAGGAAGTCCACGCCGTCGCCCTCCGGGAAATCTTATGTATTTTCTTTAAATAAAAAAATTGAAATTAAAAAACATTACTTAGCCAACCCTTAAATTGTAGGAAAACAGCATTGATAAGCTGCTGCTTACTCATTGGTCCTACTCGTGGGTCACAAGTTGAACCAGGCAATGCGCAAATAAAGTAGAAGATTTTGGTGCAGCTGCCAGTTATGCACTAACTCAATAAATGGAGACAAAAGTGACACTGTTCTGCGTGCTAGTGTTCAAGATTTTTCAATGAGTATTTTGATAAATTTTAAAGAAATGGTCTCATGAATAGCAGTTTAAAATCAAATGACAAGACAGTAAGAGTACTTGATCAAAATTTTAAATTACGAATTTTTTCATAAATACCAGGTAATAATCAATTACAATATTTCAATGTAGTTTTCTCTTTTTTTATAGGTTTGCATCCTCATGATGCCAAGTCTTGGGATAGTGAATCTTATGCAGATTTGAAAGATATTGCAAGTAATTCAGAGTGTGTAGCCATTGGAGAATGTGGACTAGACTACAATAAAGACTTTTCTCCAATTGAAACTCAACGAGAAGTTTTTGAAAAACAGGTGATCTGAAACTAACTTCTATTTTTTTAACCTCATTTTCAATTTACTGAAGGAGGTCTTCTAATTGCTTTACATTCTGCTACAGAAGATCTATTTTTTTTCTAGGCTCATGAAAATGTTAGGTACTTGTGATTATTCTAGAGTGCTGTTGAACGTTGACAGTGTCTGGTTTTGTGGAATTTAGTCAGCTTGAATTTCTTGCACAGACATAAGCTGTAAAAGAAAACCATGGGCAATTCGAGGGTTCCAAAGTTAATTTTATATTTTAAAAATCTCCTTGAAATGTTATCTAGTAGTAAGAGTGCTCACTGGAAATTGTTCATCTTGCATAAGAAAAATGTGTCCATGCCTGGATGGTTTCAAAATGTAATTTTCTACCTGTAACTTTGTCTGGATTTTTTTCTCCAATAGGTAAACCACAACTAAACCATATTTTCCATAGTGAACATGCCAGATCATGGCTAAAATTTTTTTGTTGTGTACCCAAAACACAACTATAAAAGGATACAGTTGTTAGCACTTTTGATTGTCTTGCCCAACATTAAAATGAAAAAGGCCCTTTTTACATATGATTGAAAGTAAAATTTGTTAATTTTTTTTTTAATCATCCTAACAATTTCTGCAAGTCTTTTGGATGATCGGTGGCAATTTTATAAAAAGAGAAAGAACGCTTCTTATTATAAAATTTTCTGCTCAGACGTCACAAAGTCAATTCTTTCAAAACTTCCTTTTTGCACTTACTGCTGTCTTCACCAACACGACAAATTACCCTTCTTTAAGAGGTATCTATGCTATTTTTGCTTGTCTGCATCTTTCTTACTATCTTATACTGATATTTTTTCTGTAGATTGAGCTAGCCAAAGAACTGAAGAAGCCTCTTTTTATTCATGAGAAAGGAGCTCATCAAGACTTGATATCTATTCTTAATAAATATCAAGGCGATCTACCCCCTGTCATAATACACTCATTCACAGGCTCCTATGAAGAAGCTTTGCAGTATATAAAAATGGACATGTATATTGGCTTTACAGGTACTGTTCCTTTTTTCTCTCTCATGCGCTAGCCTTTTTTCCCCCTCATTTTCCTTCATTTGGACTGCATTTTGCAATTTGGAACTATAAATTCTGACTCCTCTGGAAAAAAACTCATGTGCATAGGGAAACTAATCGCACATACGTTGTTTTTAAACCGGGCTAGAATGTATAGTTCTAAATTGCAAAATGTAGTCCATTTAATCAGTGGCACCATTCTGGCATGAGCCCTGAGATACATAATGCACCTACTTACATGGCAGGGCTCATGTCAAAATGGATATAGTTCCTCTTGATTTAAATGCCAATGGACCACTAGACAAGGTACGAATTTCAGCATTCTGATAGATGATTCTCCGCCAAAATTTCACGTAAAACACGATGCGCACAACGAAAATGACCGAAATCAACTCCTTCTGAAGATATTTAATGATTCTTCGCTCATGAAAACTCAATGCTCTACGTGATTCACATCGCGTGCTAAACATTATCGTGAACATCTCTGCGATAAAAGAATCTGGCAACCTCAATCTTGACGCTTTGGCTCAGCTATAGCAAATTACTTATAGTTTGAAAAACACATGGTGGGAAATGAACATTGCTCGATTGAGAGGCTTGCTGAAACCGTTGTAGTGCGCGATTTGACTCACGTAGAGCTTTGAGTTTCTTGTGAGCGGGCAGTTCAAAATCCGCGTAACCAATGTGAAATAAAAACGTTAATATCTTTGTTAGGAGTTGGTTTCAGTAATTTTCGTTGTGTGAATCGTGTTCTACGCGAAATTCTTGTCAAGAAGCATGTATCAGATTGTTTAAATTTGTACCTTGTCTAGTGGTCCATTATGACTAATGGACCATTATGCAACTCAATACATATTTCTGTAGCAAAATTTCTTGTAGCATACACTGAACGCATTAAATCTTCCCAAATTCAATTTACAAGTGAGGATTTTAAACATTCCTGTTACGATTCCGATAATATCAGACAAGAGGTGACAACATAAGACCCAGCATCTTTCATGTGGGGATTTGTCGTAACCATCAAAGGACTCAATTTTGTTCCAAAGATTTAGAAAAATACATACATGCATAAAGAATCACCTGACAAAAAAAATTGAATGTACCACTAGTTTTTATTCAGCCACTTGTGTAGCTGGTTGTCACTGTGCTACCATTGATTACTGTATGGATCGCATTTAGCAGAAGGGAACCAAAGCAATTACAAAATTGTAAGTTTTTCTTTGCCTAAAAAAATACTAAATTCATGTACAGAAATCGAATTTATATAATCATTTTCCTTTAAAAAGCAAAAAAAATTTGCTGTTTGAGGCATTTTTTCAAATGAAGATGAAGATGTCGATTTTTACAACATTGTAATCGCGTTGATTCCCTTCTGCTTAATGCAAACCAAATGATCCATGGAGATGGAATAATTTTCTGGCTCGAATCCCACAAAATTACGTACTTGACACATTGTGACTGTAAAAGAAACCTGAATAAATTATTTTCCATTCTCACAATTTTCCACCACTTTTTAACTTTCTTTCAAAATAGGACGTATTTCTGTCGAATGGAACTCTGTGCATTATGACGTGAGCCCTGTCATGCATATGTTCTTAAGGGTCTCAGAACTCATGCTTTCATGCACATAGTTCCGTTTGGCAGAAATACGTCCATTTGATCTTTAATCTTAACTTCACAGTCTAATTTTGTTCATTAGGTTTAATTTGTAAAGATAGCTCAAGCACTGGAGTTCAGGCCATTCTTGAAAATAAAGCCATCTCTCTAGATAGAGTTTTAGCTGAGACAGACGCACCTTTTATGTATCCAAATGCTCGGGCTTCCAAGCTGCCTGACAGAGTTAAGAAGACGCTCACAGAAAGGTACAGATATTTTCTATTGTACTCTTATTACATGCAAAGTAAATACTGTGAACTTGGATTACTGGAACAATAACTGGACGTATTTATGCCAAAAGGAACTATGTGCACAGGTTCTGCATGCATAGCTCCTTTCAGCACAAATACGTTCAACTTTAGCAGTTGGCTTGTTTGAGTGTAAAAAGTGCCTTTAGCCAGTGGCATGTGAGTACCTGGTAAGTTTTTTTTGTACCCGTCATTCATAAAAAGTAGGTAAGAGGTGCGGGATATTCTTCTCCGCATGTTTTGTTTGATTGATGTTCACCAAAATTAAGCTCTTATATGTAATTTTTACAGTCTTCAAATGTTGAGAAAAAGATTTTCTAAATGTTTTACAGTGACATCTCTTTTTTATTTGTCTGCAATCTGTTGTTCAAGATTTTTTTTTTTTTTTTTGGTGATATTGGTAGTAACTTCAAATTAAGAGAGAATAGAGGTGCGTCGCACTGAAGAAGGATTTACTATTTTTTACCCATCATATCTTATCAGGAGGTTTTTCAAGGCTTATCTAATGATAAGTATTTTGTTAGTACTTACTAAGTAAAAGAATATTTATTCTTATTACTTCTTTTATCAACTTTATCGGTCATATTTATCAAGTTTTATAGAACCTTTTTCTTACCGTTTTTCCAAATTGTTGAATTGATGAACTTTGATGAGTGGTTGCTCGAAACAGCGGTAGCATAAAAGCATCAACAGTTTGAGAAATCGGTAAGAAAAAGGTTCTATAGCAACTTGAACAATTTATTCGTACTTCTACCAACGGTAATGCTTTAAAGCTTGATAAATTCCTCAAGTTTTTTTTTTTTTTTTTTTTTTTTTTTTTTTTTTTTTTTTTTAATTTTTAAAACAAAGGAGGGATTAAAGAGTGCTAACATGTAAATAATTGCAAAACTTATGAAAGCATCAAGACAAATAGAAATCTTTCAGTAGCCTGTTGTGGAACTCTCCAACTCCATCCTTGAAATTACACTCCTCCCCAGGCTCTTAAGAAATCTGTGCTGCGAACAAACTGATGTTTGGTAAACTCTCTGGGTGTGCTGCTGAACCTGGAGTTCAACAGTTATCAAGAGGACAAGATGACTATTGCTGCCTGTGGGGAAATACTGAATCCCTAAAAATATAAGCTCTATCATTGCCAAGATACTTGTAGAGAGTCTGCGTATTTTTTTTTGTTGCTATGAACCCCACTGAATTAATACGCTGATACCATGTTGATATCCTCCTCACAGATCTAATTTTTTTCTCTTTTTTTTTCTTTCTTTTTTCTTATTGCAGGTCATTGATGTTTTTACAAAGATACTGTACTTTCCAAAGAAATGAGCCATGTTCGCTTCCAGCTATCGTTGAAATCATAGCAGGATTTTTAGATAAACCTCCAGAGGAAGTGGCCTTAGCCACTGCTTTCAATGCCTTAAAGATTTTTGGTTTATCTTAAGTCGTTTCAGGTCTACTAAGTCAGTAAAAATTCACTATCTACAAGCTCAGCTTTATCGAAGTTTACTCACGCGTTAAACAGTTTTAAACAATGCATAATTAATTTTTAAGAGCCCAAAGACATTATCGCATGTGTAATAATTAACTTATCTACTTAATAATCAAAGTCATATGTTATAATCATAAAGGTGGAAGAAAGTATTTATTGTGATCCCTTATGACTCTCCTCGGATTCTAATGACAATCAATTAGATTAAAAAAATAAAATAAAAAAATAACTTTGGGTGAATTTCATTCAGGCACAGGTGAGTCGCCAAAATTGCTTGAAATCAAGTAAATTTCAGTTCGATTTGAAAAAGGAAAAAGCAATCAAGCCCTTGCAAATCATCCTAGTAAGGGTTGGTGTTGATCTTTTGGGTTTAAAACACAGAAGTTTAAAAAGGAGGAAAAAAACGGAAGAGAAATATGTCAGAATCAAAAGTTTTCAGAGGACTCTTGAAATTCCGTAGATTCCTGTGCCATTTTGATTGACTTCTTCCCTTTTACCATCAAAATTCAAAATTTGCAAGGATTTTGCAGGGATTGGATGTTTTTTACCTATATCTCCACTTTTAGCTTCACACACATCTTTGGGTGATGAACAAAGCATTTGAGTGTTTTTTTTTCCCTCCCCCTGTAATGCAGATCTAGACTTTTCGTGTTTTAAGGTGCATCTCATAATTTACCGAAAGTCTCGCATCACCTTATGGATGCTTCCTGTATAAAGGCCAGGTAATCAAATGTGTCCTGACAAATTATCAAAGAAATTATATGTATCCTCGTGTGAAAGTACTTTCATTGCTAAGATGGTCAAGCTCTTATTAGAAACACCTACTCCCAAGACAATTCCGGGATGTTGCAACAGCCCCAGGGACTAAAAGACATGCATGTTTCAGACACCAAGGGTTTTGTTTAAAGAAAATTCATGACAAATATTAGTTCATCACACTGAAAGAGTTACTGTCCTGAACGAAATTCTTCTTTTCTAATTTCCTTAGTAAAAATCATATATTTTTACAAAATTAAAAATTGGCCACACATTTTAATTTGTGGTTTCTCAAAGGCTGTGATTAAGTGCCTCTTTTTCTGAACGTTAGATGATAGGTTTAGTTTTAGAATAAGAAAGAAAAACTTGTATAGAGCATCTTGTACATACGCTCATACTTACTCTGTCAAAATTAATTGTAACTCGTAGTTATGTCGACTCATTTCTAGCAATGCCTATAGTATTTTAAAATTTGGAAATAAGATTACAAGAGGATATGATGGGTCCTCTCCTCCTAATTGGTGGGTATTCTGTATGAAAGACTTGAACCTTTTAAACAAATTGAGTTGTTAGTCATTTTGAGTACATCTTGTGTCAGGATATATTTTGTTGAAAAAAAAAAATGAAACACTAGAGTTTATTTTCCATGTCAATGATCAAGTTAACAAGTTCATTTACTACTTAGTTTCTGCAATCGTTTTAGATTTTTAATGCATCATTCTCAAAATCCCAATAGCACTGTTTACCTTTTTTTATCTTGCATTTTGGAAGTATGTATTCATCTTAAAAGATGAAATTTTAAATGTAATCTTGCAGCTACCTAGTAGCGGCTCAAGGAAAATAGAAAAATCAATTTATGAGCACTTTTTATCAAGCAACTATATTTTAATCTTGAGTGAATCGAAAGTCTTACCTATCAACAACCTCATGTCATTCATGTCAAAACTGAGCCAATAAAATTTCTAACAGGCTCTGTCTCTTAATTAATTTATCTTCTTATTTAGAATTGTTTTTTTATATAAACATAGATAGAGGTAATTGTTTTATATAGTGGTGTTATTTGGCTTTCAGTAACTTTAGTATCAATCTCAGTGAAGTCTAATTTTTCCTTCAATTGTGCCTTAGTACTACACTCTTTGATTTTTTCCTGAAAATTCCAACTCTTTTCTTTTAAGAACACCAACGAAAAATCAAGAAGAGAGTAAGACAATGTTGTTTATCGACTGACTTTGAAACATTCTTCTTGTCTTTTGATCATTAATGGTACCTACATTGGTCTTTCATAAAATGCAGTATTAGGTCATCAGCTGAAAATCCCTTAATATTTCATTTCATGACCTAAACCCTCTATTGCATAGCATTACGAATTCGCAACAACATGTTTTTGGGGTTTTTAAAAATGGAATCATTTCTCTGTGGCATGATTTTGCTTTAGTTTTTTCTTTTTTTGAATAACCGATTCCCTAAAATTTAAAATTGTGAAAAATAATTTGGTGCTCTATGTTTTTGATGCGAGCTACAAAATAGATTAGTGTCCCCCAGAATCTGATATCCAAAATTAATTCATGCCACAGAGGGTTAAGCGTTGAGGAAAACAAAATTGATCAGTGATATGTACCAATGCTCTTTGCTTAGTATTTTGCTCATGAACTCAACTGCTTGTACAATTTTTAATGGTTTTTAGAACTTGTACGATCATGAACCAGAAAGAGAGTGATGATTCAAAGACGATCACCTCCTTAACAACTTGAATTAATTATGACATAGTTTTGTGTGTATAAGTTACCCTTGAAGAATGTTAGAATTTTGATGAAGGATTTAGATTTTTACCGCTCAAGATAGACTGCTTAATAATTATTTTTCATCAAAGCAGCTAAAATTTCGTAAGGTTGTGAAAATGCCAATATTTCTTGTTTTTGTTGTACGAACTTATTCTAAGCATAGCTGATTGCAATCAGGCCTGCTCGCCTTTGCAATTTTTAACTTCATAATATTTTATAATTTCTTTGAGATCAAGTATAACTTCATCCAATACTTGCAGGCATCACCTAAGTATTTAGCTAGATGGCGACTACTAAGTCCTCTTACCAATACAAGAATTGCTCAACAGTTCTGAGGAATAATATGAGCGTCATCATCTTTTCATTCCTCGATTCTCTTCTCAAGAGCTTTTTAAAATCTTTATTTTGTTTTTTGAGGCAGTCTATTCGGTAATATAGTCGTATCTTGTTGCAATGTTCACTAAACTATGTTTTTCCTGAAGCAAAATTCATTTTTCTAAGCCTCAGCCAGTTGTTTCTCGATAACATGTCTTCAGAAACAATGATATACTTTTAATTCCCCTTCAAAAACATTGTAACAAGATCCGACTAAAATTTCGGCCACTGGATCAACTCTTCCTTTGTATAAAAAAAAAAAGATTTGTATTGGTCAGTTGGCTTTTTCATCTTACATATTCTTTCATCCAAAGTTTTGTGCCTTTCGGTTAATTGAATATTTGTTCTGTCTTAACTATTGTCTTGAGAGTGTCCTTATTTTTGTGATGATATGAATCAAAACATGCTCGTATCCTATCAATTTTTTAGTTTCTTACAACTCTCCTTCTCGTCCTTCAATATCAATTTTATCAGCAAGTATTCAGTGGGTTCTTGTCCTAATTACAGCGAAGATTGTTTTCTGAAGTGCTCTTTTATTTCACAGTTAGTCACAGTTTGATGCAATCACTGGGCAATCATCAATGGTCAAAACTTACGTCACTGTCATCATATTATTTAACTGATTAGTTTCCGCAGATGTCCGAAGCTCTGCTTATTTTTATAGCATGAACAACGCAAATTTCAAATAATTTTGTAGTGAAGGCATCATTCCAGGAGGGAAAAATGATTATTTCCTTTTAATTTCTGGCTGGATACTGCATTTGACTTTCGTTCTTTAAAAAAAAAAAATAATTATTTAGAATTTCTTTTTAGGATAGTTTGAGAGAACTTACAAGAAAAACTTTATTTTTTTTTTTAATTAAATAAAACACACTCTGGGAAAAAGTAACTTCACTCAATATCTGAGGCAAAATTTTCAAAAGAGAGACAATGTTCAAAAGTGGAGAGTTTCAAAGAGAGATGAGTGAGAAAAAGTATTTCAAAACGAGATGTATCTGAAGGAATAGTCCACTTTTTTGCGCTTTTCTTTCTAAAATATAGGAGTCTTACATAATCAAGTATAAAGATATTCAGCTCAAAATTTCATTGCTGGACAGTGTGATGACAAAATCCTAACTAACCAAACTGTCTTTTCCTTGATCAAAATAGCCATTCACAGTTCTTAAATTGCATTGCTTATTTTGTCAATTTTAAAGAATTTTTGGTGGTAAACTAGACAGAATTAGCTTTTAGAAATATGTATTGGTGGTAACGACTCACAATGAACTAAAATAAATTAGCATATGTTTTTCACCAAAAAACGGCACATAATATTTCTGAGGAGAACAGGTTGAATAAAAATAAAGAATACAGTAATGAATCGATGATTGACCATTTAATTTTAAACTCAATAATTACAATTTTTGATGACAAGAGAAGAATAATTTTCATTGTTTCTTCAGAGAATGATGAGAGGACTTTTGAGAAATCAATTTGTAAAAACAATTCATAGTTAAATGTATCGTAATCACTGAATTTAAAAAAAGAGATGCACACAAAATCTTCCTCAAAAATAATTTGAGCTACTGTAGTAGATATAATACAAGTATTTCTTATATACAAAGCTAAAAACCTTTTAACTCACAAGTAAATTATTATCATAAAACAATCAACAACTGTATTGGTAGGTACATCTTAACAATTGGTCGATTTAACTTACTAAGTAAATGGTACATATGGACTAAGAGAACCCTCACTTTCAACACTAAAGGCTCTGGGAAATTTATGATACAATTTTCTTTTTCTAGTATTGAATTAGCATAGGAGAGACAGAGACATGAAGGGACATGCAGGTAAACAAATGAAAGGCAGAACTAGGCACTGCTTCAAATTCTGAAAAATGAAGCAGTGTTTTAAAAATAAGATCGACTGCCATTGACTGATACCTGACTCAACTTGCCTGACTTATTTTCAAAAGCCATCTGTATTTTTGGAGGTTTTTTTGATGAGAAATCCAACACTACAAGGGAGGAAAAAAGGAAAACAACAATTAAATCCAGTCGACTGCGAGATCAATTGAACCAAGGCCGGTATGAAGAAACGAAAGATTCACAAATTAACTTTATAGGCTTCATCACTCAATACATGTTTGTTGAGAAAACGGGTCACTGACAGGGAGAAAAAAAAAGAAGGAAGATATAAAACAGACAACTGATGGAGATGGTACTATCATAAATGCTGTGTATGATGTGACGTGACCATTCAATCCAAAAGTTAGTAACCTTGGGACCCTATGGATATGAGAGTGAAAAATCTAAAAAAAAAAACTGGTTTTGAGGACAAAATCAAGAGAGGTTGCTGATTAAAAAACTAAAAAAGACATTTCTTTTTCAATTGCACTTGTTAATTACAGCAATTTCATTACATTGCACAGTAGATAGGGTACTTAGTTTTGAAAGCATTTGTAAAAGAATTAGATTTTTCATTAAATTCCCTTCAGCATGGTTGGACATTAAATAACCTACTCAAATGTGATGGTGATAATTAACAAGTAAGCACTATGAAATCCTTACAAAAGGTGACAAGAGATATTTATTAACAAGATAAGTATCAAAATTTCTTCAAAGGATTTTGAAATCCTCGAACCAAAAAAATGGTTGTGGCGAGTTTTAAATAGGTCAGTTGCGCTAGTCAAAGAATCATGTTTTTATGGTTTAAGCTAATAGATAACCGAAAAATATTAAAACCAGTTCAAATGCCAAGCTTAAATGTCCAATATTACCAGGGGTACTTATTGCTCATTGAAAAACACAGCGTACAACACCACCCACCGCAGCAGTGCATGTCATGGTTTTTTCTATCTTGATTTTATCTAAGAGTGATAGATTTGCACTGGTTGCTTGACCCAAAACACCGATAAAAGCAAAGGGGAAGAAGTCCTTGCACACACTACCTCAGTGGATTAAGTCATACCCTGTGTTTTCCAATGGGCGATATTGCTGATAATATAACATATAGAAAGGAATGCAGATCTTAATATTTGTTGCTGATCTATTAGTTCAAACCGTCAAAATACAATTCTACAATCATTGCAAATTTAAAAAAATATAATTGAAATCTTTGACTCAAGGACAACTAAAATATAGAGATCAACAGAGAAACAAACGTTAAACTACAAAATAATTTAAAATTGTTAGCAACGTATCATGCAAAAAAAGCAGAAGTCCACTTTGTCACAAACAGATTTGACTGCATTTTATTAGGCAAGAAATGAAAGCCTAGGAAATTGAGAAAATGCTATTCTCTACATATTAAAGAATAAGCAAAGAGAAGTATCTAAGCACAGCAAAGTATCTGTCTTTTCTTTTGAGAGGAAGATGCCACTCAATAGCGAAGTTTGCTTCTTAAAGAAAAATTTTATTTCTGGACTTCTACTTTTTTGGCATCAGACATTCATATCAGTGTTGGACAATTCTGGAATCTATATTGAAGCATTGGGGGCTGCACATAAAATACATCAGATGAAATTCAAGATTTTAAGCTACCTTTTTCCGACTTATTGTGGAACGTTTGAGCAGAACTGAACTTTTGCATCACCCATTGCTTGATACCCTTGCTTCTCATACTTAGAATTATCAACATAATCCAAGACAATCGAAGAATTTAGATTACAATCCTGTAGTATTGCAATAGATCTCAAATTCTTTCTTGTGCTTGATGTAATTTAATAACAGCTTAGAGGCTGTCATTAAGATTTAGAATTAAATTAGAACTGAAGATTTTCCATCACATTAACAGACTGACGGTAAAACTGCAAAAATGCGTATCGTGGTTGCGGTGTTGCAATACCTCCACTCTTATTTTATTCTTTTGTTGAAGGAGACCAAACTAACATCATAGTTTGAAATTGTCACAGCATATCCATTAGATAGAGAAGAAAAATTACCAAACTTCTCAAGAAATGACGTTAGAATGAAGAAAATAAAAGATCACAAAAAGTCTGCAATGCTGCGAACTAAAATACACATTTCTACAATTTCACCATGAAGGCAAGCTTAAACAAAGTTCACACAAGAAAGATGGACAACGGCTACAACAAAATATCAAGATCTTGCCTTTAGTCCTGAGAAAGCATTTTCAAAAACTCACACAGAAGTCTACATCTAAGTTTCTCCCATTTAATATTTGATTTGTAGAAAGCTGTTCTTCATGCACAAACTTGGGCTCTCAAAGTGACACATCGATGCCTTTTTCGGTTCTCTCATTGACCAAGGGTGTAAAATGGGGTCATCAAGAAGCCTTTTCGAAGCCTTTAGTTTTAGCATGTTCAGGTACAACTTACAAGTCAGGGTAAAAATATTACTGAGAACCTGGCCCATCCTTATTCACTGATTCTTTAGGAGTAGTTCAGTGCTTACAGTGAGATGGCTTTGTCTTAAACACAGGTATAGTATATAATTACTACTTTCAAAATGGATTTATTCAGAAACTATTAACATCAATGAAAGTTACTGGCAGATTCTGACAATAATCATTCCTAATTTATTAAAATCTCAGTTTCATTCTTCACTGGTAAGTGTCTAAGCCAGCTATAATAGAAATACAATTTTGATGGCCCAATTCACTTAGCAATACAGACGGTAGGAGGAAACCAGTTGTTACTTTTAAAATTATCTTCTTCAATGAGTTTTCAAAACAAAGCTTCATCATGTCAAAGAGGAGATCCAAAATCGGTGTACAATGCAAGTCTGCGAAATGTCTTTGCTATCGGAAAAAAATGCCAATTGGTGAACAGAGGGCTAGGGTGTAATTGCCTTTTTATGACTGAAACGGGAAAATGAAAGGTGAATTTACATGGTTTGATACCCCAGCTTGAATGTGACGCAGATGAACCTCTACATTATTCTCGAACACCATTTGGTTGACCGGATCTAATCTCTGCTTGACATCAGATATCGAGTTTTTCACGATTTTAGACTCAACAGAACTTTCATCAGAGTTTATTAAAATTTTTACTTGAAGTAATAAAGAAGTCAAATCAACAATTAAGTTAATCATAGATTCATCATTAACCTTGTTTTTGGCATCGCTATTATTCTTCTCTACAATTTCTGCGGCAACTTGCGGACATGATTCAATCTGTTGCATTTGTTGCTCTTTCTCTGGATTGTTTAAAACAAATGATTGCAGTACAGTTAAAGTGTCTTTCAAAGCAGTGTTTAGCTGCTCAAGTTCAATAACACAGCTAGCATAATGAATTTTGAACTCATGGGAGAGTGGGCGCCCGTATAAATTTCTCCTCTCGGCATCAGAGTTCATTTCCTTTAAATGCTGGATTCGTAGTTTCTTCACGGCTAAGAGTTTATTAAGACGCACCATTGATTCTAAGTGCTCTACTCGATATCCTCCCATGGTGCCGCCCGGTGAGATTAACTGATTTAATTTACCTCCGCTTTCTACATCTCTTGATGATAAACTATCCGAATCTACAGACATTGCCGAGTTGGATTGAGGAGGGCGAATTTTGTGCAGGTAACTACTTATTGAAATAGTATCTGGTGGATCATTTGACAATACTTCATAATCAGGTATGGAATGTGTACCTAATCCTCCTCTTTCAAAAGTAATTCTGTAAGTATTGTTAGAGGTGTCTAAGGCATCGATAATGCCTGTAAACAGACCATCTTGTGGTTTTCGGAGACGTGCAGTGACTTTTGTTCCTAGAACTAGTTGCAAAGGAATCTCAGGGGGTAATCCTTTGAAACATGAAATATCACACGCTTTCCGCTGTTGAAGAGAACGAATATTGTTCCGTCTCCTTTCTATTTCACGTCTTTCTTCATCAAAGAACGTTTGAGAACACCTTCGTGGTTTTCCCATCATTCTTCGCATCATGCGCCATTGAGGTCTGGATAGCTTAGTAGTTTTCAACTCAGGGAAAGATTCTCTAATACATATAAGGAAATCATTATCTCCTAAAAACAGGGGAACATCGAGATTACTGTAAAACCACTCGTGACAAACCCATTTGTGTGCTTTCGGTAATTTTAAAAGGTTCCGTAATTTCATACCTATTTTGTGTCCTGTCTTCCTACTAGCTGACTCACCCTTGCCTTCAAGATTTGAAGTTTCTTTCACCATCTCTGGAGGGGACCTCGCAGATTTTGGGGTACTCTTTGGGACTATCCTCGGAGTACTCTTCGGAGTGGATGTTGGTGTTTGTTTTGCTTTAGCTGGGGTTGCAGGTTTTTTGGGGGAGGCTTTAATCGAATTTCGAGACTGCCTTTTGACACCTACCGTTGAGGCATTGAACATGTCTTCATCGTAGAACAATTTGTTCTTTTTCCTGATCCGAGCAGGCATACCTCTGTTGTTTAAAGCTGGGCTGGCAGAGGGGGTGCTGGACTCATCTTCCTTATGAGCCGTTTCATCCTCGGTTCCGACTCGCTTTAAACCAAAAATTGCTGGCCCTAGTTCCATCTCCTCGTCTTGCGGCTCGGTTTTCACCGTTTTCTTCAAATTCATGATGCCGCACGAGTGATAATACGATCAGAGGGTAAAAAGAAAGTCACACGAACTGGATATTTAGCAAACTTTCCGGTCACAACACATTCACCATGAGGGATTTAACTAAGAAAAAATCGTCCCGCGATGACTGTAATTTTCATGATCACATTTTTCGTTGTCAACAGCAAATTCAAACGCGATAAATTCCAAACATTTGCTTGATACATCGCTGGAAAACATCTGAAACAACTCCCGCCATTTTGGTTTACGAAACGGAACGGTAAACACGTATGGCTCCCATGGAAGAAAGAGGAGGGAAAGAGACGAAATGTGATTGGCCATGATCGTGGCCTTGTGAGTTTTCCACCAATCACAGTGAAACTTAGAGTCGCATCACACGCAAATGCGGGCAGTTTAAAATTTCATTTCGGAATTCGAAAGTCCGAGGTCTTTGAAATGACTGCGCAATGGGTGCTCCAAGTGTGTGTTGTGCAAAACAGTGCTAAAATGGCTGATTACCTATATATAAGATTTGTTAAGAAATATAAGATTTGTTTTGTGTTATATGTAAGATTTGTTGTCTTTGTTGTTGTGTTGTTGTCATTATCTGTAAAACTATGGTTTAAATTAGTCATCTTGATGAAAAAATACTTTAATTTTCTTACTCATTTTTCATTTGTAGAATGAGTATCTTATTCTGTCAATGATGAGGTATGCTAATCCAAATGTCTGACTGTTTACATATCTTTGTTTTCATTATTTGTAGAATCTACCATCGTGCAAACAAATCAAACCGACATTTATGTAGATACTACTTGACCTTACCGACAGTGATGGCAACATTCAAAAAGACACATAAGTAAAAAAAAAGTACCTATGTGCCTAATCAAGAAAAATCAAAAATTGAATTAAAAAAACTGTGTTGAAAATGAGCACCGTAACATTGTGGCAAAAACTCCCTAAAACGTCTCAGAACCATCTTAAAAAAAAAATCTTTGCTAGGAAAAAATATGAATTGTGGGTTTTTGTTCAGTAAGTATGCTCTCTTTTTTTACCAACTTCAGTTCCTTATACAGAAATTGCTTTGTTTGATTTTTAGTAATTTACAATTTTTTTAAATTTTTTTTCTCTAATCTAAAGTTTGATGATGAGCTGTTTATCAGGGCATTTTTTCTAAATTTTATGTATTCTTAACACCTGTACGCTTATTTTACGATACATTTTTTTTTTTTTTCCGCAGGCAAAAAGCAGAAGCAAGATGGGAAGATTACTTCTTTCTTTGCTAAATTTGCAAAGAAGCAGTTATCTGATACTGGTGAAACGTCTAATTCTAGTCAAGAAAAAGAGTCTAGTCAAATAATAGGGTCAAACAAGAACCAGGAAAAGGGGTCCGACACAGTTCAGGATAAATAATCTACTATTGCTAGTCAGAAAAAGAAATCAAGCACCGGTCAGCCAAGTAAAGGTTTGTTGCAGACTTTCTCAAACTACTACAGACTATTTTTTTTATTTTTCGGGAGCTCTGTTGCATCTCAAATTTTATACTCAGAAAAAAATGAGTATTTGGCACTATATGGAAACTTTATGCGTACAACCACTTCTGAGGTCAGTCCAGAATTACCAGGTAAAAAAAACGAAAATTTTGTAAAAATTCCTTTAAAGGTCTTGAATTTTTGGCATGTTGAATAGGATGCAATTTATAGGTGTTGGCTCTTTGAAAGAACCCAAACAATACGTAATTTTTTAAACGATAAAGTACTTAATTTTTTTTACCGAGCAGAGAAAGTGTTTGGATTTCAGATGTCACCTTGGAATTAGGAATAATAACAGTTCGGAATCTTTGAATTTGCTGAATTTTGCATTTAATTTTTTTTTAATGCAGATAAATAGAGCAATGTAACTTGCTAATAGACATCTCTACTGCACATTATGCCATTTTTTCTTTTGCCCTTCACCATTGTTAAGTTTAATTACACATCCCTATGTGCGTGTCTTTGTCTTCCTGCATTCATGCATTTTTCAGTTATAGTTATATGCATCTTTTGTAATCAGTTTCCTTTCATGTTTCAGGTCAACAAGGTAAGCTCCGAAAAGATCCGGATCGGTTTCAATTGATCTGGTTAGAGATGTCCACATTCTACAGTTGGCTGAGGCGTAAACATGGCAAAAACGCAGATGGTAGTGATATTGCATACTGCTGTAAGTGTAAAAAGGACTTGGTAAGTCATAAATCCGCGTTGGAACTTCACGCAACACAAAAAACGCATAATGCAAAATGCACGGAAAACCTGAGGCAAATCATGTAGTCAAAGAATTCTTCGGAGCTACTGACCAGGTAAAAAGAGCCGAGTTAAAGTCGTCAGCTTTGCTTACTGTTAAAAACCTCCTATATACTTTAATGGATGAAATGACGCCTCTACTCCAAAATATAGTAATCTGCAGTTTAAGGACGAGCATGTGGAAGGGCCGTTGTTACCTGAATGTTCCAACCCACAATATAAATCAGTGCAGATAGGGAACTTTAACATCACGGCTGCACACAAGGCGGAATCATTTTGTTTTCTAAAACAGAGGAAAGTTGTTTGCGTTGAAAATATTTGTTGGAACGAAAAATTGAGTAGCATGGTTGTCATTGGCAGGGAACTTTCGGGAGCAGAAGATTTCTTTGAGATTCCTTGAAAAAGTTCTTTGCTAAATATTTTCAAGGTCTCACGATCGAGGAGGTCCTCTTTGAAAACATGGTTACTCAGTGACATTTCATTTAAAATGATGGCTGTTCCATACGAATCATCTGATTTTATCATGTACCCTTTGCTTCATTGTCAAATCTGAAATTTGTTGATAGAATTTCTTGTGCATTGTTTACCTAATTCCTTTCACATTCAGCTGTAGGATTAGCTGCATAATTTGATGGGTTTTGGGTACTTGGAGTTTTTCTCAGTAGCTGTTGCTATTAATCTGTCAATTGTCAAGTTCGGTATGCCGCTCATTCTTTTGATAATGCGCAAAGCATTTTATGAACTAAATTTGAGACACACATATCCCTGCAGATCTATCAAATTATTACGATAATTTCATTTTTTAATGTGAAACTGTTAAATATTATGTAGCAGTTGGTAGCATGTACGAGTGGTGATATTGTCGCTACTTAGGTGTCACAGCCTGCAGGGCAAGCTTGTATCTTTTATCAATATACTCTGTCGTTATGTCACGCAACTCTCGTGCACTTCTCTTTTCCATCATCCTTAGTTTTAGGATATAACAAATGGCGACGAGCTTTTCTTCCCATTTATTTCAGAATTCGGAACTCTTTCTCTTTAACGTGTTTTCGCGTTAACGGTCGCGTTTTTCTCGCGCTATCGCTCGACCCCGTGAAGTGTGCATCGCATCATGCCGGATGGTGAATCAGATCCTCCTCAACCTCAAGGCCTCGAAGCTAAACTCGCCCAACTAACTGACTTGGTCCTACAGCTTGCCGCTTCCCAATCTTCTCCGACGGTCCAATCCGCCTCCCGGTTCTTTTTTTGAAGCTTTCTCTCCAACGTCTCATGAACAGATAGAGGATTACTTCGACAGGTTCGAACTCAAATTGAACTTATGCCATGTGCCTAAAACTCAATGGGCAAACCAGGTTCGGGTGCACATGGGCCCCGAGTTAAATAACATATTTCATGCAATAGAATCTCTCAGTTCTCTTTCAACAAAGAGTACATTACGGGAATGTAAGCAAGTGTTTTGCAAGAAATTTATATTATTTTTAAATTTTTGGATATTTTACATTTTAAATTGTTCCTCTCTTTTAAAGCTCAGGCTTTCTTACTCTATCACTTAAATGTGTATTGTTTCATGTCCCAAGATTTGAGCAACCTCAAAAAGTGCTTGAAATCAATTTTGAAATTTACTCTTAAAAAATGTAAATTGTGCTTGTTTGTCACCTAGGCAATTTTTTAAAAAGATCTTTGTCTAAAAGAAGATGAAAAAAAGAGGACTTCCTTTATTTTATTCATCAGAAAAGAAACCTGGAGTGTCCAATTTATATGTGACTTTGTTTTAATATTTTATGACACTTCATAACTTATCAACAGAACTACTATTTTATAATTTTCTTTTTTTTCACCGAATATAATTGCTTAAAGTCACAGGAAAGTGCCCAAAAAAATGTTTTAAGTGCGTTCTACTATTCCTTTAGAAGCTGCTGGCACCATGTGTTTTCTTTTTCAAACCATGGAACTTAAGGATTGATATTAAAAGGATAGTTAGGTAAGCAACAATATGCTGAGGCCCTTTTATGGATCTGAAATCAAATATAATTTCTAAAGCAATGTATCAACAGGACTCTTCAAAATTTGAGAAGTATTAAGGGTTGTATGAAGGGTATTTTAGAAAGAATAACATGTAGAGGTTTGATGTGAATTCTAATAATATGAACTCAATTTTTTCTTTATTGTTACTTGGTCATGTAGATGTTTGATGTGGATTCTAATAATATGAATTCAAATTTTTCTTTATTGTTACTTCAGTCTTCTCTTCAGCTACTTTGTCTTCAGCTACATCAGTCTTCTCTTGTACCGACAAAGTTGTTTCAACATAACTGTATTTATATCTCTTAAATTGCAGTCTTTGGAGATGAGTCTAAATCTAAATGGGTTTTGCCATAACTAAGCATCTACTACAGCTTCAATCACGATGGAAGACCAGCATACAAGCAAGGAAGCACTCTTTGCTGTTGTACTTTTCCCAGGAAAGGAAGGCGCAGATGACGCAACAAGTGAAGTGCCACAAACATGGGTCATTTCCGAAAATGGTCAAAACATCTGCCTTTGGCCAATGAACACGAAAAATGTCTCCCATAACATCGAAACTTGTACACCACCTTCAGACCGTTTCAAATGGAAAAAATACAAAGTTAAGAAACTGCGTGAGAATATTGGTAAGTTTATTTCTAACATAACAAAGTGGAGAAATGGTGCTGGGTTCACACCATTTTATGACTTCCAAACCAAATGATGATTGCAGTGAATATACTCTTAAGTGTTAGTAGCTTAGGAAAGGAGCATATTAATGATGATGTTACGTTTGGTGTCAGACTCTAAATAGGTCCTCAAGTGTATGTAAAAGAAGGACAAAATTTAGTTTTACCGTTTGTCTTCCTATCACTAAATTTGTTTTTTTCTCCTCCGTATTCTCCTTTATCATTTTATGTGTTTACAGAAGGATATGAAAATGCCGAGTTAATGGAAAAAAATGCAAGAGATGGAAAAGATTCCCATCTGAGTGAGATAAGCCCATCACCCACGAAACAGGCCAGGAGAGCTAAAGCAGTGTTCTCTCCAACCTTATCGGCTAAAAAGCACCTACGTTTCTCTCCGAAGAGAAAGCCTCAGGATAAAAGTCAGTATGATAAGTTGTACTTTTTCTGAAGGGCAGGGGAATGTGTTGACGAAGTCCAATAATCTCAAATATTGCAATTAGTTTTTTTTTAGATACCTTAGTAGTTTTTATTGAGATACATTTTTTTTACGTAGATGAATAGCCAAAAGAAAATTACTTGAGATACCTACTAATCAGCCTCAGGAAAATACTGCTTTTAATGGTTTAGAAAATTTCAATTAAATTGTTGATGGGACATTTTGATCAATCAGTGAAAGATACATTTCAGTTCCCCCTTTTTATTTCATTTTCTCAAACATGTCTGAGACATTGACTTCGAGGCTTTGCTTCTTATTCCAAGAATTGTGTTGAGGAGTAAATATATTTACCAATGATGGCTCATAAAGATGAACTAGAGCATTGTTATAGCGTACTTGGCAGCAATGTAGAGGCAGGGGACTCTAGCCCTTGTCAGGCGTGAAGCCCTGATGGGCATCTTTGTGATTATATAATATATATATATTCGTTAGTGAACAGCAAGCAGCCGGGTTCTTTGTTCCTCCTTTTCCTACGGCCTTTTGGCCGCCTTATCAGTGGCGACGAGGATTTAAACAATCTTTTCAGAATCTTCGTAAGCATGGACGCTGACCAGTTTCAAAAGTTCCTGGACGTCGTCAAAGAATCCTTGAAAACCCAGACTTCATCCTCGCACACGGCGCCGGCACAACCTCTCATCCTGAACTTCGAGCTGTACGCACGGAATAACGAAAAATTCTCGCAGTATCGAGAGCGTTTCGAAAACTATGCTTCAGATCGAGGTATCACCGATAAAACGGTAAGAAAGAAAATTTTCCTAAATTGCATAGGTAGTGAAACATATCAAATCCTTAAAGATATCTCTGCACCTAGTAGCCTGGATGACTTAACCTATGACCAAATAGTTGAGAAACTCGAAAAGCATTTATGCCCTCCTCCTAATTATCTTCTAGAGCAGCATCGTTTCCTTTCTCGTATGCAGAATGAGTCAGAGTCAATTAGTGACTATGTCGCCTCCCTCAGGAAATTTCTGCCAAACTGCAACTTCAAATGATTTTGTGGGCTGTCAATCTCAGACACTTTCCTTCGAGCGCAATTTATCCGGGGAATACGAATTCAGTCAATTAGAGAGAAACTGTTATTAGAAAATAACCTCACATTTCAAAAATCCGTCGATAAGGCACTTTCTCTTGAAGCGTCTTATCGTGATAACCTTGAAATTAAAAATGGGTTCACATCAGACACAGCTGATAAGGACATTAATAAGGTTTCATATTCCAGATCCAGGTACCGTGATTGCACATCTTCGCCAAAAAAATCTAGGAATCACAGTTCTTCTAAGCGCAGGTCATCATCTGCATACAGCAGGAACTCTTATCGCCGGAATGACAATGTTCATACAAAGCGTCGATCCAGGGTAGACTTCCATGAGTTGGAAATCGCTGACAGGTGTATCAAGTGTGGGAAAAATAATCATTCTACTGACTCCTGCAGGACAATTTGGTCCAAACTAAAGTGTTCATCTTGCAACAAGCGCGGGCATGTAAGTACAGTATGTATCTCAACTCTTGTGCGTCAATTGAAAAACTCAAAAGTCAACCACATATTCAATGAAGAATTGCCTTCAGATGTAACAGACTTCAACTCAGAATCAGATTGTAACTTTTTGTCAGAAGTGGATGCCTTAAGTGCCTCAGTTAATCTTACAGATAGCCTTATGAATTCAGAGCGCTACTGCGCAGAAGTACTCATAGAGGGGGAAAAGTCCTGTTTTGAAGTCGATTCCGGTTGTGGGTTTACGCTCCTACCAGAAAATTACTTTCTTCAATTGAATTTGAATGTAAAACTTGAGCGCGCACCACAGAATTTCAAATCCTATGATGGTGGCCTCATTGTTCCGTTGGGTTGCGCTAAAGTCTCAGTTACGTTTAACGATATCACTGCCATCTTCCACTTAATATTGTGCCATCTCATCTCTCACCTATATTAGGGCGGATATGGATTAGACAACTAAGAATTAATCTGAATGATCTTGATAGTAACAAGAAATCACATCGTAGAATTAGTATTAGTTCACCCTCAGTCAATCGAATCACAGTTGCAGATATCATGCAAGATTTTCCTCAAATATGTGAACAAAAAGTGGGGAAAATTCCCGGGGTCAAATGTAACCTCCCTCTAAAACCAAGCGGTAAACCTAAATTTCAAAAGCACAGGGATCCACCTTTCGCTCTTTCGATAGAGAAGGAGTTAGCTACCCTCGAGAAGGGTACTTGGCAGCACAGTAGAGGCAGGGAACTTCAGCCCTTGTCAGGTGTGAAGCCCTGATGGGCATCTTTGTGGTTATGTAATATATATTCGGATAGTGAACAGCAAGCAGCCGGGTTCTTTGTTCCTCCCTTTTCCTACGGCCTTTTGGCCACCTTTTCAGAGGATAAAATCCATATTTGTTTTCTACTAATGTTACAAAAAAATTAAAGGGCTGTAAATCATGATGTATTCATTTGGATCCCTCCAAATATGACTAGATGAAGCACATTTTCTCTGAACAATCATAACTTATAATAGAGAACCTTTAACATTTTTGTCCTCAACTGCCTTAAAGATCACATAATTTCTTTTACTTACAGTCCAACGAAGAACTTTAATATTTGTCATGAGTCCATATGGCTGAAATATTCAACGGCATTTTGCAAGTTGGACTCATCTTTTCCTGCGCTACCAGTCAACTCTTCAAAATCTTCTGACAGCTGAGCCATTTTCTTCAAGTTTCCAATGTACCTCTGATTGGATTCGTTTTCATCACAAAAATTTCTGATGGCTAGAATGCTCCATTCCTTGATAACTGATTGTTTTTATTAAGGAAAATCAAAATCAAAATTAGGGACGGCAGGTTTTATGGTTAACATCCTTCAGGCCTATTGAATACATTGACTAATGAGTCAGTACAGGAATAAGAGGGTTGTTATGAAATATAACAATTCTTCAACCTCTGTATTATGAGAATTCAGCACAGTGCCTGGTACAGATTTTGATATAATTTCAATCCTATTTGAGACTCAGGAGCTCAAAGCACGATATACATTATTTTGTGTTTTAGGAAGGTTTCAATCTTTCAATATGCAGTTGATTTTGTCTTGCCGTTTTATTTGTATTTGAAAAGTTCATTGGATAATTTTTAGCGTCATATTTATCATCAAATCCATGCACAATCACTGTGTGTGTAAATCATTATTTTCATTGTGGCACATGGAGGTCATCAATGCAATCATGGTATTATAAAAGAGAAAAAGAATCACAAGAATAATGAAATCTTAGAGAAAGATGGGAGCTTTTGGAGGTATGGAATATTGGCAACAATACTGCCGTGCTAAGGAAAAATGCTGTATGAGCCTTCAAGAGTTGCCAAATTTCCTTTGACAAAATGCTAATTCCGACGAAAACTTGTGCATATTTTGCTCTCAATGATTCACAGAATTTCATTTGCAATCAAATCTACAGTATCTGAAAATTTCAAAGAAAAATATTCATAGCTCTGCCGCAAAAATTAACATTTCATCGGAGAAAATGCAGCAACCCTCGAATGTTCTTACGGCGTTTATCTTTAGCATGGCAGAATAGGAGAGGCATGGTAAAAGAAGAAAACACAGAAATCGTCAGATTTTAGAGAGAGATAAAGAAACATTGATGGAAAAGAGAAATAGAACAAATGGACCATGAAATGTGGTGGGTGAGGACAGTTGGTCCATCTAAAATACACACAGACCATCAACCTAAGAATTGTGTAACATACGCTCTGACTGATTATAAAAGCGTCTTGCTAATCTGTAAGTGCTAGCATAGGTATTATATCAAAATATGCCTAAATCATTAACATTAAAAAGGGTGCAGATAAAACTACACAAACAACTTCAAGTATAGTAAGATAAAATACCAGTTTCAATGTTCATATGATGCATTAAAAAGGATACAAGGATTGCGACCATCATAGCAGGTGCTTTCCAAAATGATTTCTATGCCTTTGTTCTCCCGAACCTAAAAAAAAAGTAAGAAAAAAAAATTGAGTGTAACTGCCAAGCATCTTCGTATTTTCAGTTTTGTATAGTGTTTGTTGAGCGTTTGATATCAAAGTAATCAGTGCTTCTCTTGTTCCTGGTATTTTTTGGTTGCGTTTGGTACATACTTTTAGCTCCAAGCCATCCGTGAAATTTTTAAACCGCTTGCGATAAACAATAAAAAACAATGAGGTGTGAATAAAATGCTCAAGACGCTTCATAGTACACTTAGATGAGGAAAATTAAAAGAGTGGCCTTTGGTTGGTCCATGGCAGGCTGGCTGAGACAGTAAAACAAAGTCTTTCGGACAAATTAAGTAAATACACCCAACACATCAGTTTTTGATGTTGACGCATTTTGTGGACTGAAAATAATTTTGCGTATTTCATAGATGAAATATCAGATAAATGGAGTGAAGTGGTGAAGTTTGATTGACTTGCCATCACCAAGATGATTCAAGACTTTTAGTTCCACGAAAGGTCGGTATAAATGAACAAATGAATGAATGAATAAAAAATAAATGAACACATAGAAAGAATGTTACAACAGGGTTGGATTTCTGATTGCTATGGTACATATGAGTCATTGAAAGATAATTGAAAATATCTATTACAGACATTATAGGTCTACGACCATTGAATTGTACAATCATCAATACGTAAGTTTCTGATAATTAAATAATTTAGATTAGATAATTAGGCCTAGATGGGGTTCCCCTGATTTTTGTTTCCAGCTCATTTATGTTACAGTATTTTTTTATAGAAAAAAATTCCAAGTAGGAACTAAGAGGTCATGCGAGCAAAAGAAATTACAGATTCAACCTATACTTACAAAATCTTGATTTCCTTTGTTTCTGTACATAAGATTACCAACTAAACGGATCATGTCAGCCTTTAGGCCATAGGTGATACTAGCCTCCAGTTGAGGCCTTTCCCTAATGACATCATCAACTTTCTTAACAGCAGAGACATTGGAGGAGGGATCACAGCTTGCACTATGCAGAGCTCTCAGCAAATCTGTAAAAGAAAGGCGCACATTGATTTCCAAAAGAGATTTCATATAATAAGTCATTGCTTGAATTTGATATGATTTTAATATTTTGCAAGTATATTGAAACCAAACACACAATCGTTCAGTGTCTGAGTGTTCTGGTGGGAATTTTCAAGATAACTGCATAGTTACTGTAGGTCCTAAAATAGAAAAAAAAAGGAACAAAAAGAAAGAGAAGTGCAAAATTTTCCTCATGTTTAAGAGTTTTTGTTAATTGGGTAAAAAGTACAAATAGGCTGAAAATTGACATTTCTTTCATACACTGCAACCTTAGTCTTGGAACTTGAGTCTGTTTTTCCCAAAAGCCGGGAAACATTTGAAAATTAAGGTTCATTAGGAGAAAATGTTGGAAAAATTAAAAAACTTACCATTCAGATTTTTTTGAGGCTAGAGGAATGTTAAAGCTAAGGAAAAATTAGGATGGAATTTTTATGGAAAACTGGGAGAATTTTAAAACTTTTCGAAGCATTCGAAACATTACGACACTTTCCAAACTTTTTTAACAGCAAAGAAAAGTCAAAAGTTTGTCGGAAAATTTGGAAAATTTAATGACAAAGTAATAGAAATTAGGCAAGTTCAAGTGCTTCCACAAATTTAGGAAGATTCTACAATTTTTGGAGAAATTTAAAATGTTCTCAAAATTTTCTAATTTTTTCTTTAAAACTGGGGCAGTGAAGAAACTTTTTGAAATTTTTAGAAACTTTTGGAATAACAAAATCGAAATATTCTGATTAGGTAAAAAAGAAAGCACCTTGTACGCAGTATTTCTAACTTTTCAGAAGTTTCCTGAATAGTACTTGCATTCCATGACTAGGCATTCTCTGCACATCCATGCCATGACACTTGGTTGATTCAATAATTTAACAAGTGATTCATTAGGATGGAGCTAAAATATATACAAAATCTAAATTTTCTCACAAAATTGCTGAGCTTTTATTTCACAAAAAAAAAAAAACCTAATAAAGGGCGCAGCAAAATTATTCAATTTTTGCTTTGACGTATGTATGTAAGGGATCTACTAGTCTTCAATACTGACCTGACTCCTCATTTTCCCCTTTTAGATACATTTTGGGCTAATTTCATTCCCTGCATTTAATACTGGTTGTAAGTAAAATGCCTATCACCAGTGTTTGCATTGATAAAAGTTACTAAATTAGGTAAGTACATGGAAATAAGAAGGTAAAATAATAACACACTTACATACGCTATTAATAAGAAGTGATTTACTACTCTGCGCTTGATGCATAGAATTTGGATCTGAAGATATTTTGCAAAGAATTTTCAGCAAATTCACAACTTCCAAAGGATCAACATCTCTACGTCCCTTTGAGGTGGTGACAAGGATGAAATCTGAGTTTTTATTGAACTCTTTGATGAGAGCGATGATGGTATCATTTGATAAAGAAATATCGTTGACATCTTTTTCCTGTTCTGGTTTTTTATCGCTCACTCTTGAGTCATCGTCAAGAATACGTGCTATCAATTCTATCAGAGTGCATTTATCCACAGACGATAGATTAGAAAAAATAGCCTTAAAATCACTTCCATTCTTTACCAAATGTTCAAAGAAAATATACCTGGGAAGAGGAAATAAACCATCAAATAGCAGGGCATATTGTAACATATTAGAAAAAAAGACATACAGACATTGCTGAAAGGAATTTTTAGCTAAAAAGAGGGAGTAAGAGCAACTTTAATTAAAAGTAGACAATTACCTGAGCATCATCATTCAAGTATTAATGATTTTGCCAACCAGCATTAAATCTCAGTATGAAACTGGTGTAGAAAGGAAAAGCCCATCAGAGCACATATTTTCTCGAGAGAGATTTCTGCTGTTTGGTGCAACACAAATTACAACCAATCAGGGAGGCAACTGCAGATGGGTTCGGGTCTAATTTGGCCCATCATCAGGGCTAGCACAGCCCAGCATAATCTTACTATCTGATGCCAATCAAACCTGGGTACATAGCAGTTATTGAGAGGTATCAAAGGTGGATAGAAATCAATAAAATCCCGTGATTCCATTTGAGGAACTGATTCTGCCAGATGTGCCTTAGTTGTTAGTGGCTGAAAGGAAGCTAGCCGACCAAAACCTGGCTATAACTGGAATACTCTTACACTTGAGACTGATTGAAAAACGTTAGCTACAGGCATAAAGCTGAGTGTATTTTATTGGCCAAAGGGAACCAACAAAAAGTAAAATACGCCTAGTAGGTTGAACACAAGTGTAATAATTTTTAGCAGACCAATAGAAATAAATACTGAACAGTCAATTTGGTGATGAAACCCTATTGGATAAAATAGTTGTGGGCAGCGTTCAGGAAAGGACCTCCATTAAGAGCAAAACCTCAGGAAAATACTCACATTATAAAAGACCAGCCAATGCAGATGGCTAATTTTTGGCACTATCGTTTGAGAGGAAAATGTTGCCACATAGACGGAGGCTATTTATTAATAGCGGTAATAGATGGCTGGCTGGTAAAGCTTGGCGGAACACAGACAGTTCTTTGAAAAGAATTATGAAGGGCTAGGCTTCCGCCAACTGTGAGAAAGAAAGAAAAGACGAAAGATATGGATTTTAAGACACGTACCAAAATTCTGTGTTAGCTGTTCGCAAAGTATTAATTCCTGCAGATATGATTTGCATATTGCTCAGGATTCTTTCTTGAAGAGAGGAACAGCCAATAAAAGTGTAATAAGTAATTGCTCCAATGACTTCTTGAAGACGTCGTTCCGGGTGAGGCAAAAGAATTCTGTGGGAATTAAAATTATTTTTCATTGGTAGATAGGAAAATTATGTTGTGAAGGTTTAAACTGATACTAAGCCGAAGGACGAGAAACATTAAACTTTGACTTCATTTTACAATTAAGAAGTTAAGAACTACAGTTTCTGACTCATTTTACAAACAATATACACGCTATTGGTTCCCCTAAGCAGACAGGTGCTTTTTTGGATGAGCCAGAAATAGTAGTTCCTAATTGTAAAATGTGGGTCAAGTTTTTCCCTGGTTAGGGTAATTTTGTTTCTTTTCTCTAACAGTAGCCACTCTATGACACGTTACAGCGTTTGTTATTTTGGGACGGTATCTGATTCAAGCATAGCGTGATAGGTAAATTATTTTTCCTTGAGCAATTTAAAGAATTTATAACTTGGTCAAGGATGCTAGAGACATGTTTTTTAGGATTAGATCACTCTTGCAGGTGTGACAAGACTCGGCGAATTGTGAATTGTCAGCATCTAATAACTCCTCCCTGAGTATTTTAATAATAAATACTTTAAAAAATGTATCATCAAAAAATACTGAACAGAAATACACACTCACTCGAATAAAGTTTCTGCTTGCTGCCAAAGAATAAGTTGAGATTCAGGAGATTGGACAATAGCATTAGCTAAGAATTGCAATACTAAGACTATGAATGAAATGACTTCGTCTTTTAATTCTGGTGATGATTCTAATCTGTCTTCCATCAACGCAAAATTTAGAGTATTTTCTTTAGTGTTATCTCCATTTTTTTCACTCATGGATGTATTGGAACATTTTGGGCGACTAGACTGGTGTCCTTCTGCCTCCTTGGGGACGACTGGCACTATTTGCTGACTTGAAAAATCATCTTCGTTAGAGGAAGTCAGCTTGATTTTGGCGACTTTGCTGATAATCCCAACAGAGTGGCGTATTATAGCAGGATTAGCAGCAATCTTTTCTCGAAAATTTTGGTCTGTGCACTTTGAGCGTAGTTCCTTAAAAAATTCAGTCATTGTACCAATTGATGACTCCAAATTATCAATTCTGTTCCATTCTTCTAATTTTATTGCAATCAATGAGATGTTGGATGTTTCCTGAAAAAAAACAAGGAAAATAAGCAAATTTGAAGCACTGGATGCAGATAGGCCACATTTCCATTGCGGTGTCTTAGAATCTCTATCATTACGTTTCATCCATCATGATTACAGTGAATGTATTTAATCGTTGAAACTTTTACTGAATAGGTACATTCCTTGTGATTCTACAATGCTCCAAATGAAGGATTTCAGAAAATTCACCCTATTGTTTTATCCTTAAAATATAAATTAGCGGTGGAGATTCTGAAACATTGCAACCTGTTGAAAAAACACAGTTGGTATTTACAGAGTTTTTATTTAACATTTTTTTACTAGAATTTTACCGCGCATAAATTTTACTTAAAAAATTATCCAATCAGAGTTTTCTGAAACAAACATTTTTTTACTTAAAAAATTATCTAATCAGAGTTTTTTGAAGCAAACATTTAAATAGTCTATAAAATAAGTTGTCTTTTTGATAATTGAAATTGATTGAGTTTTCTTGACAGCTATTGCTATGTAATAGGATGAAAATAGAATTTGCTCGGAAGTGTCCTATAGATGATAAAAAAAATCGGAGGAAAACAGAACTTGGTCATATCGCACCGAAGCCAAAGAGGTGCCCTGGCTTAGTTGCTGCTCCAGGCCAGCATGGTTTCAGGGTGTCCCTACTAGAAAGAATTATTACTAGGCTCATTTTCATCTCAATGTCTACTGATCACATGTGCCATAAGCTTCTGGGCAGTCATTCAACTCTGGAAGCAAGTTCTTCAGATCAGGACAATATTACTTGACTCCTTCATCTGGGATATTTTCATTTGTATATTGCCCTACCAGCAATAGGAGGGGGTTATGAACTGTTCAGAGGGAATATGATTATCAAATTCTTTATTGTTTGTCACTAAAAGTTCAGATTTTATAACATCTATTAATGGGACTGCATTTTGCAATTTGGAGCTATAAAGTCTGGCTCATCCGAAAAAGCACTTATGCGCATAGGGAGACTAGTGGCACATACGTTGTTTATTAAACCGGGCTAGAATTTGTAATTCCAAGTTGCAAGGTGTAGTCCACTTAAGCTGAGACTAAAGCCACTGCGTCAAACTAAAGACTGTGCTATTTGGGCAGCGGGGCCAATCCTAATGAAAGATTTCTATTTTATTTTGTTAGGTTGTTTTAGATTTACTACTCCCACCACACAATAGGCTTCTTTCGGCAAGTATTCTTGCAGTGATTGCACACTGTTTTTTGTTAAACTTTTCATTGAATAAATCTACCTATCTATCTATCCATTTATATATGCGCTAGCAGAAGTTTCCTAAAAACCCTAACCACCACTTTCTCCGTATTTAAGATCATTCAACACCCTAATAAGAACAGAATAATCTGGCACCTTGATTGCATGGCTAGATGATAACATAATAAAATAAACCCTCTGGAGTTGAGCGATCATTTGCGCTGCTATGATCGAAGACCACAAGCATGCAACAAGCGCAATCCTATGCTATTATGCCATATTAGCGAGCTTTAGAGTCGATCAATGCTGATAGCTTTGTAAATCAATTAGAATAGTGAAAGTATGATACCTGATGCATGATTTAATTGTTTGAGCAAGAAGAACAACCAAGGAGAGGGTGAAAGAGTACAATAACAACACAGAGGCCGATGGTCCCGACTTGGAGATGATGTAGATTCCAGAACTTGAGATTGTTTCAGTATTAACGTATCATGGTCTTTCGAATTGACAGAAGAAAAATTCGGAATAAGACACATTAAATTTTGGAGAACGCCCGTTGTTATTCAAAAAGGGAAAAGCGGCAAGCGAAAGCCGATTGAAGATTGATGTGTGCCGTGCTCCACGCGGTGTTTCAATGGTGTTTACATTATTATCATATTATCACTCTTTGTACGCACTCGGATATATGTTGCCAAATTAATTTGATAAATAATTACATTTTGCTGCAAATTTACAAGAAACTATTATTAAGTTTATAAGAGCGGCAACCTTTACATTGACACCAACCTTTGATAAACGATCTGTCTCCGATAAAGTGCAAGCCATGTAAAAACCATGCAACCTGAAGACTTCGCACCATTATAATAACGTTAAAAATAATTTCAGGATCGTTTCAAAATGAATAAAGAAGAACAAAACTTTAAAATGTCAAATAATAAACATTTTTGTTTAAATATGAACCACAAAGATAACCATACTGGTGCTTTTTCTTCAGAGACAGTTGGTGGTGCCGTATGCTGACGATTATCCAGTTTTAGGTTATGTTGTTATTAATGATCGGATCGGTTCATCGGTGATTTTGCTGATAGCCATAGCTTATCATTCGATTATTGCCAATTGCCCACTACTCCTTTCCTAATTGTTGTCTATAATTTTGTCGAAGCTTAATATTTCTTAGCTTAAGCTTAGCGTATGTGTAACGTTTCTTTAAAATGTGTGTCTTTCTACTACGGTGATTAAATCAAACGCCCTACAGTGGATAGCGAGTATGCTCTATCTCCTCATCATTCAAGGACCAGGATAAACTTGAACGTCATATAGTTTTATTTATATAATCTTTATCAATTAGGGGAAAGGCCCTGTTCAGCTGTACTGAGGTGTACTATCGATTTTTGGTAAGCTGTCAAAACAATTTCGATAAAAAGATAAGGAGTCCCTTACCAATAGTCAACTGAAATTTTCGGAGTTGACAGAAATGTGCCGTTGCCACACGTATCAGTCTCACTGACCAATCAACCTGATGCACAGACATAGGGGTCACACAATGCTTTAACTCAGAGCTCATGCAATTTTGACAAAGCTGACCGTTTTCAATGAGAGCCACTGTTTGAAGTAAACATTACCGATAGTTTATTGACAAAGATTGGTTGAAATACTCCTACAGTTGTATTCAAGTTCTCATTTAATGAAGAACAATGGCAACTTGTGCTTCAGCAACTGACTTTTCTGCCACTCCCGTCTGGTAAATTCTATACTTGGAGTTTGCTTTGATGAGATGTAATCAGTAGCCTACTAGATCCTCAGTTCTGTCAGTAGTCCTTTAATGATCTTTTACTTATGCAATGTACAGAAGTATTATTAAAATTGGAATAATTAGTGATCAGATGTTTTTCTGACAAGTCTGGGCTCTACAATGGAGAACTTATTTTCAAACCAAAATGCTCTCTGCCATGGAATATCAGACAGAACACACAGTCACCTTCCGGCCAAAGTATCACAAGCGCCATGCAACATTTCAAAATTTCCGCCACCATTTTATTTTCTTACAGAGAAATGTTCAGCAAAGCTGTCAAAAAATTTCACTGGATTTTCTTTTTGCTGCCGATAAAATTAAATGAAATTTTCAAACTGATTCAACCAACAATTTCTCTGTTAAAAAATAAAATTGTAGCGGAAATTTTTAAATGTTGCATGGCTGTCATGCTATGGCTGGAGAGTGGTGACATGTCAATGGTGAAACTCTAAGACCACATATCTTGATTTGGAACAATGTAGACTTCCTGTCATATCTCATTTTTTTAAATGAAAAACCAAGAAGTCACTTCCTTAAAATTTCCATGATTTTTCCTCTTTGTGTGAAGAAAATTCTGTGAAAGCTTCAAGGAATAATGTCAACTTGTTTCCCTAAAAAAAAATAAAATGGGAATGGGGAATTTAAAACATCATGAAGGAGATACATGGTTCAGGAAATTCACTGACTATGTGCCGCTCTTGATTAAAATCATTCACAAAAGTCCAACTCATATCATGCCATACCTCTGCCTTTGTATTGAATATCCTCAGAGAAACTTATGGTTACATACTTTCTATTGTTTCAGCACCTTGTTTTCATTCCATAGTCAAGAAAGCCAATCCCCCAACCAGAAACATATATCAATATGAGTGTCCGAAGAAGCAGTGTTTTTGGAGGATCCAAGAGGCTTCTTAAAGAGAAAATTGTTCAAATTTATGAATCTTTCTTCCGTGTAAGTAAAATAACTCCTGAGTACACATGGTATCTGTAATGTTTAGTAGGCAAGTTATTGCCTGTTTCTGATAACTTTTGTTTCTTGCTGTATGCATCGGATACGGAATTTCACATCTTTTGCAGCTTAAGGGGAAAATTTATCTGTAATGGGCTCCAACATATCATTTCTTCACTTTTTGTATTTCTAGAAGTTATTCATGCAAAGATTTATTCATGAGTATTCACAATCTATCAATGTAAATTTGTTGTTGCTCATTGTAATTTTTTTGAGTACTCACCGAAAGAATCATCTGACAAAAATGTACTAAATGTACCTATTATGACACTTTTACTGCTACTCCTTAACCTATGTTACATTGGACTGTGATATAAACCACCTTACAGCATTTTTCTCTTCAAAATTTAACGAGGCAGACAAATCACATAAAGGAAATTCTAGAAATCCACTCTGGGGCAAGTTTCAAGTACTTAACAGTAACATTAAAGTTGGTTTAATGGCAAAAATATGAATGACGTCATTTGAATGATCTAACTTCCATTTGATTTGAGTTAAAAATAATTGTGAATATCCTATTCAGGAGTTAATTTTAAAACTTTCTGTTTTGTGAATCGTTTTCTACACAGAATCTTGAAGAGAAGACATGTGACATTTTGATCTAGTTTAGACCTCGTCTGATGGCCCATTAACGTATGAACGTTTTAAGACACAAAAGAAGTAGGCGGTTTTTTCCGTAACAGAAGAAAGTAAATTCAAGAGAAGCTAAGCTCATTTTCTTGACTGACAGTAAAGACATCTTTTGCCATGTTTTTAGACTCATGAACCTTTTTTTTTTGTCCAGGGAGAAGACTTAACAAGACACAATCCAAATTTTTGGAGTGAATTCTTTCTACTAAAACCAAAGGTAACTCATCTTGTGTTTTCATTAACTCCAGGTTTCATCCAATGGATGAATTATATTTTATGGCTATTGAAATTTCAAATTAAACTAAGCCATAAAAACTAACAATATGCCCTCAGTGCACGAATTAAGTACTGCAAATTCACTGACAATTTATTGCTACTATTCTATTAAAATCTAGATCGCATTAAAAGGTGCGCGCTCAGTAGGCTCAACTTAAGTGCGTCGATGACACGAAAAAACAGCAACTTCAAAAATTTATAACTCAAAAAAGGCTGGGCATTGGCACCTAAAAAAAATACGGTTTCTTATATTAACCTATTCTACTTCTCTGCCAAATTTGAACCCAATCTGAGGGGGATAATCGGTAGCCTCCCCTTGTGAGATCAACTCCCAAGCTCAAAAAAAGCTGTCAAGTTGAGGCCAAAAAGGAGGTAATATCCCACGCTATCCTGAGAGTCCACCTCTACATCAAGACAAACTCTTCATGCAAAGATAGGGAGCAAATACATTAGCAGTGATGCCGTGGAGTCCCCAAAGAAGGTGACAGCCCTATCAATGTATTTGCTCCCTATCTTTGCATGGAGAGATTGTCTTGATGTAGAGGTGGACTCTCAGAATAGCGGGATATCCCCTCCATTTTGGCCTCAACTTGAGAGCTTTTTTTGAGCTCTGGAGTTGATTTCAGAGAAAACCAGTGGCTTCATCAGGTTCCTCGCAAACTTTAACATAAGAATCAATAGTCAAATTGTAAATTCCTCACACATGCAACATCTCCATTGTAGGCCCAAAAAGTGTTCTTGTTTCATCTTAAAACCTCAGTCTCATGAGATACCTACTTATCTATTTTTTATACAATTGTGTACTCCGTTTCAATTCCTCATGTGATGAATGTTACAGGTAGCTTTATTAGAAGCAGAAATTTTGAAACTTTCTGGCGATGAATTGATGAGTTTGAAACCAAATATAAATATCTTATTTGCTGAATGTGTCAAAACCCTAGATCATGAACATGCAATCCGTGTTGTCTACGCATTACAGGTGATTTTTGTTTCAAAATTTTAAAGAATAGTACACAAAAATAACTTAATCACCCAGGAAAAAGATGAGTTTGCAGTTATCAGATCAGTAGATCCACAGTATTACTAATGGCAACTGATTCCAAGAGTGAAGCAAAATTTTGATGAGTTTTACTTTTAGAGAACAAATGAATGTCAAACAGACTGGGTCAGAAGGCATGTTTCTTATTAAACTTTGTCAGATACTCATCAAATAACATCATGACTTCAATGTTACTTTCCTCTTTGACTCCTCTTCCCTCCCTGATTTTCTTTGATAGTCGAACTCATATCAACAATTTTCCAGAAGGATCTAGTTATCTAGCATTATTATGGCCAGAGAGGGCTGCTCAATCGTTGCGGTTGCTGAAGTAAGATGAAAAGTAGGTAAGAAAAAATCTTTACAGTTAAGAGGAGAAAAAATAGATAAGGATTTTAGCCCTCCATGTATTGACCCAATGTTATGCCTCTGCTTGAGAGTATAAAATCAGTTGTAAATATTGAACTCTTATGACATTTCTCCATCAGTTCCACCTTTCAATGAGAGTTGATGTGTTAATTAAAATATCGAAAGTAAAGTATTGATTTAAAATATTATCCAATAATGTTACGAGTAAATCATTTGAACTTTTGATGAATCTGAACTTGTATTTTCGTCCAAGATTTTTGCCCTTGAGGCCTTTTTCTTTTAGTATCAACATTTTTTTCTTTTTGTCATTTTACTTACATTGCCAATCATTAACTTTGTTGCAGACGTTATGTGCTCTCATTAGTAGCGTTTGCAAAAAAACTTCTGGAGAATGTGGCTTTGATGTAATAAATATTTTGATTGGGTTTGATGTGGCTGAGCAGCAGATGCAAGCTCTGCTGAAACATTGCTCTAAATTTTTGACTGGTAAGCTACATATCAATGGCTACAGTCGAAGATTGTGTACTTCAGATTGTGATCATGCTTTATTTTTCAAAAGGAAAATTAACTTACAGTTTTGATGAAGATGTTCATAAACTTTCTTCACTTATTCTAATGAAATCTCATAGAATTGCAAGTACATATTTTGAAGAAAACCAGTGTTTTCCTTGAAAAAACCTAAACATAATCTGAAATTTTGAACAAAAGGATTTAAAATGTGGAAAGTGCAGGGCCAGATTGAGGCTGGCGTTTTGAAGAGTGACTGCCCCCAGCCACCACCCCTGATGGCGCCAAAATCAATTGCGCACCTGCTAAAAAATTCCTTAATTCAGTCCTGGGAAATTGCTATCAAACGAAAAGAAAGTAATTTTTCTGAATATCTTTTTTTCTCCTTTTCTTCATAACTGCATAATTGAATGTCAAGGAATTACATGTTAAGAGGTTAAAAATGCATTTCTTGGTGCAATCAGTTTTATGCATTAAAAGTTTAAAGTTTTTGTTACATTGTGAATCATTTATTTTACTTCCAGGTGATTTTCCGCACAGCTTAGCATGCCTTTGTTTGAAACTTCTTCTGGTTATTGTAACTGGATCTGATAACATTAGTCAAAACTCTCTGCTGGAGTATCTTATCATTCACTCAATGTTTGATGTTTTAGTGCAGGTTTGTATTTATCTGTACGCTTAAAAAGTATTTTTTCTAGCATTTCCGCCAGGAAAAATACATTAAAATGCATTTTAATCAAATTTGGAAGACCAGGAACAAATTGTCGAAAAGATAATTTGTAGAGCTGTGCAAATCATGAATTTTGAGTCTAAATAGAATCTTTTAAAAGGGTCCCAAATCTGGATCCTTTCGTTGTTAGAAATGCATCAAAAACTCAATTACAGCGTTCATAATCCTTGCTCTTATTTTGTTTTTTAAAAGGAGAACTGGTAAATATCATGGCTCGAAATTTTTATGTAGTACATAATTTTGACAGGGTGTGGAAGAATTACAGAAATTTTTAAAAAATAATAATGCAGCTGTTTTTTTTTTTTTTTTTTTAATATGAGAGGAAATTTGCCGTGTTTTTTTTTTTTAATATGAGAGGAAATTTGCCGAGTCACATTTAAAGATACATGTTTTTAGAGTTAAGACATTGATAAGTAAATTCTACATGTTTTTACAGATTTTTCGAGACTCACCAGGTTATTTTCAAAGCATGATTTGTCTCCTGGACTGCAGAGAGGATCCTTTTTGAAATGTTTTTTCTTCTCTGATGCTTTCTCCCAAAAGAGCAGCTCCCACTGAATACTCAATTCTCATCATGTTTGTTTCTAAATTTTCTCTTACATCTTAAACTAATTTGTGAATCTTGTTTTGTTTAGCTTCTATGTAACCCAGAAAGTAGAGCAATTCATGGCAGTGATGTTTTGCTGTTGATTTCTCTTTTAGTCAACTACAGAAAGTACGAGTTGTCAAACCCATACATAGTCAAACTCTCAATATTAGACAATGAACTGGCTTTGAATGGCTATGGCCAGGTAAGAAATTGCATTTTTGCCCCAGTCATAGAACCCTGGTGTGTCTTTAGTTGCATTTAAGAACGGCACTAATTTTTTAGGCTTGTTGGAATTTGAGTGTTTTTCTTCTTATTATTACATCCTCTCTAATATTCTAATATTACCTCTTTGTCTGCCAGAAATTTTTTTGTTTATAATGATAAAAAAAAAATTCAAAATAACTCTAATACATCACAAGCAACTCTTAACAATTTTTCTGTGGTTTACTAACTTTTTTTTTGTCTCTATTTGCTCCTCTGTCAGCATTGAATAAAGCAACCTACTTCATCGAAGAGTCATGGCAACATTTTTAAGCACTTTACATCTCTCATGATTTATCCTTTCTTTGCAGTCTATCTTTTAATCCATTGTCCTGAGCATATTTCAAATCCAATGCTTGCAGGTATTAACTGGGGCTCTATCAGAACTATGTCATCAGTCTGAGACAGATGAAACTGAAATACAAGCTAGTTGGCTGTCCTCGATAACTAACATGGTCGGCCTTATGTTTGGGACGGAGGGTGATTATTCTCGAATGCAGCAAGTAAAGTAAGTAAACTACATGTGTGAATATTTTCCAGCAGAGACTTGAACATTCATTCAGGCCCACTCATGGATGAGCCATCTTTCTCATCAGATGATGAACTGTAATCATCATTAATTATTTTTTCCCCAATTTTAATCGCATTTGCAATTGCAATCGCATATAATCTCTTTTATCGTTATTGAATTTTAAAATCCTTAAACGCATTGCTCTACTGATAACACAAGGCTTTCCTAGTGCAAACAATGATACAAAGAAACCAATACTCAAAATTCTAGTTTGCCTGTTAATAATTTGATTTTTCACTTTTTCAGCTGCAATACGGGTGCGTTGATTGCATTATACGAAGTTGTCCACTTAAATCGGAATTTTATGACAACATTAGCACACATTCAAACTGATGTTAAAGTGGGCTCATTTCCACAAGATGATTCTAACGCTGGATTAGAACAATCAACATTACTAGTCACTTTTTTTCAATATTGGTAAGTTCTCTACTTTTTCTTATTTCCATCCCCAATGAAAAAGTCAATAACCTTGGAATCCCATTGACAGGAATCGCCAGAATTATTAACAATAATTCAGAATAGTATGAAGATTTTACCTCTTATCGTTACAAATAAGTCCTAAAACCATAAGTCCTTTGAAATTAACCCATTCACTTACATTAACAAGCATATTTGTCATCACTGTTCCGGGACAACTGTGCATTGACGAAGTAACTTGTCAATTGTTTTAATTTTGTCAGTTTTAATTTCGAAAAAACATGCAATGTTGATGTCACCGTTTGCTAACCTTTCTATTTTTTCTTGCGAGCGGCTTTGCAATAATGATCGTGTCATTAAAAAGTTTCTGCACCCCTGCAGAAAACTATATTTTGTCAAAACAAATTTAATGATCAAGTACTGGTTTCTGTCCAAATGTTTAAAAAATGATTCGCTTATTTCTGTTAAAACACAGCCACATTCCTCAATATTTTTCTGATTTTATGAATCTCTTTGATTTTATTGTGTGAAAAACTGTATGTCTGCCATGGCCAAGGTTTTAAAAATACTTGCGCTAAATTTTCAGTCACAGTTGTAGGCAATGTAGAAACATTCCAATTGTGTTCCATATTTTTCAAAAAGTTCATGGAAATCAAAGCTATACAGGTTCATTCTAGGCATTATGTGCTTCTTGCCTTGCTCTCAAGGTAAATTTTACATATTATGTGACTAAGTTTTTAACTCAGTGTAATTAGCCTATGATACTCACCAATCTGTATTTAAACCTCACTCTTTTTTATCTCAACTTCATTGAAACAAAACCTATTTTTCTCAAAATTTATAAATGCGTTTGAATCTCTGATTTGGGACATTAACATCGAAAGAAAATTGCTTCGAGGAATAAGCATTGGTATGAATTTTGAGTCTGCGTCAACATGATTTTTTACAAAATAAATAAAGAAATCAACGGAGTCAATTTTGAGACTATTTTATTTTTGAAATAAGTAAAATTTCACACATCAATGTGTCCAAAAATTATTCTTTTAAGAGGGCTATAAATGTTGTATAATTTACTGTTTGCGTTACCTGATTCTGACTCTTTTTTGTTTCACAGTTCAATTGTTATGCAAGACCCAAAGTGTGCAAATAGTACAAAATTATGTTTTATCATATTGTCATGTATTGCTGAAGATCAATATGCAAACTTTTATATGCATGATTCAAATCTGATGTTCAAAGTTATTTTATATCGATTACCAATGCGACATCGGAAGATAACCCTAGATTCTCAGCCGCAAACGTTGGCTGCAACTCTAGTTGGTAAGTGCCTACATTTTTTATTTAATACTGCTGAAAACTGTTATATTCGTATGTGAACAGTGAATAAACATTTCTAACTGTGTTCCGGATTCAACTAATTACTTTTAAATTCTTGGTGAACCAAGCTTTACGCAAATCTGTACATAACAATTCCTAGTTAATCTCTTGTATTTTTAAATGTTTCTCCATTATCTGACATTCTTTTTTTTTTGGTGTTCTCTGTTATACATCCACCGAAGTCTCTTCGATAACATAAAAATCTCAAGTGAATCATTGCTTATTGCTGGTTCAAGGTGAGGGTTCAGGAGGTTTCATTTGTGGTCTAGTGCTAATTAATTTTTCTTTTACTTTTGCTCTCTTTCAGATCTAATCGTTGAATTCATTATGAGTCATATGATGAATAAATTTCCCCTCGAGCTATTTTTACTGGCAATCGGAATTATACATCGGATTCTCTGTTACCAGAAAAAATCGAGGGTTCGACTGAATTATCAATGGAAAAACTTGTGGAGTGCCCTCATTTCTCTACTTAAATTTTTAACCCTACATAAAGCTCAATTTGCCAAGAAGTATGATATATTTTCTCTAGGATCTCAGGTATGTTGCCTGTATCAAGAATTATTAACCTCTCATACTTTGAAAGTAGCTCAATGCCAGCGGTCAAAATGGATGTTCTTGGAAAAAAAAAGTGTCGTGAAACACAATTTTGTGTCAATGCCGTGTCAACAAAATATGTGTGAATTGACTTTAAAGGCTATACAACCAAAACTTGAGGTGAATTGTCCACTAGAAAAATAATGCCTCTTATGTTATAAACCAATGATAATTATACTTCAGTCTACTGAAATTAAATACAATGTTCACCTCTTTTCTGTCATCCAACTTTTACCTTCCTAACATTTTTTTTTTTTTTTTTTTTTTTTTTTTTTGCAAACCCCGCATAACTGGTGAAGAAGGATCACAAGTCAATTAGTTCTTTCAAAATAGGAGGAAGTCCAATTTTTCATACTAGTTTTTTTTTCATTTTTTACGCATTTCTGTGCGTCTGTCACCTGCGCTCCAAGAAGCAAACTTAAGCAATATGTTTCTCAACGGCTTTCTCAAGTAATATGGTAAGGACAATTGGAGAGTTCATAAAAGCAAAAAAATCATGTTTGAAAAATGGACTCCTGCCCTTTTTCAAAGTATTGATTCAAGCAGGTTGTTTGGCAGGTCAAGTATATTTATTTCCAGTCAACATCACACAAAAGCAATATACCAAGTAAAATAAGTAAAGGACAAAGGAAGAATAAAAAAATATTCAAAGCTTAATCTTTTCTGTCCTAATTCTTCTTAAATTAAAAGTATCAGTTCATTTCTTCTCGGAGCAATTTTTTATTGCGTCATGTCTTCATTTTACCTTTAATATTACCTAAATATATGATTCCAGGTTGTAAATATATTCAACTTATTCATAATGTATGGTGACTCATTCCTTCCATCACCAAACAGTTATGATGAACTTTATTATGAAATAATACGGATGCACACCGTTTTTGATGCCCTTTATACTTTTGGTAAGTCTTTCTTTATCATCAGTGTTGATGATCAAGATAGCTTATTGTTGTGTTGTTCCTCAGTAAAGTTGGTGGAAAATAAAAAGAGGCTCATTCCTGCTGTACGGATATGCTAAGGAAGAACTTTGTATGAATTTTCAAGAGTTGCCAAATTTCCTCAGTTTAAAAATCTCTTTTTAAGGAAAGTTATGCATATTATCCCTTGAAATTTTCAGATCTGTTTGATTAAATTGAGTACAAAATTATTTGAAAATTCAAAGGAAAATAAAATTCACAATTTTTCCTGCAATTTTGATCTTTATTGATAGAAATGTAGCGGTGGGTAGAGAGCATCCATGAAGAGATGGGGAGATGCCAGCTTCCGGAGGATCTCTACCATGACAGATTCCTGTGGAGAGTAGGCGTCGCAGAGCACCCTAGCGCGCCGTAAAAGCGGCTCATACATACACATTGATAGAAATGTGGCAAAGTCTGAAAGCTGTACAGCGTTCTTCCTTAGAATGGTAGTATATGACGGAAAGAAATTAGTAGCGGGACAATAGTAGCCTCTGATAATTCTCTAATAAAAGTCAAATGTCAATGGTGAAACTTTCAAACCCTGTATCTCGGTTTGCGGCTTAGCAGACTTCCTGTCATTCTTTATTTTTTGAGTAGGAAACTACTCCACATTAAATCTTAAAAATTCTCGTGATTTTTCTTCTTTTCCTTCTGTATGAAGAAAATTCGGTGTAAACTTCATGATATGATGTCGGTTTGTTTTTCTTCAAAGAAATAAAAAGGCAGCAAAGATTCAAAACACTGTAAACGAAATACGTGATTTGGGAGTTTTACCATCGATGTGTTTAACAAAATGTCAACTCACATTATTTTTGAGCATCAGTAACAGCCTTAAAATGCTATTTAGATTTGTTTTTGTCACTATGTATCTCCTTCATATATCTTCTTACAAGGCTGCAAAAATTCTGATTTCAAGTACCTATGCTACAGTTTCATCTTTTTCCCCAACTTCCTTTAGCTTTAGGAACATTTTATAAAGTCTCTATTTTTTAGATGTTCACCTATAGTTCTGTGTATTCTGGAAAGATCCCTCTATAATCCATACTTACTCTGTTCTGTTTTATTCCCTCACAGCTTCCAGGTACTCGTCCACCGATGGTGAATTCAAGTCATCGGCAATCTCATTAACAAACTGCTTAATTAATGTTAGGTAAGTTCAATTTTAGTTGAAGCTGTGCTGACTTTTTTAAATGAAATTTTGTATTTAAAGCCCAATTTTTTTAAATATGCCAAATTATTTAAATTTATTTTTTCTTCAACAATCCTCAGAGCCTGTGGATAAAAATTATACTACAAAAAGGTTTAATCCTGAAAGAAAGAATAGCAGAGGCTCAAATATATGTTGAGGTATAATAATTCAACTTTGCACTTGTTTGCTACTGAAGTGTTTATTGTCATCAAAGGCGATAGTATCAAATCAACCATTATGCCTCCATTCTTCATTTTATATTAGTGACAGGGCCATGAAGAACCTTCGATAGCAGAAAAATATTATAGCTCTTACTTTCCTTTGCGATTCAATTTTTTATTTGGGTTTTATACCACTGAAAATGAGGCCAATTCGTTGCTCATTAATTACACGTGGAGAAGGTAGGTTTAATTTGATTCACTATTTTTCTTTGCAGAGTTTCCAAATTTTAATACTACTTCATAATTTTCATATTTTCCAATTTTTTTCAGAGCCATTGTCAATCATTTTGCCCCAAAAATAGATAGTTGGCTATCCGATCAATCCTTATCGACACCATCTGAAGATCAAGTATGTGAGATTTCTTTTTTATATAGTTTTGCTTTTGCCAGTTTTAACCTTTTGATATTTTGTAAAATTTAATATTAAGGCCATTTGGAAATGTTGACTCGCAAAAACTCTCTCATTTTACATTCTTATTTGGATCTATCTTGCAAAAATAACTGCCCCCTCCTCTTAAGGCAATTATTCACTCCTTAGCAACTTAATACAATGAGAGTTTTTTTCTGAAAGTATAGATTGATCAGGAACGAATATAGGAGCAGTACACAATTTTAAAATATCGCGAGTTGAGGTTTGTGGCTCCCTAATTGCACTGAGTGTACAATTCATAATTCATATGACTCAGAAAAAAGTCATGGTGCATCTGCTTCCTACTAGTGTAATGTTTAAGTCCTATCTTGTTCCCAGATTTTAGAGGTGGTTCGGAAAAACTATGGAAGTCTGACATTGAAATTGCAAGATGGTTTGGACCAGTATGAACCTTACTCTGAAAAACCAAACCATACCGCCTTCTTCACAAATATGGTAGGCCTAATCTTGGCTCCTCAACATTATTTAATATCCTAAGGCCTTTTTTGGCCTCATACAGTTTGTGCTAATTCGATCTCGGAAACTACTGGACCGATTTTGCTCGGATTTGTTTTAAATGAAAGCTCTTAGGCTGTAGACGTGCCAACATTCCTTAGTTTTTCGATTTGCGAGACCGACGTTGCAAAATTTACCTCGATTTGATAACGACATGCTTGCGTTTTTGACGTTGGACAGTTTGTGCTAATTCGATCTCGGAAACTACTGGACCGATTTTGCTCGGATTTGTTTTAAATGAAAGCTCTTAGGCTGTAGACGTGCCAACATCCTTGGTTTTTCGATTTCCGCGACCGACGTTGCAAAATTTACCTTGATTTGATAACGACATATTTGCGTTTTTGACGCTGGACAGTTTGTGCTAATTCGATCTCGGAAACTACTGGACCGATTTTCCTCGGATTTGTTTTAAATGAAAGCTCATAGGGTCTAGATGTGCCAAGACCCCTTCGTTTTTCGATTTGCGCGGTAGTTATAATTACTGTAATTTATAAATCTCAGATCTCATTTGTTCCTGTTTTTTTCAAGGGGTAAAAAACCAAATTTCAGTGGTTGTACCTTTCAAGGCATTTAATCTAAAATGACCCCTACAGATGGAAGAGCGCAGTTAAACATTTTAAAATCAGTTCTCAGTCGAGCTGGGCGTTCTTTTATTTTTAGATTTGAATTTTCTTCTTGAGTTTGAAATCCTTACCCAGGATTGCAATGGTTTAACACCTGAATAATAGGACATATTTAATCTATACTCTTTCATGAAAATCTTGTATGTTAAATATGTCATTTACTTTGAAGAGGGAATCGAATCTGAAAAAACGTGGAAATCAGAATTTTACTGATCTTTTCCAAAATTACTAACCTACATTACTTAAAACCTCTTTGTCTCTACTAATAAAGGAAAGTTTGAATTAAAAGGAGTGTAAAGAAATAAACTTGAAAGAACTTTTTATTTACAGACTATAAAAGTAAAATTCAGCAGAAAATCACAACAAATTTCAACATTAGAACAAGTTTGTGCAAGTATCTGCGTTTACTACAAAATCAGTGCTTTCAGAATTCAGATGAACTAAAGTAGACTTCAATAAGTGATTAAATTTTTTTTTGTCTTTTTCAAATTATTCATCTACGCTGCAGTAATAAACATGATTCATTTGTTCTTTTTCTTCATGAGATATTTGAAAAAAATAATAAATGAATAGAAATCTATTTATAACACATATCATGCGTATTTGCTGGTTAAAAACTAGCACTGATATTTTTTAAAAAGAGGTCGGTGCTAATTTTGAACGTAGCAAGTGGGAAAATGTCTTAAGTTTGTTATTAGTGCTTTTATGTTGTTAGTATCTCTATGCTTCAAGTGCACGTGTGGGTAAACTATCAGACAGCCTCTATGACTGAACTTATGTTTCTAGTGCATCTGTACAACATTAGATCTTGATACATTATCTTCAGACCAAATTAATTCTATAGGACATAAGTGGAAACATGAAGGGGAAGAAGTTATTTCTGAACATGCATCTTTGCACTGTAATAATAACTATAAGCAGTATCAATAAAAATATTTGCATTATTTCTTAATGGACCACTCTACAAGGCATGAAATTAAGCGCTCTAATATATGTTTCCTTTTCAAAATTTCTTGTAGTACATGATCTGTGCAACAGGAGTTACTGACATTAACTTCCAATCAATATATCAGTGGTTTTATTAAGCACGAAAAATTTGAATTTCCTGCACACATGAAAAACCAGAGTTTACTCAGGTCAAATCCAGTACTACAACGGTTCCTTTAGGCTTCTCAAAAAGCAGTTTTCCTCTCCCATCCCGTGTTTCCTAAAGTGGAACAAACTGCAATAGGTGAGACAAAGCGACGATATTGAGGTTCTCATATTTTCATACTGCAAAGATTATAACAGCAACGTTCAGCATGAAATTCAACTCAAGCAAATTATGTGAGCAGAAAGTTTTAATTTATGCATCAAAAAACGGTAATATCTTAGTTAGAAGTCACTTCCAATAAGTTTTGTCGCACAAATCATGTTCTGTGTGAAATTCCAATGAAAAAACATACCTCATATTGCTTAAATTTACACATTCTCTAGTGTTTCATCGTGTAACTAAGAATTGCTCATTTTTTCGTATTATGTACAAATTGTATGCTAATCAATAAGCCTCTTTGTTTGTATTTTGCAGATTAGAAATGTTGTCATTGATATCAAGCAAAACATTGATTATGCCTCTTTAGATTTGCAAGTTATATTGAATGATTTTTCATCGATCACATAAGGTATCATCGTTTTCTAAGTTCATTGCTTCTATTCAGCCTTCAATTTCATTTTCAACTTTTCCACTATGAAATTAGGTTTATTATTTTAGTCAAACAAACAATTTTATGCTTTGAAGACACTTGAGGTATCTCCAAGTATAAAGATCAACTTACATCACGAACGATTTGACAGGAGAAGACTTCCACCTTGTTCATAATGGTTGTAAATTTTCTAAACTGTGTGTAACGACATTATAAATTTATCTTAATCACACATCTTGTATTACTTGATAATGCTTGTTGACAGCAAACCAACTCATTTATTTCAGCAATACATATATTTTTATGTTTCTACCTGTCTTGAACGTAACTCCACCTCAAGGCTGCAAGATCGACTTAAAAAATTAAATTGTTTACAAGAGTATGCAAGAAACCTTTGTGTGGGAAACAATATATTATGACACCTCCGAATTTGAAATTAAAATCAACAGCAATCTAAAATATTTAAAATAAAAAAAAAAACCGAGCACTAAGTAAATACACTAGATTAGAACAAGGTTACCACCCCTTTCTTTCTGTCTTTTACTATAATTCATTGACAATGTGCTTTATTTTTTCAGAATTTCTCTCCACTCACATCTCTAAAACTTCCTAAGAAGATTGTTCAAGCTGATTTTCAACTCTGAAGTATGAAGAATCAAGTATTCTGAGTTTTCTATCGTACTGAATTGGAAGTGCTTATGGCTTTTTCACCGTCAGACAGTACTTTGAGTGTTCTAGATGAAGTAGGCTAAAATAAGAGGAACTCAAAACATTTCCTGTAGGATAAGAATATGAGGCCAGTAGCTTGCATAGGTGAGGAATAATACGGAAATATTCGGAACAGACAGAAATGCTTATCAAAATTTAGCTTCTCTTCATAGAATTCAGCTCTATTTTATTAATACTTCCCCTGTATGTTAAAAAAATTGTTCCTATTTTAATTGAGCAAAGCAGTAAGATATATTACCTAACAATGGAATGAATATCTGAATATATTTTCGGAATTGTTTTGTATATTATGAGTTTTAGTGAACCGAGAGCCCTCACCCTCTCACCGAGCTTATTCGCTGAAGCTTCACGAAAGTATTCTCGGGTACAAGCTTATCTGACAATGAATTACCTTTTTGATGACAAATTAATCTTTGTAAAATATATATCATTGAAAGTATAATTATCAAAGATCAAATTAAAAACAAATCATGGTTAATACTTCGTTAAATTTGATGTATGCCTATCATTTACAACTTAATAGCATGGTTCTCATTTGCTCTAAAAAATTGCCATAAATCAAATTCTAGAAAACCACGATGCAGTGTTTTAAAGTAAAATCTTCATTCTCTACTCTCACTGTTTTATAATCGGTTTAGTAGCCTCCTCTTTTCCAAATGGACACTTTCTGATAAGTTGCCTGAAAATGAGCTAATATTTTTAGGCTCTGATACATGTGTTAGCCATCCAAGATTGATCTTGTGTCACTTAATCTCTCAGAAATGAATTTAAATATCAAAAGAGGATGAAAAAAGTATGTTCAAGTTTTTCACCGTAAAGCTGTCACCACCTCATTTGTTGAGGAGCTCCTCTGTTTGCTCATCATATCACAGTAGACAATGATTGACGTTCTATTATTCATGTAATCATTTCCTTTAAGGTACCGGATATCTCTCATTCTCAGAGAACCAGCCATTCTTTCATCAAAGTTTACCAGTTGTCCGTCACAGTTGCAATTGGTCCCATCCGAGAGTGTCTGAAATATTCAAAAGGGAAGAAATAAAAACGGAAGCCTAATTGGTATCTTCCATAATGCGCTCACAGCACAAAATTACAAAAATAAAGCAGCAAGTGGACATGTGATTCAGGTTTTATAATTGTAGAAAAAATTAGTCTAAAATTTCTAGAATTTGAGCACATAACGTGTTGAAGTCAATAGATGAATATCCTTTAGAACACTGATCATTGCAATTTTCACCCAGAGTGTGCAAATTGTTTAAGTAATTCATAAATTGAAGTATGCTCATTGTGTAAACAGCTTCTTTGTATTGTCCATTGGGTCAAGATAGTTCATTCGTTGATGAAGTTAAATTTTTCAGATGCGGATTATATTTTGATTATTTTGCAACAAGAAATTACTATTTTTCGCTCATCCATAATAGCACGTATCTGCATAGAGAGAGTAATGACACAAATCGAGGGCAAACAAATGATACCACCTTACTAACAATTGTGGCCAAAAAGAGTTAGAGACTTTCCCACATTCTACAATATAAAATATGCAAGCTGATGATTTAGTTTTTCTCCAATTCTGTAGGGGAGCTTCTCAGTGACTCTGTAATGTACGGAAAAAGTACAAATCTGGCCCTATAATTAAATAAATGACGAAGTTTTCTTTTCGTCCTGCAAAATCACCAGATTGCATATAGGCAGTATCGTTCGTGAGCCACTGAAATGTTGTTTTTAAAATGAATCAGAAATACTAGTTTCGTATTGCAAATTGTGGTCCATTTGAACTTTCATTTAAAAAAATTCCCTCAATTTGTTTGCTACGAACAATTCCACCCTATGATCTCTGCAGTGGGGGAATAAAGGCATGGAATGGAAAAGGAGACTTGATGATGAGAAAGTCTCATAACGTAGATGGAATAAATTAAGAGATTTCAAAGATTCAGTTTCAACCAGCACAAGATTGACCTTAATCTATCAATCCTAGCTTAATATCATGTTGCACCTTGACTTTCTTCACAGGGTGTCCACAGGTTTGGAAAACCAGGAATTGTCGGGGAGTTCTATGAGGTCAGGGAATAGTCAGGAATTTCAATGAAGAAGACTGAAAGTTTGAAAAATTTTAAAACTGAAAAAAAGAAAAATGGAAAAAACATGAGTGCTAGTCACAATCAAACTAAGTCTCTGTCTAATTTGGGACTCAATACTCTGATTTACACTCGAAATGGTGAATAGAAGAATAATCTTCAATTAAAATTGAAACTTTGTTTTCAATGACTTAATACCTGAAGAAGAAAGGGTCACACGTATCTGTCGTTTGCAGTGACATTAACACAAAAGATTGTTACTTTTTAGTTCTGTATGTGCAGATTGTTGATGGGAAAAGTCAGGGTATTTCGTTTATTTTGGTATTGGAAAACCTGGAAAAGTCTGTGAATTATTTCTAGCCAGGTCCAAATATTAAAATTTTACCTTTTGAAGCCTTGTTGAATGCTTGCTTGTTTGCTTTGTGTTCTGAAGTCGGAAAATTTCCTTGATCCCTCGAAATTCTTGGATAGTTTTCCAGAGATAACTGGTTGGGCTGAATTCTCGTTAGTGGTGGATTTTGAGTTGTACTTATACTTGTACCACCAATATTCAAAGGCCAAAGTCACGCAAGCCAACCCGATTCCCACAAATATCACAATGAATACACCTCCTGGGAAAGGTACAAAAAATGAAATGAAGGTAATGAGAGGCTCAAGGCAAGAGTATGAATGTGCGAGAATCTAAAGGAAAAAACAATTGATTTGAATGATTCAATTTTGTCACATTTTGGTTAAGGTATCTCTAGTGCCATTTGGACTGCATTTTTCAATTAGGAACTAAAATTTCTGGCTCAGTTTAAAGACAACGTATGTACCATTAGTTTCCCCGAAGACATAGGTGTTTTTATAAATGAATAGGAAATGTAGTTCCTAATTGCAAAATGTAGTTCAATTGTGCTTAGGCGCTACATCGCCAAACTTCTCAAACTTGTTCAATTTTTTATGGGAAAAATAACGAACCAACTCACATGTTTTCTTACCAATTTTTTTCCTTTTTCTTCAAGATCAATCTCTAAAATTTTAATGTAAGAATGTGCAAAAGTTTTGGAGGAAGATTAAGACAAGATTGAGATGTCCAGCAACATAGCGTCTAAGTGTAAATGACGCTTGTGAAGTTTTGGCCGAGAGGTGAAGTTATAGTGAAGAGCTCAGTGCAGGGAAAGGCACTTTTTGGTTCTTGTGTTTCAGAAGTTTCTTTCAGAATAAGTGTTGAAAACGACAAGGTTAATTTTTCGAATACCGTTGTGATTTTATGTATTGCTCAATGAAAATTTCATGTAAGTTGACAAGGTAGTTTTGTCTCCAGAAAAATATGATTCGTTAAGATTCTGAAGTATGATGTGAAAGGGTCTTTTCTATTAACCGGTAATTTTCAGTATTCATAAGAGTCTGCTCTTTTCAAGAATCTGTTATTTCTATCATTATAGCTTATTCTTAAGTGAAATCTTTAAAAGAATGGAGAACCAAATTAATTTTTGTCTCTGTACCAATGTTGTAGATACTGATGCCATCAGACTGATTATCCTGGGTGTCGCATGTTTTCTTCATCTTGTTTTGATTCCACCATATTTCTTTCAGTTTTTCAAGTTTTCGCTTATTCAGGAGCAGCAAAATCCTGAAAATTTTAAAACATATCACTGTAAGGAATACTGCTCCAACTCAAAGGTAGTCAAAGCTTGATGTATGTTAAAAATATTTTTCTTTTTTTATTTGCGTTAATGCAAAAGGGAAAAATCTAGATCAAAGAAACCTTTGTACGCTTAATTTCAAGCTCGATGAGTTTTGTCAGTGTGCAGGTATAATTGGGACAATTTTGTCTCCAAATTCTCACCTTTAATTAATCGTATTATCTTCAACTTCTCTATCGTACAGAGGCAAAGGATACCTGAGATAAAGGATCCCAAATTGTCGTTGTACGTTTTAGAGTATGTTGACTTTAATATCAGTAAAATATTTATTTAGGCCCAGCTACTTATTTCTATTGAGACTCGAATGTTACTATAGGCATTGTTTGGAGGATTTTATCATGATGAAATTTCTTATTCCCACAGGAACATAGTTTTTCATCAGCTTAGTAACACAATGGCTGTAGTAGATTATAACTAGGAATTAACTGCCAAAAGTACATCATAACAGAATATAAATAAAAATTGTTACGCATTATTGAATTGATCTTTAAGAGGAGATCCTTGTTGCACTGCAATGGCGTACGGCTTTCTCGAAAACTCATCACCCACCATTTGAAGATCACAATTTGTCATGACTTGGTACCGAATATCTGTTGCATCTCCTAAAAAACAATTGCATGATTATTGATTGGTCACATTTGCTTCGAAGAGACTTATTTTCTTTGTCACTAAGTAATGTGTTTTCATGAAAATCAAATAGTGTTAATGAAAAATTCATTTTCTTAGTATTTTTAAATTTATTTCCTTTAGCAAATTTTAAATGACATCGTCCTTTTATCAATCTATCATCAGCCTGACTCATTAATTTTATTTTTTCGTCCAAAAAAAAAATGAAGAAAAAAATTGCAACTAAAAGGCAGTTGATTGGTGCTTGTTCATTAATATGAGTAGCGCATCAATGTACCTTTAAGATGCACTTATTAATCAACCAAGCGTATAGTCATCATCAGACATAATATGGAAATGATTGACTCACACTGTCAGTTTTTCTCACATGTTATGCAATCAAGTCTTACACGTGTTTTTTAAATTCTACACTAAAAAAAAAAGACGAGAAAGGCACGCTCTCAGTATTCAACAAGAGGAATTTTTGTATTGCACATCTATGCCCTGAGTTGTATGAAGGGAAGTTTTTCCATGATCATTGATATTCCATGATTGTATAAATTTCGAATCTGTCAATTGCTCGTTTTTGGAGTTTTATGCCGTTTTATGTTTGTTTAAGTTTCAACTTTGCTATATGATGATGGTCTTTTGAACTACGTAGTCACTTGAAAAATAGCTTGTGACCTTTATGTTCTCTGCCTGGCGGTTTTTTTTCCCTCCCATCAATGAATTTAAAAATTTTAAGATCTAGGTCAAAAAAAATTGCCTTTGGTTTGACCAATTGGTCCCCTCAATTCATTAAGATACTATTTTGAACTTTTAAATGAGCTTTTCTCCAAATACTGCACCTTTTACTTATGCCCTTTTTCCCGCATAGTCCCCTATTATGTTGAAATATTAATCAACTACAAAAATAAATACCATTCATATTATTGAGGAGAATTTTTACAATAACTTTTACTTATGTTAGGAGGGGGCACTTGAATGTAGTAGCTCTGTAATATATTATTTTACATATGTTGTAATATCATTGCATTCCAATAATTTTTATTGTGTCATCTCTTAAGTCTTGAGCTTGACATATCTCAGTTGAAGTTTTTGAGTCACTTGCTTTTTTAGCACAATGAGTTATAGCTCCTTTTAGATAATAAGCATCAGTTCAAACCATTGTATATCACACTTTTGTCAAACTTTCATTCATTAAGATGTTAAAATTCAAAGCTTACTATCATAGCAGTGACATTTTTTCACATTATTTTTTGCAATGATCGATAAAAAAATCAACATGTATCAATTTATTTCTCGAGGAAGTCTTGCACAGGTCTCTAGCTCATGCGATATTGTAATATAACATTGCAATGGAAATATTCCAAGACGTCCAGAACCTAGTATTTTAAAGAATATTTTTCATATTCCCAAGTATAATTGAAGCTTGCTTTTGAGGGTAGTTAATGTGGAAGTGTGTGCCCACATTACTCTCAGCAACAATGTGCTATTTAAAAAACACTTTTTTGATCATCAGATTTTTTTGTCAGACGTAAGAACATGTAAAACTCTTATTAAGTAATTCTTGGACAGCTCATGTGATAGCTTGTCCAACTGCTCAGGCAGTATAAAGTTGTCCGAATGAAGATCTTTAAAGTTTTATTTGATAAATTAATACTCTGGTGAGCAGTTAAGCTTTAAGCTCATAGTCCTTACATTCTGTAGTATGATATCATACTGAATTTCTCGAACAAATACTGTTCTTAAAAAATGGACTTTTCACCAAACATTTGGTGAACAGTTGAGTTGTAAATAATAAGATATTATTGGTGAAACTAGAAAAACATATTTTTAGTGCAATACATCATAAATTTCCGGATTTACTTTTTTTTTTATTTCAATACACATTTCAGTGTTTTTTAGCAGTGCAGAACTACATACATTGGGATTTTTGTAAAAAGACATAGAGTTTAGAGCTGGTGACTTATGTTAGATAGGCACTAGAGGCAAGCAGTGAGCATTCGTAAAAGGTACTTTTCACCAAATGCAATTCTCAGTTAGCAGAATGTACTTATGTGCAAACATTTCAAGAAAAGAAAGTTTTGTCCACGAAAGGCACCATTTTGATAATTTAACCATAATTTTTTAGTTTTCCTATTAGTTATCTGTAGAATTTGATTACCCTCAAACCTTGCCCTTGTAAAACTAAATTTTCATTAAATCCCATCTCAAAAACAGATAGGTCCTTTCTAAAAAAACCCAGTGTAGGTATTTCCACACTGCTCTGTGATTTCCAATTAATCGATATTCTCTTGAAGGTTCGTGTGATTATTTATCATTCTTCTCGGAGAATTCTCCGAGTACTTCTAGAAAAAAAGGCAAGTACCGAATACTCTTCGGTCAAAACAAATTTTGATGCACAACAATTCAGATTTGTGTTTTTTCATTTTCACCAACCCTAAGCTTAAAGCCGATCATTACTTAAATTACCAAAAAAGTGTGTTGTCAATCCTACCTGTGTCAGTATTTTATACTTTTGGCTTGTCAAAACTTTTACGAGTTAATTTGTATTTTTATAGTGTTATGTTGATGAATTCATGTCTATTTCTTGTTTAAATAAAAAGTACAAATAAAAAAATGTCTTTATTATTTTACATTCCGGATAGAGTAGTCACTACCAATATTCATAGCTAGAGGTACAGCTAAATCAATCAAAATCAGCCAAAAAATCTGATTTTTTGCCATTAATGTCTTTGAACTTCTGTATATTATTGTGTCTGCTTGAATAATCAAGCAGTGCACTCTTTCAGGAAATCCAACCCAAATAACTCTAGAACAAACACTCACAAACATATCTACCATATTTTTCTCAACTTCGGCTTTAAACTCGACAAGGAATGTTGACCATAACTCTGATAAGTCGAGAAAAGTTTAAAAAAAATTGAAAGCTGCCCGGCTTTTTTGATGGTTGGATCTGGATGCAACTATTCGTGGTCTTGTGATGTCCGTGTTGCATACTCAAAAAATTGCAGGCGCGCTGACTTTCTTTAGCACAACAAATGATGGCTGCGGTTGTTAGCTCTCAAAGGTTTTTTAACATAGGATTTACAGACGTTTTTACCATGAAATCCTCGAAATTTGGTTATGTCGTGTAGCACCATGGTAGCGTTGCAAAATTGTGCAGATTGCGGAAATGTTATCGGCGATTGCCTTTGTGAAAACGTTTTTGGCGGAAAATTTGCTTTATTTGGCAACGGCGCCTGATGCAACACGGCTCATTCGAATTCCGAGAATTTCATGGTAAACACGACTGAAAATTCATCGTGGAAAACCCTTGAGAACTAACAATCGAACTGCCGTACTAAGGAAAAACGCCGTATGAGCCTTTAGGCGTTACTGAATTTCCTTTGATAAATCACGAATTTTCGGCAATATTTATCAACATTTTCCTTTCGATTTTTCAGAGCATTTCGTTCGTAATTTGATCGTAACAGTCTAAAAATTTCAAGGAAATATATTGATAACTTTTCTCAAAAATAAACATTTTATTGGAGGAAATTCGGCAACTCTCAAATGTTCATACGGCATTTTCCTCAGCATGGCAGCGCAGCCATCATTCGTTGTGCCTAAGAAAGCCACAGTGCCTGCAATTGTTTCGTATGCAACACAGATTTCCCAAGACCACGAATACAGTTGCATCCACGAAAACAGAGGGGTTTGAGTATTTAATGATCCGCGATGCCTACGTCGAAATATTTTAGGCAGTAGATTTGCGGAAAGTTGCATCACTTGGCAATGCAGCCATTTACTCACCCGCATCTCAAGGATTCAATTGTAAAGGAGGTTGTAAAATAATGTACTTAGTTACGTAAATAACCCTTGAGAACTAAAAACTGCAGACGAACGCTTGCTTAAGAAAGCCAGTGCGCCTGCAATTTTTAGTGCACGCAACTCGGACATCCCGAGAACACGAATAGTTGCATCCCTATCTAGCCATTGAAAAAGCCCGAGCGCCTTCAATTATTTCCGCTTCCGATAGAAAACTGTATCACTCATTGTAGTCGTACCTATGTTGTTGCGCGAAAAAAGGGCGCTTCCTAAGTGGCAGTGATCGAGAAAAATAGCGATTTCATCGGTTGATCATCGCGATCATAGATACAGGTGGAAGTTTTCGCGATATTATTGAATAAAAAATTGAGATTTATGGCGTTAAATCGCTATGCATCGCAATTTTTTGTGCGATGAAATCGCGATCAATTTTCGTCGAAAATCTGAATTAAATCATCATATATCGCGATTTTTGTTTCGATAGTATCGCGATAAATTGCCGGGCGATAAAATCGATATTTTATTGCAATAAGATTGAGGATAATCGCTGAGATGTTGATGGTCCTAGCGATCCCTGGTAAAAATTGGCAGTAGAATCTGTGTTTCAAAATACCATATATCTACAGCCGGCTGTAAGATTTCCAATAGCTCCTACAGCCGGCAACACAATTTCTTATAGCATTTTATAGCCGATGGCGATTGAGCAACAGCCTGGCGATGAAGTGTATGCTAAACGTTCCTAATTACGGATGCTAGGACTTAGTGAGTTTTTCGACTACCGCTCTCTTTTTGGGCCGTAGTATCTTGATTTATTTTGCGAGGAAAGCTCCGTACTTTTGAAGGATGCCTGCCATTCCTACTACGTTGGAGCGCCTCCAATTTCTTATGATACTGTGCAACACCTCTGGTGTGAAATAGTTGCTTCAAGTGCCGTGGTACGCTGCGGTGCGGAGCGGCGGGCGGGCAGCCAGCTCAAAACGCGCATTGGCGCCTACAAACCTAAGAGGATACTTCAAGCATTGCGCAATGCGTGAAGTATCCCTGTTAGGTTTATAGGCGCCAGTGCGCCGCCGCTCCGCTTTGTGTTAGGCTCTAATATTTAGTCTCGTGGAGTCAGCGTTTTTCAACTCATGACTTTGAAATGTTTGCACCCTCTGTACGGATTATTCTCATTTTAATTGATGAAAAAAATATGGAGTAAATGAAAATATAATGTGCCTTTTGTAAATATTACGGTGATTCCATACAAACTCAAAGATTTACAAAGCACACGAATTTCTACACAATTTCTTATAGCCTTTTATAGCCGATGGCGAAAAAGCAACAGCCAGGCGATAAAGTGTAAAGCCCGGTGATAGGAACTATAGCCCGGCTGTATGATTTTTTCCACTCTCTACAGCCAGCTATATGATTTTCTATCGCCTTCTTCAGTTGGCTATAAGAACTCCTATGGTATTTTGAAACGCAGCTCCTATCGCCAATTTTTACCAGGGTATAGGTGGAAGTTTTCGCGATATTATTGAATAAAAAATTGAGATTTATGGTGTTAAATCGCTATGCAGCGCAATTTTTTGTTCGATAAAATCGCGATCAATTTTCGTCGAAAATCTGGATTAAATCGTCATATATCGCGATTTTTGTCTCGATAGTATCGCGATAAATTGCCGGGCGATAAAATCGATATTTTATTGCAATAAGATTGAGGATAATCGCTCAAATGTTTATGATCTTAGCGATTTTATCGCTGATAAAATCGCAATACATCGCGATTTTTCCGTTGAAAAATGCTACTTGGATTTGAGTATGTAATCAACTTGATACAGAGTAAATGTGTAGCTCTAAAATTAATGGATCCAGGTTAATCTTCTGGAACGGTAAACTTACCTAAGTAAGCAAACCCTTCACTGGAGGACTTTGACTTTCTCACTCGAGCAATGGCCTCCTCCAAGGTGCTAGGAAGGCCAGCAGAGGACATCGCCTGCCACATTTTGGTATATTTGTCACTCACCGGATAATCCCAGACGGCCAGTTTGGCCCTTTCAACATCCGAGAGACTGTCATTCAAGCTCATATCTTTCCATATCCTGGAACATTTCCATAATTCCAGTGGGTAACGAATGAAACAGTGCTCGGAACTCTTATTTACATTAAATTAGTAGAGGAGACCAGAAAGGAATCTAAGTATACCCATTGCTTGGTTTTCATGTATTCATAGGCACGTTCCACTCTTATTTGGACCGCGTTAGGCAGAAAGGAACCAAGTCACATCAGCTATTGCAAAAATTTCATTGCGCAATTCAATTTTTTGTAGAAAAACTTTTTTGCGGATTTTTGTGTTAATTTCAATGAATTATCTGCGTAGTACGAAGCGAATCTCGAGGGCAGTGGCGATTCTTGAGACTTGGCGACACTGTTTTTCTACATTTAAATGTATGTAAACCAATCGATTCTTGGTGAGGCACTTAAAGTCGATATTTTTAATGGATTTAAATATGGAGGAAAAACACTGCTGCCAACTTTCTAGACTCGCCACTGCTCCAGGGATCAGTGGACAACAAATTTGGGTAGGTAAGTATGAGAAGACCCCGGAAATTGGCGGGAATCGCCGGTCATGCAATCCGAGATGTCACACGGTGGATCGAGTCAATCAGAGAGGTCGGACAGGATATTTTTGACTGAAACCACAAATTTTTATGTTTATCTCGTCACATTTTGAATTTTAAGGAGTGCTTCTATAAGAGGATTTCACGAGGAAACCAATGAACCCACTTTTAAAACCCCAAAATTTTGTGGTAACGGAGTTATAGGTAAGCTTTTAAAGTGTCCTAATTTTGTCCGACTTCTCCCGTTGATTCGATCCACTGTGCGCCAGGTCTTGTTGCATTAAAAATAGGGGGTGCCACACGGCCCGAGATTCCAATTATGTCTCTTGTATTCAGTTAGTTAGTTATGTATGATTTTCAGACATTCAGCGTCTCAGGCTATTAACGTCCTTACAGGTAATTTTGAAAATGGGAGTATATACGAAAATCTAGATTTTTAAATTAAGAGAGGTGAAGAGTTTCAGAATTTTGGTAGTAATATTGGGTTCATCGCATGTAAGTGGGTTTGTATTTCTGTTGATTGTAGGGGAGTACACTGAAAAAAAAATCTCCGTGTATTTACTAAGAAAAAAAAAAAATGAAATCTTGGATGGATCCCTGGATGGATTGGATCCCTGAATTCTTGGTAAAATTACCAAGAATTCAGGGTTCTATTTGATCCCAGTTTTCTCTTGGTAAAATTACCATTTATGGAATTGATAATTTTACCAAGAATCTCGGTAAAATTATTGAACTTTCTCGGTAATTTTACTGGACCTTGGTAAAAACGCCAATATTTTTTATCGACTGTGGTAGAATTACCGAGATAAAATGGCAAAGTTACCAGGAATTGATTACCAATAAAAGTGGTATTCTTACCTGAAAAAAACAGTAAAAATGTCGGTTTTTAGGTAAGCTTACCAGTCTGTCATGGTGAAATTACCAATAATTGGTAAAAAAATTGAGATGGGAAAGGTACCAACGGACCTTGGTAAAAACGCCGAGAATTTTTTTTCAGTGTAGATCTGTGATTTGATGAGTGGAGGAAAAAATTGTCAGATACGTATATCTAATATTGGAAGAGGAGAGTGATATTTACTCATAAAATCGAGCCTCGATCTCTGCCATCCTTTTGAAGAAAGTCATGGCGGCGGAACCGTTGAGGGGAGCGTACTGTATCTTGTATTGTTTGGAGAGGTCATCGAGGGACTCAACGGGGGTGTCCAATCTTGAGACCGTGAGGAAGGCGGCCAAGTTAGCAGTGTAGGAAGCGATGATGATGAAACCGAAAAGCCACCAAGTGGCCGCCACCAGACGTCCGGATAGGTTTTTTGGTGCCTCCCCTCCTCCCTGAAAACCATGGAATCTTCAAGATGGACTACATTTTGTAATTTGGAACTATACATTCTAGCCCGGTTTAAAAACAACGTATGTTCCAATAGTTTTCCTATGCACATGAGTGTTTTTCCGGAAGAGCCAGAATAAAATTTATAATTCCAAATTGCAAAATGCTGGCCATGATAATCCTTGCGAAACGCCACATCAAATTTTGATCAAAATTGATTTAATGGAAACAACATCAGTTGCTCCTGAAATTAAATTAACCATCCTCCCTCTCCTTGCTTCGCTTTTCTCCTTCTTCTTCTTCTCCTCCTCCTTCTTCCTTGTTTTGATACCTAGGTAGGCTACCCATGTATTTTATATGTAAATTTTCGAAGAAAGGCATGATTCAAAGAGAAGGGGAAAATCAGAGAGGGCGAGGAAAGGGAGAGAAAAGGGGAGGGAGAGAAAGGGTGAGGAAATGCAGCTTTGGATGAAATATTTTAGATTAAAAGTAGCTTTTAACTATCATTCAATTCGACAGCATTTTGCGATTTGGAATTATAAATTCTGGCTCTTCTGGAAAAACACTTATGTGCATTGGAAAACTCTTGACACATACGATGTTTTCAAACCGGGCTAGAATTTATAGTTCCAAATTGCAAAATGTAGTCCAATTCAACCACGTTACTTTCTCGCATCGTTGGGATGTTGGGTGAAAAGTTGAAAACGAAAGTTTGATTCGGAAGACTAGGTGCATTACATTGGAAGAGGACGGCGCAATGCATTATACGCGTACGCTTGCTAATTGGACACAATTGGTTAAAAAAAGTTGATGAATTCTGAAATGAAGGCCACGAAAAATTTCGAGTAGGTACTTAGATGCCTCAAGAGTAGAGGTAGACCCGTTCGATAGGTATGCCATTTTTTGCCTATCTTTCAGTTCCTTTAAGTGTATTCATGTTAAGTTTACATATATTGTCATAATTTCCGCGTATTACATTTGTGATTGTCGTAAGTATATGTATTTTCAGTTGCGTGATCGGGCATTGTAACTTTTAATGTTATACCTGAGGGGTGAGAGAGGTCATGCAGAACCAGAGACATTCCTTGAGAGTAAACTCTCGTTTTTCTTCATCGTCCTTGTACTTTTCGCGGTTGTTCTGATAGCTGTATGGACTCCATCGATCAAATACCCACATAAGGAAGCTGAAATTTTATAATCGTCATGTTATATTAAGGAAATACTTACTATCATAACGTATTAATAGTACATGAATAGCAGATCAAACGACGTATATCGATGGAAAAGTGCGAAATCACATATCCCCATTGTGTCGTTTCAAAATTTTCGCTCCCATTATATTTTACCAAAAATAAACGAGCCAACTTAATAACGTGAAATTTTTACTGCAAATTCTGGTAGTCGCACGACAAAGATACGCGGTTTCGCACTTCGGCCATCGGCATGCGAAGGTCTCCATTAAATAATTAAATGAATGACTAAGCTTTAAAATTGCGCCTCTTCGATTAAGACGCTACCGTGGTTAAAAATTGGCGATAGGGGCTGCGTTTCAAAATACCATAGGAGTTCTTATAGCCGACTGAATGGGCGATAGAAAATCATACAGCTGGCTGTAGAAAGTGGAAAAAAGTATACGGCCGGACTAAACGAAGCGATAAAAAATTATACAGCCGGGCGGCTATAGTTCCTATCGCCGGGCTTTACACTTTATCGCGTGGCTGTTGCTTTTTCGCCATCGGCTATAAAAGGCTATAAGAAATTGTGTAGAAATTCGTGTGCTTTGTAAATCCTTAAGTTTGTACGGAATCACCTTAATATTTACAAAACGCACATTATATTTTCCTTTACTACATATTTTTTTCCATCAATTAAAATGAGAATAATCCATACAGAGTGTGCAAACATTTCAAAGTCATGAGTTGAAAAACGCTGACTCCACAAGATTAAATATTAGAGCCTAACACAAAGCGGAGCGGCGGCGCACTGGCGCCTACAAACCTAACAGGGATACTTCACGTATTGCGCAATGCGTGAAGTATCCCTGTTAGGTTTGAAGGCGCCAATGCGCGTTTGGAGCTGGCTGCCCGCCCGCCGCTCCGCAGCGTACCACGGCGCTTGAAGCAACTATTTCACACCAGAGGTATTGCACAGTATCATAAGAAATTGAAGGCGCTCCAACATAGTAGGAATGGCAGGCATCCTTCAAAAGTACGGAGCTTTCCTCGCAAAATAAATCAAGATACTACGGCCCAAAAAGAGAGCGGTAGTCGAAAAACTCACTAAGTCCTAGCATCCGTAATTAGGAACGTTTAGCATACACTTTATCGCCAGGCTGTTGCTCAATCGCCATCGGCTATAAAATGCTATAAGAAATTGTGTTGCCGGTTGTAGGAGCTATTGGAAATCTTACAGCCGGCTGTAGGTCTATGGTATTTTGGAACACAGATTCTACTGCCAATTTTTACCAGGGTACAAGTCTCAGCCAATTTGTTTTAACCATAAAGCTGACCAATATTTACCCTTAAAAATTTCTGCAGAAGTTCTTCACTCATTCAAAAACATCTACAGAAAAATGTCAACAAAATATCTTGATTGAGTACCCAGTTATCTTCAAAAAAGTTAAATAAAATATCCAGAGCTTTTTAAATGTATCCATGGAGGTAGCCTCATACTTCCTTCATACTTCCTTTTGGTTCATCAAGAGATCGACAGGTATGCTATGGTAAAGTGAAGTGGAGACCTCAGTAGAAGATTTCACGCTTTTTTCACTGATGCCATCAGTTTCGAGAGAAAAAATTCTGCCAAAGCTGTGTCTTAAAAGTTACATACCAAACTTGGTATTTCAAGAAAATGTTAGCCTCGGTTTCTAACCGAACATGCACCAACAAGTCATAGATGCCTTCATCGTTCGACATTGAATATATTTCTCTTATCTTCCAAGAGTCATTTGTATGCAAAATTGTTGTCGTTTTCAATATATAGATATCCGTAAAAAATAAGACATTTTAAATAAACCAGAATGTGAGTGAGATATAGTCTTCTGGAAAACTCCACCCCTTCTTCCATAAGAAATTGGCTTCCTTCTCTAGTGAATCTTTGTGACGTAAAATGGGAAATTTTTAATCCGGGAAGGAATACGTTTCTTTGTTACCTACTAGCTAATTTCTCCCGCGTTTAATGATCCAGGTGCACCATACGTTTTTTCAAAGTTGGATAGGCTCACTCACCTCGTGAAAAAGTAAGCCCCCAAAATGCAGATCCACACATCTTGTTCCAGAACGGTCAAGAATTTGAACAGAGAAGTAGGAGCCTTTTGTTTCTTCATCAGAATCGTAATGCCCACCAAATCGTAGTATGGCACCGTAAAGTCAACGACATTTTCCCGTTCAGCCATGACGGAAAGAGAGCCCAAAGCTATATCCGCTCTCTGAAAAGAATCAAAATCGAGCCACTCTAGTATTTTGTTTTGACATGGGCGCAACCTTTCATTTACCAGTTAATGATAGAAATTTTCAAGACACTGCACAAAAAACTTTAACGAGATTTCTTGTCTTGTGATGATTTTATTCATATTCTGTATCTATACTGGGTCTTTGATTATAATACTACGAAAATGGTAATAGGAAACAAATGAACGTGACTGAACTGGTGCAAGCAACTATTACCACTCCCAAGCCGTTCATGTTGCCTAATCAGATTTTGAAGGCGAACTTTCCAAGACGAACGTGCGTCGCAAGTGTTTCGCTCCAAGCTAAAGAATAGTTCAGCGATCTTATCAATTGAGAGAGAACGCCGAAGTATGAATCATTTCAGTCCATCCATCCACGTGCTCGTATGGACACAAGTTCAACAGGTCATGACACAGTGAACATTTTTCGTCTTACTTTTTCAACGAGTTCTTTAATCATGCCATTCCACTGTCCATTCTCGTCCATGTTGCCGAAGTTGTTGTCCGGGACGACATATATTTCGTACTCGAACCCTATTTGGCTCTTGATTTCCTCGATGAGATCGATGCAGTAGCCCGAAAATTTCCAGTTCCCGTTTTCATCTTTCTCGCGCATGATGAAAGGATGTTGCTAAAATCAAAACAAAATTCCGCATGAAATATTGGTTATTGCAGATTGATCACTGGCAGCAGGATGAGAAATTACACTTTAAAAAAAAAAGTCGAAAAAAAATGTCTGTGATGGAAGGGTTTGCCCTTACCCTGACACAAAAAAAGTCCAAGAGTTAATTATGCAGGCTTCTGTGGATCTTATGGATAGGTTAATTGGACTTGACCTTCCAGGAAAGAACCACGCCGCGTGCAGTGGCGTGGCGTGCTTCGCGATATATCGCATGATCTGCCGTTTAAACCTATGGAAAAGGATCGATAAACAGGGTGTTCGCAGAACACCTTAATAATCGATTCTTTACCATGAGTTTCAATTTCATTTCTATCGATATATCGCAATTCACGCCACTCCACTGGCCGCGTGGAGTTAAATAGAAAAATCCCTTCGACTTCTACAAGACTCGAAACCATGAAAAAATCATGAAATGTAAGATCACGATTGGGATACTGAGAAACTTTTTAGGTAAAAGTAACGGGCCGTCCATAATTCACGTCATCCAAGTAGGAGGAGGGGGGAGGGTCTCCGATGGATGACGTTGGGTGACGGAGAGGGAGGCAGGGATCAAGGCAAGGATGACATAAGCTTTCCTGAGTGCAAAAAAGTTGAAAATGCTTGCTTAAAATTTGATTATGTCTAACGATTTTTATCGATTTTCAGCGTTTTCCCCCTAAAGGGGGGGGGGGCTACGCCAAGGATGACGTAATTTTTTTTTTTTGGGGGGGGGGGGTCTAGCAGAAGATAACGGTTGGAGACGGGGAGTGAGGAAGGGGTCGAGAAATAGAAAAATGGATGACATGATTTATGGATGGCCCTTAAGATAGGCGCAAGACAAGTCCAAAATCGCATCTTTTTCAGGGCATATCCATCCATCAGATTCTCCGTCAATTTGAGGGGTTTCGCGTTGAGGACCTATAATTCCTGGTGCGATGTTTATAGAAACATGATTCATGATGCATGAGCATGATGATTCAAACAATGCGATGACTGGTTGCAGCAATCGTACCAAAACCGTAACAATCCGATAGTTGGTGACAGCTGAGAAATTTGCCAATGCATGTGCATCTTTGATCAGGATGGGCGAGTGCAGCGAGGATTTCCATGAGCCGACGGTTTCTGCGCTGATACTTTGTCCGTTGATCACCGTGACTTTGTCCAGTTTCATGACGAACTCCTCAAAACTGTGACCGTTGGTTTCAATCACGAACGGAGCGTACAAAGGACGCTCCGAGACCTTCAATACGAGAAATCATATACAACAGTACATATCAGTATTAAAACTGGCAGAAAACGGTAAAAATTAAAGTGATTATGTTTTTTTTATATAATTTTTATACATTATCAATGAGAATGATTAACTCAAGTCTGCGGAGTCGGTTATCATCTTGCAGAAATCTCTTAAAATAATTTATTTTACTTATATCTATACGTATAAATATAAATTAGTGAATGTGGAACAAATGCAAAGAACTAATCAAGGAAAACTGTCGATTAATGTATCTATAAAAAATAAAACATGAGCAGAGACTTGCAACATCACAATCGGAGCAACGCATTTTCCGACTTCAAGCACTGCAGTTCTAAAAAACTGCAATGAACAACAGACTTCTTCGCACGAGGCCAGTCCAACTTGTATGACCGGCCTCAATGTTTATTTCATGTATTGGAAATATTATATCGCATGACAGCCAAAATCTGAGGTCAGATTCGAATTCCTCGTTGAAAATCAGTTGGAAACCATGTATGAAACGTCAGAATCGCATGAGGGGAAGGGTATGTACCGGTTCCTCCACATCGACGTGGGTGGTCACTGGGTCAGGAGTGAAGGAAACAGATTAGAGACATCAGCTCTCGGAAACGAAATCGAATTCTCTCGGTGGTGGCGCTTCCGCAAATTCTTGAGCAATTGCGGCGCGGCACAAAGGAATTCGAGAGCGCACCAGACAGAGTGGCGACAGGTGGCGCGCGATGGGCCTTCGATGTGAGTTGCGGGAGGGGAGGGATAACTCGGCGCGACTTGTGGTTCACTGTTGCGCCGTCAGAGAGCGTTGATCATCGGATAGCGCAAGTGCATTAATTCGCATCTTTTCTGGACGATAATAAGGGAGGTTTAGCTTACAGTTTTTTGTATTTAACTTCTGAAATGTTTTATATGTCTCGTGCCTCGTTGGCTATTATTTTCAGAAGGGTGAAAAGACATGGCTAAAAGCTGAGCTTCACCTCTCAAATCATCAGCGCTGGCAAATCACAGGGCGCCGTAAAAAATTATATATGCTACCGAGACTCCATGCCCGACGACGAATGCATCGAGTTGCACCAATTTTTGTGGGTAATCTACTGCCGTTAGGACTTAAAGGTGGGAAGACTCTTTGCAGAAACCCGGGATGGACCTTGAACTAATGTTCGGGTGACACAATATTGCCGACTCGAAGTCTTCTTATCTTTTATTCGTTTGATGAATCCAGGTGAAAATCAAAGTTGAGTAGTATAAAATCCATAATATTGTTTGGTAATTTATCATATACTTCTTGACACATTCGAATGTGAAATTTTACTTTTGTCCATTTAATCTCATCTTCGTCCCACTGATTAATTCTTTATTTTGCACCCTGTGCCGTCGAATTTTATTGTACCGACTCAAATAGCATTGTCATCTCAAGTAACAATGGCCCGGTCAAGAGAAAAATAACGTTTCGGATTTTACAAAGGTTTGTAAAGAATCAAAAGAAAAGCAAATTTTTATTTTTTTTATTTTTTGGAAAATACTCATTATTTAAACAAGTATTCTGACTCTGATTGAAACAATTCAGTAATTTTTGGAGTTCAATTGTTTTTTTATTTTTATTTTTAGGAGGCATCCTGTACCATTTATACGTAACAATTTACAATGATGTAAAAGTCAACGTGAAAAGGTCTTATAGAATGAAGTTGAAGGCTTTTCTTTGTCGTTGTCAGAATGTAATAGTCTCAACCACTCAAAACGCCTTCAATTCCTTGAGTATGCAATCCGCGCTCCGGAACGTCAAAATAGTTGCATGCAGCGCCGTAGCACACTTCTACAAATGAGGACTCCTAGACCAAGTTCCATATAGATCATTTCAAACATCGTCTCGCACTTCAATCCCAACTATTCATGCACGTATCCCCCCCCCCCCCCCCCAAATACTATCGTCTGAGCTATCAATGATACCATTAAACTTGGTTTCCTTAAAGCACTCACTGTTTGAAGGCAAAGACAAGGAGGAGGAGGACGACAGTTTTAAACATTTATTTTTCGGAAGCATACCTGACGAAGATGTCTCCTCAAATCCAAGTCAACGCGAATGGGCACATTATCGCTGTTGTACTCCTCACACGTTATGTAGGTAATATTCTTGGGCCATTCGCCGCTTGTCAACATGGATCTGGAGTCGAAAAAAGATTTAAATGTAGTATTAAAACCAGTTTGAAGTCTACTTGATGGATCAGTGAAAAATAATGCACAGAAACGGTAAACATTTCAAGCGCTTAGCGAATGCAGACCAGCGGTATGATCATTGAAATTGATAGATAAAAAGATAGACAAAAGAGGCAAAAAGAAAATGGAGCGATCCTATTGGTGGAGGCGGGTGGTTGCAATGGACGAAGGAGGTAAGTCATGGACTAACTAACAGCTATACCCACGAGAGACTCTATAGTTAGTCCATCATTTTACTCCTTTGTCTTTCAACCACCTATACATTCCAACCGACAGGACCGGAGCCATTTTTTTTGTCTTTTTTGTCCATCGCATTGTCCATCAATTTCGATGATCAGCCCGCTGAAGTTGTACTCGCATTTTTTGATTCAGCTCAATTTCTCAAAGGTAGGTGATCTCGTCATTTTCTTACGTTTTACGTTAGTAATCCCCTTTATGATAAGTGACGTGAATTTTTTTCTGTAAGGATTTTTTCTTGCTTTACATTTATATTTGTTTTTATTTCACAGGAAAGTACTGGAATGATGACATTTAGAAGAGGTAGCGCTTCAAAATATTTTCTATCCATGGCTAATGAACTCTTCTTGGATTACATTTTCTAATATTTATCTCTTGTTCTCCTTCTAAGGATAGGTTTTATCATTTCATTTATCCGTCAATTCAGTGCCTTATTTCTTTTGAGTTAAGTTCAACAGTTCGATCAAGACCTAATTTTTCTTGATTGCCTTCCAAGAAAATAGCATACACGGTGTTTCAAATTTTGAAGCCAGTAAGCGCAATTTTTCGAGCGACTTTGAGCTTTTTTGGTTTATGTGACAAAAGTTCGGCTTAGTTTAAAATTTCAGCCACGGACTGATACCTTCGCTTGGCAAAACGAGTGCTCCATAGAATTCCTTCCCGATCACACGACGCAGTATAAAAGACTGTACAATTGTACATTACTATTTTTAGATTTTGCAATATTTTTTCAGTTAAAATAATCCGGTAGATCAACTATACAATCCTTACTTCATCGCCAAGAGTGATCGGACAGCCAAATCGAGGTAGAATGTAGCAGTGATTTCTGGTTCGGAGGTGAAGCTGTACGTGGTTCTAAGATTAGACAATCGCTCTTTATTTTCAGGGCTCGGTTCCGGTTTGACGAGAATGATGGTAGCGTTTGAGCATCCGCAACGTAGTGATCCTTTATCCTGAAAACAAAAAAATTGATTCACACTTGCGTGATAGAAAATAAATGTAAAGGGTTCGGGGCTTTTTGAAAACCTGCAAGATTTTTGTGTTTTTTTTACTAAGCAAAAAAACATCCGTTGCATGCCACTCTAATGTAACTGCACCCACCTGAATTCCTTCCTTCTTAACCGCGGTGTAAATAGCTGTGAGGAGAAGCCCCCCTCCCCCCACTCGAGGCTCTCTAATCACACTGGAGCATTACTTGAAGGGTTTATGATCCCCCTGGCCCTTGCCTCTTATTCTTAATATTATCTATTTTATGAAATCATCCAAGTCATGCAGTGCGGGAGAGGATGGGACAATATGACTATACCGAGTGTATGATAACAACCGCATTTGTGTCCAGGGGCGGACTGGCAGTCGAAAAGTTAGGAGGCGAGCTAGATTTGGGGGCCCCTCCAGTCGTTCGGGGGCCCCTCCCTCGGAAAATTTTGAAAATTTCACACTTTTTCAACGCAACTTCAAGGATTTTCGGAGTCAAATTCAAGCGTATTTGAACTTCAAAATAACCTATTCTCAGGATTCTTTGGGGGCCCTGGCCCCCTCAGTACTTCTAGAGCCCCAGGAGCCTACTAGATGTCCCTGTGTATTCTGTATTATAAGTTTTAGGCGACCTTTTATGTCTCATAGAGACACATTTTCAAGGATTTTGAGGCTTCGGAGTGACTGAAAAGGATTGGAAAACTACAACGTTACGGGGTAAAAAACAATGATTCGAAAAAAATCGCCGCGGGGGCCCTTCGGGATTCCGCGGCAATTGTTAGGAGGCGATCGCCTCCCCGTTGTGCCCAACCTTCTGATTGGTCGGAGTATTTCTTTTAAAGCTACCAGGTCATAAGATAATTGAAAAAAAATGTGAAAAAAAAGAAAAATTGAGAGCCGCCGTTACTTCTCGATGCGCAGTGAACTACATCTACAAGAAAATAGCGCTAGTGCCATATTTCAGAAAATGAGTTTCCACCATCATTACCTGAGTGATGGCGTACCAGGCGTACTTCCTCCCGAAAAACTTTTGTGCGTTGGCATTGTCGAGGACGGTTTTTATGGTAGTAAGACGGCCCAAGATGAAGTAGTTGACGATGTCCAAGTCTCGAAATTGGGTTAGCTGTCGGCGAATACTTTTGACGTCCTCCACTCGAGCGATGATGTGGCGGGTTGGAATGTTTTGAAGCAGGGATTTGTATTTGTGCTCCATCACTAAAGTAGGAATATACACACTATTTTAGTAGTAATAGACATTTCTCCATGCACTGAGCTATGGAGGAACAGGGGGCCTACTCCCCACAATTTTTTTTAGTCCCCTCTTTAAAAAAAAGTCTGATTCAGCTACTTTTGGACTGCATGGACGTCCAAGTACCTTAAAGCTCCAGATTCTCTACTTTACAAAGAGCTAACGTCTAGCAAAAAAAAAGAAAAAAAAAAAAAAAAAAAAAAAAAAAAAAAAAAAAAAAAAAACGACAAAGAAAATGAAACTTGGAACGAGCACAGCGCTAGAGTCTTTCAAGAAAAAACCGGAAACCACTACTATTTAAATTTGAACATTTGCCTGGGTAAAGAAATTGAATTTTTGACCCATATTGTCTGATCAACTTTTAAAATACTTGTCATGTGACACCCATATAAAATCATTCATGATATACCACGGCTCTATCATTATACTGAAAAAAAAGCGTATCTGACATCGGAAGCTCCTCTTTTAAGTAAAAAAGAAAAAATAATGACCGATGATGAAAAAAAATATTTCCTCTAATTGCCACCTAGATCGGCCCTCTAGCCTATTGCTATCTAGATTTGTGAGTATTCACGTGCCAGCGAGGTTTTTTTAAACTGCATTTGCAGATGCCATGATATCAGATGCTTTCTTTTTTAGACATGTTTTTTCCTGATATTGTTAGGTAACTTACCGAATGAGTCATCGTACAATATTCCAGTGTCTGTGATATTTTGTGCCACCACAATACTTCTGATCACCTCTGGAATCATGTCGGCCGGTGGGTTGACTTGGATCAGATATTTCAGTTGCTCCCCGTCCAAATTCTTCCATTGTCTGTAAGGCAAACACCAGAATAAAATACATGTGCAGATTTTATGTGACCTCTGGATCCAGTTTGTGGTCTGTGGCTCATAGACGAAACTTCCAAACCACGTATCTCGGTTTGCGACGTCGCAGACTTCCTGTAATATTTTATTTTTAAAATGGAAAATTACTCAACGGCAATTCTCAAAAATTGCCGTGATTTTTCTTCGAGGTGCGAGAGAAATTCTGCAAAAACTTCAAGAACACTCGGTGATTTGTTCGTCATTTAAAAAAATGAAATAGGAGCGGAGATTTTCAAACATCGCAAACGAGATACATGGTTAAGGAGTTCCACCGTCGATATGAAATACTTATATGGAGTGCAATATACCCTTGCAAGACGAAGTTCTTCAAGAGCAAGCTCTCTCCAGAAATCTGTCATGGAGACCTGTTACTTCTTTATTATTTTCTAATTTCGTGTTGTTATACTTTCAGCATCAATAAAAGTTTTGAATGAACGTTCAATTTTACACGCTTCAGTATATTTTGTCATACATTTTTTGAAAAAACAATTGTATAAATAATTATTTTTCTTCTCTCATTTTTAATAAGACACACTGAAGTTAGATTTTAGCAAATTACATTCGCAGCAAAATTTCGTCAGACTATACGGTAGATAATATTTACTTACACCTAGCATGCTCCAATAAGTCTTCAAATCAAAAGGAACTACCTACATCGTGACCTGGTCTCTGAGACCCATAAGAATACATATATGACACGGCTCAAGTCATGGTTAAGATAGTCCCTTATAATGTAAATACGTCCAATTGTCCTATGCTCACCTGACATCGCCGTCCTGCCCAAAAGATGCGCTGATTGTAGGAATTCCCAATGCCGCTGTGAAAGTTTTGACTGCCTCAGATGGAATGCCACTCATGGTGAAATCAATCAGGATATGCGGCGGTTTCCCATCCTTCACAGACGCGTTGTATGTAGCGCATACTGAAAACATGAGATCGACATTATTAATATCATCTGGCTTGATCTGCGAAATAGATGAGTAGAATTATGCACCAGAGAAATGCAAATAATTGTGTACAGAATTGATAGATTTTATCATTTTTCTGGTTGATTTTAATGCCAAAATAGATTCGTAAAACTGATTGATTCGATTTTTCTCACAGTTCATCAGTTTTTAGCTAACTCTAACAGAAGAGTGGTCTATATTTGAACCAAATTTCTTGATTGAATCCAAAGTCAGCCAGGACCAGGGTTAAATATTTTCGCCATCTTTCTCTTTCTTTTTGTGTGTGCAAAACTTTTAAAAGACTCCAATTTAAGACGCACGAATGAGGTAATATGACAAAATCAAGTCATACAATTAATCGATTAAAATCCAGTAACCAGTATAAAGCTCTCTATAAATAACTCAACTTATATTTTCAAGCTCGATATGACCATTTCGACACTGCTGTTGTGTGGGGTTGCATGGGCGTCATTTTGAAGGCGAATTCAGAAACTCCAATTTAGTTCATATACACAGGCTGTGGGAACCGCTTGGGTATGAGACAAAGAGAGAGGCTCCTTGTATAATGTATACTCACAATTCTCCAGAATGACCTCTGCATCCTGTGTGGCAATGGAAACAGGATAGTTACCGCCAATGTGGATACCAAGTCTCGGATTCCGACGGATGTAGTTCAGAGCCACCTCCATGGCCTTAGAACCAATCAGATTACTCTCTTCATTGACAAACACTGAAAAAGAATACATCGAAAAGATTCAGAACTGTTACTGGGATAGTTCAATAGTTGGCTTCCATACTTTCTGTCGCATATCTACAAAGTCTATACACAGAATAATAAAAGAAATATTGACGGTGAAACTCCTAAACTATACGAATCTCGTTTGCGGTGTCTAAAAATCTCCACTTCTGTTTTATTTTTTAGAGAAGAAAAAAATCAATATCACTCCTCGAAGGTTTCTCAGAGTTTGCCTCGCACAGAGAAAACAAGTTGCAGATGTTTTTAAGAATGGACGTTGGGTGTAGTTCTCCATTTAAAGAAAAAAGTATAACAGAAAGTCTGCAACGTTGCAAACCGTGATTTGGTGGTTTTACCATCCATATGCGTCAATATCGTGGAAACATCTCTATTGGTTTGTATTGACGCATCTATATAAAAGAAGTTTATTTTTGGAATCCATATGATTTCCCTGTGGAATTCGTCCGTATGGAAATATCATTATAGAATATCCGCATGAATGCATCCGTCGCAGTCAATTACCAATCACCGGCGATCTGTATGTTAAGTAATGTGGTCCACGTGTTGTCTCGATAAATTGTATCAGTAGAGTAACGATTTGATAGGTAATGGTTTTTAAAAGCATGATCTCGGTTTGGAGCGCCTTCATTTTTTGTGATACTTTACGCCTTGCCACGGAGTTAGTTTAGTTGCGTGTGCGATCTAAACCTAACTGAAGGATCAAGGAGTTCACTAAACATTATGTGTGTGGCGAACAAACTAAATGTGTTTGCTACTACACTACCATGTTTTTACATGTGTAGGAGGAAAAATTCTCGAGGAAATAGGAGACGGAAAGGAAATATTTTTGAAGAGCATTCTACCCTTTTCTATCCCTTCTCATGACCCATTTTGTTTTCGTCTAATTTACAGTGTTACATCGATTTTATTATTTCTTATTTTGAGAAATAGGACAGCAAAAACTTCTATCTTTTCAAGGTCAAGATTTTTATTTTCTTTCTATCACCGCACGTGGAACCTACATTCGTTACATTTTTTCAAGTCGTTAAAATGTTGACTTACTTTCTGCCGAAATCATTCATTCGTTTGAAATGGGAATTGCGTCGCAAAACTGTCGATTTTTTTTTTGTTTACGTTCTTTTTGGGATAGTAACACCTATCTCATAAAACACTCTCATAAGGGAGAGAACGTAACTCAAATGTTATTTTATTCAGCGCACCTTGTGGTCATAAGAGTTTTGTTTGACTCTTCGACAAAATGCCAAAGAGCCAAACAAAGCCAATTAAGAATTTGAACCTAAAAATAATAATACCCAAGGAGAATAATTATTCTTTAAAGGGGGAATGCTGTTGGTGATTTACAAATTTTAAAAGCAACAAAGTAGTTTTATGATTTTCGGCGAATTGACATGATTTTAGCTTGACTTAAGCTCAATTTGAAGAAGATGGTCTCAGCACATGCATTTTGTTATAAAAAATAAATACCGAGAAAACATAATAAAAAATAAAGTAAACATTGTGGAAATCTGTATGATAAGAGGGCTATTTTCCAGCTTCCGTCTAAAATGGGCTGATGTTGGGGAAATATGAGCCTCCCCTCCCCCTTCACCCCCCTCTCCCCTCCTTCCCTCTCTCCCTCCCTCAGATTCATACTAACATTTATGTTATTGTAGGAATAAGGTCAAAATAACTAAATATACTTATTAGGGAACAAAAAAAAGAGAAGTTTTTTCTCGTCTTTTCTCCCTTAAAAGACTAGGTCTGAGACTCTGAAGCAAGGATAAAAATTGCTGAAAAGGCACCACCGGCTTAAAATTTGAATGCCGAAAGCTATAGTTTTTGGCCACAAAACGGCAACGTTTGACCGGAGTTAAATCATTAACGTCGTGAATGGTCATTACTCATCAACAAGTAGCTTCGAGTGTGTAAGTGCAATAATGAGGTCAGCTTTCTTCTGTGGAACGGTGGTTGTCCGATGAGGGATGTGCGCAAGTAATTCTTTCGTTTACTTTCCGTCGCTGATTTTTTGTCGTTATAATGCACCCTACCACAGATGATTCGAGCAAGAAAAGAATTGGACGATCAGACGCTTTTAAAGACATTAAGTCTCATTAAGATGGTAGAGGTGATTTAATACATAATAAACTTCATCTTTTATTTTTTTCGCACACCCATCCCTCTTGTAAGACAACCATGGCATAGGGAACCTCCTTACAAACTAATGTACACTTAAGAAATCTTCCTCGTCTTCCTCAACTTTAAATAAGTCTTTTTGGGACTCCCTTAAATATATTCGGAGGATTTTTTATCTTCACCCCCATTTAGCTTTTCCTCTTGTGACGCAGCGAATACACAAGACATGTCGTCACGAACTGGTGGCTTTTGAAAAATTCCCCTCCCCCTTACTTTTCAATATTATTTTCGAGGCTCCTTTAAAAATGTGCCGAGCAGTTTTTATTTTCTACTTCATACATTTGATCTTCTTATCACGCTTCAATGCCGAGCAGCACGTAGCGCATCGTGATTAAGCATTTGCCCCCCCCCCCCCCCCGGTCATGACATTCCGTGATATTTTTACACTCGCTCCATAGATTCAAATTCTTAATATCCCAAATGTAGTACTAGTAGTTTTATTGCTATTGAAGACAAAAGAGACAAAAATACCGAGAGCAAAAATTATTTAATTATTCGAAATTATTAAAAAAAAAAAATATTGAAAGTGAAACCGCAAAAATGCGTATCTCGGTTGCGGTATCTTGAAATCTCCGTCTCTATTTTATTTTTTAAAAGAAACCCGAACCAACACTTTGGCTTGAAATTTTCACAGAATATCCTTTATAGAAAGAAAAAAATTCACTTAAATTTTCAAAAAAATTAAATTCAGTAGTTTTCCATGTAGGAAATGAAGTAAGCCAGGAAATCTGCAAACCGAGTTACGCGTTTCTGTAATTTCACCAGCGATATATTGCCCATACATTATGCTGTTCAATTTTTTAATTACTCCCACTGAAAAAAATTCTCTGTTTGGATTCAATGGAAAATGAGCGATTGCAAGAATGACTCGATTCAGAATTACTCACTGAAATTGATGGTCTGAGCGCTCCCATCCACGGCCGAGAAGATCGCGGAGAAGAGCAAAAACCCGAGACACAACTTGAATTTCCACGTCATTTTTCGAAAGAGCCCGAGCATGGCGCGCGCCGGGGTTGATGCGGCCACCAAGACTTCCGGTCCCGAAATCGTAGTTCCGGACGGCGCTTTTGTGTCCATCGGCGTTCCCGTGGCAACGCCTAAAGTTCAAACAAGCATCAATGTTTAAGCATTAACAAGTATCTCCCGCCGCGCCGGTGGTCACGAAAAGATGCGCCAATCGAAGGCGACAAAGTGACAGGCCGTTGTTTCGCCTCGCCACACAGTGGATCGAATCAATGGGATGTCGACAGATTTACAACTTGAAAAACTATAACTCCGTTTATATTCGCAGGCAATTAGCAATCGCGGCAATTTGAAGCGTTCACACGTTGTTCAATAAATCGCAATAATGCGCATCGGATATGCAATTAGAAGGTTATGGCTTCAAAGTCATGAGCACGCTGAAGCGCCTCATTTTTGTGAACTCTACGCTTGTCCGATGTTAGTTTGTTGCCTGTCCATCTCAACCAACAATGTTACGGAGTTCACTGCACGCTCTCTAAGAGCAATTTTTGCCTGTTTTAAGGATGGAAAGTGTCTATTCACATTATAGGAACATAATCAGCACTCTAATCGTGTTATTTATTTTGATTTAATGGTTTCTACATTGATACTACTGGCTTGTAAATTGCCGCGATGCCATGTGCACATATACAAAACTTTGAGGTTTTAAAAGTGGTTCCATTGGTTTTCTCGTGAAATTTTCTTCTAGCTACACCCCTTAAAATTTAGAATGAGACGAATTGAAGATAAAAATTTGCATTTTTAGTTAAAAATTTCATGAACAACTTTTTTGATTGACTCGATCCACTGTGCGCCACCGTGCTTCAGCCCTACCTGTCGATCATCGTTTATTTGTCGACCCTTTCGAGTTTTCCTCCATGTGCGATTCTTCGGCGTGAAGTTGTGGATATCACTTGAATATCTCGAGGGGGTGAGAGGGCGAGGGGTGAGGGGGTGAGAGGGCGAGGGGGTGGGTGTGGGGAGAAAACTCGGAATCGACGTGGATAATGATGAATTAATACGTGAATATTTATTTCCTGTTTTCTGGAAAACGCGAGAAGGAAAACAACACAAAATCAACAGGAGTTAAACCTCAAGGTTTTCTCAATATTTATGAATTTGTTACTGTCTTTTATTTTTTCGCTTTTTAGTAAAATTTTTATTAAATTTTATCAGATTTTAGTTTAATGCTTCCGGGGGATATTTTTACGAAAATATTTCTTACCTGTATTCTAGAAAAAGCGTAAACATCCCGATTTCCATAGGATTCAAACTTCAAGGTTTACTCAATTTTTATGAATTTGCTCCTGTTTCTGTCTTCGCAAATATGCGCTATCGTCATATTTTATTTTCAATTCGTTTGAGATGTCCCAGATAAATAACTGACCTTAAATGATAGTATTCATTATATTACCACTTTTGTTATTACGTGAGGACACTTTTTCGCTTCCGTCCACACGGCTGAATCACCCCGTGAATAGACATAAGACAAGGATTTATAATCGACTGCTTTGTCTTAGTACCTGGCCATGAATACCATCATTAAACTATGCTTTACTTACGCTTTCTAATGACAAGAATTCCGGAAAAGAGAAGGGGAAACAGATTTAGGTTTCCCCTTCCCCCCAGAAACAGGGAAAGTTTTTTTTTTCCTGAAGCGCTATCAGATTTTTTAAACCCAGATTTTGATAACGCAACCTTAGCTTTTTTTTTTTATTTTTTGCATTTCTTGAATACATTTGAGGATGAAAATTTTCTCTCCCGACTATTGCTTGATATTCGCTTCGGTATTCGGCGGAAAAAGTCTTGGACAGGTGTGTCTTGATTAATTGGAATCGAATTTAACATATACATTCATTTCATTCATATTCTTGCACATTACAAATCGCTTGCAACCCACACGGAAATCCACCCGCCTACCATCCAGTACCTATTGGGTTTTTTTCATTTATCCTTTAAAAACGACTGATGCGGGTTTTTGACCGGTAAATATAGGGTTACCCAACATCAATGAAAAGATTCAAAAAATCAATTCCGAATATTAAAAGAGGACTATTTTTTTTGTGGTATACCTAACAATTTATCAAAACCGCTCTCCCACCGTAACATGCATACATTACGTCAATCAAAATAATATTCCATATTTTAAAGGTCACAGATCAGTTGAGCGGGAAAATGATTTTAGTTTAGTTAGACTTATTAGTGGCATTGAAAAACTTTTTTTCTAAGATACGGAGACTGTTTCCGACCAGTGGCGTGGCGCACTTTGCGATATATCAATTGATCTGCCATTTAAACCTATGGAAAATGATCGATTAATGGAGTGTTTGCAACACCTAATAATCAATTTTTTAACATAGCTTCAAATGGGGAAATCGACGGTGAAACTACCAAACCACGTATCTCGTTTGCGGTGTTTAAAAATCTACGCTCACATTTTATTTTTTTAAAGTAGACCAAATCATTATCATTCCTTGAAATTTTCACGGAATTTTCTCCGCACAAAGAGGAAAAATCACAGAAATTTTCAAGACTGGATGTTAAGTAGTTTTTCATTTAAAAAATAAAGTATGACAGGAAGTCTGCGACGTCGCAAACCGAGATACGTGGTTTGGTAGTTTCACCGTCGAAATATCAATAATCGATCATTCGCGCCTCGCCACTGTTTCTGACTAAATTCTATGATTCCTGTAAGAGAGGCTTATTTTGACCCAAGGAATTTTCTCAAAATCTTCGAAATTAAATGCGGTGAATCATTCTATGTGTGTGTGTGTGTGATTAGTTTGAGGACTCGATAAATTAGCGCTCAATATGCGATTCGGAATCAATCAAGAAACAGAAGGTAAAGTGAAACACTGTACTCATTGTCAGCGTTGTGGCTTCCCACGTAGCGTCTTCAGATCGATTTTTATTTCCCTGTTTTATCCTAATTTATTACTCTGTTCCTCGGTCGTTTCCTTTTTCAGTTTTAGATCTCAGACGCATGAACAAACTTGGATACCTGAAACTCCTTTATACTCCTCTCAGAATACTAATTTATCCAGCGAGGATTTGCTGATATTCCTCAGTGCAATTTAGAATTAGCATTTTGCCACACGCGGAAAAACCTGTAGCTCGTCGTGGTTAGCAAAAACCACGTATGAAAGTAAGATCTCTATCGGAGCTTACGTGGTTCTGAGTTATCGGGATGCTATTCTTGGCAACACCGTGCTTCCCTCACATCTCTGCTTATCATTTAGAGCGCGTGTTATTATTGTCAGTTGCAATCACTCGATACTGACAACCGGGCGAATTCTGAACCCGCTCTAATCACGTTCAAACCGTTAGTTTTTTCTTAATTTTAATTGTTATCTTCAGTTCACCTGCTCAATTATGGCAAAAATGTGTCTTCAAGGAAGTGGTGTCATGTGTGTTTAGTTGGTCAACGTCATATTAGTTCCTTTTTTCTCGTTGAGTGATTCATTTTGGACTCCTGGATTGAATAAACATCGATATGCTCGACTACACGCTTTTACCACGTGTAAATTGCAGTGAAATAATGTAGGTGAGTGATTTTGGAAATAAAAAAGAAAAAAAATCTGGGAGTCAGACAATTTCGCATTTTTCAAGGTTAAAAATATAAAATGACCAGCAAAAACATACTTGTTTTATTGATTTCAAAAATACATTTTATCATAAATTATTTGCATTATAAAACCTGAGGACGATATTAGAAAGTAATCTTTGGAGAATTCCAAACATAAAAATGTATTTAAACTTTGACAATCACTGCCGATGGTATGCATAGATTGGTGCCATTTCCACAAGTCAAAAACTGCCTTTATAGAATTGAAATTTTAGACTGCTCGTGCACTTTATACGGTGTGCACTGAATTTTAAATTTCAGCCTTATTTTTAATAGTGTAAAAAGGGATGATTTTCGCAAAAATTAGAAAGACTATGATTAATTTAATGATGCGTGGAATTATTTCAGGGGAGAAATGTCTGCGTCAGATTTTGGCATAGGGATACTAGGGATAGTGATAGTGATAGTAATAGATAGGGTATCGATCGTGGCCTAGTGTGGCGGCGGTAGGGGCAAAGAATGCCTTGATAGAATTTTCGGATTTTGTTATTCAAGATTCGCCTCTACTTAGCAAAACACTCTCCTGAGTAGATATACCATAAAAATAGTCAAAAGATCCTTTTGCATCGTTTAAAAAACAGAGGAGGATGATTTCAAATCTCTCAGATCTGTCCTGGATGTTCAAGGGTCAAATAGAAAGGGATCAGAGGTCGCGGACGTCGCGTTACTGATCATTTCCCGCGAAATCAGCCACAATGCGGTTCGTTGAAATACGCTTAATCCTCCTAACAAATTCTCCAGAGATTCTCCTACAAATTGGCATTAAAAGGCAATGGACCACTAGACAAGGTACGAATTTCAGCATTCTGATACACGATTCTTAACCAAAATTTCACGTAGAATACGACGCGCATAACGAAAATTACCGAAATCAACTCCTAACTAAGATATTTTATGATTATTGATGCGTGAATTCAAACCACCCGCTCATGAAAACTCAATGCTCTGCGTGATTCACATCGCGCGCTAAACGTTATCATGACAGTCTCTGCGATATAAAAATCTGGCAACCTCAATCTTGACGCTTTGGCTCAGCTGTAGCAAATTGCTTATAGTTTGAACAACACATGATGGGAAATGAACATTACTCGATTGAGAAGCTTGTTGAAACCGTTGTAGTGCGCGATTTGACTCACGTAGAGCTTTGAGTTTCTTGTGAGCGGGCAGTTCAAATCCCTCGTAACCAATGTGACATAAAAACGTTAATATTTTCGTTTGGAGTTTGTTTCATTAGTTTTCGTTGCGCAAATCGTGCTCTACGTGAAATTCTGGTTGAGAAACATGTATCAGAATGCTTGAATTCGTACCTTGTCTGGTGGTCCATTGTTTAAGACAAATTGACGTATTTATGCTAAAAGGAACTATCTGCATAGAATTTGCGCCCAACGTAGTTCCTTTTAGCACGAATACGTCCAATCGACAGTCATAACTTGGCATCGTAAAATCATTAAATACCTACTACCAACTCACTTTATAGATCATGCCTGCGACGACAGCTTGTAATTTTATCATCACGTGATCGAGTCTAGTAATATGCAAATTTCGTCTTCATTTTGTGCGCAAATTATGCAAGTCGTAAAGTTTTGTTTTCATTTTACAGTTTGATCCAATAAATCAAAGACACTCTTAGGTTTTCTCAGGAAGACACATATTCAGAGGAAACATTAGCATAATATGCCAAGGGCGAGTGCTCGAATTAGTTGACATATTTTGTGTTATTTGGCTCAAGTAAGATTACAGCTTAGCGTCACATCATCTTACTTTATCACGTCCTATTGAATAATAGTGTTTCATTTCGATAGGGTCGCAATTCGTCAATGAAAACATTGTTTTAAACTATAGCCGTGTTATTGTGAGAGTACATATCATGAGTGTGGATTTCACTCTGCGGCAGATTTCCAGTTGGTCAGTGGGGCTTATAATACGTTTAATAAAAAAAAAAAAAAAGCTTTCTGCTTATAAATTTAATAATTTTAAAACAAAATTATTATTTTTGTCTAAATGCAAAATGCATGTACAAATTGTCATATATTTAAAAGTTAAATGAAAAATTGTATATAATCATATTTGTTGAGAGGGTCAAGTGGGAGAATAAAAGTGCTTTCACAGCCAGCTATCTTTTTTGGCTCGTCAAAACATCATTAGAATAGTCACTTATGAATTTCGTCTCTAATCTGTGGAAGAAATTTGTTGAAGTGAGCTTATCTAAATTTAAGTGGGTTAATAGAAGCATCCTCGTGGTCGATTTACAACGAGAGCACTCAAATCTCAGACTAGTAGCTTAAGCTATAGTGCGTGGCGTAAATTACGATGTATCGATTGTTATGTCATTTAAACCTATGGTAAAGAATCGATTATTAAGGTGTTCGCTGCGAACACCCTGTTTATCGATTTTTCCCCATAGGTTTAAATGGTATAACAATCGATATATCGTAATTTACGCCACGCCACTGTAAGCTATCTGAATCTCAACAAGTGTTGAGCGGCAATCTTGAGGCTCTATTACCGTTTTGAGTTTTTCAGTAAAGTCGTATCTGCAATCTACCTTGCACACTGTCCATGCAAGAATTTTTACGAATTCTAATGCTCATATTGCAATGCAAATAAGACTCAGTCCTGATGAGCAGCTGGTACTCTAATTGTTAAGATGTTGATAAAAGATCGAGATTGAATTCTAGATCAAAAATATCCCGAGATCTGTTCTCTTTACAATGTAATCAGCGAGTGGAATTATGAGGCGGAGGGGGAGGCTTATAATAAAGGACAATTTTATGAAGATTTTAAGGAAAAATTCGTAAAATTGCATTTTGCGTTTATTTAAATACACCCGTCACATTTCAGGACATGTACCCAATATGTGAAAGAATATCGCAATTAACAATTTTTCAAGGATGTTGCTAATTTTTGCATCTGACACAACGGGCAATCTTCCAATTTATTTATTTAAATAAGCGTGAAAAATTTGTCGTGTTACACTCTGCAGAATTCACTATTCCTTTGACGCTGCGTGTAAAGATAACGGAGCTCTCATATACTTTTTAAAATGATATTTTTCCTCTTTATTTCTCCATGGCTTTTATATTCTTGAGCCCAATTTCATTGAGAAACCGTACGTGAGTGCACAAGATATTATATTCGAATAAAATAGAGAGAATTTGGAAATACAAGTTTTCGCAGGAGTGTTGCTCATAAGTTTTTAAAACATCAACTTTTGTCAATTAAATGCTCGATTTCGCGTGAAAGTAAATTCACCGTCCTGTTTTAATTTCAAGTAATTTTTGAGGTATTCTTGTTTTCCAGTGCTCATATTTTCACATAAAAAATCACGAATCACAATTTTTTTTATTCAGAAAGGTATATTATTTGTAGGATTTACGGCAGGGTCCAATCAAAATATTTTTAGATCTATAACCTATATGCATCTTTGTGATGTAAAAAAACCTTGTGCAGTAACCTTAGTAACAATAACGCTCCTCTTTTGCTCAACTTTCATGAATGGATCGTGTTCGATAGTGGCTCAATGCATCGTTTGGTTTAAAACAATAGAACATAATCCCGAGCCGAAATTTTAAGATATTTGTCAGAAAAGCTGAAAATGAGAGGTTTCATAGCAATTTTACTCCCCTTGGTCGATTAGTACTCCCACGAATTAAAAATCCATCACAAAAAACCCGTTCCGTCGGATTACTCAATTGACTTTTGAGGCTATGTTTATGTTTTGAACGAATCAATATCGATGCAACCTCACCCGTTCGATGTATCGAATACGATCTACACAACTCCGAGCCACCAAGGACAACAGGCTTTAACCGCCACCAAGCGCCTGTTAAGACGTGCCACGCAATGAGATCACTTTCAAAGGACACAACTATTTCGACACGTATACAGCTGTTTTTGCCTAGCTATTGAAATGAAGGCGAACCATGTTCCGTGTCAGAGAGAACGGTTTCAAGTTCAAGTGAGTGCTTGAGTACAATTCGCCTTCATCTCAGCCAATAGGCAAAATCAGCTTTTACGCGTTAAATTAGTGGTATCCTCAGAGTTGACTTGCATATGCTTTTTCGCTAGACTGATTATCTACTTTCACCAAAGCACACTCTAACATTTCGAGCGTTACATTCATGTCGTCAAGAGAGGGATTTTTTGTGGTTTTTGAGCTTGAGTCGTTCCTGTATTGGTATGTCCAGATTCTTGGTGATTTATGTATGTATGCAACTTTACGATTATGCGTGATTAGAGAGGAAATTGTTTGAGGGAAATCAGTTTCTTTCTTTCCTTTTTTCCCTCACTTTGAATTAAAGGATGATATGATCGAAACGGCAATCGATATGGAGTTTTGTGTGACTTATTATCAAGACATCTCAATTTCCTATATTCATTCAATGATATATTCGTGTAAAATTGGGAAAGTGTTGCTTTAAAAGCAATTTTTTCCACTTCCGAAACTAACTAATCTATATTGTTGTTTCAGGACCTGATGCCGAAGTTTTAGACGGAAAAGTGTCTTATCAATCTAGTTGATATCCATTTACCAGCTAACGTTTCACCTGCGTCCTGCATCCTAAATTCGCAATAAATGAACTAAGGAGAGGAATATGACGCAAAAATGATTTTTGGCAAATATGGAATTCTATTAGAATACCTCAAAGAATCAAATTGGAAATGTATCTCTTGCCATGCTCGATGATGATTTCAATTTTTTAAGACAGCATTTTATCTAGAGCCTGAACGTTAGAGGTCAAAAAAGATCTGGTAAGTTTAATAGTTCCAGTGCGACCGTACAATGCCGTACATACTAAGGATGAATCTTAATTTTGCGACAAGCGTTAGTTATATGTGATCGTGATGGACTGAAAATACAAAACACATTACATATTTTAGCGCGGTTATTAAGACATGATATTGAAGTGCAATAACCGAAGAAAGTAAAGGGGTTTCTCATTATGGTGACTCCTTCTTACCTATTTCAATCCAATTTATCTTAAAGTAAAATCTCGACGTCACATCAATTTGATTAAACAAGACATCGGAACACTTTGATAGCCCGTCTATTCAAGATAGCCAGCTTGATTTTCAATGCCCGTTTTGGTAGTGAAATTAGGAATCAACCCATCAAATAGTCGAACGCTAAATTTCATTTCCATATGCCAATTTACGCAATTTCTCATTAATTTGTCTGATTTTATTTACCCTCTTCCTATGTTTATTTTCATATGGACTGTTTCTGCATTCATTGGCGGATGCAGCAACTTGGCAACACCGGATTTCGTCCATTTAAACCTATAAAAATGTATCGATTCTTGGAGGGGCCAGGTGCTCCGACAAGAATCGATTACTTAGCACAGGTTCAAACGGAGGAAATCCGGTGTTGCCAAATTGCTGGATCCGCCTCTATCTGCATTGACTGCACGCTTCACATGGGCTACTTTTGCAATCAGTTACTGCAATCTATGGCTCATCCATAAGGACACTTAAGTTCGCAGGGAAACTGATGGTGCATGTTTTGTTTTGAACTGAGCCAGAAATCGTGGCTCCCAATAATTGCAAAATGCCCCCTTCCAGGCGGCAATATACCACAAGCGTCATTTGAACCCAGGCGTTATGTTGCACAACTTCCAGGAAATGTTCATGATATTTCTGAAATTGCTATCACATGGAATCATGCAAGAATTGTACAAAAAAATTTCTTTCAAAGTCAAAATTCATACTTGGCATTTTTATAAAAGTGCGCATTCAAATGTTTTATGAAATAATGAAAACAATTTGAGTAAAGTAATACATCGTCAAAGCTCAAATGGTGCTAAAGATATCCTGTCATTCCTGTCTGAGACTTTTTTTTTTTTATACTAAACAGTATGCTTTTTGCTTTTTATGCAGAGAAATACTCTAGGTTATCGAATTGAAATATCCGAAAAGATGTCGAACGATATTACAAAATGTTACCAGCCGGTTTTGAACAACTTAATTTCGCCGGAACGAACGGTGTTGGTGTTGTACACAGGTGGAACTATTGGAATGCTGCGTAATGAAGACGGTGGTACGTAGCATAAAAAATTACTCCTCATATTTATATGTATTGTTTTAATACTGAATACACTATTTCGCTGAATGTCTTAAAATTATAATAACTAACTAACTTTCATGAATTTGAGTTTCATGTAATACGGAAAAAATTTTCACGAAAGAGGAAAAATCCAATTATTAATGCATTTTCCTCCTAAATATTTGAACTTTTAGTCTTTGTCAGAGAATTGACGAAATCTTAGTCATTTTGGCTAAAAATGTGGACTAAGAAGGCATCCTCCTCACTGAAAAAAAAATTAGCTTGGATCTAGAGTCCAGATTCTTAATAACATTGACAAGAAAAAATACTCCAGATTCAATCCGATTTTTCCTTGAATCGAAGAGTCGAGCCTCTTGATTTAGAAGGATTTCCTTTTGATTCAAGCAAAAAGTCCGATTGAATCAAGAGTAATTCTTCTTTTCGATGTTTTTAAGAGTCTGGACTCTAGATCCAAGCGACTTTTTTCCAGTAGAAGTATGCTTTAAATTTTGGTTTATATTGAACACCAAACTTTTTCGGTTCAGGTAATCGAATTTTTGGTCACAGGAATCAAACTTTGGTTCCTACGGCTGAAAAATTGAGTCACCTGAACCAAATGCGCACTAATACTTCGGTCGATTTAACCGAGACGCACCAAAGTTACATCAAGTCGGAACGGAGAAAAATAGGTTTGAAGCAGTGGCGTGGCGTGCTTTGCGATATATCGATTGATCTGCCGTTTCAACCAATAGAAATGGATCGATAAATAGGGTGCTCGCAACAAACACCTTAATAATCTATTCTTTACCATGGCTTCACATTGGGAAATATCGATAGTCAATCATTCACACCTCGCCTTCGGTTTGAAGTTGCGTACTGCCGTAAGATTCTATGTTGAGGACAAATTTTAAAGACTGCTTTAACGTTCAATATATCGACGGTAAAACTAACAGACCATGTATCTCGTTTGCGGTGTTTAAAAATCTCCACTCACATTTTATTTTTTGAAGGAGATCAAATTTATATCATTCCTTATGATTTTCACAGATTTTTCTCCGCACCAAGAGGAAAAATCACGGAAGTTTTCACGAATTGACGTTGAGTAGTTTTCCATTTATAAAATAAAGTTTGACAGGAAGTCTGCGACGTCGCAAACCGAGATACGTGGTTTGGTAGTTTCACCGTCGATATTTTTTCTGAACCGTGAATTTTAGACGGGAGAAAATTCACGACAAGTTTAATTCAAAGCTGTCCCCACCTCATTTTCCTCTAAAATGCAACTTGGTGAGTTCTTACTAGATTTAGTCCGCCTGTACTACTTATAATAGTGAGACTGGAGTAGCAAGCTAGATGTATCAGCATAATTCAATGAACAGTTCGTGTTTCAATTTCTTTCGGATCTCATGTCGATTACAAATTGGCTACAACTTTTAATCTTAATTTTCAGCTTTAGCTCCCGTACGCGGTGCTCTTACAAAGAAGATTAGACTTCAACCTCAATTGCACGATGCTGAATTTGCTAAGAAGAAATTGGGAAAATATGCCGAGAAAGGACCTTGTGTTCTACCGTAAGTTTCCCAACAATTCTCATCACCTCATCTCTCATTCAGGGGTTTCTTAGTTCAGGCAACATAACTTTTTCTGGAAGAGTAAATGAAAAATAAAGGCAATAAATTTTTTTTTTTTTTTTTTTTGAGTTTTGTGGTTTCTATTCCTTTGTATTATTTTGATAGGAATCTACAGCCAGAGGCAATAAATGAATGACCGAAAGTGGGTACAGTAGACTCCGGATTATCCGGCTTCGTATTATCCGGACTCTGGATTATACGGATCGATTTTGCAACCATGTAACTACGTACGCATGTACGGTATGTACATGATGTATACATAATAAGAATACTGTGGTGTTGGTTGGTGGTGTTTGTGTTTCCTAATATTATCCGGATTTTTTTTCATCCGGATCGGGCCCGCCACCAATTAATCCGGATGATCCGGAGTCTACTGTATATAGTAAAGAAAACTGCAAAACTCCGATCATGCATTATATACAAATAATGAAAAGGTGTGCTAAGTTCATAAATGGTATAAGCCCCTGAATAATATGCTTATTTTCTTTTTCATGACATGAAAGGTCAGAAACTGAGTATTCTGAGGGCACGACCGACTCATCAGAAAAACCAGAAAAGAGAGATCTTTCTCTGCTGATGTATGGACAACAAAGTGTAATCGAAGCCCCGTATCAAAAAGGTGATCAATGCTGAGGAGATCTTAAATAACAGTTTCGCGCGTGTATAAAACATTTTGTAGTCCTATGTAGCATCCAAAATGAGAAATGGAGTTTCAAAATTTGACTGCAATTTACATATTAGAATGAATGAGGCTGCTGCGCTTTTGTTCCGAAATGAGTAAATTAGAGTTGGGTACTTTTCATTTGCTATGCGGTTTTTAAATGAAGAAAACAATTAAATTAATGCAAGAGAGCAAATGCATGAGAGTGATTGGGCCAAACGTATGAAGAATATACGTATGCTCATTGTATGCAAAAATACCTAACGCAAAACTGATTGCACTAACTTGCCCAAAATAAGTTGCACTAAAAACCTGGTAAAATGATTGCTATATCGACAGTGTAAGTCGGCAATCACATAACTCGGTTTGCGACGTCGCAGACTTCCTATCATATTTCATTTTTTAAACGGAAAACTACTCAACGACAATTCTTTAAAACTGTCGTGATTTTTCTTCTCTAGATGAAGAAAATTCTGCAAAAACTTCAAGGAATGATGTCCATTTGTTCTCCTCTAAAAAAATATTATAGAGACGGAGATTTTCAGACACCGCAAACGAGTTATGTGATTGCCGACTTACACCGTCGATATATTGCATTGGAGTATAGTGAATGTTGCTTCCCTACCGATTGAGGGGGCTCCTCATATTGATTGCTATAAAATTGAAACAAGTTACAATTTTTTTTTTCATTGCAGATTTCAAATGTTTTGCATCTCTCTGATGATTGAAACTCGTTCCTTTATGCAATTAGCGAGTTACACACACTTGTTCACTTATTGTATAATATGCAATTTCATAAAAATATCCGCACCACACCGTATCAGTTGGGAAAAAAGTTTCCAAAATGAAGATCATACTCATTAAATAATTTCTCTTTACTTCAAGTTTCCACTAAATATTGAACTGAAAAACTCTGCCTGTATTTCAAAGAAATTATTTAAGTATTTTTGTATTTGAGACTCCAGTGCGCGCTTCTCTCAGTCACTCTGTTTGACCAAGTGGTGAAATAAATAAGTAATTTTGAATCGTTTTTGATTTCTAGATGTGTGGAAAATGAACGGCGCGTATTTTACACAATTTATGAGTATGATCCCATTCTCGATTCCAGTAACATGGGCATGGAAAATTGGGTTCAAATTGCAAATGATATACAGGTTAGTTTCTATTTAATTTTCAATTTTTTTTCTTATATTATTTTGCCCGGATACATAAAAGGATACAATTCAGGGTTAGCGCTGTGTAGTTGCTCGAGGGGGGTGGGGGGGGGGGGGGGGGTGCGAGTGGAGGGACGATCCTGTGCATCGTTACAGCGCACAAAGAGAATCGGGAGGGGGGGGGGGGGGTTTCACAACTCCACAAGTTTATAGTTCAGTATTTTGGGGATAACCTATCAATACGTCGCAATTTCAAGAGAACTTCGGTGGTTTTTATTCCAATTAATTAAATGTTCATTATATTTCATGAACAAGATGTTTGAATTAATGACAACAGAAAACGAGATTTTTTTGTCGTTGATCGCCCTAGTGAAAAGAGAGAAAAAGAGAAAAAGAGAAAAAGAGAAAAAGAGAAAAGAAAAGAAAAAACACTTCTTCGTGATCAACTTTTTATGAACAGCCCTGTAATTTATTTTATCATTTTAAACATATTAAAACGCGTGATATCGAAAATCTTAGCTCAGATTTGAATTTTTCGTTAAAAATCGATGCTATTTCATGTATTATACGTTAGCATTCCATAAAGGTAAGAGATTAAGGAAAAGAAAAGAAAAGAGAAAACTACCTCTGCGTGGTCAATTTTTTATTAACAGCCCTGCAATTTATTTTATGATTTTAAATATATTAAAATGCTTGATATTAGAAATCTAAGCTCAGATTCGGATTCCTCGTTGAAAATCGATGGGATTTCATGTATCATACGTTAGAATTGCATGAATGGAAGAGATTAAGGAAAAGGAAAGAAAAGAGGAAACTAACTCCTGCGTGGTCAATTTTTTATTAACAGCCCTGTAATTTATTTTATGATTTTAAATATATTAAAATGCGTGATATTAAAAATCTAAGCTCAGATTCGGATTTCTCGTTGAAAATCGATGCGATTCCATGTATCATACGTTAGCATTGCATGAAGGGAAGAGATTAAGGAAAAGAAAAGAAAAGAGGAAACTACCTCTGCGTGGTCAATTTTTTATTAACAGCCCTGTAATTTATTTTATGATTTTAAATATATTAAAATGCTTGATATTAAAAATCTAAGCTCAGATTCGGATTCCTCGTTAAAAATCGATGGGATTTCATGTGTCATACGTTAGCATTGCATGAAGGGAAGAGATTAAACGTAGGCGTACTAATTTCATCATCCCTTACGGAAATAAACTCTTTATCTATGCCGCCGGCCGATCGGAATCTGTCAGGAATCTGTCGAAGCGCCACTAGGCGAAGATTTCGTCCCGAGGAATTTCCCTCACGACAAATTCTTCTTCTTCCTGTGCTGACCCATATTTGACTGATCAGTGTTGCCACATTTAGCTCTTTCCTTCACGCTATGCCAACGTGTGACACATGAAATTACATCGATTTTTCACGAGGATTCCAAATTTTAGCTTTGTTTTTGGATACCTCGCGGTTTTATGTAAGTCCGAAGAATTTCCCCAACGATACATTCTTCTTCTTCCTGTGCTGCCCCATGTTGGACTGATCAGTGTTGCCACATTTAGCTCTTTCCTCCACGCTATGCCAACGTGTGAGACATGAAATTACATCGATTTTTCACGAGGAATCCAAATTTGAGCTTTGTTTTTGGATACCTCGCGGTTTTATGTAAGTCCGAAGAATTTCCCCAACGATAAATTCTTCTTCTTCCTGTGCTGACCCATATTGGACTGATCAGTGTTGCCACGTTTAGCTTCTTTCCCTCACGCTATACCAACGTGTGATACATGAAATTACATCGATATTTCACGAGGAATACAAATTTTAGCTTTGTTTTTGGAAATCTCGCGGTTTTATGTAGGTCCGAAGAATTTCCCTAACGATAAATTCTTCGTCTTCCTGTGCTGCCCCATGTTGGACTGATCAGTGTTGCCACATTTAGCTCTTTCCTTCACGCTATGCCAACGTGTGAGACATGAAAATACATCGATTTTTCACGAGGAATCCAAATTTGAGCTTTGTTTTTGGATACCTCGCGGTTTTATGTAAGTCCGAAGAATTTCCCCAACGATAAATTCTTCTTCTTCCTGTGTTGACCCATATTGGACTGATCAGTGTTGCCACGTTTAACTTCTTTCCCTCATGCTATGCCGACTTGTAATACATGAAATTGCATCGATTTTTCACGAGGAACCCAAATTTGGGCTTAGTTTTTGGATATCCCGCGTTTTAATTATTTAAAAATGCAAAAGAGCTAGCCCGTTAACGTTTGCATAAGATGGCGGACGAGACTTAAAATGTTATCTCGGCTTCTGTTCGATCGACCTTTGAGAAAGTTGGCAAACTCGTATATATTTTTGAAGGGAAACTCGAATTTGAGATCAAATTTTTAAAATTTCGAAATCCAAGATGGCAGACGAGGCTTAAAAGGCTAGCTCGGCTTCTGTTCGATCGAATTTTCTGAAATTCGGTATCCATGGGTTCTTTCCGACCGTAAACTTGAATTTGACATCAAAATTTCAAAACTATGAAAACCAAGATGGCGGACGAGGTTAAAAATGCAACATGGCTCCTGTTCGATCGAATTTTCTGAAACTCGGTATCCACATGTATTTTTCAACGGGAAACTCGAATTTTTGGTCAGATTTTCAAAATTATAAAATCCAAGATGGCGGCCATGGCCTAAAATGCTAAGTCGGCTCCTGTTCGATCGATTTTCGTGAAACTCGGTACCCGGAGGTATTTTTCAACGGGAAACTCGAATTTTTGGTCAGATTTTCAAAATTTCAAAATCCAAGATGGTGGCCGTGGCCTAAAATGCTAAGTCTGCTCCTGTTCGCTCAATTTTCGTGGAACTCGGTATGTGGAGGTATTTTTCAACGAGAAACTCGAATTTTTGGTCAAATTTTCAAAATTATAAAATCCAAGATGGCGGCCGTGGCCTAAAATGCTAAGTCTGCTCCTGTTCGCTCAATTTTCGTGAAACTAGGTACCAGGAAGTATTTTTCAACGGGAATCTCGAATTTTTGGTCAAATTTTCAAAATTATAAAATCCAAGATGGCGGCCATGGCCTAAAATGCTAAGTCGGCTCCTGTTCGATCGATTTCCGTGAAACTAGGTACCAGGAAGTATTTTTCAACGGGAAACTCGAATTTTTGGTCAGATTTTCAAAATTTCAAAATCCAAGATGGCGGCCGTGGCTTAAAATGCTAAGTCTGCTGATTGTGGATGAGGAAAAAGATAATATACTCGCCACTATTCACCATACTTCGTTAAAAAAAGTAAATTCGTTCTTTCAAAAGTTAATAGCTATGAGGGGCGGCTCGCGGAACGAGTCGCAAGTTCATCGCGAAGTGAGGAACTGGGGGTCCAGGGGCACTCCCCGGCTAGGCGTGACAGCTCTCACAGTGAGCTGAACACGGCTAGTAGTTTATATATGTCCTGGATATGAGCGGCCCAGAGCCGCTCTCCAGCGGCAGTGCGCTGGAGTTACTGCTTGTTTTAAAATTTTGCAAGATATTACAAGGGGTTTTTCATCAATGATCTCGCACTCGTGTTTTTTTTTTTATTCTTTTTTTTTAATGTTTTATTTAAGGTTTTTAATAGGACTAATCAATGACGACTTGTCTCGTATCGCGTTTCCATTAAACTGAACATCTTGAAATTGGAAACCATCATTAAATGGAATAAAAACCATCTGAATTCCTTTAAAATTGCGGACGAATCAATCTATGGGGTTATCCCTAGATTACGTGACGACAAATTTTCGGGGTTTTTGCCCCCCGGGCCCCCCCCCCAAACCTTGCAAGTTTGTCGTCACGTAATTTAGGGGTGACCCTATAGATCGATTCGTCCGCATTCCGCAATTTTAAAGGAATTCTGATGGTTTGTATTCCGTTTGATTATTGATTTAAATTTTGTTTTGGTCGATTGAAAAAAAGGGTTCATTGACATTAAAGTATTGTTACAAAACACTTTAAACCTTTGGCATCAATATGGTTGTTGTTAGAAAGATGCATCATCTTAAACATTAACTTTTCGGGACATATAAAATATTAAAAATCGGAAAAAAATTGTAACCAAGTCTGCAGATACTTCACGAGATCAAACAGTGCGGTCTGGTCCCATGAATTATCGTCAGAATTTCGTTTCACAATCACTTTCCCTTTTCAGACAAGCTACGAGAGCTTCGATGGGTTCGTTATTCTACACGGCACGGACACACTATCATACACTGCATCTGCCTTATCATTCATGCTGGAAAACCTTGGCAAACCTGTCATTGTAACTGGATCTCAGGTTAAAACGATTTTTTATACAAATATACTTTCTATAATGATTAAAATATAATGTCAGACACATTATTCCGTAACATTTTCGATACATTAATATTAAGCTGATGCTTCGATGGACGCCGTATTTTGTGTCAGAACGACTTGCGATATGTCGCATGGATTAGTTCCATGTTTTCAGTTTCAGACGTCGTCAATTTTATCGAATATTGAGATCGCATTTCCGTCGTCACGAGATCAAAGAATTCCCTCACCTTTCGGAAACAAATTCAACGTAATAAAGACGGTTTTTTTAGAGGAAAATCTCCCATTCGAGTGCAGTTTCGATATCAGTATCGAATGCGATACTTTCCCCGAAAAACCCCGTGCCTTTATTACGTTGAATATGTTTGTCAAATTTGGTCGGTGAATTCTTTAGTATGACAAACAGACATGCGATCTCAAAATTCGATAAGTCATAATTTGAATCAGACACTCTAAAACATTCTCAGAGAAAAATCTATATATTTCGAAGAAAATGAGTGTTTTATCAGAGGATATTTAGCAATTTACAAATGTTCATACTGCTCTACCTTTCAGCACAATAGAATTCGAGGTTTAGGTCGTGCCACAGTCCTATTTTGGAACTTACCGATGGATGATTAGAACAAAGAAATTGAATCAAAACCACTTGTGTGTTGTGGAGGATTTTTTTTGTCTAGTCTTTGATTTTGAAGTCAATTTTTTCATCATTTGCCTTTTCTGATTGGCAAAGCTTGTTACCGCGCAACTTCTAAAACAAAGTTGCGTTGCAATGCGGTTTTATTTTTGAGTGTACATTTCTAAAGGTTCAACGATTAAATTTTTTCATAATATCGACATTTTTCTTACATACATATGAAGCCACTTTTATAGCGCTCTCTGGCGCTCTGCGACACCTAGCTGCCAAAGTCCCCTATCCTATCCTCCCAAAGCCCTTCGGGGACATTTTTCTTGACTTTGATATGATTTCAGATGCCCATTTTTGAGCTGCGGAGTGACGGAAGCGATAATTTTGCCTCGGCAGTCCTTTTAGCTGGCAATTACGATATTCCTGAAGTTACCGTGTTCTTCCATAATCGGCTTTATCGCGGTAACCGAACCTTGAAAACCAGCACGGGTAGCTTCGATGCGTTCCATTCACCAAATTTCCCACCTATCGCTGAGGTTGGAATCAGCTTGGAAGGTAAGAAATATAATTTTTATATAGATCAAACACGCAAATCCAGGCCCGCCACATCCCATCTCGGGTCCTGTTACCAGTTTTAAGGTCCGGGCCCCAAGGATGGGGGGGGGGGTCCAAGGGGCATCCCCCGAGAAATTTTCAGGATTCAAAATAATTAAGAATTCTGCAAAACGATAATCCGGGTAACAGGGCTTGGCTGTTCTGAAAACGCCTTCAAATGCGGCGTGATACCTCACGCATTCCGGAGGGTTCAAATAGTTGTATCATTGCGCCGTAAGAATGTGACGGAAGATTTAAATGGAATAGCCTCCATGCACACTGTGCTTGTCGATTTTTTCTGGAATTTTTGCAGTGGTGAATGCATATCTAAAGTGCGCTTCAGCTAGAATTGTATTTACAAATGGGTGGTTTTTCTACGAGGATTAAAAATAAACAAATGGCACGGAATATAACAAAAGAATATGAACTATGCAAAACGATAATCCGGGTAACGGAACTTGGCTGTTTCCAAAACGCCTTCAAATGCGGCGTGATATCTCACGCATTCCGGAGTGTTCAAATAGTTGTATCATTGCGCCGTAAGAATGTGTCGGAAGATTACAATTGAAATAGCCTTCATGAAGGCTCGCCACATCCCATCTCGAGCCCTGGTACCAGTTTTAAGGCCCGGGCCCCAAGCACGGAGGGGAGGGGTCCAAGGGGCATCCCCCGAGAAATTTTAGAATTTATACGACTAATCGGACGCATTTTGAAGCTTCCATAAATAATTTTTCCATCAATTTCTGCGGAATAATTATGTTTTTTTTCCCCTACTTTCAGAACAAAATACTTGCGAATTGTTGCATTCAAAACATCTGGAACATTTTTATTTTTTTTTGTTTGGGGGGGGCATATGATACTATTTTCAGTTCTAAGAGGGCCAAGCCCCCCTGGACTCCCCCTTTGTTTCTCTATGGCAAGGGAGTTGAGCCATTGAAGTCGAGGATGCCCAGACTGGAGCATCTGACGACGGAAGAAAATGAAACGCAGTTACTAAAAATATCCCTCTGTACTGAAAATCTTGAAAATAGATAGAAATTTTCCAGGAAGTATACTTCTTTGAAAATTTAAGAAGAATTCTACAGTGCCCCAGCGTGTTTCTGAAAATCTATTCACCTTTTGCGAAATTTTTAGGGTAAATAGTTCACTTTTTCTTACGAAACAAAAGTTGCATGTGAATTCGTAGTGGTTTTTCACGGGTAACAAGGGCCCCCTCCCGGGCCCGGGGCCCGGTACCAGGGACCCAGTATCCCCCCCCCCCTTGTGGCGGGCCTGCGCAAATCCTAGAATAATATTTTAATGATTTTACTTTTTACATGTTAGCGAAGTATGATAAAATTAAATCTTTCAGTTTTTTTTCTGATGTTCATGTGGCTTTGTGCCCAAAGTTTTCATTTAAAATGGAAAGTTTCATGTTCCTAGTCCTTCAGTGATTGGTAAAATGGTTCAGAAATTACCTTTCAAAAAAGTAAAATGCGGTAGGAAATTTCCGCAATACTGCAAACAGTACATGGTTTATTTGTAGTTTCACCTTCTATACTTGGATTTTAATGTAATTTGCGTGTGTTTATTTGTTCAACTCCGAAGTGCAATATATATGCAACTTGTTTTTTCACTTGCAGTTGACTATCGCTCGATTTACAGATCTTGCACAATGGACAAACTCCACGTCCATAGTGTCTTGAATGAAAACGTCGGAATTCTGAGAATATTTCCAAATATTACAACAAAAACTGTAAGTGTTTACCCAATCCATTTCCTTGTCAACAACCTCAAATTTATGAGCTGATATAACTCCCAGCACGATTTGAGAAATCTTCCTGTTCATAGATACCATAAAAAACTTATTAATCTGGATATGGTTCAGTATTTAAAAAATCTGGGCTGCACATGCTAATACGTGTGATTTATGCTGCGTTGGAAATTACTTAGAAACAAAGAGAACAATTATCCAAGTTGTATGAACGGTTCAAATTATAATTTCATGGTTTATTCATTCGCAATCATGTGAAGTTTCACGGTGGACGATTTTCTCGTCGTGCTTTTGTTTTTAGGCCTCCATCTTAGGAGGCTACATACAATTAAAGACGTGTAGAGCAGATCATATGAACTATGATCTATATGTACCACTCCATGAGTGGAATTAGAGAAGAATCTACAAAAAGGGCTGTGCCCTTCTTGTTGCAAGTCCATGGCGCTCTTCACGAATGTTTTGAAGATAGGTAAATTGAGGTATTTTGAGAGAGGTATATGAGAGTGGTCTGCTTAATGTGCCTTCCATGTAAAAATCTGGCATCAAAGTTCCAATTTTCAAAAAGTGTTTTTGAGCTTTATATGTATTATGTTATTTAGCTCTATATGAATGATTTTACTTTAAAACCACTCAAATCTGAAGCTGACTTTAATTTAATTTGATGTAACCAAACATATAAATATGTTTTTATCTATTAATGATTATTTTCACAGGTTAATTCCTTCATGCAACCACCTATGGAGGGTGTAGTATTACAAACTTTCGGTTCGGGTAACTTTCCAACTAACAGGAAGGACTTACTCCAGTGCATTCAAGATGCCACGAACAGGGGTATCATTATCGTCAATTGTAGCCAGTGTTTAACTGGAAGAGTCACTGATCTTTATGAAACAGGCAAGGTTTGTAAACGATGCAGTAGCTAACCATTGTTATTCTAATGACTAAATTCGAGAAATGTGTACATTCGCTGCAGAGCTCAAAAATATTGTACGTTAATGTTAAAAAAGAATTATCAAAACGTTTAAATGTATTGAAAAAATGATATTGGAATCGGTGGGAGAGATGAGAATTGTTAAGAAAACCCATAAATTTCAAATTATTGCAATTTATTGCAAATATCAAAAGAAAGGTGATTAAATTTTATAGGCTGGATATAAAATCATGCACTGAGACAACAAGGTAGCAATAAAAAATTGCTTTTATAAATGAATCAATAAAAAAATAAATAAAATAAACAAAACTATCTAATACTCTTCTATGATATAAAATCATAAAAGTAACGCGTTAAGTCTAAGCAGTTCGTCACAGTCTTCACTTTGCAGTCCACGCTTCAGCCCCCACATATTTACACACATATTTTAAATAATGATTTCGAAAAACCTGTGTATCTACATATGAGGCGTGTACAGCGTTGGGCTGTGGAGCGGTCAGAGGGCGGTAAGAGTTGTATAATTCTGTTATTATATGCAGCGTTATGCTTTCATTCACCTGCATAAATCACTTCACAATGAGAGTAAAAGTATTATACAAATAGGTAGACAAAATTAGAGGAGCACAGTAAGGCTGAAATATTTTGTCTATTTTTCAGTCACTTTATGATGCAGGGATTATTTCTGGCCTTGATATGACACCGGAGGCAGCTTTGACCAAATTGGCGTATGTGCTATCGCATCCAGAGTGGGATTTACCAACACGCCGATTGGTAAGTTACGTTCCTTGAGTTAAATTATATCTAGTTAAGTTTATTTCGTTAAGTTACGTTTATCTGCTAAGTGAAACACCTTTAAATAAATGCAAATAAAGTCTCGTCTCCGCATGGTGAAAATTATCATAGCTCATTCAGGTGTAGGCAAAAACTCACATTCATCAGCCGCTGTAACAGCTAACGATCCCGCGAAAGCATTCCTATATTGATATTAAATAATTTCAGCAATTTCAAAAAGAAATGAAGAATTGGTCCCTATTTCAAGATAATATTTATTCCACCACAAAATGGATTCTTTTTGAAACAACCAGAATGTCTTCGTGGGAACACTCGATGCAGTCTTATTTTCACTCAAATAGTAAATTTCCAAAGTCCTAAAAAGTACAGATTGCAGTTAATTGCAATTACATGGCGAAATTATTGCTATTGTACCAGAATGTTGTGTATGTTGCCTATGTTCACTGATTGAAGGGGCTCATAATTACTCATATTTTTCCCACGTGGAACTCATTTTTTTGATCGTTTAAAATCGGAACTTATCAACCAAATGGTATAAAAATATTGTAATTTCATGGCAAAATAATTGAAACTTTATTGCATTAAGTCCAAAATTATTTCAATATTTTCGCTGCATGCTTAAATATGCTGGTATGCACGTTCACATCATCGCTCCTCTGACGCTAGGGCATATCTGTATTCCCGCATGAGGTTCCGAAAGCATGGATTAATGTGTAAACTAGGGCTCACGTGGGCATTAAGATACACTGGAAGAAAAACACATTGGATCTTATAGAGTCCAGACTCTTGAAAACATTGACAAGAAAAAATACTCTTGATTCAATCGGATTTTTGCATAAATCAAAAGGAAATCCGCTCAAATTAAGAGGCTTGGTTCTTGATTTAAGCAAAAATCCGATTGAATCAAGAGTATTTTTTCTTGTCGATGTTTTTTAGAATCTGGATTCTAGATCCAATGTGTTTTTCTTCCAGTGTAGGCCCTCACATTAGAAGAGCGACGAAATCGGCGAAATTCTACTAAGTCCGCGGGTGCTCGATCGATTCTTGGAATCTATCAATGAGTTTGCCGAGACGCTCTCGTTCAAACTCACCAGAAAACAACATCTGCGAGGATCTCCTGCTCAATTCAATAAGATCCCGTCGACTGCAACCGAAGTACCGCGAAACAAGTAGATATTCATTAGACAACGGACTTCCAAAGACAACAACATCGTCCGTGCACAGCGCGATGGGACAGCCCCGGCGGTACCACTTTCGAAAGTGGTGGTTCGCAAAACCGCCTTCGATCAGCTTAGCATGCACATTACACGAGAGGCAAAGCTCCAGCCCAATCTTTCGCTCCTCAATAATGGCTTCGATATCCGGGGCAACATTGATGACATGACCCAGCCTGTCTGGCTCGTACGAGAGCAGAGTGCGAAGCTCTGTATCCGTGCTTGACTCTGGCACTTCCGCGAAATGTATCGTGATCTTCAACCCTTTTTCCCTCGCAAGAGCAAACGCTGGTCTGAAGATGGAGATGTCACCTTTGAGGGGATCACCGCACAGATCAATACCGATGATACCACGGTCTTGATATTTGATCGCGAGGTGGACGATTTCCATAGCTTGCTCCAGGGTGTTGCGACGATCGATGGATAGGATAAGATACGTTGACATGACTTCGCTGCTGTGCTGATTGATGACATCGAGTACAGTCTCGATGTAGATTTCTTTGGTGAGACCGGTTACTGTTGACTCTCGAGGTGTCGTGCGGAGTTCCAAATAGCGCACCCCATCTTCTTCGAACGCTTTAAGTACCTCGGCTGTTGTGTAAGCGACGGTGGATCGGTCATTGCAGAGATTGTAAATATAGGTATCGAAAAGCTTGAAAAAAGAGAGGATATCATGATGGGCGTTTTTAGGCCGACAGGCTGTTAAAGGATCTTCGAGATCGAATCGAGCTTTGGTTTTCCAGATTTCATGGAGGCACGCTGGACTAATGCTGCCTGTTAGATGGGCGTGCAGTTCGGCTTTGGGGAATGCCTTTGTGAAGGCGGCGTCGACGGGGAGGTCCATCGAAAAGCTAGAACAACCGGAAGAACTGCGCTGTTATAAAGTTTGATCCCTAGTGTTGCTCGTGTTGTGCTAAATAGATTCTAAACGCGATCATTTCATTCAACACTGGAAAAAAATACGTTGGATCTAGAGTCCAGACACTTGAAAACATTGACAAGAAAAAATACTCTTGATTCAATCGGATTTTTGCTTGAATCAAAGGGAAATCCGCTTAAATTAAGAGGCTTGGTTCTTGATTAAGCTAGATTCTGATTGAATCAAGAGTACTTTTTCTTGTCGATGTTTTTAAGAGTCTGGACTCTAGATTCAATGTGTTTTTTTTCCCAGTGAAGACCACAAAAAAATAAACTAAACGAACATAAAGGTTACACTCAATGAACACCAACACAACACAGGATTTAAAGACTTTATACAATGTAGAGGAACAGTTGGCCACACCACATAGGTACAACGCTAATTGGTATGCAAATGTTTTTCAGCACCAAATTGCGTGCAAAAAAACGCACTCGCTTACAAAATTATGGAACTCCTTCTTTCTGTTATGATATACCAGCTGCTAAAAACCAGGGGATGCACGGTCGCCAGAGACGGCTGCACTGAAATTATATCAGTTAGGCTTGAGTGACTGATAACATATCTAACGGAAAAAAGAAACGTCTGCAATTGAATTGTTATATACTGCTCAACATCTCCTTATCATTTACCACTTGATAAATTAACATTTTTGCTCACTTCACCGCTGCATTACACTTTCAAATGTATTTTCCGGGAAGAAAATACATAAACCGAGAAGAATCCTAAATCTGAGAGCACGCTGAAATTACTTCATTACCACTTTGACTTGAATAATCTTTGATTTTTTGCTATAAGCAACATGATTGGACTTTCGAGCATAGAAAATGTTAAATACTTGCCGACTGAGTCGTTTCTCGTTTGGAAGGTGTCATATGAAAGCCACCAAGAGTTGATCGGGTTTAAAAAATGATGCAACTATTCGGCCTCTGATGCCACGCTAGGAGGTATCTTTTCACAATGAAGGCGTTTCACATGCGTCGACGCGATTCATCAACAAATTACCTGAAACAATCGCATTACTTGCTAATCCACGCTGCTACACTGCTGATTGGATGATTAAGTAATGGAACTAAACCGAGCTACGTAGTTAATGAGTTTCACCGTCGAGGTCATTAGGTCATAACCGAATAGCCACGTTAAATACGACAGTCAGTAAGACTAAAATAGCAAAAATAAACTACCAATCCTGAGTTCCAAACTTCATAAGAGAGCAACAACGGCCTGAAAATTTCAAAAATACGAAGATCTCCCTCTAAACTTTAAGAATCGTGAAAGAAACCAAAAAGTTGTTTCGCTCGTATAGTTAAGGGGCTTGGAGGACAAGGTCCATAAGTGCAGTTTTCGCTGTTTCGAGAAATACGTGTTAGAACTTTTGAAATTACATGAATCCTTATGGTGGAGAGAAAGTTCAAACTATCTATTTGACGCTTACTGATTGGAATTTGGGAGCGAAGTTTTCGCAGCATATGCATTGAGACGAGTTTTACTTAAAATCGTTAATATATCAACTTTTTCGAAAATTGCACTCATGCGCCTTGTCCTCCAAGCCCCTCAGTTATTCTGATTAGGCGCTTCTCTGTTAAAGAGGCCTCTACATGTCCAACATTAACGAGTTACATGTCTTCTTCTTCTTCTCCTTCTTCTCCTCCTTCTTCTTCTCCTCCTTCTTCTTCTCCTCCTTCTTCTTCTTCTCCTTCTCCTCCCCCTCCTTTTCTTCTCCTTCTTTTCCTTCTTCTCCTTCTCCCCCCCTCCTTTTCTTCTCCTTCTTCTCCTTCTTCTCCTTCTTCTTCTTCCTCTTCTTCTCCTCCTCCTTCTCCTCCTCCTTCTTCGCCTTCTTCGCCTTCTTCTCCTTCTTCTCCTTCTTCTCCTTCTTCTCCTTCCTCTTCTTCTCCTCCTCCTTCTCCTCCTCCTTCTTCACCTTCTCCTCCTCCTTCTTCTCCTCCTTCTTCACCTTCTCCTCCTCCTTCTTCTCCTCCTTCTTCGCCTTCTTCTCCTTCTTCTCTTTCTTCTCTTTCTTCTCTTTCTTCTTTATCTCCTTCTTCTCCTTCTTCTCCTTCTTCTTCTTCTTCTTCTTCTTCTTCTTCTTCTCCTTCTTCTCCTTCTTCTTCTTCTTCTTCGTATCCCATTTTAAAGAATTCGTAGATTTAATTGATTCATTGTAATATTAAAATGTCATTATAGATGATGAGTCGGAATTTAAGAGGAGAGCTGAGGGGGTCGCCGCCCCCAAATGAGCATCCGATGGACGTAGTTGCAAGCGTGGCATCCTCCTTCGGAATCAAAACATCCAGAGACCTCGCACAACTCGTCCTCCTTAGTATCGTCAAACAAGGAGACATCAGCCGACTCAAAGAGCTCAAAGATTTCGTAAGTTAAATTCTCATAAATATCACGGGGCGTCATTTTTTGCACACGACGAGTCAGTTACACACGTTAAACTATAAACATGCCAAGAACCAAGAGCTGTATTCTGTCGTTTCCCTACCGAAAGAACGTAACTATACTTCAATGTTGCCAAATTTACTTGTGGAAATTGAATTTTTACCAGGAGAATCTTGGGAATTCCCAACTGAAAATGCTGATTTTTCCTCTGATTCCATGCAAAAATCAGACAAATTTTCAACGAAAATTCTGCAGGTGTAAACTCGGAAAAATTGAATTTTTAAATACATTTTGCAACCTTGCAACGGAGTTACGTTTTTTTGTCCGAGAAACGACAAATTATAGGCTATGGATATAGATGTACCATTTGTACTCAAGATTCAGTCTCTGACGCTATTGCACTAGTGAATTTGATAAAATTGTGTTGCCCTCTCAAGCACACGAGTTATTGTGGAGGAATGAAATTAAATGAAGTCTCGTAAAATTTTCAGGGCGCTGACCTCTCGTCAACGAACGTTGATAACAGGACTCCACTCCATATCGCTGCAGCTGAAGGAAATTTGAATCTTGTAATCTATTTATTGGAAAACGGATCGAATGTCCACATCAAAGACAGGTACTTTGCAACAGATTTGAAATTTAGGTTTTTTTTTCTTGGTAAAAATAGCGAAACAGCATCGTTATTCCTTGATCGTTTTTATCTACAAACTCGAAAAAAAATTATAAACTTATGAGTCTTAAAATGGATAAATATAGGACCACCATCCTATATGGATAACCATCCAAGGAAAAAGGCACGTTATTTCACGAGGCAAGATTTTCAGTTGAGCGATTTTCATCGCATTGGGCAGCAAATAACGGATTTTAATCTCTCGTTGCGGGACTTTATCAAGTAACCTAAACAAATGAGTCGGAACTAAATAGGATTGAAACTAAATTTAATTTAAAGCTCTGATAAAAGGTTCTAATTCGAAGGGAAGCCTGCTCAAGGTTAGATTTGTACACATATGGTTTGAATTCACTAATATTATTTTTCTTTCAAAACCCCCTTTTTTTAAAAAAAATAAACTAGCCAGCGTTTGACACACGATATTATGCTAAATTGTGCTGTTACTGTGTTATTTTAGGCTTAAACGCACTTCAACGGTGCACAGTTGGTGTATGAGTGTTTGACTGGCCGTTCCAATTTTTCAAGTAGAATTTGGCCATCAGGTAGTTTATGGTAGGCTTAGTAGATTTTTATTTCATAGCAAAAAGTATTATTCAAAATTATTTATAATAATTTATTTTGCAGGCACGACCGGACGCCTTTACTCGAGGCCATAGAGAATGATTATCACGAAATTATCAAAGTGCTGTGCAAAAGCGGAGCTCATTTAAAGAAGCCGTACTTTAATATTTCTGAAAAACTGTGCAGGTAAACGGAATGTTTGAGCTTAATTGCTTGGAGTTTAAAACATGATTAATCCTAAACTTCGTTTGGAATCTTTTCAATTTTGTGATAACAATAAAATTTTAAAATTGAGTCGCATATCACCAAATACGTCGCAAATTGATAAATGTAAATGAATACACCTACGCATGGGAAACGATCAGTAAGAGTAAAGAGAGAGCATTAATCTCGTCGTAAAATCCGCCCTCCCCCGCCCCTTTTGATATATTTGTGCGGCTCGCAAAATATCCTTCTTCGTGCATTGAACTTTCGATATTTTGTTTCAGTTAATTGATGACAATCATATGCGGCCAATATAAAACACCACACTTCCCTTAAGTAATTCATAAGATTAAATTTTTTTTCTCAGTACCAGACATACCGATGCCATTTCATTATGGTTCCTCACCATAAGCTTTAAGTGTCCATCATACTTTCTGATATGTACGTTACGCCAAGTTACGTATGTACGTACTTTTTTGTACGTTAGCTATAATTTATTGTTAAACGTATGGGCATACGAGATGTATTAATGTACTCGTGTAATTTCTAGTGCTGCATCTTTCAATGATTCTAAAAGACTCGAGTCTTACAGACTGGCTGGTGCTGACCTGAATCAGAAAAATATTAGCGGGCGTACTGTAGCACATGTGGTGAGTAATGAATTTTTTTCTGTTTATCAAGGGTTGAAGTGTTGAGGACTCTAATTTTTTTCTGAGCTTTTTGAAGACTCGTTCTAACCCCTCCCATGTAATCAGTGGATATGTGTAAAAATATCATGTTAAAATATAGATGGCCAATGTCGTAAAATGTGGCTCCCCAATTGCGAAGTTACACATCTCCGTTCACGTCTTATTTTCTAAATTACTCTAAACCATCCGACCCGACTTGATCTTCATTTCATGAAACTACTCAAAGTCATTTCAAGAGAGGGCGTTCAAGTTTGTTTCCTTTGAAAAAAAAAAAATTAAACCTATTTAGAGATTTTTATACGTTTGGTATCCTTAATCTTCGATTTTAGCCATTGGTGGATGAGATAAGCTGAATATGAGTTTTTAAGCATGGAGAAGATGATTTGAATTCGTACGCCTACTTTACTTTTTATTAGAACTTCTAACTTTGACTCAAGCTACTCATAATGAATGTACTAATAGTATAGCGCAATGCAAATATTGAAAGCACTTTGCAAATTAATGCAAACAAATGAAATTTTTTCACCAAGGAATTGGAATAATTTTTCATCAAGCTGGTAAATAATAGGTGCCATGCGTGAGTAAAGGTACCTTTACTCACGCATTGCCTAGGCAATTTGTAATGCAAAAGAATGCATCTTATTTCAATTGCATCGCAATAACTTGTGATGAGAGTAGCTCCTTCACTTACTAAGTAGACAACACGCACAACAACCCGATACAATCAATAGCAATAATTATACCAGACAATTGCAAATAGTTAAACTTGCTTACTTGGGTTACTGATATTCTCTTGCCATCTGTTTTCAGGCTGCTCTGCATGGCAACGAGGAGATAATAAATTATCTACTACGGCAAAAGGTCGATTTCAGCGAGAAGGATCTTTTGGGTTTCACGCCTCTCGATATTGCACAGAAAATGGAACACACGCATATTGTCGAGTTACTGACAAAGACGAAAATGGCAAATGGCCGATAAAGTATTCTCGCAAAGTGGGTAATGAACCTGCATGATGAACATAGCCCCATTATTGCAAAAGACTCATCGCAAACTTCTTAACTCAACAATGTAGTTGAGTTACCGACACCAATTTTCTGTAATTTCACTCTCAAGGAGCACTAAAGACCAATTTTAATTGTTTTAAATCATATAATTAAAAAATCTAGGAAAAATACAAAATGATATCACTAGACTTGCTTTTTTCTCCATTTTTATGCTCATTTGTCATTTAATGTCAATCCCCAAAATCAAATCACCAATGGAAATTTGGACACACGCAGTAAACTTTACTGGCGTTTTGAAATTGCCTCGTATTTTTTTGGCATAATCTGTAACACTTTCGAGCTGTAACTTTAAACGATTTGCTCTGCGATAAATAAAATAAGTGCGTAAATTATGATTTGACACAGTCGTAATACGTGTTTTTATGCGTTATGCGTAAGATATTAAATGTAATTATTTCATAATCTGACATTTTGACATGTATACCCCACGAGAAATAGCTACTATGCAAAGTTCTCTAAGTGCCTGCATTATTGTTCTATTGTGTTCTTGTCAAAAGCATATTTCTCATAAAAAAGGGGGAGGGGCATTATTTTCGGAGCACAGCATAAACAGAAAGGATCCTACTCATTCAACATCAAAATTCAACTTTCAGAATGCACTTGAAAGAACAACGCAAAGTTTCCTTGTTTTCTTTTTAATAAATTAAAATAGGAAAATTCATAACATTACAAGTAAATCAAATAAATTAATAAATAAATAATACCAACTCTAAAAAGAAAAATACAGTTGAAAACTACAGAGTGACTACGAAGGAAAAAACTGTCAATGCTTGTCACGTAGACAATAAAAGCAGCAGTTAAAAAAATATATGACACTTTTAATAAAGATATTTTTAGGAGGGTAAAGTGTCATTGAGACTAAAAGGCAAATATAAATTAGTTGAACACAAGTCTCACTAAATCAACTCATAACTGCACAGGTAAAAATAGGCGGCTTTCATACAGATTTTGTCAATTTTTTCACTGAAGATTTCGTAGAAAGAAGCAGTACATCATAAAATTGGGACACAAGTTCTGAATGTCGATCGGAGTAATAAACAGAGTTATTGGACATTTTCAAAATACGCTCCGTCTCTGCTTCAAGAGGATAGCGCACTATTGAAAAGTTCTAAACGTAAGAAAACTTTTCGAGAAAAACCGAAACTACGGTGATGGATTCCGTGCCGATTCTTCGCGTTTTGACTTTTTGATAGCATTCAACAAAGAATTAGCAGCAACCGTGAGTTTATTTGATGTGATGGAGCATTTATTGTTGTAGTAGTCACAATCTCTATTTTGCCCCAGGCTGAGTGCTTCGCCATAAGGTGAATCCTCCAGCATGTACTGCACCCAACTGAAACTAAAATTTTAATTTCATTAAGTCACGTCATAAAGGTACCGGATATATAGGTAAGGATATCCTTTCGAGATTCTTCAAAATGCCATTTTGGTAAATATTTGGTATTGATAAAAGTTTGGTCATGTGTAGAGGCATAATATATTTCTAACCAACTGAAATTAAATTGTGTACATGTTTTTACAACAATAAATAACAATTTACGGACAGTAAAACTCGTCCCCTAAGGAATGGATTCAAGTTTGATCCAGTTCATCTAGGTAATTGCGGAAGTAAAAGTTGACATCTGCAACAAACAGAAATCTAAGAGGATGGTAATCATTACAGTGAATGATACAATTTTTAAATTTTTCCGGGGTTTTCGATGCATGCACCGAGATAAATGAATCATCATGTTACTATAGAATTTTTCGATTATTTTTATCTCTCTTGCAACAATAGTCATTTTTTAGTCTAGTGATAGCTTTCCTTGTCAAGGGAGGAATTAGTGCATTCGTGAGGAAAACTTTTATTGTCAAAGGAAAGAGATAAAAATAAAATATGAAACTCTTTTCTTCTTCTTTTCTCTCATCATTTTTGTTGTGACGGGTAAATAACGCTCTCAGTATGCAAGGCTCCACTTTCACAGAAAAAAAAAAAAAAAAATTATTCATGTTTTTATTCATGATTTAAATTTTTTTAAATGAAAAAGATTACCTCGAGATGCCGTCAATGATCTTATCGAAGCTGGTGGCTTTAGACGCAGACACTCTATTGGCTGCATTCGAAACCATCCAGCAAACTACTTTTTGACTGCACTGCCCAGAATCGATGTTGAAGTTTTTCATAGTTTCCTCAAAGCGCGATAAGAGCTGGAATATATCTTCTCGTCCTGATCGTGTATCTAAAAATTAGAAAATTTGAGGAATAGATCATGTTGATAAGTCTCGAAAAGTAAACATACATGTAGCTAATATATATGTGAGTTGCTTTTATAGCGCTCTTTGGCGCTTTACGACGCCTAATTGCCACCTTCCGTCATCCTCTTGACATAACCGTACCTGACAAGCTGTTAGGTCATGACGTCGAACACAACGGATTTGTTGACGGATTTTAAAATTTGCAGCTAATACTTCGAGAAAAAAAAATCTATTTTTACTTTATTACTCTCCAGATATCTAGTTTTGGATTCAAGCCATTTTAATTTAATTTTAATGTTCAACCTTTCAAATTCTTGGGCATACTTTTGCCGGGTTTTAACATTATTTCATATCGCACATTTTCCATAAAGTTCAAACACTGATGTAAGATTCTTCTTCGTCTCCTGATTGAAATTAATGAATATAAGAACGAAAAAAATTTTGTTTCGCTGAAGTTCTGAACCTAATGAACCTTCCTAAAAAAATTCAAATATTTTATTAACATTCATGAAAAAAAAGGATCTCAGTCCATAAATGAAAATTTTGGGAAGGCACTTTTTGTCAAGTTTGGTCATGGAACCAGACTCTCAGTATTTTTAACATATGAAGCTTTCAAGCGTCACTGCTGTAACAATTTTTTTTTTTTCATTTAATCGGGCGATATTGAGCTCTTAACACAGAAACTGACTGTAACTTTTAAGAACTTTCCATTGAAAGTCAAAGGTATTATGAACTGAAAAACTAACAACCATAACATCGGTTCGGTTTAAAACGTTTGTTAGTTTTTCATGCCGAAAAGTTTGGAAAACTTTTATTGCACTATTTGTCAAATCTATCTTAATTTTGAGTCCTTCGGCAGTTAGGCTCTTCCCTCCTAGGCGTGCAGACACATATGAGGAATTTCAACTTGTGTACTTTGTATCTCTCAAGTGAATTATGCATGCCCAATTTACTAACCCAACTTCCCAACTAGCACAGTGCAACGAAAGTGTTGAAATTAAATTGGAATTTGATTTCAATACAATTTTAATTTTTTCACCGTTAAATTTTTACATCATTTACCTAGTCGATTTATGCCGATTTGAAACAATCAACAAAATGAGTTCGATGTGTCAGAAAGATAGAAAATATGCAATGCAATGAAAATTTGCAACTTATTTCAATTTTATTGCAAAAAGTTTCAATGAATGGGACCCCTTCAAATAGGAGCTAGGCAACATACACAACACTCGGTTGATCGCAATTATTTTACTGTGTAATTGCTATTTGGTGCAATCTGTGCTACTTGTGGAGGGGTAGAGAATCTTGATTTGACGGGAAAGAGTAACTTACAGGAGCGACCATGACCACCAGAAGAGCTGTCTGAACTTGGCATCGGGAAGTAGAGCCGGACCAAAGTGGGAATAATGAAGAAGAGCATGAACATAATGACTCCGGTGGCTAGAATTGATTTAGTGTTAATGTCGATGGTTGGGAACGTTGGCACTTCGTCAGAAGAGTCTTTACCTCCAATAGGAATGGCCAAAACTGGCACTGCAAATACCATTTCTACCTGTCAATCACAGAGAGTGGTCGAGGTAACAGCGGCCAATACCTTATTTTCATTACTTCCTAACAGGGTTAAGTCTTTAGTAGTATATGGCAGCCGTACACTGAAAAAAAACACATTGGATCTAGAGTCCAGACTCTTAAAAACATCGACAAAAAAAATACTCTTGATTCGATCAGATTTAGGCTTAAATCAAGAACCAAGCCTCTTAATTTGAGCGGATTTCCTCTTGATTTAAGCTTAAATCTGATTGAATCAAGAGTCCTTTTTCTTGTCAATGTTTTCAAGAGTCTGGACTCTAGATCCAATGTGTTTTTTTTTTTTTTTTTTTTTTTTTCCAGTGAATGATCAAAGCATTTATTTATGTTAGTGCACATGTAAGTGTTCTTGGTAAGTAGGCAAATTTTGAGGACCTTACGATTACCCGTAGAATTTTGCGTGTTTTTGAATGATGTTCCTCAGTTTTTCAATATTATGATCGGAAAAGTTGATTGAACTAAGAATTTTTCTTGAATTTTACTACATATTGAAAAATTTCCGGAATACCTGTGTCGGACAATTTTTTGAATAGGCACTGTATTTCATTCTGATGATTATTAATTTTGAAATTCTCATTTAATTGCTCAGAATTCTTGAAAGCATCGTTAAATAATTGAAGAATGTAGCGAATAACCGCGAGACAACTTGTCTCTCATTAGGGATAAGTTGTCTCTCCTGAGAGGAAAGTTGTCTCTCCTGAGAGGAAAGTTGTCGCACCTGAGAGAAAAGTTGTCTCTCCCGAGGGGAAAAATTCTTTCTCCTGAGAGAAAAGTTGTCGCTCCGGAGGAGAGGCTACTTGTGTCTCCTGAGGGACAACTTGTCTCTCATCAGGGACACATTTTCTCTAAGGAGAGACAACTTGTCTCTTGTGAGAGACAATTAGTCCCACATGAGGGATAGCTTGTGTGTCGTGAGGGACAACTTAGGTGTCCTGAGAGACAACTTAAATGGCTTGAAGGACAAGTTTTAATTACTTAAAGATTCTTTCAAGAATTATTGTTTAGCAATTAAATGAGCATTCGTCTCAAAATTAATAATTATTAGAATTGAATACAGAGTTGATGGTCAATAATTATAATTATTGACTTTCTACTCACGCATTTGATGAATTGCAAAATATGGCTTTTAGCTTTCGAAGAATACGTCTTGAGAAATCATCAAAGACACGAATCATACATTTTTTTAAAAAAGCCATTATCATTCAGTCATATGTATATTCAATCCTATTTCAGTCGTACAGACGAAGGGAAAGTAATTGACAGATTAATTCTACTTTTCTATCCTTGCGTTTAAGTCTTTTTACAAATTTCAATATTACAGCTGTAAGTGATTGCAGAATCAAAAGGCATGAGAACTTGATGAGGCAAAAATGCATGGATAGACTTCATTAAATTGCAAAACCAAATGTTCAGCTCAGCCCCTACGAACAAATCAGGTGTAAAAGGGAAATTGAAATTGCAGTGTATCACTAATTAGTTGACAGTTATGTAGATAAGTAAATTCTTACTCTAATATTGCTCTGATCATTGTTGAATGTCAGGTAACGCCTCTTTCTGTGTGGTGGGGAATCCGCGCCGGCAGGTTTTTGATCGGTAAATCCACCATTGGTTCTAAAAAAATATAAAAGGTTTATTTTCACAAAATATTATGAATCGTCGCTGTTACATCATGAAACATACTAAAATTGATTTCCAAAATACCTCCTCTGCCTTCAGCATTTGATTTAAAATGTCAGCCGTGTGAAAATAACGTTGTGGTGTGATTTGTTCATGAAGACAGATGATTCTTAAGCACCCTACACAACAAATCTTACTCTATAATACATAATCATAAAAGTAAAGCGTACCGTATAACCAGGGTCTCAAAATTTCACGAAAAATAAAATCTTAAAATTTCACTTGAAATATTTCATAAAATTTCAGAAATTTATGAGAGATATTGCAAAATACCGGTTCTTTTTCATGTTTTGCTAAATGTAAAAATCGTGTCTTTCTTCTATTTTGGTGTGTTTGAATTTGGGTTGCATACTCTCTGAAAAATAAGACATATTTCACATTCTTGTGAAATTTCATGAAATATTTCATTGGAATTTCCAAGCTTTCATTTCTTTCTTATGTTTCATGACACCCTTCGTAAAACGCCTGAGGTAATTTCAGGTTCACAAAATCACACTTTTAAAAATAATAATGTTCTGCTCTCATAATGAAGACAAGTTGAGTAAAGCCCTTCTTAAATTGAGTCGGATGAAACTGCGACAGGAACTGAATTGAAGAAATTCAGAAGCAATAATTGTAATTTTAAAGTTGGTCACGGTCGCTTTTAGATTTAAAAAAAAAAAAAAAAAAACTCAAAGTTTCAAAAGTATACTTTGTTGACTAAATCTTATTTTTAATATGGGCCAAAGTGCAAAACCACGTACTTTCGTTTGCAACGTTGCAGACTTTTTGTCATACCTTATTTTTTCTTTCTAAAACTAGTGAACTTAGTATCTCTAAAACTTCCTTGAAATTTCCTCTCGGTTACCAGAATGTTCTGTATAAATATCAAGCAATAAAGCTCTCTTGTTTCATTGTAAAAATGTAAAACAGGGGCGGAAATGTTTAAACACTGACAGATGCGTTATTTTACGTAAGAAACTACGTTGACTAGTTTACCAAAGAAAAAAGTAAGGTATGACAAGAAGTCTGCAACGTTGCAAACGGAGGTACATGGTTTTGCACTTTGGCCCATATTGAAAATAAGATTGAGTCGAAAAAGTATACTTTTGAAACTTTGAGTGTTTTTCTTTTTTTTTAAATTTTTTTTTATTATTATTTTTTTAACAGTCCGCAGCCTCAGACACTCTCTGCCAGGAAGAAATTTCTCTTGGATGGAACTTTGTCATTATAAAAAATGCTTTCTAATTTTAAAAACTAGTACTATCCTAGTAAAACATCAGGGGCCAGTTGACTTTAATACTCGAACTCGGCAAAAAATATATCGACGTCGTAAGTCGGCAATCACATAACTCGGTTTGTGACGTCGCAGACATCCTAACATACTTTATTTTTTGAACGGAAAACTACTCAACGGCAATTCTTTAAAACTGCCGTGAATTTTCTTCTAAGTGCGAAGAAAATTCTGCAAAAACTTCAAGGAATGCTGTCAATTTGTTCTCCTTTGAAAAAATATATGTAACATAGAGGCGGAGATTTTCAGACACCGTAAACGAGATATGTGATTGCCGACTTACACCGTTGATATGTATAAATGGATTGCATCTTGCAAAAAGGAACCACTAGCATTGCAATGTTGCTAAGATTGTGCAACTTCTTTTGTCTTGGCGGAAAAACCTGATTATCCATTAATGGTTTCTATTGTACTTCCTAAAAATTATAAATTTAAGACCAAAATTACCGTCTAAATTTCATAGTTTTTCACGATTTCCGTATAATTTTATTGCAAAGGATGAAGTTACATCATTGCAATGCTAGTGGTTCCTTTTTGCAAAATGCAATCCAAATCATAATCATAAAGTATTTCACTTACTGCTGAGATTCTACTTTAGGAGCGCCGCGATGTTGAGCATTGCCGAAACGTGGACTGCACAGAAAAAACGAGTAGATGGCCACGGTCCAGAAAAATAGCCTGCTCTGATCCATATTCCGCAAGTGTCACATTTTCACGAATACAAAGTCTCCGAAAAGTGGGAGTCACAAGTCATGGTCAAAATTTTCCCTGCTCCATTATTGGGCCAGATCATTTCTCGGAAATGAAACCGGGGGCTGCGGCAGAAATTTGATAGAGGGACCGATGGACTGCTTGTCGAAGAACCGAGGAATGGCTCAGGTCCTCGTGGAGTGGCGACAAAAAGATCGAGATTCGGTTACGCTTTCACGGGCTCCCTAAACACCGCTCTTCAGGCCGAGTGTCACAGTGTCCGAGCAACGGACCATAAACGCCAAACGAACTTTGAGTATAATTATACACTGCGCCGCTGTCGGTGGCAGCTTCAATCCTTAACGGGTCCATGTATGGAGATTTCTTGCAGTTTGAGACGAGTCTCATGAAGAGAAGATTTTTGTTGATATCCGTAAGAAAGAATAAATGAATCTTGTACAGGAAATTAAGGGATCCAGGGGACGCCGCACAGTGGATCGAGTCAATTGGAGAGGTCGGACATGGAATTTTTGACCAAAACTGCAAATTTTGATGTTTATTTTGTCATATTTTAAATTTTATGGGGTATTTCTAACGGACAATTTCACAAGGAAACCAATGGAACCACTTTTAGAACCTCAACATTTTTTATAAATGGAGATATTAGCGTTTAAAGTTTCCAAATTATGTCCGACCTCTCCTATTGACTCGATCTACTGTGCGCCGTTCAAATTTTGTTATTAATTGAAATTATGTTATTTACGACCTCCTAAAAACTTTCATGCCTAGATTTTGAGAAAAACACACTGAAATCATTTTCTCTTGAGATATTATTTTTGACTTGAAACGTCGTTTCTTATCGACAAAATTAGGTTTTTGAATGAAAGAGACATTTGATTGGTATCGGTTTTTAAACTTAAACTTAACGATAACAAAAAAAAGTTTCTTTGACAAAAAAAAAAAACCGATACTTTAAGTCCAAATAATATCTCAAAAAATGTTTTTTCATAATGCAGGGTTAAAAAGTGAATATTTGGGCATATTATACATGCATTTTTCAAGCTCCTGTGTTTGATAAAAGGACCCCATTTTTCTGAAGCTATTACATCTTCTAGGCCGCCACCTGGTGAAAAGACTGGAGACAGCCTCGAAGACGACGGTAAAAATACCAGAACACGTATCTCGGTTTGCTACGTTGTAGATTTCCTGTCATAGTACATTTTTTTAATGGAAAACTATTCATCGTTGATTCTTGAAAACTTCCATGTTTTTTATTGTCTGTGTAGTACTGAAACTATGAAAATTTGAAGAAAGGACATTGATTCGGCCTCCTTTTCAAAAATAATATGGTAAGGGAGATTTTTAAGAACCGCAAACAAGATACGTAGTCTGGTGGTTTCACCGTCGAAAAGTAACGCGTAGGTAACGCATAACCACCAAGACGTGAACCCTGGAAGCTTTGAAGGTTGGACTGCGAAGCGGTCAGGGAGCGTACCCCCAAACAAGTCAGTAACATGAACCACTGCTAATCACTGTTCATCATAGTCGGTTTTATTCAAAGGATAAAATTTTACAGTTTTTTTGCTTGGGTTGGTTGATGTAATATTCATGTTCATGTAAGACGAATTGGCCGAGGAGCAAGAATCCACCGGCATCACGTAAGTTCTCAAGAATTCTTCGACTGAGTGGAGATCGAATGGCATGTCGAACGATCTTTCCCCTGAAACAGAATCGATACAGCTTCGATCAGTTTTCGGTATCGTTCAGAATCGTCAAATCGGTAAGAAAGAGGCACAATGTGCCACCGGGAAGGAATACAATCAAAGCAACAAGAGTGATGTTTCATTATAATGTTTCTCGTTTCCCTTAATAGGGCCACAGCCGATGCTATGCCGACAGGCGCTTCCGGCTCAACGCACCCTCGTTCGCAATTGAGGGGGATATCGTTCCTCAGTAAATTTTGTTTAAGCCTAATGTATAATTTCTGCCTTTATGTGGCGTCTATTTTCTAGGTCAATATGGCATCTTGTAAAATTAAACTGTTGCTGAATAAAAAAAAAAAAATGTTTCTCATTAAAAATTCAAGCCAAAACTGTCAAATGTTCAGAAATTTCAAAATGAACCGATAAGGAGGATACATATCGACGGTGAAAGTCGGCAATCACATAACTCGGTTTGCGACGTCGCAGACTTCCTGTCATACTTTATTTTTTAAATGGAAAACTACTCAACGGCAATTCTTTAAAACTGTCATGATTTTTCTTCTCAATGCGAAGAAAATTCTGCAAAAACTTCAAGAAATAATATCAATTTGTTCTCCTTTAAAAAAATGACGTAGAGGCGGAGATTTTCAGACACCGCAAACGAGTTATGTGATTGCCGACTTTCACCGTCGATATGGAGGTGCTAAAGTTCGACTTAAAATCCATCAATTCAAACTTTTTACGAATTTACAAATCGTAATGCATGTTTCAGTGAACGAGGATGAACGTAAGGGGCCGTTCCTGAATTACGTAACGCTCTAAGGGGGAGGGGGGTCGAGGAGAGCGTTACGCCATTTTGTTTTTACGTGCTAAAGGAATGGGGCCAACGCCACAAAAGCGTTACAAGGGGGAGGGGGTCAAAAATGCCAAAAAAGTGCGTTACGTAATTTAGAGGTTTAGAGATGGATGGCTCCTGGGTGTTACTCTGAGGAGCATCAGTGGAATGCGGATCCGGACATCATAAAGCGGAACGTTAAGCACACCTCACGCTAGCAATGTGACTGAGATGTTTAAACCAACAGTAAGATAACATTATGGTGCACGGATTGACAGGCAGTGATTGTGTTTTATGATTACTGTTCTTGCTTTCAGTGGTACTGCATTTGACATCAAAACGACACAAAAACGAACGGCACGCGACGATGTCGTTCACGCTAACAGAACTATGCACACGATTTTACTGTTTGAAATTTTCTGCAATTTCTCTTACCACGTAATTAAGTTCAAAGAAATCTCAAAGATGTAGGAATTTTCATCATCGTTTCTTTAAACAAGAAGAAAGAATTCTAAGCTGAAATTTATAATATTTGGTTATTCAGACGTTTATTTTCAAACTGACTACACGGCTGAGGTATATTAATTAATTATAACAATTATGACTTTATTATTATTCTTGTTTATTTGTTTCTTTCTTTCTAGAAGCAAATGTACCATTGTGCTTAAACCTCCTCTCTCCTGTTAGTTGAATATTCACAAAAATTCACAAAAAGGGAATTTCTGATTTCATATTTGGAAGCAACTATTCGTGCTTGATGGATGTGTGCATTGCATACCCAACAAATTGAAGGCGCTTTGAATCGCACGGTGCTCACCTCTATCAGGTCCCGCTGCAGGCGCTGGAGGAAGCTGGTAGTTGGGGTATAGTAAAAAGAGGAGCTTTGGAACAATGTACAGAAAAACTATGGCAGTAAAGGCAGCAGTGATAGACTGGGCATCCAGCTCTATGAGTGGCCCCACGCCAAAAATTGGTAACTTCACAAATGGGAGCACAAAATCAAGTTCGAGCTGAAAAATATGTAAAAATTTCATTAGTTTTAAAACATTTTTCCAATGGCAAAAAAATTGACCAGGCGAATTTTTTAAGACCACATTCTGCATGTGTTCTGGTTTGCTTTTTGCATTATTGACATATTGCAGTGTAATTCTCAAAGTAATTTTTTTAGTACATTAATCATGTTAATGAGAGAGCGAGAGCCGCAATAGCCCGAATGCAGAAAACAATAAAAACACACTAAAATACAAAAAAACAAATGGGTATACAATGCTATAGAGGATAAATAAACAACCAGGACGTTTCGGGCCAATTACATGCCCATTCTCAACTGGAACAGAAGCTGAAAAATGTAAAAATTAAAACAAGAAAATGAGCATGCGACCGAGGTACTGACCGAGGTAGGAATCAGTGCAAACTGAAAAACAGAGCAAAGATGGACAGCCTTGTATACCCATTTGTTTTTTGTATTTTAGTGTGTTTTTATTGTTAATCATGTTACTGAGAATTGAAGAAAATGAAGAGGTAGGTATTAAGGGAGAAAAGAAAACTCGAAGAGAAATAATTTTTTACGCGATGTGTTAATGATAAAATACCAGACGCAGCAGCGCAAATTCCAGGGGGAAAGAGCAGAATATAATATACTTCTCACTAATATATTTACCAAACTTTATCAAGATAAAAGGAAGCTGCATACTGTAGAAATTTACTTTGATACTTATGCTTGAAGTATTATTTCAAATGTGCACACTCTGTACGTCATTTCTAGTGGGTGCATAATGACGCAAAAAAAATTAGTAAGATTAGTTACAATGAACTTAATTTTCAACTCACCCTCGGGCCCACGAGATCTCTAAAACCAAAAAATCCTTTATCCTTGTAAAATCCATCTTGAATTCTCTCTTTGAACTCTGAGAAAGTCCTGAAAAAACATTGTAACAAAAATTTAGTACTGGAATAGATATGCAAAAACAAGGACAAAATTCATACGACTTAATTGTGTAAGCCTCCACTGAAAAAAAAATCTCGGTGTAATTACTAAGAAAAGGGTAAAATTACCAAGAATTCAGGGTTCTATTTGATCCCAGTTTTTTCTTGGTAAAATTACCATTTATGGAATTGGTAATTTAACCGAGAAATCTCGGTAAAATTATTGACTTTCTCGGTAATTTTACTGATCCCCGGTAAAAACACTAATATTTTTTTATGGACTGTGGTAGAAGTACTGAGATAAAATGGCAAAGTTACCGGGAGTCGATTACCAATAAAAGTGGTATTCTTACCTGAAAAAAACAGTAAAAATACCGGTTTTTAGGTATGCTTACCAGCCTATCTTGGTAAAATTACCAATAATTGGTAAAAAAGTGAGATGGTAAAGGTACGAACGGACTTTGGTAAAAACACCGAGAATTTTTTTTCAGTCTCCTTATTCCGATTTTTAGCAGTGTTTTCTAGAAAAGAAAGACAGGATGGATTGGAGTGAACATTCGGAAAATTAACGATTTTATCTTGATGAAATCTTTCATAGAGCTAAAATTTTTCAATGTTATAATCTTAAAAATATCGGCGTTTATATTTTTGCCACCACAAAGTGGCAACAAAATCGCGATTTTTAACCTTTAAGTTGAAATTTTGCTCCATGATGGAGAACTTACCTCGCAGCTGCCGTAGTGATGTTAAAATTCAAGTCAGAACCAATAGCACACGCAGTATTTATTACTATCACCATGAACACGATTTTGAAGTGCATTCTACCACAAATATTGTAAATTAACAGTTTATTGGCGTATTATTTAGGTCACACTAAAATAAGAAGATCAGCACCGATCATTTTAGAACTTTGGAAGCAAATAATGAAAAAGAATATAATTAAATCGATTTGAAATAGGAGCGAATACCACGACAAAATTGAACGACAAAAAAAGTAAGTGTATGCAAAACGGAACTCAAATTAATTGCTAACTTATGAATAATCACCACTGGGGAAGTAGTTTTGAGACAGAAGCAGTGTCCAGGCTTAGTTCGATGCAAGGAATACGGATACTCCGGAACGGGAAATGTATTTATTCCGTTATACAATCTGCCTGCAATCTTGGCTGAAATGATTGAGTGGTCTAATTTGCCTTCGAACGAAAGATTTCAACCATTGTCAACTTAATGACCGTCGATCGTTCTGCTGCCGTTGCTTTGAAAATGAAAGTAAGGATTATCGTTGAATCGCATCGCCGCGCCGGCCGGTCAGTGAAAAAAAAAACGTCGAACTTGCATCACTTATGCAACAATAGATTGTTCCTTGTTGGAGATATATTTTCGAAGCGTATGGTGCTGAACATTGAAAAAATAAGACATCTTACACCAAAAAAACGTCTTTTTCAAGGAAAAAATATCTTAATATTTAATTTGAAAAATAGAATGAAATTGTGAATCAACCACTGTACTAATTGCGAGGGGCGTTGGTTCATTTGAAAGGTGTTGTTCTCAATGCTTCGGGAAAACTATAAATTATTTTCTGGGGTTCGTCCCCGATTTTTAAATCCCTAAAAACTCATAAATTGGATGAGGGGAAGTGGGGGTTTTTTGTTTTTTGTTTTTCGGAAAAGTTTTGTTGCTACGCATCTTACTTTACTGTTTGCTGTCTTTTTATCAGCTGTTTTCATTCAACAATCATCATTAAGTGAGGTTACTTCCAACACTCAACTGCCATCAACTTACATTTTTCTTTTCCCGCGTTTTTTTTTTTTTTTTTTTACGGTTTTTCATGATTGGTTCCATCTTTTTCCTATTGCCAATTTTTCCTCATTAAGGCAATAACCTCCAAGTTTTTTTTCTCATTTAACTTTTCACGCTGTTTCTTTTCAATGTGTATAAATATGTTTATTATTAATTTCCATTTTCATTTTATCCTTTTTCTTCTGATTTATTTTTTTAAATTTAAAAATTGAACTTTTCAGTTATGATTTTGTTAAAATAATAATAATTTTTACTAATTTTAATTTTAAATTTAACAGTTGTTATGAGTGAAATTTTCAATGACCGAGGCGGTCGTCCTCCAAAACGTGGTCGCGTTTTCCAGAATTCTTCGCATGTTCGTTTAGTGAAGCAAGAACTTAACTCTGTTATTAGTATAGAAAATCAAAGTTTCATTTCTTCATTTCGGAAGTATAAAATTGATGATCAGAACTTTGATGAAAATTTTGTTACCAAATTTTCAGTCGGTTCAATGAATATAATTTGTCATCATTGTGATGCTCGCCATTTTCAGGGTGAAATGTCCAATGGTCATTTTAATAACTGCTGCCAAAATGGCTTAATTTCTTTACCGAGTATTCGGACAAATACCGATTTGAAATCATTATTTTTATATTCTCCAAATTTCATAAAGCATATCAGAAATTATAATAGTGCTGTTGCTTTTGCCTCTTTCTCTGCAAATCGAATTGATATTCCGGGTGATGGACCTTATTGCTTTAAAGTTCAAGGATCCATATATAGGTAAGTTTATTTAATATTTACCGTTACGTAACGTACTTTTTTCAGTTTCTCAGTCCGTCCCTCCCTCCTTCCCACCCCTTAACGCATCCGGAATGCAGCTGCATTCCGGACCATGAAACCATGGAACCATGAAAAAAAGAACAGCAAAAATTAAAGACTCAAAGGGCAACGGGGTAAGAAAAAAGAAAAATTATTAAGTAGCGCAATTGTGGAATGGGAAACGGGGCGGAGAGTCTAAACACCAAAAAAACACCACTGACAATTAACAAACGACAAAAAAATTGAAAAATTACATTTCAAAAGCAGCAGAGAGAGGATTTTCTATTGTATGAAGATTAAAACAAAATTTTAGTTTAAAGTTTACTAAATAAAATTACAATTTTTGAAAACATTTGTTGCATTTATTCTCTCAAAGAAATAATTAGACCCGATTCAAAGACAAAACAGAAAATTAAATGAAAATAAATAAAAAAAAAAAAAAAACATGTGAAAGTGAAAAGTGTACAGGAAAAATAAGGGGCTGCGAAGCAGCCCCATAAGCCCCTAGTGATTCTTTCATTTCTTTTATTTACTTATGTTTTTATGAAAGAGTACAACAGGGGTTATTTCGTCAAGCGGTGGTTCAAAAGCGACACGGAACATTCTCCTCAAATGTAAGAAAATTCTGAAAAACAAAAAGTAAGCTCCAGGTCACGCATTAAAACAATAAACCCCACACCTGCTGATAAAAAAAAATGGTCTAAATCAGGTCACGTAACCGGCTGAAGTCGGAAATAACAAATCGGTATCCGTTGGAAAATTTTAACTCATATTGATATCATACTAAAGACATTGATTAAACGCTATTGCTTTATATTTTTAAAGTTTAAGTGCCGTGGCAGGGAAAGTACAGCCAGGGGTCTAGACCTCTCCCCCTAGACAGGGACATTTTCCACAAAAATGTAATTTTTTGTGATTTCCAGGGATTTTTTACATTCGGTCCTCTCTCATGAGAAATTTTTGACTGCCCACCACCCCCATCCTTCCCCATGGAAAACTTCTGATCGCACCCTCGAATGTAACACTCAGATACAATATTAAAATCTGTGAACATTTTTGGAACAACTGGGAAACAGTTTAGAACATCAGAAAATACAAAGATGTTTTTATCATCATTAATATAAACTTCGAAGGATTCAGACTTTCCCCAATGTGCCAATGATGGCACGCTCCGGCAACAAGGTTCTGTGACGAAATCATTTTTGCTTCCAGAGTCTCCAAAATGTATACATCCTAGTGATCAAATGTCCGATCACTGAGAAAAATGGCTCGCGGGGTGAGCCAAATGTCACTCGCGTAGCGAGTGATCGGGGGTCCAGGGGGCGCAGCCCCTTGGCTGGCCCCCTGTACTTTCATAATCAAAATAGGGTTTTTAAACGAGTCTACGCAAAGAAAAAATCATGATGATTCCGGCAAAATATGCCCCAGTTGTTAATTTTTTCAATGTCTTTAGTAACTACTTTTCATATGACAGAATCCTTTCGATAAACAACATTGGGTTAAACGCTCTCACGCGTTTACCGCGGTGCAAAGAAAACAAGGAGCTGCGTGCAGTTGCAGTTTTCAGAGGATGCAAGCCTCATTTGCATGTTTAAGCGAGTGTTGCGCAGGATTATTCACCGCTTTCTGACTTCAAAGCAGTCCCCTCTTACATACCCCCCTCAAATGGCAGCCTTCTTCTTAAATATGTGTATTTTGCAGAGGAGCTTCATTCCACCAACTCACTTGACACGCGTTCTTTGATTTTAGCAGGTTTTGCGGAACTAGTAAACTATTAGATTTTTTTCGAAAAAGAAAAAGCGAAAAAAATTCTGGTACAATTCAGCTCATTAAAATAATTGTCGAAGCTTTAAAAATTGTATCGATTTGTACTGAACGAGCATTGATAAGATTGCTTTCAACGCGACTGAATTTTGGGAAACTCTTGTGTCACGGCTGAAAATCTAATCATCTCTAAAAATTTAGAGGATCCGTCCTAATGCCAAGTTTTTGCATTTCTCGATTCCTTATCCAGGTAACCAAATCAGATATCTGCATGGAAAAGGAATCAATGACTCCATTTCCTTCGCTTACCTGGAATTAGAAAGTCAAAGAAAGTGAATCTTGATGACAATTTTCAGAAGTTCGCTTGAGATCCCGTATCCACCACCTTTTGTCAAAGGTATCTGCTTAGCAAGTAATCTTAAAGTCGTTTTTGGAATTTTGCGCCATGCTCAGTACAGTTCATGGACCTAATTAAATTTGCAACCCTGGTGCAATATTCTAGAAGGGGACATCTCGACTGTAGATAAAACTGTAACAGTAATTGAAGCATCTTTCATATTATAACTGAGGAAAAATCTGCAATAATTGGGAAAAATAATGTTTCCTCATTTTTGTTGGAAAGAACAAACTTGATAGAAATCTGCAACGATGCCATTTCGGATGCTTTTCTTCCACCATGGCTTTGTGACGTGTGAAAACACGACGTTTTAAAGCAATTCTCAGTTTAATTTTCAAAACCCTACAACAGCTTCACTTGTGTAGTGGCCACCAAAAAATTGAACCGGTTTCATGATAAAAGGGCACAAGCTCATTATTTTAGTTCTTTTTTTTGCACTTCCTGTTTTTTGAGGGATACATGCACGATTCTTGAATTTGTTTCATTGATTGGGTGGAATAAAACAGTGCCTCTAAATTGTCGATCCTCTGGCTCGAAGGCGTATCTTGACTCTCGTATGAGCCTCAGATAGCATAGATTTATATGTGAAACAGGCACACTTAGAAATTGAGATAGGAGCCCTTTATATTCTTGAAAAAAGGCGGAAGTCCTACAGTTGAAATTAGCTCAGAAAGGTACTAAAAACTCCCCTGAAAAATTATTTCAGAATCTTCTAACAGATGTTGGTCCGCCCTCTTTTAAGCAATCCAGAATATTCTTATTAATCCTACTAAATCAGTTTTATGCCTCTTCAGCGGGCTGATTGTTGAAATTGATAGACAAAGCTATAGACATAGAAGACATAGGGAGTGATCCTATTGGTTGAAATGGGTGGCTCCCGTAGACTAAGCAGGGGGTAAATGATGGACCAACTATGGAGTCTCTCGTGGGTTGCCGTTGGTTTGTCTATTAGTCACCTCCTTTGTTCGTTGCAACCATCCGTTTCTACCAGTAGAATAGCTTTATTTTCAGCGTGTCGTCTGTCTCTATCACTTTGTCTATCAATATCAATAATCAGTAGGCTGATCGTTGAAATTGGTAGACAAAGTTATAGACAAATATGACAAAAATGATATAAAGGGATCCAATGGGTGGAAGCGGGTGGTTGCGATGGACAAAGGAGGGAGGTAATAGACTAATAAACGGCAACCCACGAGAGACCCTTCAGTTAGTCCACTATTTTCACCTTTACTGGTTAGTCTATCACCCACTATTACCTATTATATACTTATTACTTATTATACTTATTTACTATTTCCTTTGTCTATAACAACCACCAGCTTCCACCAACAGGATTCCTCCATATCCCTTTTATCTACTTTGTCTAGAGCTTTGTCTATCAATTTAAAAAATCAGCCTGAAATATTTAATTCTTTGGACTTAAGTCTTTCCACCAGAAACCGACTCAACTGTGATCCTCTTAAGCTGACCATGGAGCCGAAAGCAGAAGTCAACAGCACCGTTCAGCGTCACACAAAACAAATCCCAAGACCTTGCGACAGCCCCACATGTGCAGTGGCTACAACAGCATTGTAACCCCTTCAAGCTGACCATGCCATACCGAAACCCGAAGTCAATAATACAGTTCCGTCCTGCAGACAGTGGTCTTTTGAGATTGTGCAATTAATTAATCGAGAAGAAGGTTGGTGACTTACATGTGTCACGCTCGGCGGCACCCCCTCATAGCTCTGCGTTCCTCGCCTGTTACACAACCGAAAAAGATGATACGAATAGCCACAAAAATTAAACACATTGCGCAAGCTATTCAAGATGATCTCGTAACGTCTGGTACAGAGACATTGTCCCGCGGGAGGAGACAATGGTAGGACTCGAACAAAGCGAGCCGCGTAACTCGTTCATTATCCATTCTGCAGCAATTAACGGGACGCCATAGGAGCTCCTGCGTTTTTGACCAGCGTTTTTCTGCGAGTTTTGACGCAAAAGTAGGGGCAAATTAGTCTATTGTTAATCCGAGTTATAAGTGATGCACTTATATCTGGGACCCTTATTTGATACATTGGGCTCTGCCGAGAGCAGTTAGGTACATCTCGCGCAACAGAAAGTGGTCGATTTTTTTGTGCGTCTTTTGGTATTTTTCACGGGTTTTCTCAGTTTATAGTGTAGCAAGCGCATTTTCCTCCGATAAGTGTCGTTTACTCGGTCTTGTGAAATAGTGATGGTGCGTCTAATGTTTACTTGAGACATACCATAAAAATTTAATCGTGTTTACTCAAAGTTTATGTTCTTCACAGTTGGGATATTTTAATTGGTGAGTATCTTGATTGTAAACTGGATGGACGTGTTTAACTTTAAAGGTCTAGGTAGGGTAAAAAATAGATCTTAGCATCATCTAATTGAAATAAAAAGGTTCTATTTAGACCAAAATCAGCCTCCCATGAATTTTTGTTATTGTTTGTGACAATAGATGGTCTATCTTGGCGGTAAAACTCCCAAACCATCTATCTAGTTTGGAAATGTTAAAAATCTCCGTTCTGCATTTTATTTTATTTTTTAGAACAAATCAACTTCGTTCCTTGAAATTGTTTTTAGAATTTGCTTCGTGCTAAAGAAGAAAAATTACGGAGGTTATTGAGAATTGGACTACATTTTGCAATTTGGACCTATAGATTCTAGCCCGGTTTAAAAACAACGTATATGCCATTAGTTTCCCTGTGCACATAAGTGTTTTTCCAAATTGCAAAATGCAGTCCAATTAATGTTGAGTAGTTTCCATTTAAAAAATGAGATATGACAAGAAGTCTGCAACGTCGCAAACTGTACCTATGATTTGATACAGCCAGTTATCAAATCCCTTAAGTGAGATATACAGAGTGGGGGTCCAGACCTAAAGTGACAGGTTTTTTTTTTTCTAGGTTATGAACTTCTTTATCTTGTAGCTCCCCGAATTTCCTCAGGGGCTGAAAGGGAGGTCCTAACTTAGAAAATCGGGATCTCCGTCAAAATTATAAAATCAGAATCAAAAAGTGCAGGAAGTTTTAAACTATTTCAATATCCAAAGGGCCCAAGATCGGCCTAGTGCGGTTCGAAATATTGACTTAGCACAGAATTTAGAGGATAGGATCCTCCTCGGTAAAACACTAAATCACTAAATTGAAAAGGAGGCCCGAAAAAAGTATTTTAGTAGGTAATGGACCAATAGACAAGGTACGAATTTAGGCAATCAGAAACATGTTCATTGACCAAAATTTCATGAAGATCACAATTTGCGCAATGAAAATGATTGAAACCAACTCCTAACAAAAATACTAAAGGTTTTATTTCACATTGGTTACGAGAAATTTGAACTGCCCGCTCACAAGAAACTCAAAGCCCTATACATGAGTCAAATTGCGCACTACGACGGTTTCAGCAAGCTTCTCGATCGAGCAATGTTCATTTCCCACCCTGTGTCGTTCAAACTATAAGCAATTTACTATAGCTGAGCCAAAGCGTCAAGATTAAGGTTGCCAGATTTTCGTATCGCAGAGACTTTCATGATAACGTTTAGCACGCGATGTGAAGCACGTAGAGCATCGAGTTTTCATGAGCGGGTGGTTTGAATTCATGCATCAGGAATCATTAAATATCTTCGTAAGGAGTTGATTTCGGTAGTTTTCGTTGTGCGCAGCGTGTTTTACGTAAAATTTTGGTAGAGAAGCATGTAGCAGAATGCTGAAATTCGTACCTTGTCTAGTGGTCCATTGACCCTAAGGAATCCGAATCTGATGATACCGCAACCCCTTGGGGCCTCGCTGGTAAGAATAAAGTGGAACCCTAAAATTAAAAATTAAACTTGTCTATGGCATGTCCTAGGGATGTCGATACTCAGGGAAGTATCGATACTCGGTATCGATACTGGTATCGACTCTAAGCATCGATACCGGTATCGATCATCGAGCTGAAGTATCGATACTTATGAGGTATCGATACCATCGATACTATTTCTGAATTATGCCGTGATTCTGAGTGTGCATGTGTCTGTCGGCCGTTAAATTCCGCCAGATTTACGCCTCTCTCGAAAAAGCCCTGTTCGCGTCCTTAGTCAACTATTTTGAGCCCTTAACTACAGTTATCGAACTGAGCTTTTACCATTTTTATTGAAGTATAATCATCTTGAGAAACTTGATTATTCCGTCGTTTGTCACAGTGCATCATAAAGGTGAAATAGTGGGGAGAGAATTTTTTAAAAAAGAAAAAGAGGCCTTCTTCGTGACCAAATCAGATTAAGTATCGATACCGTCGATACTGGGGTCTTGGCATCGATACTGCATGGTATCGATATCGTGGAGTATCGATGCCGAGTATCGTTAAGTATCGATCGAAAGTATCGATACTTTGCAAGTATCGGATAAGTATCGACATCCCTAGCATGTCTAGTGCCCCATCTGCTTTGAGAGCTTCAGCACCGCCGCAGTGTGTCAAAACCCCAGTCTACAACAGACCTCTCGAAATCTTTGAATATAGATTTAGTAGTTTTCATGGTCATCAGTTTTTAGCAAAAAAAAACTCGTTGTTCACACTCCCCTGGATTTAAAAAATCTGACAGACGGTTTTGAGACTATTGTCATGCCCTCGCACACATCATATCACATCACATGACATAAAATTTAACGAGAGGTCATTTTTCCCCCTGGATACGTGAGAGAAAAATATATTTTTTAAAAAAAATTATATTTGAATGTTTCAGACGATGGGATTCTTGGTAGATAATTTTTTACTCCTATCACTCCTCCTACGAATATCAGCGATTTACGGAGCATTGCCAGAACACATAGAGTTACCACCGAAGTAAGTAACCTTATAAATGTACATTTACCTCCTACTTATCATTTTGACGAGGTTATTCCTTTGCAAGTACCACTTGTAAATACCACCAACGTAAAAGAAGGAAGTAAACATTGAGAGTCCTCGATAGCATTCATTTTATGAATATGTTTCATTTCATTTTTGATTACACTCTAATTAAAACGCTTGATCATTGTAACAGTTGCGAGGCATGAATGACTGATTATCGATATTTCTCCATTTGAAGCTATGGTAAAGAATCGATCATTAAGGTGTTCTTCTTGTAGTAGTTACGTTATACTTAAATAACATTTCTTTAAAAAATAAATAAATAAATAAAATGTGTTCTTTGCGAACATCCTGTCTAACGATCCTTTTTTATAGGCTTACATGACAGATCAACCAATACATTCCAAAGTAAACCACGCCACTGAATTGTAATACTTTGTCAGAATTTTCCATCGGAGTAAACAGGTAGCAAATGAGATTAATTATTCTGAGATAACCCCATCATTTTAGGGTCATTACTTTTATTCCGTCAAATTTCAAGACAGCACAAGTATTGAATTCTGATTTAAATACTGAATGTTTTAGACATCTTAAGCTATCTTTAAAATCCAGTATATGCGATTTCGGAATTGCTTTGACAAAACAGTTGTCATTTTTCCTTTGTCCAGGGAATTTTTGCCAAGCCCGGTGAAATATTTCTCGAATGAAGTGAATCGAGACACAAATACTGTCACAGACTCATCGCCTAATAGTGAGAAGCAGCAAGAGCCGAGGGTCGGGTACATTAACAATTCAGGTTACGGCAGCTCTGCAAGCGGTCTCGATTATGGTTCTGTAAGTTTATTTCAAAGTAATTTTTTTCGGAAAACTTTTTCAACATTAAAAGCGATGGCCAATGTGCGAAACTATGTACCTGCATTGCAGTGTCCACAAGTTTACGTTACTATGTATTTTTTCGAAGAGAACTAACTTAACTTCGTAGCTTGAAATTCACGCAGAATATTCTTCCAACAAAGAAGTAAAACCAAGGAAGTCCTCAAAAAATTACGTTGACTAGTTTTCTGAGGAAAAACTGAAATATGACAGGAACTCTGCAACGTTGCTAACGGAGGCACGCGGTTTAGGTCCAGTTACACGATCAAATTGAGCCATCAAACTGAAGCTCTGATTGGTGGGAAAAGACCTGAGGTGAGGATGCGACCAATGAGAGGCCCAATTTGATGGCTCAATTTGATCGTGTAACTGGACCTTTTTGCACTTTGACCATCAAATTAGCGAACTGCGTTAACTTTTTGTAGATAAAACCACACAAAACCACGCTGAGTCCATCGAAAATGTTTAACATCTACCTAAAGTTTACAATTTCCACAGTCCACATAGCGCATTATCAAATTTTTACCGCTTTGTGGGTATTTTTTTTGCAATTGCTGACACTTTGATTTGTCCAGAAGGAGAGATGTAAGAAAATCCTACTTAAATAAACATTCTCGCACATTGTTGTAAAAGTTCCTCGTACTCTTTTTATCCGGGAAATAGTAGAAACGACCGCTTTAAAACGGCTGAAGTCGTGTGCGAGGAAGTCGTGTTCACACTTTGTGGGATTGTATGTTTATTTGAGCTAGATTTCTCCTACAACTAACTCGTGGCAAACGTGATCGCGGGCAAGTGGTGACTGCAAAAAAAAATGCCGGCGGATCGTCAATTTCGGTTTAAAAATTTGTGATTTTATGAATTTTTTAACTTTAAACTTTTTTTATTTAAACTTTCAGGGATATTCCGGTGCCCCTGGTCTATACAGTCCAGTGCGATTGGACATCGGAGTCTTAGTCCTGGGTGCGATCGTTGGACTTGGTGCCATTATTATTATTCCGAAAATTCTAGCCCTCTTCGCAACAGGAATTAGCGCTTATGCTAGTCATGCCTATGGTCGAGGTAACATGAATTCATAAGTGAAATATGTTTCTTACAAAGCGCATGAAAGGTAATGATTAAATTCAAAGTTTGCGGTGGCAGTTCAAATCTGAGAGTGGGTAGAATTCAGATGCTAATAAATGTTTTAAAGTCCTCACAAATACAGCATGGTTAATTGTTTAAATAGTAAAAAAATTACAGAATTTTCCCGCAAAAGAAGTGCAATAGGAATGAATAGTTTTCCAAGCATTTATGTTAATATTACTTCCTCTCCGAGAAAAGTTCAGAAATATATGCTTCTTAATTTCGCACGAAAGAGAAGGTTGGCTGGTGCAATGAGCCACAGATCTTGGCGCCACGCTCGGATCTCGGTTAAAATCCGGGCCTTTCATCTCAGTATTCGTGAGAAATTGTTGCTCCTTTCAAACCATGGCAGTGTCGTTTATTAAACGTAAGACAATAAATACAAAAATTAAAATATGATTCTTGCTAAAAAAAAAAAAAAAAAAATATTGTTAGATTTTTTAATTTTTGTCGAAATTAAACCTAGAAATGGCGAAAAAGAAGTCCGATCTTTTCCGCCCAGGCTGGTCGTGTGTAAAATCCCTCTAATTCCTCATCTGGACGAACAAACTAACATTATATCTCAAGTTTCCATGCTCTAAGGATTATTTGTCAGTGCAAGTGGAATAGAGGAAAGCAAGAGTGCCTTCATATTGAATGCATGCAACACAGACATCTCTTGAGCAGGTATAGTTGTATCCGAACTTAGAAGGCGTTTTCATCTCCAATCGTTTGACACATTACGACCGTTTTTGCAATCGTACGGATCAGATTGTATTTAAGGGGAATTTTAGGGTACTTTTTTGACTCGCATTATCCGAGACAAATTGAATTTCTCTGAATTTGTTCGCGCTAATCTTCAGGTGAACCAGTGGATGCAGCTGGAATCATGGACATGATGGCAAAAATGGACGAAACTTTGTCAAATTACAACATCGATTCCTCTGCCTGTATGCAGAAGGCCGTCTGCTCATACTTCCAACCTCTCTCAACACCGCAAGGCAAAGCCGACAATGGATCTCCTATGCTCAAAATGGCTCTAAAGTAAGATTTTAATTTTCCATATTTCTTAAATTTAGTGGTGCTTTTGCGTGGACTTCAAGGGAGGCTTTTTCCTCAAAATGAAGGAAAACATATTTTTTTAACACCAAAAATTTAAGAGAGGCCTTCATTTTTTTAAATACTTAAATTAAATACGCTATGTAAATGTAATCTTCCCGAGACAAGACGCAGAGGGGAAAATCAAAATGGAAAAATAGAAGGGAAAAGATTTAACTTATTTTGACCCTTTGATGTATTACGATCTCAACTTAATCATGCGCATATTCATATCCACTTTAGTTTTCAGCACATTTTATCCATTTCAGTAATTTTATAAATAAGTGTAAACAGTGCATTGAGGTGAAGTACTTTTTCTGAGGTTGTATGTACATTTGAAAATGATCATAGCATGGTCAAAATTCGTACTTATCAACAAAGTGAGAAATACTATGTGAATCATCCGCAGTGATTCGCATGTTCATAGGCGTAGCTAGAGGAGTCCTGCCCCCCCCCCCCCCCAGAAATCTCGTGGCCTCCCCCAGAAAAACGGAATCCTCCATTCCTCACCCCCCCCCCCCCGGCTCTCTTCACCACGAGAGGTGGTCCCATGCCCCCCCCCCCCCCCCCCGAGAAATTTCCTAGCTACGCCCGCCCTCCGCATGTTTCTCATCAAAAGGAATATCTTTTGGAGAAAAATACACTGAAATAAAAGTTACGGGCTTTATAAACGTACCTTACGTTCCGGGTGGTGGAGCCGTAACTTCGATTACTCCGGGTGCTACGCCCGGCTCTTTTGGCCTTTGAGCCCGAAACGCGGACGGTAACTATGTCTATGTAACCTGTAAGTACGGCTTCCACGGCCAGTTTGTTTTCCTGTGTAATTGTACAAACTTGCTAAGAATGTTTTTTTCATTTATTTACAGTAGCGGACTTGTCAACTTCCTAATCGAAGGATCAAAATTCAAGAGAGCGGCAGACGAGGGAAAAGCTGGAGCAGATTGTAATCTAATGTACCCAGGCTGCCCATTCTCGAGACAAAATATATTTGCTAGTTTAAAGCATTTGATGGCTACTAATGCGGTCTGATAGAGTCCACGCCAAATAAGTTTGAACACTGTTCAAGATCGATAGAAAATCTGCCATCTTCAGTTTCGTCTCGGCACGAAATGCAAAAATTGAGATGTTGATTTTTCTGTCAAACTTTAAAAGTGTTTTTACTTATTTGGCGTCGGTTGTAATCATCACCAGTACAAAGAGGCTGGAATAACTACATTCTAACACATTAGATCAAATGTTCATAAGAAATAACGCCTTATGAATTTGCGGATGTTGTCAAATGTTCTCTAATAAAACACGAATTTTCTGTAAAACTAGGAACTTTTTTTCTTTAAAATTTTCAGAGAATTTGATCCAAATTTTCTCAACTCACCGGACAAATTGATGGAACCATTATAATGACATTTTCAAAATTAAAAATTTTATTTAGGGAAATTTGACAACGTACGAAAGTTTCCAGACTTTTTGTGCCAATGCTCATTTAAAGGAGATAGAATCAAACCAGACACTTTCATTTAATATTAAGAGGAAGGAGGGTGATATCAGGAATGACCTCAGGGACTCGGTACGTGTATCGATGGTGAAACTAGAAAAAAAAAATATGTCCCTCTATAATATTTCAGATTAAAAAATAAAATATTTTCCTCTATAATATTTCAGATTTTCTGTTATGTTGCCTACTTCTTTTGAAGGAAGACTCTCTATAAATTTTCCGAGAAATGTCACGTGATATTTTTTTTTCTCCTACATTATTTTCATAATACATTTTAAAAATCTTGTGCAACAATGTAATTAAAACACTAAATATTAATATGATATTTTTCTACTTTCGCCATCAATATGAAACTTACAGTGCGATCTCAGTATTTATTCTAAAAATATATAGAAGTACGATTTTTGTACGAGTCGGGGAAAGAAAAATAGCACACAGTATGCACCAGTAAAAATTAAAAAAATGGAATGGACATAGTTAATTAATATATTTACAAAAGGCTTTTAAAGTAGGTATATTTCATCGCATTAAGGCAATCGCGCGAATATTAAAAATGTGTAAATAAATTATGTGTTGAGGTTAGTAGGTATTTTAATACTTTTCATGAATTTTGAAGTAGGTAACTCCAACGATATTTTTACAGTTTTGTCTAAGCAAACTTCGTAGTTTTTACGATTTCGTTCAGACTCGTTTTCAATAAATGACTATGTAAAGAGAAAACAAATAAATAATAATTCCATAAAGCGTGTTATTCATTTAATTAGTTGCTGGTTCTTTTGAGTCTCGCTCCTTGGTCTTTAAAACTCGGCCTCAGAAATAAGACCTTACAAATAAACAAACGTAACCAACACAGCATGGTAATAGAGCAGGGGAAAAGATGCTCGCCGATGACGGCGCAGTGATACGACTATTCGTGCTTGATGGATGTCCGTGTTGCATCTGCAAAATTGAAGGTACGATGGCGCGAGGCATGAATTTGCAATGATCCGCTCTATGCTGCCGACAAGGTGTCGTTCAGATTTGGGAGGAAAGTTAAAAAATGAGGCCCGAATACGACTGTGTGTATATCTTCGGCTGTGTTTACACTCGATTTGTTCTCCTTTTTTTCCGATTTGATGACTAATTTTTTCAGTAGAATGTATTTGTAGACCAATGTCTAAAGCTCGTATGCACCGGCACCAGAATTTTTCCGGTAAAAACAGTAGGATCAATTTAACCTAGTTTGGGATTTTTTGGAGTAGTTGTTAAAACAAATCCCCTGATACACGATTTTCTTCTTCTTCTTTTTTCAATCTTATGCCTGATTATTTTTATAATGATCCATCTGCATACCTTGACCTAAAGCTGGTACGTACTGGCACCATACAACCTGCAGGCCTCGTGCTTTTGACGGGCCTCGGGTCAATATGGTCCGGCCTGGGCATGTAAGGGTTAACGAAGAAAGAAGAAGAAAAAAGAAAAACTTTCGAGCCATTATTTGCTGGGATTAGTAACACAGGTAAAGTCATTCAAACATTTCAATGCTCCATCTAGTTGTTCAATTTTTTTGCTCCTCAAAATCGTACACACTAAAAAAGCTGTAGCGATAAGTCATTGTTATTCATAAAAATAAACGGTAGATTTCCCATTGACTAAAGAAAAAGAGATGCACAAAATAAAAGAAGATTAAATTAGTGAAGGAGAAACCTCACCCCCCTCTCTTAGTATTCCGAATTTAACGCACGACGCGACGATCCGCAAGTTGCGCTCACGTCCATCGCACGTTGGCGCGTGGCGCAACGTAACGTAACAAGCGGGAATCAACCGAAACTCCGCTTAAATTCATGCAAGTTTAGAAAGCGCCTTCAAATATTCAAATATGCAACTTGCGCTAACCTCAACGCAATATCCAATGCTTCCCGTTTCTCAGCATGGGATTTTCGGGATCTTTTCGTCGTCTCCCGGACGAAGGGACGTAACTCCATTCCAAGGTCGTCAAATGGACTCAAACAATTACTTTTTTTAACAAAAATATATCCGTGCATATTTTATCCAAAAAGTTTCTGATTTTTGCATGAAATCCTAGCAAAAATCGGTGAAATTTTAAAATAGAAATGCCGAAGATTCTCACGTTTGATATGCTTTTTGCGAGATGAAATTTGGCAATATTGAAATGGAGTTACGTTCTTTCGTGAAGGAAACGACGTTTAATTCTCATATTTGACACTTTGGTGTGGTTCATCAAGTGCAGGAAACTGTTACAAATGCCACGAACGATGACATTTCTTGCCTCTTAGACAATGCTCAACAACTTTTAAGAGGTGAGACTTTCACGATCGGATTGTTGCAACGGTTTGATAGAATCATTCTATAGAGAGACTTATAAGTAATTCAGAGAAGTCCGCATGTTTGTATTGTGCAAAAATGAGTGAAGAGTCATCCTTTATTTTTCCAATACACCAATTGACTAAGCATATTTGCAGTCTTCGTCGTGCAGTGTACAGCTCCTCATCTTCAACACTCAAAAGCGTGCGCGGAGAATTTTTTAGTACGTGAGCTAGATCGAGCGAATCCACGGTACGTCGAACGTAGGAACTCTGATACCCAGGGTTGCACGGATGAAATGAAAAATGTGAAATTTGGAAATTTCCGTGAAATATTTCATGAAATTTCACAAAGTTGTAAAAATATGACAAATATAAAGCATATTTTTAGGGACAGGACATGCAGCACACATTAAAAAACACCAAAAAGCAAAAGCCAGTCGCCTTTCATTTGATATCGCATTTAATTTCGAAAAATATTTTTCATATTTTTCTGTTCAAGATTTTATTTTTCATGAAAAATTGCGACCCTGCATACCCCCCTTTCCCTCCCCTCCTCCCAGGTGAATACAGTCCAGACGGTCTTTCTCGCAAATTTTCGCCGAATTCGCCTCGCTCAAAGCACCTACTTGAGTGAATTTGTGCCCATATCAGGAAACTTACAACGTCGCGATCTCAAATACAAATTGTTCTATCTTAATCTTAAATATTGTATTTGTCAGTCATTATGGGTACAGGTACTTATATTTTATTTTTTGGTTTAATTAAAAATGACAGCCACAGACCAATGATTGAGAAAAGGTCGTACAAGAGATCAATTTTAAAGCCTTTAAATAAGTTCAAAAGTCCTATTTCAAATTTTTGACTGATTCCGATGTATCGATGAAAATGGTCACTTAAAAATCAGTATGTTCGAACTTATTCAAGGTTTCGAAAAACAGTTTTTGGAAAAATTTATCACGCGGTGACAGATCTGGAGACTCACATTTCGATTTTTCCAAAATAATTTTCCTGGTTGTTAGAATTTTGAATCTGAATGCATCACGCCGTGCATTCACCCTAAAGTGGCAATTTGTTAGTTTATTCCTGTGAAATTTTGTCTAAAAGTGAGTGAGAGAGATGGATGAAAGCGTCACAGACTCACGAACAGTGGCGTGCCGTGAATGATCGATTATCGATATTTCCTCATTTAAAGCTGTGGTAAAGAATCGATTATCAAGGTGTTCGCTGCGAACACCCTATTTATCGATTCTTTTTCATAGGTTCAAATGGTAGATCAATCGATATATCGCAAAGCACGCCACGCCACTGCTCACGAAGTAGTATGAGCCTCGTCGATTTCGCGCTCTAACGAGGGTCAGATTCGCTCAACCACGGCGATAATCGACTCTATCAATATTTTAGATATGAATCATGACGTCAGACGGAGCTCCTCTGTGTTACGGTCGTGCAGTTGAAGTGATTTATTCTGCATTTTTGCGTGTGAACGCTTATGATCAACAAATGGTCATTTCGTGAAACCGCTTCACACCCAGCAGGATGGTAATTTTAATTCGATTGATTTTAAATTTGTTAAATTTTAATTCATTCAATTTTTTTTTTGGGTGAGGAGGGTAGGGAGTGTATAGATGAGGATATTAAAGAAAAGGCAAAATTTCATTGAAATTTCCCCTGATTTGCGCCATGGGCGGAATAGGGGGATCGCCCCCCCCCCCCCACAAACATACTTTGCCCCTACCGAGAAATTCGAGGGATTTTCATCAAAAAGTGCGTTGCTCATGTTTCATCCTTGCAATTGTGGTTCGATTCATTTTCTTGGTAAAAATAGCGAAAATTCAGCTTTATAAGTCTGTAATTTTTTAGCATGCGCCTTCAGTGAAAAATACAAAAAAAAACCAGCGGCGATTTTGCAAGTTGGTGACACTATTTTTCGTCCATTTAAATCCATTGAAAGTATCGATTGTATAGGCGAGGCAAACTGCTTCACCAAGAATCGATTGTTTAACATACATTCAAATGGAGGCAAAATATTGTTGCCAACTTTTAAGAATCGCCACTTAACTGCAGAATACGTCACCTTGCAGTCCTTGCACCCCCGCCGCACTCTCTGAATGGCCGGCAGTCAATTTTAATTTGCTAGGTTTTTAAACACTTGTCGCCATGCGCAGTCAGTGGTATGGGCCGAAGAGGGGGGGGGGGGAGAGTTAGGGGGCCTAGAACTTCTATTTTTTTTAAAACAAATTTTTAAGTCATTCTTTGAATGAGTAAACGTTGGACACATCTCCTTCCTCATCCCATGAAAAAATTTTGGTTAGGCCTCTGTATGTGCGTAGTTCTTGACCTATAGAAAAAATCGATCAGGCAAGTGGGAAAACATAGTGGATTTTCAATTATATAAGATTTGAAATAAAATTCTTAAAAACCAAAAATTACAAACTATATGATGAAAAAAAAACTTAAATAAAAAAGAACTGAAATAAATAAATAATTTAAAAACCTAAAAAAATCATGATATGGTCTTGAAAGCAATTACCCTCCGTTAATTTAACACGGATTGAAGTAATAAGAAAAAAAAGGGCACAAAAAATTCGGTCTGAAAAGCGCTATTTGGCAGCTATGGCAGGCGTCCATGAAATTCAGGGCGGGGTATGGGTGAGGCGGCAACCCTGCATACCGGTCAGCTGATCGGTTTATTTCAATTCAATTCAAGTTCCAAGCAAAGCTAAGCTATCAAGCTTATCCCTTATCTATTTATATTTTACAAGTGTGATATTTTCCAACATTTCAGCTTGAATCAAGTGTGTTTTTGCGGAAATTTCTGTTACAATGTCGAAACCGTTCGAATATCCTACGAATTCTTTATAGTGCGGGTTGTTTCACTTCTTGTTCGCATTTAGTGGATGGCCTATAAAATTTTCATTCTGGCATGTTCCCCTGTAATTGCTAAGAAGTTTCTGATGTGGTGAGTGGAAGTTTTTTAATTCAATGTGTTCTTCACACTTGGAAACTCTCTTATTCAACTATGTTTTTTGCAACAATGTGCTCATGATCTGGGAAAGCAAGAGAGAATGTCTTATATGCTGTTAATTTTAAAATAACTTCACCTTGAATCTTTCATCTCGCATAAGTTGCAAAATAATGCAAATTACCTCTTCTGAATGCCTGAATTATTCCTGTCACTTATCGCCGATAAATTGCAGTCTTGTATTAATTCAGGCTCATTAATCCACTCACAATGTTTGCCTTCCAAGTTGTGGTTCATCCCTATTATTTTTGAACCATGTTTGGTATTGCCACAGCCATGGTGTTGATGAAGTGAGGTTAGGTTTGGCCATGCCAATATTCAGAACCCTAAGGCTAAGTCTACGTTACTTTATCTATCACGAGGAAGCTTCTTTGCAATTTTCATCTTGTTTGTGAACATAATCATTACTTTTCCCCTCAATTTTCACTCATCCAAATTTAAACCGTTAATTGATCCACTCCGCCAATTCATCATACTTTTACTCTCGTCTTACAGTGTGAGCTATTTCCTCTCTTATCAATTTTTCCAGCAATCTATTCTATCTTCTTGCCTTTGAATGAATATTCATTGAAACTCTTCACCTTAAGTAATACTCTTCTCAATTAGTTTCCGAAAGCAAAACTGTATTCATATTCAGAATGGCCATTCTACGAATCTCCTTCGCAATTTGTTCGACACGATCATTATTTGTCATCAGTTGAGTTCCGTTAAGCCCATGGAATAATATGAGGAAAAAAACAAAGACAGCAATCAGATCGAGAAATGTAAGTAATTTTTTCCAAAATTGTATCTCTTGCTTTTTCCCTTCAAGTCTCTTCGCTTCACTATGTTTTCCCTTTTGGATTCCTGCTCATAATGGTGGTGTGTTTTGTCTGCAAATTGTGGAAAATGGGTTTTGTGTATCCAGTTTGGGGAAAATTATGGTCGTAAAATAGTTCCCTATGTGAAAGAAACTTTCTCTGTTCCACAGATAGACCCATAGATTAATAGAATTCTCACAGAAAATTGAAAAGTCGCAATGGGTGCCGTCGAAGAATCACTCTTACGCAATATTCGACAGTTTTATGTTGAAGTAGTGCGAATGAATAGAGTTGATTATTTTTTCGTCTCAATGCATATCACAGCCCATTCTAACGTCTCAAAATTTAAAGGACAGGCTTTACTTTTATATGCATGTAAATTTACAACCAAGCAAGTTTCCCCAAAAATGGAGAATTTTCATCTTATGACAAACCGAACTAGGTAGGTGAAATTCTTGGGAGACTTTTCATAGATCTCGTGTCCAGAGTTGCGCGGTCTATGACGATTTTTAAAAAAATCCGATTAACTTACGCCACCATTAAACAAGTTGATTTCAATAGTGATTCACAAGGGATAGCAATAGGCTTACTAAGTCGGTATTTTTCCAATAAGAGTAAATCATACCCCTAGGTGGCATTCAGTAAGTAGTTGGTAGTGTAGATATTTCTATTTTTCATCATTAAACTGTAGGCAACCATTTCTGAACACGCACAGCTTAAACAGTATCCATGACAGTATCGGAATGACTTATCTGGAGTGTGATGTTTCAAAATTTTCTTTACCATCTAAATCTACGAAGAGAAATTTTTGGACCTCTTTATGTGATATTTTTACCGGACGTATTTAACTGGAGAAGAAAAATCATAGATATATTTTTAAGAAATTATGAGTACCTTAATGAGTATTACCTTTCCATTCTGAACATGATGTGAGGTGGAAAGTCTGAAGCGTTGCACTCCAAGATACACTGTTTTCAAGATTACATATCAATATGCACAATCAGTAGGGATTAGCATTGTGATAATGTTTAAGCTCTCATATCCACTAGCCAAGTCAAATCTGATGATCATGCACCTAAGTGCGTACAGTGAAGTAGCTGATTGTCAAAGCAGGGACTTGCTTAACGGTAAAAAAAATGGCTGATTATAACTGAGATATACCATTTCACATTACCTCATTTATAACAATAAATGTAAGCCTTGAAAAATATTAGTAAGTGCTCTTCAGGAAAAGCATGAATCAATGAATTTTCTTGATGCTCAGCCACTCTCTCTCTCTTAGGTATCAAGTATCCATTATCTGTTCATAATCTTTCTCTATCATTTGTTCTTTTTTTTTTCTCTCGCCTAATACCTACTACAATCGCATTCTATTCCTCCCTCACTCACCTATTTTTTTTTTTTTTTTTTTTTTTTTTTTTACAACAGCCCTCAAACTAAGCTTCTATTGATTACAATTCTGCCGTGCCAAGTGAAACCCTGTATGAACCTTCAGCCGTTGCCAAAATCTTCAGATAAAATACTAATTTTCAAGAATATATGTGAATCGGACAATTTAATCTAAATTATCTAAAAATTTCACGGGAAATTATGCATAATTTTCCTCTAAAGTACCTGTTTTATCCGGGAAATTTGGCAACTCTTGAATGTTCATACTGCGTTTTACCTTAGCACGGAAGGATCGTACCACATATTCAGCAGCGTATCCAGGATTTTGTCGAGAGATATGGTTACTACCCGCCAGGGCTGGGAGTTACAGAATACCTAAACCAGAGAAAAAGGTCTGAGGGCCATCTTTAAAAATGTTTTCTAGACTCCTACAGGATTTCACTCAACACATTTCTTAGTGGGAAATGTCAATAAATTAGACCTTTTCTTCACTTTTTATGGTTTTTAGGTGTTAATTAGACCTTTGAATTTCCTTTTTCACTCGCTTAACTCCGATGAGCTTAAATACTCATGTGCACTTACTTATTTAAGGAGGGAGGGGTGGGGGTTACTATCGATCTCAGAGGGTGGCAGTAATCTCAACTCAAACTATTTACCTGTTCTTACTGGATACGCTGCTGTGTATATTTACAAGAATGGACCACTAGACAAGGTACGAATTTCAGCATTCTGATACATGCTTCTTAACCAAAATTTCACGTAGAACACGATGCGCACAACGAAAATTACCGAAATCAACTCCTTACGCAGATATTCAATAATTTTGATGCGTGAATTCAAACCACCCGCTCATGAAAAACTCAATGCTCTACGAGATTCACATCGCGCGCTAAACGTTTATCATGACAGTCTCTGCGATATAAAAATCTGGTAACCTCAATCTTGACGCTTTGGCTCAGCTATAGTAAATTGCTTATGGTTTTAATAACACATGGTGGAAATGAACATTGCTCGATTGAGAAGATTGCTGAAACCGTTGTAGTGCGCGATTTGACTCACGTAGAGCTTTGAGTTTCTTGTCAGCGGGCAGTTCAAATTCTTCGTGACCAATGTGAAATAAAAACGTTAATATCTTCCTTAGGAGTTGGTTTCAGTCATTTTCGTTGCGCGAATCGTGTTTTGCGTGAAATTTTGGTTAAGAAACATTTATCAGAATCCTTCAATTCGTACCTTGTCTAGTGGTCCATTCGTCATCGTTTCCTTATGTTTAACCTTCATGCATTTCGAGTGTAGGCATTGGTGTATCTTTATTAAATTTTTTGATCTTCAATTCCTCGTCGTGAAGTAAGTTTCGCTGGAAATGAACGTTTTTAATACTGACTGAGGAAGTTTTAGCTGAGAAAATTCCTTTAGAACATACCTAGTAACTTCTCCTTCGAAAACTTGTCTCCGTGATCGCATGAAACATTGAGTTCGTAAAATTTTGACTTAAGTTCCTGATCACTGAAAAAACCAAGAAGGCGTGTAGTCAGTAGTTCGTGTTTGTGACTAACCAGCTAATCAGTCGGTGACTAGAAAACTTTCGAATCTCCAGGAAAAAAATACCCGCCGGTTAGGATCGCGGCTTGCCTAACCGTTGCATTGAAGGCACTCGCGACCGAACGTTGCCCTCGGCTTTTGCTCATGCGCGATCAGTTCAACATCGTGTCCTTCCTCCTTTATCGAATATTTTGATTTCCAATAGGAATCTTTATTTCTGGCCCATTTTAGAAACGACACACATGCCATTGGTTTCCCTATGCAAATATGTGCTTGTATAGGAGAGCCAAAGTTAGTGGTTCCTTGTTGCAAAATGTAATCCATTTTATCGTTCTCTGCTCACTACTCAGGCACAGTTGGAATTTGATAACCGTAATGCGATGGTAAACGAAACAAATTCGAGCTATTATAGAGGCTTTGAGTTATCGTCAGGGATGAACATTTTTTTTTTCTAACGTTCCCATTTATTAAGTTGATTTTCATATTTTAAAACTCCCTTTTTCCAAATTCTTCAATTTTTCTTTCTCTTCCTTTTTTGAATGTGAGTGACCAGAGAACATCAGGGCATTATGCATGGACGAAAACGAGAAACAGTACAAGAAACACGAGGGATATCCTCAGTGACAAAGAATTTAGTGTTACGCGCAGTATCCAGAAAAACATAGACAATTTCAAAAGGGAAGGGTGTTTTGGAAAAAATCGTTATTTGTAAGCAATCTGCGGAAACCCCCTGAAACAATCAAAATTTTCAGACGGTATCGGTTGGCGAAAATTTGGAGGCTTCTTTGGCTGAATTTGAATGATCTCACAATTGAACGTATTTCTGTCAAACGGAACTATGTGCATTAAGATATGAGCCCTGAGACCCATAAGAATATATGCATAACAGGGCTCACGTCACAATGCGCCTAGTTCCGTTTAGCAGAAATACGTCCATTTTCCCACGTCCCAACACCGAGGAGTCGAGAGACACAATCAGGAGTTCTCAATTATTTGTGTATCATAGTACTTTTTAGAAAGTACTATGAAACATGTAGGTTACGTTCCTCAGACAGAATAGATACGTTTTTGGTTGTTGGAACTCTAAAAATTGGTGAAGTTCAAATAAAGAGGTTACCAAATGTTTGGATATTAACCATTTCTTATTTTTTTCTAAATACGCATTCCTAGTTGGATGCGATTCGGACGGATGTGAGAAAAAAAGTTTTTCTAGACCGTGAACTCTAACTTTTAGATTACTCAAGCTTTAGCGCACTCCATTATACAATCATGGTCAGTACGAGTACTCTGAGAAGAACATTTTTTCATCGCAGTAATTTTTTTTAACTTGACGCTGTTATCAGCAAGAATAGAACTACACCAAAGGATGCACTTAGACGTTCTAGTTTACATGACTTTCCTTGTGTCAGGGTTTCGTCAATTTTGTCGACGTGGTTTTATATCTCTTCAGTTGGTCCAGCTAAGGCTCAATGCTAGAGTGATACAAATTGTACATCTTATCTTATCTTATCATGCTTCATAAGCTTTAGTAAAGATCGAAATCAGCTGAGGATCATAACCGAGGTCTTTAATATTTAATGTTTTAATGTAAAGCGCGCTTACATTAAGAAACATTCAGCCGTAGCGTGCAATCTTAACCTTCAGATTATTATGCAAAATTTCATAAATTTAAGTTTGTTGAAACTTTTTCACAAAGTTCACGAGACCGTAAAACGTCTAGAAAATAATACCATGAACTTAAGTTTGGTATCTTGGATAAAAAGGTAACAGTCGAAGTACAGAATTTCAATTCCCGGCCATTTATTGCGGCTTGTATCCTCAATACCTGAAACTCCTATGAAACCTTCCGAAGCTGTTTCAGCCAAATATTATCTACTTTCGGGTGAAAATTCGAAAAATAGAAAGTTCTATATTCTATCCACCCTGGTAAAAATTGACGATAGGAGCTGCGTTTCAAAATACCATAGGAGTTCTTAAAGCCGACTAAAGAAGGCTATTGAACATCATATAGCTGGGCTGTAGAAAGCGGAGCAAATCATATAGCCGGGCTATACGAAGCTATAAAAAAGTATACAGTCGGGGTATAGTTCCTATCGCCGGGCTTTACACTTTATCGCCATTGGCTATAAAAGGCTATAAGAAATTGTGCAGAAATTCGTGTGCTTTGGAAATCATTAAGTTTGCTACGGAACTACCTTAATATTTACAAAACATACATTATATTTTCCTTTAAAGCATATTTTTTTTTCATCAATTAAAATGAGAATAATCCATATAGAGTGTGCAAACATTTCAAAATCATGAGTTGAAAAACGCTGACTCCGCGAGATTAAATATTAGAGCCTAACACAAAGCGGAGCGGCGACGCACTGGCGCCTACAAACCTAACAGAGATACTTCACGCATTGCGCAATGCGTGAAGTATCCCTGTTAGGTTTGTAGGCGCCAATGCGCGTTTCGCGCTCTCTGCCCGCCCGCCGCGCCGCGCCGCAGCGTGCCACGGCGTCTGAAGCAACTATTTCACACCAGATGTATTGCACAGTATTATAAGAAATTGAAGGCGCTCCAACATATTAAAAATGACAGGCATCCTTCAAAAGTACGGAGCTTTCCTTGCAAAATAAATCAAGATACTTCGGCACAAAAAGAGAGCGGTAGTCCAAAAACTAACTAAGTCCTAGTACTCGTATTTAGTAATTTAGTAACGTTTAGCATAAACTTCATTGTCTGGCTGTTGCCTAATCGCCATCGGCTATAAAAGGATATAAGAAATTGTCTAGCCGGCTACAGAAGCTATTGGAAATCTTACAGCCGGCTTTAGGTCTATAGTATTTTGGAACACACATTCTACTGCCAATTTTTACCCGGGTACTTTCAATTTTTTTTTTTCGTTTTCTACTAATTTACGCAAAGCTCACTGTTAACGATTTTTTTCGTAACGATTTTCAGCCGAATTTCTAAGTGAAATCTTGACCACAATTCTTTCACCAGTCCTCTTTGCCAGCAGAAACCCGAGCGACACCAACCAGTGCGGAGCACAAAATACTCTTTTTGTGAAGTTAGTTCTTTTTTTACGGAGCGGATGCCATCCCGCATGGATCGTTTTCGATACATCAAGTAGGTGAGATTGTATCGATATCGATTGGTTCAACATGTAAACATAGCCTCAAAAGTCAATCGAGTAATCTGAGGAAACGGGGTTTTTCTGATAGATTTTTGATTCTTATGAGTACTAAATGGCATCGCAAGGTGAAATAGTTAGGAATTTTCTCATTTTCAGCTTTTCCGACTGAAGTCCTGAAAGTTTTGTTTGAGGTTATGTTCTATTGTTTTGAACCAAACGATACATCGAACCACTTTCGAAAACGATCTATTTAAATCGCTCGGGTTTTCTGGGGGCAGAAGAAGGGTCATTCAATAACCATGTAACGCTAAACTGGGGATTTTTCGACCCACCTCCCTCAACGTAACGCTTTTGTAACTTATGCCCCTGCACTGAAAAACATAATCACGACTAGCTCTCCTCCGCCCCCCCTCTCTCTAGAGCGTTACGCATTTTATCACTCCGGGTGTGAAATGCACTCCGGATTTCTTTCACAGCTTTTCAGAAGTGAATAATCCTTCTCTCACCAGCATTTTCCGGGTTTTTATGGAGTCAGCCTCTTCCCTCTCCCTTCTGTCTTCTCAACTACGCCAATGCACTGTGAGGTAAAGATTCCAATGTGATGCATTTCTCTCTTTCAATTTTTTTTTCTTTTTTACGGGACCATTCTGTCGTGTCTTTTCGTATGGATTCAAGGGCTTCAGATTTGTTTCCAATTTTTTATTATAGAGGAAATGCGTTCGTCGCTTGCGACTTTCGTGAAAATGTGCGCAAGGCAGGGCGCTTGTTATGACGTGCAGAAATCGGTCTTGCTTCGCTAATTAAGTCTTAAGAGTCAAAGTCAGTTTGAGTGCATCGCAACTTTGTATAGATATTGAAGCGTTTTCCTCGTTCAGCTATGAGCCCTATGATTAATGCTCGATCTGCCTCGAGCTTTTTTCACCATGTACTCCAGATCGGTCAAGAGGAGCTTGTAACCGTCCGAGTTTGTGATTCGCTGGAACGAACACTGACACGTCTAGTTTCTAAAACGATATACAATCTCAACGGTAACGTTTCACTGCATGACGTTAATTGCGTTAACTTTTCCGTGCATACTCCAAGTTTTTAGGGGGGAATCCCTCTAGGGGGTTGTAATTTTTACAGGATGACCACTAGCGGCGATTTTTGCCTGTTGGCAACACTGGGTTTCCTCCTTGTAAATTCGTGAAAAACATCGATTCCAGGCGAAGCAGGCTGCTTCACCTGAAAACTATTGTTTCACATACCTACAGAGTGATCCATAAATCCCGCACCACATCTATGACCCTTTGGGTTTCGGCCCCTTTTCAGAGTGCCTCCTTTGAAATTTTGGGCGGTCTCACAAGTTGTTTTCTTTGACCTAGAGAATCACTCTCAAAAGTTCAAGTCTCTGTCTTTATTTGTTCAAAAGTTACAGGGGTGGTGCTAGTGATGTGGGACTTTTTGATCACCCTTTACCTTCTTTGAAATACAAGGAAAAACAGTTTGGTCAAAATTGCTAGAATCGCAATCATGACTAAAATATCCTGTTGAAAAATAAATGCTGTTTCAAGTGATGATGCTGATCTATTTTTCTAGTAAAAAATAAAGCATGCTCGAAAATTTTTAAACATCGTGATTTGAAGCTTTTGGTTTTAGAGTTTAGCCATCAACGGACCCGTATAATTTTGGCAACATCGCAGTAAACTTTAAGTGTTGTGAAATATTTAATTTTTAAGTAACTACCTAGTAGGAAGTGTGCCGTATCGGCGAAAAAAGTAGCAAATACGTGCACATATTTATAGTTTCGAAAAAACGCACGTATACATAAGGGTTCAAGACGGTGAAATAGTGCTGTGTCCACGCTATTTCTGTAAGTTCTACCATGAGATTTACGCTGTTACTTACAATATTCGAGCCAAATTTCTATTGTTTACTCTCTCTTGTCGTAGTGAAACATTGAATAAGAGGTATTGAGTAAATATAGCACATTGAAAACACGAGAATGCACATCGGAATAAAATTAAGATCACTCTGAATGAAGTTCCATTTATTCAACCGTATTTTATGCTTGATCAGTTAGTGAAACAATTTTTTTACGATCTCGAGGATTGGTTCCCTCGGCCTCACTCTCTTATCCATTTTAAAACATGAAGTTCATAATTTTTCTAAGCCTTATTTCACTCTCACCAGCCGGCATTGACAAGCCAGTTTTTTTTTTATTTTTATTTATTCGAAGTATTTATTTTTTTTTAAATGTTTAAAACTTAGCTAAAAAAAAAAAAAAAAATCGAGAGTCTCAATGCCGTCGACGATTTCTGTAAATTCTTCATTCTCGCAGACACCGAAAGAGGGGAGTGAAAACGGAGTGTGCTTCCTGGCTAGTCGTAGCCGCATAACTTGGAAATTTCGCGTCTCGATAGCGGTGTCTGTAAATATCCGATCCTTTTTTTTTATTATTTTTTCCAAGGGAAACGAGACAACTTTATCGCTTGAAATGTTTATGAAATGTTCCACATACAGAGACGAAATTCAAATCGACGGAAATCGTCAAAAAATTCCGTTGATTTTTTTCCCCCAATTAAAATATAAAATATATCTATAATTTCGCAATGTCGTCGGCACATACGTTATTTCTGAGTTTAGCCGTCCGTATCCAGTGCAGTGGGCTGATTATTGAAATCGATCGATAAAGAACACAAAGTAAAATCGGAGCGATCCTATTCGTGGAAGCTGTGAAAGCCCCTTTTACGGTCTATATGGACGTACCGTCTGTTCCGGGCTTAGCGGCCAAAAAGTCCGGGTTCAGCACCTGTTGCTCCGGCCACTGAACCTGGCGCATTCGAACTCCAGTTTCAGCACCTGGAACTTTCCAACTCTGAGCTCAGAACGAACGGTATGTTAACCCGTAAGGTTTTTTTTCAGTGTATGATGAAAGCTCGATTATTAAGGCATTCGTTGCGAACATCGTGACAATTGGACGTATTTCTATCAAACGGAACTATGTGAATTAAGACATGAGCCCGAGACCTATAAGAATACATGCATAACAGGGCTTAGGTCATAATGCATATAGTTCCGTTTGACAGAAATTCGTCCAATTGAATCGCATAGGTCGATCGCATTGATTTTGCATAGGTTCGAATGGCATGATCAATCGATTCATCGCAAATCACGACACGCCACTGGTATTAAAAGTCTGCCACACCCGCGCCTCCGGGCGATTCCAGAATTGACCTATAGAGTTCTACTAATTATATTCCCGGAATAGTCCCGATTTTCGGAGCCAGTCAGAGCAGATTAGTCGATCGATCCACGGATGTGTCGATCAATTCACGGGTTTGTCGGTCGATTCACGGGTTTGTCAGTCGATTCAAGGATTTGTCGGTCGATTCACGGGTTTGTCGATCGATTCTAGGATTTGTCGGTCAATTCACGGGTTTGTCGCAGGGATGGTCGAATATTTAGATATTCAAATATTCGATATTCGAATCATCGGCACCGAGATAATCGCATCACATTCGAATATTCGCTTCCGAAGTATTCGAAATCACAAATTTGAATATTCGAATAATCGCATTCGAATATTCGAATAATCGCATTCGAATATTCGAATAATCGCATTCAAAAGTGTCATTTTATCTCTCACGGTTCATCAAATATCAAAAATCGAAGCAATAATCGAAAATATTCGAATATTCGCATCCGAACTAGTCGCAATCACAAGATTCGAATTCTTAAATACTCGCAATAATCGCATTCGAAAAGTTTCGAATATTCGAATATTCGCATTCGAATTCGATTTTCGTCCATCCCTAGTTTGTCGGTCAATTCACGGATTTGTCGGTCGATTCAAGGATTTGTCGTTTGATTCACGGATTTGTCGATCGATTCACGGGATTGTCGATCGATTCACGGCCATAGATCGGTTCACGTATTTATTTTTCGATCGATTCATGTCGATCGAATGCCACATACCTTCCGTCCCTCCGTATGTGGAGCATGAATGACGAGGCGCATACCGCGAGACAGGCACTCAACAATGACTCGGTCGATGGGATGCGGCGAATCAGCAAACCTGGTGCGGTGCGGTTTGGAGCGGCGGCGATCGATGCACAGTAGCCTAATGGCTGAATGACTGAAGGAGCCCCAGCCCCTGCCTAGGCTGAAGTAGTCGAGCAGCTCTGTGAAGCAAGTTCAAGGTCGCCCGCTCTGAGGTGCGGGTACCTCGCCGTGCCACCGTGGTTACCTACCCGAGTTGCCTCAAATCCCACACCAGGGGGTTGAGACATCCAATTCTTTCCTGCCCTCCCTTTCGAGTCATTCAGGGGTTCCTGGAAAAGAAGTTCATGAGCTTGTTTAGAATTTCTCAATTATCTCTTTTATGAAAAGTAGAGTGTTCTTCGTTCATGCGAATTTTCTTAGATTTTTTTAACTCGTCCGAACGTCAGAGAAAATTCACGTGAACAAAAGCTCTTCACTTTTAAAAAATATAAAATTATAATTTCTGAACGAGCTGATGGTGACAATGGTAAGGAAAACTGGGGCAGCGCTATATGTTCTTAAAAAGTGGGGGAAACCCACGATGTCTAAGACCTGCTGGCAAACTCAGATAGTCAGGTGATGAAACCACGAGACAAAATTTTCGTGTAAACCCACACAATCAGGATACTTAGATGTTTTATCAAATCGATCGTTTGCAAAAAGTCGTAAGTTCAATGCAAAGTTTCAAAATGGCGGACGATTTTCAATTTTTGCACGGAATGACCACTGAGCAAATTTCGTAGGAAAATATTATCCTATTATGTAACCGAAGTCGGTAAAATTTTCAGGGGAGATTTTATCAGTGGTATATGACGGTGGGCCAGCCGTTGCAAAAATTGGAAGCTCGTAGCAGTCCATAAACGTTCCAATGAACTTACGCTCTTATCAGTGGCGTGGCGTGCTTTGCGATGTATCGATTGATGTGCCATTTAAATGTATAGAAAAGGATCGATAGACAGGTTGTTCGCAACGAACACCTTAATAATCGATTCTTTACCATAGCTTCAAATGGGAGAAATATCGATAATCAGTTATTCACGCCTCGCCATTGGCCCTCATGCAGAAAAATTGATTATATTGTAATTAATTTGGTAAATTTTTTCCTTTGGAGCTGTAACTCTCGCAGAGGCATCGGCATGATGAATGCATAACGGCAGTGGCGTGGCGCGCTTTGCGATATATCGATTGATCGGCCGTTTAAACCTATGGAAAAGAATCGATTATTAAGGCGTTCGCCGCAAACACCCTGTTTATCGATCCTTTTCCATAGTTTTAAATAGCATAACAATCGATGTATCGCAAAGCACGCTACGCCACTGCATAACGGAAATTGCTTCGACACTATTTCGTGGCACGTGAAATTCCGACATTTCACGTAATAACACTCCAAGAAATCGGTTGAAGAACTCTGTTGAAAACACTTATGGACAGTGCTCCAAGAGATAACGGGGAGCAATTCAATTCAATGCTAAGTTACTCGTCGTTCTCCGTGAATGTACTATTCTCAAGGCTTATCCGGACCTACCTTAAAGTTGCGAAATTATCGAGTCTTCCTAGGGAGTGATATGTCCCAGAAGTGAGAGCCAGTTACACGTTTGATAGTCGGAAGTTAATATTAAGTACCTACCTGTCTGCGATGACTCTGTACAGGGTGATCAAAAAGTCCCATACCAACACTGAAATTTTTCAAAAAGACTTTAGATAATTTAGAAATGCCCTTAGGTGAGAAGGAACTACTTTTGAGGCCCCTAAACATTTGGAGGGTGGGGGTGTGCACGGTTCTTACCTTCTTTTTCTTATGGAAACCTCTTACTCTCAGAAATAGACCATTAAAAAGAACATAAAAAATGTTCAGGAAGCCTCTGATAATATCGGATAAAAATTTTCAATGCGCGGCGCTAGTGACAGAAGAGCGTAACTGAAAATTGACGTTAACCAGAGTTTATCTCATGGAGTAGGAAGTCGAATAGACCTAAAAATTGAAAGTTTTTAAAAATTGTTGAACTTAATCTCATCCAATACTTTGGAAATTCCCAGTTTTTGGTATGCTTTCCCTGACATTTGAAAGTACAAAAATCTTACAATTAGAAAATAAGCGACTAATTCAACCAGAAACAAGAAGTATTTTATCCTACCATTAAATTTTCCATTGAAGGAATCAATCTAAGAGTTACATAAAGCACCACATGTTTACCCAAAGGTTCCTCAAGTGGATTAGTATTCCGTTCACAGTAGGAGTCCCCAGATGAAGTTGACGACATCAGGCCTTATCCTTTCTTGCTATCTCGCGTGTCTCTATAGTCTCTCCCGACACGACGATTTTTTGTGCGGATGTCGCGAAGAAAAGCTGCGTTCGAATACGCGATACTTAGCGAGTAATGTTCCGATGCAACCCAGTGCAATGTAAGATTCTCCTGCATTTCTCCGTTTATGCAACCATCAATCCATAGCGTTGTAAAATTTACCTACCCCAAAAATTCTAATAGCTAGCTTGGCCTCGAGTTATTTTTTCCCCATGCTTAGTCGTTTTTTCCCCAGAAAATTAGCTGTCAGTGCGCCAAGTCAGTTCAATTTTTTTTTCTACGATTAAAGGAGAACTGCTCAAAACGTTCAGCTCTTCAGAGGATGCTTAAGTAAGTTCTGTAAAATGTGTCTCAGTGGTTTTATCCTCAAATTACAACATACAACGTGGTTCACTTCCAGTGGTGATCCTTGAAAGTTGGCAACGCTGGTTTTTCTCCATTTAAATGTATGCAAAACAATCGATTTTTGGTGTGGCAGCTTGCCTCACATAATATCAATATTTTTAATGGGTTTAAATGGAGGAATAACTGTGTTGCCAACTTGCAAATCGCCACTGTTCACTTGAAACATTCCAGACAACGCGGACCCTTCTTAAACTTTAAATTATAGTTTTTGTTTCGAAATCCAAGTCCTTCTTACCTCTATACTAGAATGACCTCGATAGAGGCAAGGTATATGATGATTTCTGCAATCGGCTCGGCATAGCTAGATCATTCAAATCTGTAACATTGCTAACGATGAGTATTACAAAAAAAAGTAACAACTTGCATCATTAATCAAATCAGACGATAGAAGAGAGAAATGAGGCCACGTTTTTTTTAAACTAAACGGAATCGCAGGTATAGTTTCTCTCTCTTTTTTTTACTGTTCTTCCGAATGAAAATAAATGAATATCAAAGGGATAATCAAGTTGAATTTGGGGCTCTCTTCAAAACTTCAACAACTGCAATTAGAATTGAGTTCGGGAGCACAGTCTTGATACTTGTTTTTTATAGGTGTAGTATCAATGAACTCGTAGCATTTAGCAGTCTTAAAATAAATTTTTCCTGCTCACGCGTGTCTTTGAACTTTGAATACTTAAATTGTTTCCAACCTTGAGCTGCCTTCTTCTAAATGCAGTTTGATTTTTTGAACTTCTTGCGCATTTTCTTTATCGATCTCTGTCCAATTAAAATTTAACGCTGAGTGTGAAGCGAAGAGGAAGCACAAAATTTGCTCGATAATTAACTGAAAATTGCAATTTACTTCTTCATCAATTGTTCTTTTTGAGCGTTCATTCCACTTACTGTCTATGCACTCCCATAATAAAAACGTGGTGTCCGCATTTTGATCAGACCGTAATAAAGAAGAAAACATAATAGCTCTAACTTGAAAGTTTCGATGTTTAATAGCTTTCATAGGCCCTGAAGACAAAAGGTAGGAGTGCTTGGAGGTATTTTTATTCCAATGAAAATACTTAACAAATAACACATCTTGATTTCGTATTTTTGAAAAGTAAAAGACAAATTTTGTGGAAAGTGATTAAAGCATCAGTATTTTAATAAGAAATAAGGAAAAAAGTATTCTACCTCCCAAAATTCAACATCCTTGTGTAACCGATTGTCACCCTCTCGTGCAAGGTGCTGATGAACCCAAAAACTAAAAGTAGAATTCGCATTTTCGTAAAAAAAAACGTGATAGTAGATCATAATTACTCGGTGCCGAAGTATCGATAGGCCATCACAAGGTTTTTGACTAAAAGTAGGAGATTCAATAAAAGGGCGATTTTAACGCACATTTAAGCCTAGAGTGACAGGATGTGGAAGTTATATACATTTATAGAATACCAGAACATAGAAGGTACAACCTAAATTTGCAAATCAGAAGACTTATAAGATCAAGTGTAGAATGCAAAGCAGAGACGATTTACATTTTCAATTTCAATGACTCGAAAAATTAAGAATCACGGATTGGACTTTGATTCGTTGAAAATAATTAGTCTATTCGCTCCTTCTTTTTTTTCTTTTTTTTCGAAAAAACGTAGCGTTTTGGGGTTGATACACAGTGGATGATTCTCAAAATTTCCCTGAGTATTAGCTTCCTTTCCACGTTGCGCGCGAGTAACTTAGTAAAAACGATAGAATTGACCGCTGAGAAAATATCTGGAAAAGTCAAGGAAAATCGGAAAATTTCTCTGTAAAATATTGAAATTTAAGAAATTTTAAACCTGTACGTAACCTCTACGGACTAAGAACCCTCTGTTGAATTTAAGTCTGTTAGTAAAATTTTTAACGCCAGCTTTTTATTTTTAGATAACCATCGAAGAATCCTAGAGATGGTCGCGAATAACTAGTTCATTTTTAAGGTTTTCTCTCTTTTGCTCAGCAACTCAGTCTATAAATTGAGTTTCAATGTGAGAAATTTGGGTAAATGATGACGACGCCCATATAGATCGTTTTCGATAGTGGTTCGATGTATCTTTTGGTTTAAAACATAACCTAAAACAAAACTTTCAGGATTTCAGTCGGAAAAGCTGAAAATGAGAAAATGCCTAACTATTTCACCTTGCGATGCCATTTAGTACTCATAAGAATCAAAAATCTATCAGAAAAACCCCGTTTCCTCAGTTTACCCGATTGACTTTTAAAGCTATGTTTACATGTCGAACCAATCGATATCGATACAATGTCACCTATTCGATGTATCGAAAACGATCTATTATGACATCAATCCCGAACAAGTCGTCTCTATACTGAAATTAGAAGGATTGAAAATCCATGGAACTGAGGTCAATCTACAGCCCCAATCGGTCAATATCCTCGAGGTTGATCCTGTTCCATCCGGGTCACTATGTATTTATATTTCATACGGCTCTCCGCGGACGGACGCATTAATATTTAACTATCTCGTCCGTTTTATTCAATAATGATTTGTTTACTTTTCCAGTCGTGATGAGTTCGCACCAATTTCGTGTCGTAAGGTTAGGGTCTAAAAAATCCGTTATCTCGGCTGGAGTTATCAACATGCTGATTCTTCATGACCCTATTACTGCTGCTCCCATGGAGTGGTCCCACAGTGTTTTTCTGCGACCACGTGATAACCTACGTGAGGATCCGTTTCGCCAGGAATCGAATTTAGATTTTGATTTTGATGCTTTGCACTGCCCGTGCATGCATCATTATGTTCTCTCTCTTATAAATTTTTTTTTCTTCGAGTGGTCGGATTTCCTTTTCAAGTTTTTTGATCTCTTCGTCCTCAATTCTATTTTTAATATTTAAGGTTTGGAGTCAAATTTCAGTCATGACGTCAAACGAGGCAATTCACCTTTCAGGAAAGTCCGGTGATCCTATCTAAATGAATTTTTCCACTCATGAAAGAAGGTCAGTTTCTGATAATGCTCTCAGAAAAATGCACCGAGAAGGAGATTTTTGATAATTTTTGCCACGTTCTGAAGGTATGCGGTGATTTCGTCATTGAGGGTTATTTTAGCGGACGTCTTGTATAGTTGGTGATAATTATTTTAGGCATCCCTACCTCGGCTGATTTCACTGACAGGTTCATTTCGGGGTCGTAAAAGTCATCTCAACTTTTAAAAACTTTTACGGAAAAGAGAAAGCCATTTGCAATGACCAGAAATCTAAATTAGTGGAGATTAAACCAAAATAATGGAGTTATCACGCTTCAAACAGAAATAAAACAAGGTAATACAACGTAACACGCCTTCAATGCAACGTAACAACGGTAGCAAAGGCGTGATGCGACTATTCGTGCTCTTAGGATGTCCGTATTGCATATTCGCAAGATCGAAGGCGTTCCAGTGAGCTACGTGCGCGCCGCGCTTAAATGATTCGATTACAGTATGTGTCCCGATGAGTCAAAAGGGTTTCATACAGTACCGTGCTGCATTCATTCCATGTGTTTCTGCTCCTCCCTCCTTGAATCAAAAAATCATATCAGGGTCTTGTAAAAGCCCGTACTACTAAGTGCTGCTTGGGCCAGCATAGCCGAAGCGCCTTCAATTTTTGAGTATGTTTCACGCACATCCGCGGAGGTCGAATAGTTGTACCAATGAGTTGGTATTATTATTTTGCGTATGCTGGAGGAGGTGTCTCACTTCGCCTTTTAGGCAAGTTTACAGTCTCATTTCATGCTACAATTCTACGAAAGTTGAATTATACTTTCCTTTTTTTTGAATTTTTTCTCGCTCGCTCGCCCGTGGGAAAATAATGAGTATCGTCAAAATTTTTCCCACCGACGGTTTTTTTTTTTTTTTTTTTTTTTTTTGAAAGTAATTGATGACTCTCATTTGAAGCTTTCATTCTCATTGTAAGCATATGTTCTGGTTGAATCGAATAGATCCTCTGAATCTGATGCAGTGAATCCGTATTTTCTCGTGATCTCGTTTTCAGGGGCCGAATTTTTCGGCTCTGTCACACGAAGGTGCAACATCCATCGATGAGTCCAACTCGCACCACCGGCCAATCAGAAGCCCTAAGGTAGACTGAAATGCAGTCGAGACTCGTCCTAAATATATTTCAACTACGGTGCAAGGGGCGACAAAATTCGGCCCCAGACGGTCCAGAGGGCTCACCAAACAGATGGACTGCATTTTGCAATTTGGAACTATAAATTCTGGCTTATCTGAAAAAACACTTATGTGCATAGGGAAACTAATGGCATATACGTTGTTTTTAAACCGGACTAGAATTCATAGTTCCAAATTGCAAATTGCAGTCCAGATGATCGATGTTCACCGGAGTCATTGTTTGGATCCAAACTGTACCCCGTGAATTACTAGGGACTTGGTGAATCTGGTCCGAACACGGAGAACAAAACTTCGTGCGAGGGACCCGAAGTTTAGGTCATATGGATCTCTGAAGTTTTCGGATTGAGCATCTGAACACTTTAGGTCTAGCTGTCGAGGTTCGGATCACACGTCTGAAAATTCAGTTCTTACATCTGAAGTACTTCAAATGTGAGAACTGAACTTTCAGATGTGTGATCCAAACCTCAGCAGCTGGACCTAAAGTGTTCAGATGTTCAATCCGAAAACTTCAGAGATCCATATGACCTAAACTTCGGGTCCCACGCCCGAAGTTTTTTTCTCCGTGAAGCTCTCTGTCTCTGATTGATCCGTACTGATGGATCTGTCACCTCACCGATGGCACCGGACGGATCGATCGGATTGACGCGAAAATTCACTCACAATCAGTGTAAGCTCAGCATTAGCAAGGCAAAACTGATTTTACTCGTAGCCGGTGCTGTTTTCCTCCAGACGGTGAACGATGCTGATGATTTCGGTTCTTTTCGTTGCATACTCGTTGCTTTTTTTTTATTCGCCGTCGACGAGGCTCGGAAACGAGTCGGGAGAACCGGGTAGCCCACGTGGGTAAGCCAAAACACGGAAGTGGCAATAGCTGTTTTTAACTGATCGGGAATGCTAGTGCCTCGGTTTTCCGCAGCAGCGCTTTAATCGCGCGTCCGAAGCGCGCCCGCCAGTCCTGATTCTTGCTCTCCCGGTGCATCAGCTGTCGCGAGTCTTCTCGGCCTTGGTCAAGTTTTCTGTGTTTACGCTCCTCCGTGCGCACTACACGAGGTGATCCCGGCGTTTTGTGCGGTACAATTTCGCATTTCGGTTTTTTTTGAAATCTTAACGCGCCGTATCGAGGTGGTCTACTGTGTTTTTATGTTAGTTTCCCTTCACTTTGTATCTTATGCTAAGTTTCGATCCGCAACTAAAAAGGTTATTGGAGAGGACGAAAAAAAAGCGCCGAAAATATTAAATGTTTGAAAATTGATTCATTTCCCCCCCCCCCCCCCCCATTTTATGTGGCAAAGTGTTTTGACATAATGCCTTTTTTTCAACACGAGGATCTGATTTCATCTCGTCCAGTCGTTCAGACACCGATTCGATATTAAATTACGGATACATTTAATAGTATGCATAAACAGTTTTATGTCGACTGTATTTTCATCTTTTTCACCTCCAATCTGAAATGGAACATTAAATGTTAATCAAATCCCTCTAACCACCTCCTAAGCACTTGTCTTCATCTTTGTTTTATTCTATCTTTAGCGATGTGTCTTTTTTTAAATTCACCAAAAAGTACATGAACACTTATGAACAGGGTAGTTTCTCTCAAGCTATGACTTGAAATTAATATCATTCTGGGGAAATAACGGGGTAGGCTGACTTTTGACCCGCAATAGTAGCAAGATCTCAAATTCATTTATCGTGACCTTACATTCAGAAGACAACGCGCGTTTTTGACATCCCCAGCGCTTAATCAATATAGAAACTATTGAATTTCACACGAAAGAGTGTTATCAATCGATGCCAGGATACTGAAAAAAATGTGGATTTTCCAGTGCCCTTTACCAATTTCAAATTTCGCGCGTCGAGACACGTTGTTCAACACCCTGTGCACCAATAAATCCCCGTGTTAGTTAATGCAATGAAACTCAAAGAAATACTCTATCTAAACTTTCCGGGTATTTCCGGTCATAAAAGTTTCCCCCATTCTTTTCTCATGGTAAATGTATTGTATTTTACGATCATTTCACCAAAATTTCCCTCAAATTAAGAAAATCACGTATACTTTATAGTCAAATTTATACAACTTGCAATCAACTGAAACCCTTCCCGATTTAAGGCATAAAATCAGTTTCTCCCATCAAAACGCAGAAGTGAATTTCGTCGCTAAAATACCAAGGCGCCCTGAAATGAGACCAAAAAAATGGTACCAAACAAAATGTTGGCATAGTTATGAGACGACGTATCTGCTATGGCTTGCCTATGTTCATATCGGTGTATTTATCAGTGTGCCAAAACACCCAGTACCTATCAAATTAAGACTGCTCAATTAACGAGAGTCCACCATATGACTTCATGCGCAAAGCGGAACCACACACTAGAGTTTTTAGAATGTAAACATTAAGCAAGAAAGAACCAACTTTTTTGAACCCCCTGTAAAAACAGCGTATGTACTATCGATTTACCTGTGCAGACAAGTGCTTTAATGGGTAAGCCAGAAAAGTTAGTTCCTCTTTGCGTAATGCAGTCCACGCACAGTTCCTTTTTGCTTCATGCAGATTATTCCACAGTGGCAAAGCAAGAAACCGGAGAATTTGAAGACACTTGTCGCTTGATAAGATGAAGACATGTGGTAGGAGGAGGGTGGGTTATTTATCCCTAGAAGTAGGCAGTACCTTTCGGATTGACTTTTTGACCTTTTTATTTTCAATTAATACCCTCATATAGATTATATACTTATATAGCGAGTGTTAAACTGCACTGCGAGGAGTAAACATTGCATAGAAAAAGACTATGACACTTTTCAGAAAGATTTCTTTTCAACAAATTTTTTTCGTAGGTTGCGCCCACAAATAGTTGCTAGAACTGGGGAAAGAAAAGATGTGACATATGCCATATCAGCCTGAATGCATCAATCATCAGTGGGCCTATTAGTTACCACCTAAATTTATGTTGAATGGTGTCGTTCTTTGATGTTATATTTGTCTCCTCTTTTCTTTCCCCTGCGGACTGATCGTTGGAATTGATGGACAAAGCTCTAGACAAATAAGACGAAAGGGATGTGAAGGGATCCTATTGGTGGAAGTGGGTGGTTGCAATGGACAAAGAATATATGTGGCAGACTAACTAACGGCAACTCACGAGAGACCCTTTAGTCAGTCCATCATTTCATTTCCACGAACCGCTCATTTCAACCAGTAGGATTGCTCCATATTCCTTATGTCTTCTTTGCCTATAGCTTTGTCTATCAATGTCAACAATCAGCCCGCAGTTCTAAAATAACAGATCTTTTCGTGAAAAACCGAGCAAGTCGCTTTCTTTTTCGTCCTCTCCAACGCTAATTGTGTTTTATTACTCAGTGTTAGATGGATGCAGTGACAGGTGTGGAGTTTCCATCCGCGATTAGAAGTTCAGTGAAAAGTACAATCCCACTCGGGTGAAGTTCCGCAGTTTCTCCGGATTTTTCCTCTCCGGATTTTGCTCTTGTGTGGTTTTTCGTATCATGGGTGACCCTTGAACTGACAATGAGTTATATTATCACCGCGATCGAGTGATTAGAAGGAAATCTGCAAGTTGGGTCTTTCACTCCTCTCGTGCGTTTATAAACGGTATTGATGACTGACAGCAGCCACGACTTTGTTTTATCGGTCACTTCACGCTTTAATCGTGGACTCGTTCGGGCTGAAGATGATGGAACACGTTTGGATGGAAGATATGGTATGTTTTTTACGTCCTTCCATCTTAATTTTGATCGAGTCGTCAAAGGGTAAACTGTCATTCAAATCAAGGAATAATTTTTCGTGTTTCGTTCAGAACAGATCTTTATCGTAAAAAGTCCCCCATAAATCAATAGATAAATAATGTATATACCTTGCCTACGAAAGGTAAGATCATAGTTTGTCCAGCGTTCTTATAAGCTGGGCGCACTGGAAAAAAAGTCTCTTGGATCTAGAGTCTAGACTCTAAAAAAGTTTAACAAGAAAAAATACTCTTGATTCAGTCAGATTTTTGTTGAATCGGGGCCTCGGGGGCAAGTCTCTTAATTTAAGCGGATTTCCTTTTGATTCAAGTAAAAATCCGATTGAATCAAGATTATTTTTTTTGTCGAAGTTTTTAAGAGATTGGTTTCTGGATCGAAGAGACTTTTTTTCCAGTGCTACTTCATAGTCGGAAGAACCAAAAGCAGTTCCTTACGAAATGGATTTAGTGTGTAGGAGCACTGAAAAATGGTGTATTTTTCCTTCGGAAAATACACTAAAAGAGGTCGGATGACTTGGACACAGTGTTAGCCCATATTGGGTTTAGCACAGACGTATCGATTTTTTTTATCGATCATTTAACATAGGTTCATACGATTGGAATTCGGTGTTGCCTAATTGCTAGATCCGCCTCTGACTTTTACAGGGGGAATCTTGGGGTCTTAGGCATTTTTGACTGTAAACACTGATTTTGCTTCAGATCCCATACAATAATCGGAATTTTTCTTTGCAGAAATTGCTCTGGAGCATTCTTGTAATAAATTGAATTGTTATAGTCAATTTTGCAACCTCGGAGTTACGTTCATTCGTCGAAGTTAGATCGAGAATTTTCTTCGCCCCTTTTTTTCATTCACTCCTCCCCCGCTGGAAGTCTCCGTTCGCTATTAAGTGCATTATTCACTCGCGTAAATCCGAGGCGATGATATATTATCATAAACTACAGAGAGATAAGGCCGAAAATGATGCGTCTTTTTGCGGCCGCGCGTAATATCTCGAGTGAAGTTATTGCACTCACAACTCGATCGCAAATCAATTCATCACCTGCCCGCGCCCGGTGGTACTCCCAGTTCCTACCCATCATCCATGCATGATTTTCCCATTTGAGAGGACCGAAGGATCCTGTTGCAAGTCCACGATTCCCGCCATGAATCAACATTTCGGCATGCAAATCAACAGGAGTAAGCTGATTGTTTTTACCTCTCCCATGAACAGAGACAAATACTGCCGTGCTAAGGAAAAACGCCATATGAGCATTCGAATGTTGCCAAATCGCCTCTCAGGAAATATTCATTTCCTAAGAACTTCATGAATATTTTTCCTTGACATTTTTCGGGTACTCTAGATCAGTTAACGAACGAAATTCAAACGAAAAATATTTACGAATTTTCCCGATGATTCGTGATATTTCAAAGGAGATTTGACAATGCCTGAAGGCTCATACGCCGTTTTTTCTTAGCACGGCAGAATAGGTACGCGGCTCCTCTGTCACGGCTGACGGCAGTGGTGGAAAATTTTACTTTTTGGACGCCACCAAAATCTTCGAGTTGTTGGCCTCCGAGCATTGTGTTAAACTTGTTTTATTACTTTTTAACTAATAGGAAAAATATATCGGCTAGGTTCCTAAATCAAAGTTTCTATCTGTTGTCATCGGTTCTTTCTGACACAATGGATCATTTTACACCCTGGGCACCGAGCAATGGCGAGGCGTGAATGAACGATTATCGATATGTCCCCATTTGAAGCCGTGGTAAAGAATCGATGATAAACGTGTTCATTGAATATTGAATATAGCGCCACAAACCAAGGGAGAACGTCGCCAATACTCATGGGAAAAAAATGAAGAAAAACGATGATTCTCCCAAAGAAATTGAGAGCCCGCGGCTCCAACTGAGGGAAATTCTGAAAAAAAGTAATGAAGGAAACAAATCTTATTTTCTTCCATAGAACATGCTCCAGCAGTATGGCGATGTGACCCTGACGGGGCAGCCGGTACCCTAACAAATCGAAGTTCAAAAATGCTGCATATTAGTTTATTGGGGCTTCATTTCGCTTGACAAAATCGTCGTTCTCTCTAGATGACTGTGGTCAAAGCCCTTTAATACAGGTCCTTTTACGGTACGCTTTTCCATTTCCCTCTCGGACGTAGACAAAAAGATGTAGCTGGAAACGCATGTCTATCGACGGCGTAGGACTGTAGCGATGATTTAACTCTTGAAGACTGCATGGTATTTTTATTCCGAGCAGTTCAAGAACCGGGTTATGCTCTCTCTCTCTCTCTCTGATAATCTAGAGGAAAAGAAAAAGAAACTAAGCTGCCAATGACCAGGTAATGGTTATCAGTCTATCTTTCTTACTCGACATCCGGACGTTCTTTTTCGCGAAAATGACCCAAATTTGTTGCCTCGTTATGTAAGGTCATAGTATTGGTTTTCTTTGAGAGTAGTGATGGAAAATTTTATTACAATGTATACTAGTTATCATTCACATGCAAGCAGTTGTGAAACTGGATGTCTGCACCACCTACGAGTAACATGTGTCGTAATATTTTTGCTCCCGTGGAAAACGGAAATAATCGATGATTCGCTAACTCACTTGGACAGCCGATTATTGATTGGCTGATTGGCATATAAAAACTAACCGAAGTGTCTCTGAAACTAACAGTAAATGTGGTCTTCGTTTCTTCAGGATATATTGTATGAATTAAATCTGATTTCGTGAATTTTGTCAGAGTAAAACGGGCGCACTTATACGTGGGATTAGTTACGACCGTACTCAAATCCGTTTCAGGGCTTCTGATTGGCCATCGTTGCAGTTTTAGCTCATCGGCAGATGAGGGGTTTGGAGGGCTAGGGTCATAAGTGTAGTTGTTGAAAAAATTCAGTTATAAATGATTTCAAGTAAAACTAGTCTCAATGCGCATTCTGCGAAAAACTCGCTCCCAAATTCCAGTTTTTCAGGATCAAAAAGTCAGTTTGAACTTCCTTTCTGCCACAAGGATCCGTGTAATTTCGAAACTTCAAACACGTGTTTCTTGAAATAGCAAAAACTGCACTTATGCGCCTTGTCCTCCAAGCCCCTCAGATGTTGTTTTGGTACAAACGTGGCCGCTCTCAAAAAAATTCGGTCACTGTTCAGCTTTTAACTAGACTCAGTGACGATCCTCGTGAGATGGCAGTACTTTTTGCCTCCAAATCAACTCCATTTTAAATACTCGATTCTTTCACGTACATTTAAATGGGCGAAACCCAATGATGCCACGTTTCAAGAATCGTTCCCGATCGGTGAAGGATTAAGTATCAAACTTTTGTTTCTCCTCCAAGAAACAAGGGATGCTCCTAGTACGTGTCACTTTACTGTATCGTGGTTACCTGCCAATTCATTCCTTTCGCTCTCTAAAACGTTTAAAACGCTCCTGTTGATCGCTTCAAAAGCCGTTTGCATTGATTGATTAGAATCGGTTTCGTTTCCAATCACTACGCGACGAAAGATTGTCTATGTTTCACTTACTGTGTCTGCTTTTTTTCATAAAAAACAGGCCGAGTGTGAAGAATCCCATTTTTTCCCTACACTGTAGAGCTGCAGAGGAAAAGCGCTGTGTACTCGGTAATGTGAATTACGCACACGAACAAAAAATGAAGTCAGTGCTTTCCAGATTCCTGGTTATCTATACTTCCCAGTAATTCCAGTTACGTTCACAAGATGTATTTGTATGATATGCTGTGTTAGAATTCTAGTAGTGCCCATAAATTTTTTGAGGATCATTTCTAATCAGGAATCCACACGGTCAATTAACCAAGGATCATACTGAGGAGTCCAGTAGTCAGCAAAAAATTTATGACTGCATATCATGCGGGTGGTAAACATGACCATGGTTATGTTCACCAGCCGCAAATGTAGAACTACCTGGCTACTAGGTTTCCTGGGGATCACAAGGAGTCAGGAATCTGGGGACCTTTGCCGGGTACAATTGAGCTGCAGCTCTTGAAGCTCCAAGAGTAAACCATAAGGGGAGGGGGGGGGGGGGGCGAAAAAATCAGCGTTATCGCAAAAATGGGAAATAATTCAACCAGTAATTTAGAGGTAAGGTCGTGGAGTTTTTAAGGCCTATAAGGGCAACCAACCTATTAACTCCAATAATTCAGAATGATATATTATTACAATTTTTACGACCTTGCCAATCTCGCTTGTGAAGCACATATTTAACTTATTTTTTGTATGAATTCACCCATTTCTGTGGCAGGACGCTAATGTATGAACATTCTTGGCCATCTTGGTTTGATATTGGAATTTGAAGATCGGCATCGGCGTTTTCTGGTGTTTTTTCGTTTTAGTTGGTTAACTGCTTTTTAAGCCCTAAGAGCTCCATATTTCGACATGCCCGGACTCTCCCTGGATAAGCTCTCTATATTGGTTACTAGGTTTCTGGGGGATCATAAAGAGTCAGAAATCTGCACTGAAAAAAAAACTCCGGCCGTGGGAGCCGCAATTTTACGGGCTATATAGACATACCGTCCGTTCCAGGTTCAAAGGCCGAAAATTCCGGCTGCTGGAGCTGTAACTTCGGCCTCTGAACCCAAAGCAATCGAAGCTACGCCTACAGCAGCCGGAATTTTCGGCCTCTGAGCCCGGAACGGGCGGTATGTCCATATAGCCCATAATTGTGGCTCTCACGGTCGGCATTTTTTTCTGCGTGGGAACTTTTGAGCTTCAGCTTTTAAAGCTCCAAGTATGCACCTTAAGAGATGGGACGAAAAAAATCATCTTTATCGTAAAAATTGAATTTTCAACCTGCAAACAAGCGTTCGGAACCTGTGGAAAATTCCTCACGCCGAGCTTTTTCCGCTTTACCGCACGAAGCGCTCCAACTTGCACTTTTGCTAAAGGCCTCGGCTCTGCTGGTTTCGCAAGGAAGGCCTCGCAACGCGAGAAGAAGTTCACTCGAACGGAACCGAGTCTTCGACTCGCCAGCAGTCGGCTGCATCCCACGTCCCCCTACCGTCCCCCCGGCCCCCGGGGGCCCCCTAGCTGCCGGCCGGGGCCCTTTCGGAGCGGCGCGCGGAGGAACCGGGCCCCCCGCTCCACGCCGGTCGGTGCCGGTGCCGGTGCCGTCCTTGAAGCGCCTCACCTGTCTCCACCTTCCCCGTGCCCAGTTTTCAGGTTCAAGGCCAGCCCCGCAACCCGCGACTCGCGCAACGCCGAGTCTTCCCTTTCTTCCGAGGAGATGCCTTGAGAAAGTCCTGCATGCCCCCCTGCCCCCCCGCCCCCCGCCGAACCCCCGGGAGGGCGCCCTGCCCCGGTGCCGGCTTCTTCCTCCTCGGTCGCGAGTTCTGTCATCGTCATCTCCCGGCCCATTGTCGTAGGCCAGGAGCTGGCCTCCAGGTTGCCACGCCTCGTCGTCAGGCTTCGGAGGAAACTATTTCGGGGCTGTATTCAGGGTTGCCACAGTCAGGGAATATTGGGAAATGTCTTGGAATTTTAAAAAGTCAGGAAAAGCCTGGAAATGTCAGGGAATTTTAAAAAGTCAGGGAAAACCTGGAAGTGTCAGGGAAAATGATAACAGTGTCATGATGATGATATGATAAAGTGTCAGGGGAAAATTGGTAATTCATCTTTTTAACCATCTGGCATGTTTTCAATTGTCAGGGAATCTTACTCAAATGTGTCAGGGAAATCCGGGAAATGTCAGGGAATTTCATTTTCTTAATTTTGTGGCAACCCTGTAATATTCCGTCGAAAATCCGGTGAAAATTAGTGCGAGGGGAGGGGGCGAACCAGACCAATGTACGCAGGTCACTCATTGCGTATCTTTTTGAAATCCACTCCCCCGCCCGGCCATAACTTGACCGCAGCTAATGTGACGTCATATTGGCTGCTCCCGTAAGAAATTCATTGCGGGCAGCCAATTCCAGGTCACTGCGCAGTAGAGTTCCAAAACTCGTCATCGGGAACGACTGACCTGTGTAGATTGGTCTTGAAGGGGGGAGGGGGGGGGGGAGTTCTGCTTTGCGCATTGGAATTCGTAAGGAGGAGGTCCTTGTTCACGACGTAGCGGTTGGGTTACGAGGGGAGGAGGATCAAAAACCGAGGTATGCCCGTTACGTAATATCTGGTAGTCCTTCTGTTGTTCAGTTATCACGTGTAGAAATGACATATCAGCCCTCCATTGATGCTCAGATTATGCGTAGCTTGGCCCATAATTTGCTACTAAACGTGACAAAATATTTTTAGGAATCGGATAGGTACTGTCAGACATTTTTCAATTTGAACTTTGAAGAACCCGCACTATTAAAAGTTTTGGAGTAAAATTCTTTGCTGGAGTCTACATTACACTCAAAAACTTCGAGTGATATGATTGCGGAGCAGAAGCTACTTTCCTTACGGAGTGACTTTTACACTATTACGTAGCGTCATACGCTTTCATGGTGTTAATTTTACTTCGCCTTCATATCTTTCGGGGTTTTTGAGCGGTGTATAAACTCCGGCACCGAATTTTACTCCTTGACTTTTGACAGTGTAGATTCCCAACTTGCAGTTCGTAGCGGATTAGCATGGAATGGTTTACAAAGTATGGTTTGGAGAATTATGTTTCTGATTTTTCCAATAGTCTCGAGCCTAGACCAGTTAATTTTTTCCATAAATTCCAGAATTAATCTACGCACCGAAAATTGTTCGATGCGCGTACACCTTATTTGAATTGAATGTTGCTCCAAACGTTACAGTTATTAAAATTTTCGAATTGGAAAAAGTAGGCCTTCGGATGCAAATACTCCTAATCAGACACTGTCACGGTATTTTTTTTTTATTTTTTCCTTTTTAATGGAGAAATTTTATTTTGATTAATTGCAAGTTTTACCTCGATCAAAGCAATATACTATCTCAACAAGGAAATTTACACCTAATTGCACGTAAATAATCAAGAGAATCATTTGAGTAACTTTGTCTAAGTCTACTTTATTAAAGGTATGAAGCAACGAAAGCTTTATTTCACAATAATTATCGGTGGTATTAATATGAAAGCCAACAACAAGCGCCCCCCTTTCAGTACATTTTATTTCTTCAACGAAAAAACGGACAACTTTTCCTCTTTTCGCAATCACACAGCACCTCCCCTTTTCGTTCATTTTATTTCCAACTAAAAAACGGACGACTTTTCCTCTTTTCGCAATCATACAATCACATAAAAACATTGGCCTCGATCATCCGAATTACTTCAAAGAGAAATGAACGAAAATTATTGAAATGTGCGTAAACGTGATAAGCTAAAACGCCTGAGGGTAGATCATGAAAATGCATCAACATTTGTTTCGTATCTTATATACTTTTGACCTGAGTGCCGAGATAATCTCGAAGAATCGATAGTAGAGTAATGCATAGGGTTAGGTTGAACTTTTTACGTCTTTTCAAAATTTTTTCTCCAAGACCAGTCCACTTAAGTCCCCCGGATGAGTTTTAAGACCCTACTGCGCTTTGTCGGTAGGAATTTTAAATGCGAAATCCTTCTTACGGGAGAAATCAATGAAAATACCAAAACCAAATATAATCGTATGTTTGGTCCTCTAGTGATAATTTGTACGTGGGCAAATTTTTCCATTTTCCACGCTCTTAAGTCCCATCACACGCACATGGTCACCCTTACGATTCTAATATAGACGTATCCATGCTAAGAGGATATTTGTTGCATACAAACACTATGCACAGCGTTCCTTTTAGCATAAATACGTCCATATGAACTCTCAAATTTGAGTCTTTCTTGATTAATTAAAATCAACCAATCAAGGAGAACTAATTAAGGATGTATGTACCGCGTTTTTCGTGAAGTTTAAATGGGAAAAATTAATCCTCGATGCTGAAACCCTCAAAGTCCTTAATCCACTCGGAAACAAAAGAGGAAGACAGATACGCAGTATATTGGTGTGCCGTGAGCATCTGTGTGTTGCAATGATCTAGACTCTGTATATGTTTCGTAACTGTTCCGCCTGTTTAAGTTGTCACTACTTGTGTTGGTGGTGTTATTTCAAAATGATCAATGCTTTAATTACCATTATTCACGCAGTCATAAATGTGATACATTCAAATTGACATTTTCCGGGTGCGGCGCGAAGAATCCTGAAACACAGGGGAAGAAAGAAAGAGGAAACCGAAGGAAAATGTTTTGTGCTGACTTTTGAGCAACTCGGCGAAATTTCTTCAGCAAATTTCTTATAGGTGCTTGGTGCCAGCCATGCATAAACTAAAGGTCATTCATGACTGACATCAGGCCCCTGCTGAGATGAGGAGTAGGTTAAAAAATGTGACGCGGAAGAAAGGCGATCTTGATCTATAAAAACTCAAAATTGACACCATGGAAAAAGGGGGGTGTCGGTGTACCCCATACATATTGAGGCAGGTAATGCCCAAACATAAAGGACTAAGTCGAAATGAGGATCGTTTGAAGTGCCCACTTCCATAAACGTAATTTCAAGGAGAGAAAATCGAAATTCTAAACTACCGCATGCTCAGAGAACGACACTGGTCGACTCTAATGCCTCTTTACGCCCTGTATATGCTCTAAAATGGATTACATTACTGTCAACTTGCTCTTTAGAACGCTATACTGAGAAAAAATATTTCAGTTACAGAGCCTGAAATTCGGCTTTCGTTGAACACCGAAGTTTTTCGGTTCAGGTAGCCGAAGCTTTTAGCTAGGAGAAACGAATTTCGGTCAGGTGAACCTTAGCTCGGTTTCTGTTCCCGAAAGCATCGGTTATGTAAACCGAGAAACTTTGATGTTCAATACGAACCGCAGTTTTTTACTTTCTCGCTCCCCTTGCAGGCAGAAGAAGTATTGCCATCGTGGGAAGAAAAAAAGATAAGAAAAAGAATGCATTTATTCTCTCCGTGTAGAGTTTTTTTTTTTTTTTTTTTTTTTTTTTTTTTTTTTTTTTTGTCGAAATCTCAGAATCAGATTTTCCAACCTAACTTAATGAAAATCACTGCATTAAAAACGTCTTCTTTGCAGACCTATGTCCCTCTGCCCGCAGGCGGTCGTAAATAAATTACTAACTATTAAGCACGAGTTATCACTCCTCGGAGCCGAGTTAGATTTACCATGGGGAGGAATTGAATAGGCGCCAACGCGGGCGGAAGGAAGGACGGATATGAATGAAATCGAAAGCGTTGCGTGTTGCATCACACCGCACTCCAAGCTCGCACCATTCACAGCCGAGCGCACCTGCTCAGCGGGGAGCGGGAACCGTCCAGTGTGGCCGTGTCGACAATTTTAATCACCTCCTCCTCACATGAAAAATCCTCCAATTTTCCGCTTTGTTTGACCGCTATGTATTTACGTGTCGTAGTTTCGTCCAGGCTATTTATACCCGCGCTTTTTGCGGGCTGAAGCTCTGATATCACCGAGTTAATTTAATGATACATGAAATTATAACTTGGGAGGTTTGTTAATCGAGTGACACATTTCGGAAGGACCATTCAAGTATCAAATGGACGTATTTCTGTCAAACAGAACTATCTGCATTATGACGTGAGCCCTGTAATGCATATATTCTTACGAATCTATCTATAGTAAAGGTCTTATCAGTACAGAACGTCAAAAGTATCACCGCGGCTTTGTGCGCCTTCCAAGCCCCATGATACTCTCCGCTTTGCCATGCAGTTAGTTTAGTTGCTTATCCGAACCAAAACCAACTAAGGCCACTGATTCAGTCGAGTCACGCACTTACGAACGTATTGGCCGGTATCATCATGCATTCGATAAGAATGAAACGCATGTTTGAAGCGTAAAAATCAGTATTTTCTCTTTTATTTCGTTACCAATGAATTTTTTACATTTTTTTATTCAATTTGCCGGCGATTGCCAATGAGCGACTGTACAAGGTCTGAACTAGAAGACAATGAGATTTCCTCCTCAACACTTACGGAGAATACGATTCACACAACGGAAAGTTTGGAAATAAACTCCTGGTTGAGATTTTGTCAATATTTTTAACTCAGATCAAATGGAAGTTAGATCATACAAATGACGCCACACTGGAAAAAAACACATTGGAGCTAGAGTCCAGACTCTTGAAAACATTGACAAGAAAAAGGACTCTTGATTCAATCAGATTTAAGCTTGAATCAAAAGGAAATCCGCTCAAATTAAGAGGCTTAATGGTTCTTGATTTAAGCTGAAACCTGACTGAATCAAGAGTATTTTTTCTTGTCGATGTTTTTAAGAGTCTGGACTCTAGATCCAATGTGTTTTTTTTTTTCCAGTGCATCTGTATGTTTTTCATTTAACCAATGTTAATTGTAAACCCTTATATCTTGTTCAGAAGTTGATGACCAGACTTCCTGTTGTGTGATTCGTTTTCCTACAGAAATTTTGAAGAGGAAACATGTTATGTAGTGCTGTAACTCATACCTTGTCTAGTGGCCTGTTGCCCAAGACAGATGCAATGCGCATGAGAAAGGAATCATAAGCGTCACGCAGAGTTTTAATTTAAAACGTAGTTGCGTAAACGATTGAGGGGTGTAGAAAGTAGAGACCTGTTTAAATTCACACAATGAACTTTAAGCGAGCAGCCCTCATAACAGTCGCTGCACTTGTCTGTTAGTGTGCACGGCTAGGGTTCAAAACCCTGGAAAAAATGCGTGGCGCAATTCAAGAACTTTCCCTATTTCCCTAATCGAGCAAGCTCAAGGTTTTGCAAGAGAGCGTTCACCCGTGATGGATGGATTCGAGAACAGGGAATTGATGGGTGACGCTGCGAGTAGATCTATGACTTATTGATCTGTTCCTGATCTCAATGTTCCCTACATAAATTACCCGCCCGGTGTGATTGAGCGCCGGTTTCCTGTCGAACATCGCCGAGTCAAATCGCTTGTCAAGTAACTGCGTTGATTTTTTTAAACAAAATCTATAGATAGACGGGGATCCGACTGGTTTTTGGATTTCATAGTCGAGTCAGGAAGCTAGTATTTAAAATGTGGTAACGTGATTTTGTATCGATAGGATTTAATTTTATGCACATTGCATCTCAGTCAGTTTCAACATGTGATCTACCAAAAGGATCGACCTACTAGGCCGTGCTACCGAAAAGAGCAGTACAACGCCAACATTTTTAAAATGTAGTTTCCTCCAAAATTCGACTAATTCAATTTGAACGAACTGACTTATTTATATAAAAGAGCAAGACTCAACTCATTTGTTAAAAAAAATGGAAATGAAGGGACAACAGTAAAGGCTCAGAAATTGAAGTTAATCGAGGCAAAATAGCAGTGAGTGCACATTCTTCCGCGAAACAGAGCTGTCCTTACTGCTGTCTTGAGTAAAGTGGTGACCATTTCTGCCAGTTTTCAACCTCAAACTTTGTTTTTTGTGTATTCAGAAACCCGCCTACATCATTGCACCATCTCAAAGTTTACTTTGAGGTAGGCAAATACTCAACCCTAAAGTTTGCCGAGACCAAAATCGTAGAATTTTTCTATCGTATTTGTTTCTTTATTGCAATGGCAAATTATTGTCATCTTTTGTAAGGGGTTTTTCCCGTAGTTACACTTTGAATTTTCTGCGAGCTTCCTTTAAATTTTCCTTGTTATAATGTTAAATTGAGTCACAGTGCAAACCGTTTTTGGCCTCCTAAAGTACTGTTTAAGGAACGATCATGAATACTGTTTAGTGCTCTGCTCTCCCCAATTCTACGAGTCACCCCCAAAGAGGGAATGGAAATCGCCCCCTGCTCCTCTCAAAATGGTGGCGCCTCTGGATTAAGTTCTTACCTCCGCCTATGATGATTGACGAGCAACGCACTGGGCGGTCCATTCAACAAGACCCGGTTTGACAAACTTCCTCTGCTTGACATTCGTCATTCATCTCCCGGCAAAAACAATCGTTATTTCCTGTAATCAATCGTCGAGTCCATATCGCTGGGTACGCAACGCGCCGGAGTCTCAAAAGTATTTTGGTTGTTGTTGTTGAGAGTTTTTAGAGATTTTATATTGTTTCCAAGTCGATTGAATTATTCATCGCGCTCTTCGACTGTTATGTCGGCATTCTGGAAATATTTAAGCATTTGTCTCCGGGAGGATTTTAGCGAAAGTGAACATTACACAATACGCTGCGACTTGAACGCATAGTAAAGATTGTAAACACTCGTTGTCCACTCTCCTCTTTCCGTTTTCCTGTTTCCCTTTTTTATCCCCCCTTTCGCGACGAGTGTTTATTTTTAACCCGCGCTGAAAGTAAAATATGCAATCTTGCATTCGTTCGATACACACGGATCATGACGTAGCCGGGAGGGAATCATCTATTCACGAATTTACATCCGAGTCGTGGAAGTGCTTTACAATAAGCCTATATGTAACCCTGGCTTACGTAACACAACGAGCCCAGTCATGTGGATTTGCATGAGTTATGATCGGAGACAGCTAGATCTGAAGGAAGTATTTATTACAGGCTTTCCTCAAAATGCACCGGTCTCCCTTCTTCTCAGATCTAATAGATAGGGTCCAGTTAGCCCTCTTCTCCTCTCTGATCCCATGGAAAAACTAGGAGGAAGGGATGTAGGAATAGGTGGTGGTTCGAGCTGCGGCTGTCGAATAATTTTTTATTAAAATAGTTTGAATGGAGATGTCGCATGTGTGAGGAATTTGCGATTCGACTGTTGATTCTATTGTAAAAGTTCGCGAGAAACACGATGGTGCTTCTGGTTTTCTCTGATATCAACTTTCAAGCTCAAAAAAAGCTCTCAAGTTGAGGCCAAAATGGAGGGGATATCCCACGCTATCCTGAGAGTCCACCTCTACATCCAGACAAACTCTCCATGCAAAGATAGGGAGCAAATACATTGACAGGACTGCCACTTTATTTGGGGATTCTAAAGTTGAAAACACGGCATCACTGCTAAATGTATTTGCTCCCTATCTCTGCATGAAGAGTTTGTCTTGATGTAGAGATGGACTCTAAGAATAGCGTGGGATATCCCCTCCATTTTGGCCTCAACTTGAGAGCTTTTTTTGAGCTTGGGAGATGATTTCAGAGAAAACCAGTGGCACCATCGTGTTTCTCGTGAACTTTTTCGTAAGAACCACTAGTCAAATCGCAAATTCCTCACACATGCAACATCTCCATTATTTGTTTGTCATCCATGTTGCTATCGGGTGTATGCTTACGGATTTCTCAATGAAAAACATTGTTTCGATTGAATTCTATCTTTGTTGTTATAGAGCATGGGATGGGTATGTTGAGTGGAGTGAAAATGCACCCGTGAAATAACATTGTGCCCACAGCTCGCGTCAATCGTAAGATGGAGTGTGAATCAGTGTTAGTTGGGCCGCGTTCAGCAGAAAGGGACCAAGCCACATCAGCTAGTGCCACAGTAATCTGAGCCATTCAATTTTATACAAGGAAATGTTCGTGCGGATTTCCGTGAAACTTTTTAGGGATTTGTTTCGTACTCTGCAAAAAGTTCGCTGAAATTTGTAAAAAAAAAATTCGCCCAACCGTTTTCTTGTAAAAAATTAGACTGCCCTATTAAATTTGGTAATCGCCGATGTGGTTTGGTTCCTTTCTGCTTGACGCGGTCCAGTTTTCAGTAGTTCTATCCTGCTCTGCTCTCTACGGTGCGTTTTTAGTTAAATCTCTGCGGATTAAACTTCAAGTCAGTTTTCTTGAGTTAAAAAAGCGTCGTTTTCCTATCGTTAAGTTTAAGTTAGAAAACCGATACCAAACCAGCGTTTCCTTGACTCTAAGAAACTGACTTTAAGTTAAATCCGTACGGATTGAACTCAAAGGAACCAAATTTTGTCGACAAGAAACGACGCTTTAAGTCAATATACCATCTCAAGAAAAACAATTTTCCGGTGCGTCGACGTCACCAGTCTCGCTCAGTTCTGATTTGTCTCGTCCCAATAAAAAATAGTTAGTTGGTGTAGTTTTTTTCTTGCACTTCGCCAATTTGGTAAAAAACGCACCAAATTCAATTGGCAATCGTCTATTTGGCATATTCTCAAATACGGTTTTGAAAATTCTACCTCCCAACAGTCGGTCTCTCGCACTGGAAAAAAAAACACATTGAATCTAGAGTCCAGACTCTTGAAAACATTGACAAGAAAATGGACTCTTGATTCAATCAGATTTAAGCTTAGATCAAAAGGAAATCCGCTCAAATTAAGAGGCTAGGTTCTTCATTTAAGCTTTTTGATTGAATCTAGAGTATTTTTTCTTGTCAATGTTTTTAAGATTCTGGACTCTCCAATGTGTTTTTTTTTCCAGTGCGACGAATTTTTCGTCAGGTTCAAGTTTCAAGTTGAGTTTTCTTCAGGGAAAAAAGAAGGAAAAAACCTTCAGCGAAATCGGTCGGAACTCGAAGAAAAAAGCACGACTACCACTGTTTATTTATACGGATTAATGAAAAACCAGTTTCACTCCGGTCTCAAACTCTCAGTTTTAGTTTAGCCGAGGCCGTTGCTCGAGCAAGTTAAGTTTATCGTGCGTTTAAGTTCCTGCCCGAATACCGCGCGCGCGCGCAGACAATCCCGCTAAAACTGAACTTCCAGCGTGCCCGTTTATTGTGCGTTCAGGATATTTATTTGTGATTTCTAATGTTATTCTTCCCAGAATGGTGAGTCTTCTCCACATTGCAATTCTTAATCTTCATAATTCTTCTTCATTATATTCCATCCTCAATGAATAATACTGAGCCCAGTGAGAGGTTGGCGACAGGGGGTGTTAAATGAGATAAGAGATTGTCAACTCCCTGATGACCTGTGGGAAGACCGAGCTTTGTGGCGATTAGGCGTCGCACAGCGCCAAAGAGCGCTATAAAAGCGACTCATATATATATATGAATAATACTGAAATTGCAATGAAGAGTCCAGGGCGCCTAGCTATTTCAAGCGATAGTAAGGGGGAGGCGCACAAGTAGATAAGGGAGGGGAAGGGAAGCAAAACCTAAAAAAAACTACAAAACTGTATTATAATTTGTCGTTTTCCTGACGAAAGAATGGAACTATATTTCAACGTTTTCAAATTGACTCAAACAATTTAAACAAAAGCAATATCTGCCCAATCTTTTTTAGATTTTTGCCTGTGATCAGAAGATAAATTAGTTAATTTTTTTCAAAATTCAATAAGAAATGTCCGATAGTTTTCGGGTAAAGTGCCATTTGCGGGTGGAAATTTCGCGGCGTTGTAATACAATTCCGTTCTATAGTTCGAAAAACGGCAAATTGACTGGAATTGCTTAAAACAAAAGAGGAAGGTCAAGGCCACGTTAGGGAAAACTTGGAATTAGAGAAGTCTGGTAAAAATTGGTCGAGGAAAACCGGCGAAAAGTATGAAAAATGAGGAAAATGACCCAAATGTCAGGGGAAAAAATTTGCCTTTACCGAAATTCTAAGTAACTTTTATCAACAAATTGTTTACGCATCGCATCACGTGATATTTAACTTGTCCTCCTAATATAGTTTTTTTATTCCTTCGTGTTGTCTCCTAAATCAGGAAATTTTCGTAAACTTTGTCAAGGAAACCCTGGAAAAGTCAGGGGACGCGAAAGTGCTCCCCCAAACTATACGTCAAGGGGGAGATAATAGCAAAGAGCATTGAATTTTTTCGGTTGATGGTAGGGTCGCGTTAGGTCTCTATGTTCTCATTTCGGGGGTGTATTGCTACTGAGCAACACGTCGTCGAATTTTCCTGGGGAAAGCTAAGGTATAAGCAGTGCCGTGGCGTGGTTTGCGATTAATCGATTGATCTGTCATTTGAACCTATGGAAAAGGATCGATGAACTGGGAGTTCGCAGCGAACTCCTTAATAATCGATTCTTTACCACAGCTTTAAATAGAGAAATATCGATAATCATTCACGCTTCGCTACTGGTCATAAGCGAGGGGGCCACCCCCGCGGGGCCACCTCCTACGTTTGCGACTATTGCCCCCTGGCTACCAAAAGTGTCAATCCTAATAACACTTTAAAGCCATCGAAAAAGTTTCTATTTGACGAGGAACTTCCGCTAAACAGGCGCTGTAAAAACGTGACGTCAGTGATGAGCTCCACTACAAGGCATTCCATGTATCTATGACTTAAACATGTGTGACGGCACAGTTAGATAATTCTACTAGACGAAACACGTAGACGCGGAATAGATCCACGTAAACATATCCAAAACATGTGAGTCGTTAGGTAATCATTGAAATATCTTTTCGGAATCGTTGAAATGTCTTCGCGGAAATCGCGGAAGTGAAAGCACCCTCGTAACTCGTTCGCATTTTTCTCCAAAGATACCCTCTGTTCCCTCTGACAATGGGCTTATTCACAATATGCGAAGCAATTTCGGAAACCCTTTTCTACTGTACTGTGTGGGCAATTGAGCATTGAAAAGAAGTTGGTGTTGCGCACAAAAAAACTGCTGCTCTGAACCAGTCAATGTAGCCGGTACTGCACCCACTAAATTAGTCGGTACTAAACACCAGTGAAGATGTGCAAAATACCAGTTTGAGAGATGTAAAATGTACAGTACCAACTAAGCCAGTTGCCTCAAAATCAGCAGATTTTTTATGTACAGTACCTACTCTTTTTTTCTGTGTGTGCACGTATTTTTTAATCTAAATTATATGCTAGTTATCCAAGAATTGAGTTCCACAAAATTATATCACGGTATGTTATGTTATGGTTTTTTTTTTTTTTTTTTTTTTTTTTTTTTTTTTGACTTTTAAAATGTACTTTCACACTGGAAGAGAGAGGAATGACACTGTTCATACAATCTGACATCGTATTTGAAGGTAAACGCGCGTTGCTCATGCAAATCGTTGCACAAAATCTGATTTTCTCTCCAATCTAATCTTGATAAATGCCAAACCAGTTTACCACACATTGAAGCTGAGAATATGATGATTAAAATAAATTGACTCTTTTTTCTCTCGGCATTCTTTGCTTTCGAGGACGAAATTGGCAAAGCCCTTGTTGCACCGAAAGGTGGGAATGGGCACGCGAAGACTGCAGGTGTTTTCAGAAAATGTTGAGTTTTCTCACGGATCCTCCAATGGATTTTCAAAATCTCGGGCTTGTTTTAAAGCTACGAGTAAGCCTGATGATACGTCTGCTCATACCAATTTGTCTTTAGAAGGACGGAAAGTATAAAGTAGGGAAACTTAATTTTTGGATGAACCTTTGTAGTTCAGTCGGAAGTACGATCTAACACGATTCAATACATTCCACCAAATATTTCTGAGAGCGTGGTCAGATACACGAATGGGGCATTTGAAATACTTGACGTGAGCACTGAAGCATCAAGAATCTGCAGGTTGGGCGTAGGATGGATTTTAGAAAGAACACTGTCAAAAGGAATTATTGTATCAACTGAAACAGTTGTGAACAACTGTGTTAAAAACAACATTTCTTTTGATAAGATTGTTTCATGACGTGATGTTTGTCGTCATTTTTTTCGTTAAGATCTGCGGACCTTCATTTGCTTTGGGATTTTGGCAATTTTAGTATGATGCAGCTGTTTTATCACTGTAGGAGTCTCTACCAAAAAATAACATTAAGTGTACTCATTATATGTTGTGTATTATTATAGCTTCTACGGAACTCCCCATACTCTATCATGGATGAAATGAAATGTATTACAGCTAGTATTCACTGCATCAAATAAAGCTAATGCATTACTGTAGTATTTGAGATTAAATGCATTTCCCTTCACTGGTACAATTTTCCAGTTCAAGTTTTTTTTTTCTTTCTTCCTTTCTTTCATAACTGGATGACATTTACTAAAATCAGCCCAGTTAGATCTAACGTTGTCTAATTTCTTGCAGTGCTTTATTTTTTCAATAAATAACTAATTGTAAGCTGCTGCCTTGAAGTTTTTTTTGGGTGTATACAGATTCTGTACTCCTTACAAACAAGTAAAACTGTATGAAGAGTTTCACAGCACCATCTATCTTAATTTTAAGTAATAATTATATTAAAAGAAATTAGGCAACTCAAAATGCAGTTCTGTGGATTTCGGTTAGAGCAGTGCAATTTATTTTTTTTTCGTCTTGTCATGCGGAAAATGATCTCGTATTTTATTGCATGCTGCGTGTATATATTCATCACGTAAGAGGGATTTAATAACCTTTTATCCCCGTTTGCCCTTTTACTTGTTTTTATTTATAACCAGTTTTTTGTATTGGGTTTTCCTCCTTTCTATTAGAAAATAATCCACCGGGGGGGGGGGGGGGAAGGAAATATTAATCGACGATTTTGTCAACACGTCGCTTCCTGGACGAAAGAACGTAACTTCATTCCGTGGTTGCCAAACTGACCTAGAAAATTCGATTTTTTACCAGAGTGCACCTGTGCATTTTTTGTCGAAGATTTTTTTTAGATTTTTGCGTGAGACCGGATGAAAAATTAGTAACATTTTTAGTCAGAAATGCCCAAAATACTCCATAGTCAAGATTGCAGTTTGCGAGAGGAAATTTGGCAACATTGAAATGTAGTTGCGTTCTTTCGTGGGGAAAACACGAATACATTCCGCAGGCGTAGAGTACTACAGCGGAGCCCAAAACACAAGCCTGTCAAAATGTTCTCAAATCCGAAGGTTCTAACCGTAGTCGATGAAAAATTAATGAAGGTTTATAAATTACCATGATCTATCCTCTGTTTTGAAATGAAGCGGAAGTCTTGTAAGCCTACAAATAAACAGAAACTAAGCCCGCTGTAGCCGTGAGATGCTTTTTAGACGGAATAATCATTTAATCGGTGCTGATATAGTCAGTGTCGTCCGTAATGACGTCAGCCCTCCTCGCGAGATGTTGCAAAGGGATACAAAATATTCACGCAACTCTCATGGCAAAAGTAACCTCCTCCTCCCAAGTGTCATAAGTTGGCGTGCGTTTATCAGTTTTCATAGTAACTAGAATTTTTTTATGTGGGGAATGCGTCACATGGAAAGTTCGGACGACTCTTCAAGACGCAAATGAAGTGTATCAAATTGCGGAAGAATCAAGTGCGTGGATCTGTTTGCAGCGGCAAACTTTTTATTACCACGATGTTGCAGTTTCCGCGGTTTCCCCTCTTATTTTCTTTCCTTTCCATTTCTTTTTTGAGCAGAAAACGGAGACAATATATAGAAAAAAAAAAAAAAAAAAAAAAAAAAAAAAACTTCTAAGACTGGCTGTCCGCCTGGACTAACCTTTTTGATAGTGAGAGTATCACCTAAAGTCGTTGAAATATGACTCAATTCAAAATTGTAAATTTAATCCCAAAAATCGCTAATGTAATATTTAAAGTCACAATTTAATGCAGTGGCGTGGCGTGAATTGCGATGGATCGATTGTTCTGCCATTTGAACCAATGGTAAAGAAGCGATTATTAAGGTGTTCGCTGCGAACACCCTGTTTATCGATCCTTTTCTATAGGTTTAAATGGCATAACAATCGATATATCGCAAAGCACGCCACGCCACTGATTTAATGGTAAGTGGAAAAAATCAAACGGGTGATCAGGAGGGCAATCCGAAAAAATTGACAGCGAGTTGTCCTTTCCTCCTGGTTTTTTTTCTTAAAAAAAAACCAACCCAGTCGAATCACGTAGCAGTACTTTATTTTTCGTTGCAAGGCAGACATCGCCCACAAAAAGTTGAATATGCCACCCCTCAACAGCCGTGCTCGAAAAGTTGCTGCACAGTCGGGACCCCATCAATATCACTTTTTTGCAAACTTTCCCCTTCAGTTTTTCTCCTATTCTCATTAAAAAAGCAAAATATTTACAATCAATACAGGTTATTTCAAAGAATAGGGCAGGTATTTAGGGTGGATAATAAAATTTTACACCACGTTAATGCAAGTTTTAAACGATAACTCATACGACCTCTCTTTATTTTTATTCCCTGGTTAAAATTCTTTTGAGATAACGTCAGTGAACTGTTCGGGCTTCTACGGGTGCCATCCAGTTTTTCATTTTTATGTCTCAATTATATCGACAAATGTTTTCGTCTCTCCATAAATATTCTGATATATTAATTAATTATTTTTGGTTCCACGAATATAGGACACTTAGGGAGAGGAAAATCTTTTTTGTACTTAATGACAGTCGAAACTTTTGAGTGAATCGAGGAATCGCTCTATTCATTAGCGGTGCAGTCGGCCTTCAAGGTCCGGTCTCGGCGCAGAGTGTCAGGGGGATCTCGGCTATAAATTAATATCTGCCCGAAACCGAAAAGTGGGCAGAAAATATGCTGCTGAGTAGATAAACTAATAAAGGAGGTATTTATCTCGAAACCGAAGGTTGCCAGGAATTTAGGCTGGTTCTTGAATTTTGATGAATTCCATAGATGTTTTATTCATTCCCCTCTCGCTTTTTTTTCATTCAGCCGTACGCGCGAACTTTGTTGATATTTAACTGACAGTGCAAAATGTCGTACCTTATTTAGCGCCAGGGGAAATAAATGCATTTTTGCAGTTTTTTATTATTTGTTGTAAATCTTCCTCTCTCTTTTTTATTTTATTTTATTCGATGGGAGGCAGGCGAGGGTGATTGACCACCGCTGCAATTCTTACGAGGGCTGATTTTTTGCACACCATTTCTTTCGCAGTGAGAGGAAACAACATATGGTCTTTTTGTTGTCGCCAAGATTTTTCGAATAAATTAATATTTTCCAGAGGTCTTCTGATTTTGTTGTATTCTTTTTTTTTTTGTTTTTTTTGTTTTTTTATTTGCACTTAATTTAAGTGGACGTGAAGCTTTCAAGAAAAATGCGTATTCATTACCGCACCAATGTCGGATACTTACTATCGGAGAAATTTCCGTGAAACTCAAGTATTGATAGTGGATGAATGCCGAATAGGCATGCTTTCCTCTCGCTTTATTTCCTGTCTTTCATCTTCATCCAGTTCAGTTCAGACCACTCAGGATGAATGACCTCCAGGATCAACGTTTTCTTAAATTGCATCTACCTTTAAGCGGGTTTGAAGTAATAAAAAATTGTGCCTTCGCTCATAACAGAGGTTTTTTTTCGTGAGGATGGTCAGGAAATCCATACGCATTATACAATGTTAATAGGAAATTCGCAAGTTCAATAAAAAGATAAAAAATAAACAAAAATTAAGTGGGAACTTGAGAAAATAAACAAAAATCAAGTGGAACTTAGAAAATAAACAAAATCGATTCTTCTTTTTTGAAGAAATTCCCTCTTAAAATTCTCGGTCCGACCAGTATACTTTTGGATACAAAATCAGGATAATACTACAAATCTTTTTAATAGAAAGTCTTTAATTTTCCTCAAAACATTGAGATACTTTTGAGCCGAAAAACCTTTACTAATGAGGCAGTGCGCCACTTGTACTTCTACTTAACACGAAACTCTTATCATTGTTTGTGTTTTGACTGTTTATGTCTAACCACTCGTCTCATTTTTTGTGTATCAAATTGCGCGTAGTCATCAACAGTTCATTGATTCGCCGAAAAAGCACCGTCCTAACCACTAAAATCATCAATTAGAATACATCAGCTATCAGCTTCCCTTCATTCAAATTAGAAAAGTTGTTGCGATTAACTTTTGCGTCAAGTAAATAACGGATTACGTCGGTGATGTAACTTTAAAAAGTTCGATAGCTAAAATTATGCAATGCAGATATGCTAGCCGATAGAACTCGCATCTTTATCTTAACAACGAATGAACCGTGGGTCTTCTTGTCTTTTCCCCCATCAGCGTCTATTGACGTAGATCTTAACTTTTTATTTTTTCATATCGTCATCTATTTCGTCTTAAAAAGAGATAAAAGATTCTGAACATTGAAAAGTAGCCTTTAATTCGCTGATTGATTGTTGTATTGTTTTGATTTTCGCCAATCTCTTTCTAATCAGAATCTGCTCCAACGCGTGTGCGTTGTTATGCGATACAAGTGATTAGTTCACGTTACTGTTTTGCTTGTTGTATACAACTAAATAACCACACGTGTCAATAATTTTTCTTCGTGGTGGGAAATTGATCACTCAATTTTTGTGCTTCACTAACGAACGTTACAGAAGTTATTTCGAATGCTTTTCCGTAGTTTGCTTTATCTAAAGACATTGAAATGTCCACCACATTTTGATACATACTGCTCTGCTTCTGTATTCCTCTTCATTCTTTTTATTAACATCCTTTTCCTTTTCTTAAATTATTAATATTACCTGAAGCTTCTCCCCTCATTTCAGTGAATTTTCTTCATTTCAATTTGATGGTAGTTTTCTTGAGCCTCAAATTGTTAAAACATCAGTAATTACTGTCGAGGATTTAAGTGACTTCATCATCTCAAGATCTAAACCGCGCACAAGGTTTTGCAGTTCTACTGCTTGTTATGGAACGTAGATAAAAGACTACCTTTAGAATTCCTTACCCTATGAGATATTTGACTAAATTCGTCTAGTTTTTTATTTTGATTAATTTTTTTAAAAAATTTTTCATCTTTGTTTTTTTATTATTTGTTTTTCCAGCATTTTTTTTTAAAACGATGATAATCCCTAACATGAAGGCCGATTTATCATGTTTTCGTATAAAATTTCTTCCAGCAGTTCACAACCAAATCTGAATACTTCTTGATAATTCTTTACGAACGTGTTTAAATAGGTGGTTTCAAAAAGTCAAATAAATGGAAAGAATCGCTAAATTTGGAACTTTTTTAGACAGTCTAAATGACTGTAAGTTTTCCTCCTTCACTTAAACGATCATATAAGTGTTAGAAAACGTGTAGCATGAACGTCCCTCCTTTGCCCTCCCCCCACAATTTTCTCAGTTTTCCGTCGTAGAAGTCAGCCAAATGTCACTGACAATGAGTGAACAGAATTTGCCTATCAACAGAGAGCAGAACCATGAGACGAATGATTCCTATTCGAACATTTTTAGTTTAAAAAAATACGAGTTGCACATCTGCCCATCCTTTTCTCTCAAAACGAAAGAAAGCTAGAATTAACTTTAAATTAATTTTAATCTATCACACGTGGTTAGTTCAGGTTTTACTCGATCAGTAGCCTCCGTGCCGATTCTTGTTGCAGAAGCTAGTATTGATGGATGATTTTAATTCATGACGAGTTTATTTGGACCATTTATTTTAAAAAGGGCCCAAGTTGTGAAAACTCATCAGCATTGTGGAAGTCGTGATAGATAAGGGGAAGCAATGCACAAGAGTGTTTGTTGCTTGGGTCCTTTTAAAAACGAACGATTCATTTGAGGAGCATGCTGGGAGAGGGCTGTGTCAGGAGATAACCTCTCATATAATAAGTGACTATCGGTGGCTTGCGTTTCCCTAGGTGGTGGTAATTTTTGCTTATTATCAGCTCATGGATAATCGTCTCTCCAGATTTGTATAGAATCCACACCTCGCTTACTTACTGCAAAATTCAGAAATAATTTGCCGATGCCTGTTATAATAAATAATATTTCGGAAGCGGCATCTAACACCGTTCTGAACAGTGTCTTAAACAGCCCTGCGGTTTTTTTGTATAAATTGTGGTAGTATCCCAATAAATTAGGTTACTAACTCAAGCACTGGGAAAAAAACACATTGGATCTAGAGTCCAGACTCTTGAAAACATTGACAAGAAAAAGGACTCTTTATTCAATCAGATTTAAGCTTAAATCAAAAGGAAATCCGCTCAAATTAAGAGGCTTGGCTCTTGATTTAAGCTTAAATCTGATTGAATCAAGAGTATTCTTTCTTATCGATGTTTTTAAGAGTCTGGGCTCTAGATCCAATGTGTTTTTTTTTTTTTTTTTCCAGTGAGTGTTACGGTAATACGGCAAAATGAATTGGAAATGCTCGTATCTTCCAACAAATTGGGGTAGCACACAACATTATGACATATCCCCTAACACTTTTGTCCGAGAAGTTTAAGTAGACACCTTGTTTTCGGCGGAATTTCACATACCGTTTTCCAAAATTTTTGTTTTGTTTCGAAGTTGGACACTACTTTTTTCAAAATTAGGACCCTTAAGTGTTTTGCACCCAGAATAACTATGATTTAAGTTGAAGTTGTCACTTTTAAGATGCGCAATGGACTCATGATTTGTTTTGCTTTGTGTGTGTTTCAGGTCTCAATGATGTCAGAGGGCCCTCCAGTGGCAACGGCGGTGGGAGCGACAAATGTGAGTGAGATGGTGATAATCAAGAAGGAGATCGACGGCTCCGGCCGGGCGAGGGCGGGGGGCCTCGATTGCTCACCCCCGGACAACTCCACGGCACTCCAGTACTCTCCCACCACTACTTCCGGGTTTCATCTTCACACCGAAGACGTGAGCCTTTTCCTCCTTTTTTACCCCTGAAATTTTCGAAATCTTCCTCCAACCAAAACCGAAAGTCCGCCGCACAGTAGATCGAGTCAACGGGAGAGTTCGGACAAAATTTGGAAACTTTAAACGCTTGTAACTCCGTTTATATACAACTTTGAGATTCTAAAAGTGGTTCCATTCATTTCCTCGTGAAATTTTCCTTTCGAGGCACCCGTAAAAAATGGAGATGTTGCATGTGTGAGGAATTAGCGATCTGACTGTTGATTCTTATGCATAAGTTCGCGAGAAACACGATGGTGCCACTGGTTTTCTCTGAAATCAACTCCCAAGCTCAAAAAAAGCTCTCAAGTTGAGGCCAAAATGGAGGGGATATCCCACGCTATCCTGAGAGTCCACCTCTACATCAAGACAAACTCTCCATGCAAAGATACGGAGCAAATACATTGACAGGGCTGCCACTTTATTTGGGGACTCTAAAGCTGAAAACACGGCATCACTGCTAATGTATTTGCTCCCTATCTTTGCATGGAGAGTTCGTCTTGATGTAGAGGTGGACTCTCGAGATAGCGTGGGATATCCCCTCCATTTTGGCCTCAACTTGAGAGCTTTTTTTGAGCTTGGGAGATGATTTCAGAGAAAACCAGTGACCATATTGTGTTTTTCGCGAACTTTTACATAAGAATCAACAGTCAAATCGCAAATTCCTCACACATGCAACATCTCCCATTAGTGAGATCTGACATGAAATTCCAACAAAACTGCGTATTTTGATGTCTCATTCGTCACATTCCAATTTTTTGCACGATCAAGCTCTCTTCCTATTGATTATTTTAAAACTTCGGCTTAGTTCTCTAAGTGTATCGCACGATATGGGCAGTAATGGTAGTATTCGGCGTCTGCAGTTGAGTCTTATCGTTTGTACCGCAAAATAACCAATTTTTCGATGCATTATCTGTAATTTAATTGCGAGGAAACAAACAGCCAAGTTTATAAAAGTTCAATCAGAGCAAATGAATTGAAAAATTATCGATTCCGCGACATTTTTGGAGGAAAGAAGGAAGAGACCTAAATTCGGATATTAAATACTATCCTCGTGATGATATATAAATGAAAAATTCATCCTATAGAATTTTTTTTTTAAAACCTCTAAATTTTAGGGCCAAAAAAGCCTTCATGACACATGACCTTTCATTTTAAATACCTCATCTTTTGAATCTAGTATTTATACTGAAATGAATAGTTCCTAGACGTCCAACCACCCAAGGAACACAGGTCGCACTAATAGTAATTCACCGCTATCGCTCGGTAAAATCTGCACTAATGCATTAGAGCGTTGTATATGTTGCCTATCTACTGATTGAAGGGGCTCTTCTTATCGAAATGTGATGCAGTGAAATTGAAATAAGCTACAATTTTTATTTGCATCGCAAATTGCCTATCTTTCTGATACGCAGAACTTATTTCTACTATCGTTTGAAATCGGAATGTGCTCGGCAAATTATATAAAAATAATGCACTTTAATAGAAAAATGGAGACCTTATTTTGATGCTTTCTCAGCATTGTCCCACTTTTGCTGGGTTAAAAACGTCTTATGGACCAAGAAATGTATTACATGAAGCCATAGTCTCTATGAATAGCATTTAATATTTTTCTTTCGTTAACAAGTGGTAAATCTCGGCTTTATTAGACTTTTCAAGACAAATTGTAGTATTTAATGAATGTTTATAAAAATCTCAAGCGTATAATTTACGCAAAATAGTGAGATGTTTCTTTTGAATTTTCAAAACTTCATCCAACTTGATCAGTTGTGTTTGGGAAATAATTGTTTTGTGTTGTTGGAAACCTTTAAATTTTAAAGAATATAGGTCTGATAAAACCAGACTGGAAAAGCCGTAGGAAACTGAACTGCTGTGGGTGACATCATAACTGTGTTGTTACAAAAAGCGAGGGGTGTTATCTCGGTTGATGTGCAAAATTGATGTTTGGACTGATCAAACTGTCTTTTGGGAATCTAAAATTTTCAACCATCAAAACTCAGTTTTATTCGTAGCACAACTGATTCATCGTTTAAAATCTTGGCTTCTTGGCCAAGATGTGCATTGTAGATCAGGGATGCAAAGGCGTGCTGAATGATTAGTCTTGGCTATCACAAACTTTACCTGCTAAACTATTCATCACAGGATGTCCAGTTTTATCAGGATGCCTCCTATATTTCAAATCTTAAGTTGCAGCGGAAAGTGTTTCTAAGAATATTTGTCTTCATTTTAGAAATTATTCATGATCTTGACTCATTAATTTTAATTTTTATGTTTTCCATTTTCTACATGAAATTAAAGTTAAAAATTGAAATTATGAAAATCATTCTTTTCTGTTTGTGAACTCACCGAGAAGATCATGCTATACCTAGTGTTTTATGCTCATGCCGTAAAAAGTATTACATGAGTAGATATTTTGAGATATTGTAATTCAAAGTCAGCAATATAGTTTCTTATCATTGTGAAACTTGCATTGTTTTACTCGAATTATATCCATTAATCGCAGCCGAATATTTGTTTCAGACAAAGTATTCCGAAGAACACTATGGGGCACCATCTCCGGGCAGTCCAGATCATCAGTATTGTTCCAGCACAACACAGTCTTTGGGAGATCCTCTTCTTGATACTATAGACGTGAGTATTATCCTGAACTCTTATTTTATTTTCAAAATGTTTCCCTATAAGAGACAAAGATAATGGTTTTTAGATTTCTGGAAGAATGTGAGCAGGGAGGGCCTGACTTACCTTAGAATTTTAGTACATCCATTTTGCCTCCAAAAATTAAAAAGTAAGATGGGTAAAAGGAAGGAGATCAAGGACACCAAAAGAACTGCAAAATTCCTACTTAGGAAAATGCAAAGGTTGTCATCAGGAACAATTTAGTTTGTATCGTATCCTCTTTGTGTGGGAAGCTCCCCCACATCATTAGACAAACGTTTCAGGGATGTTTTCTTTGTCCAAAAATGTTAAAAATTTCGAAGTCGGGTGACTGTCGTGTCGTTTGAATGTCACTCGTACATATATTTCATACTTTTCATTCTTCATTTATCAGATTCTGAGAAACAGGCAATGTCTCTTGTTGTCTCTTTGTACTGATTCCTTGGAGCCTGTTTTGTGAGTCAAATTTTTACCCTGGCTCTGCTCATATCTCAACCCTCCACAAGGCAACTCCAATAGATTTGACACCATGTCTGTCTCTCTCTCATTTCTGCTCTTGAAATCTAAATATCTAATCCCTGATTCATATAAGATTTCTAAAATAGAATAACAACAGCCTAGACACGTCCAGCAATCAATCTCCGATTGATCTGCCATTGAATACTGTTTTTTAATGTTTCCAGTGATGCTCTTTTGTTTTGTCGCTAATAATTTGAGATTAAAAACTGCCCAGCTTATGCTTCTAAACCCTTTGCATGTGCAAGAGAAGATTCATCCATTTAATTTATTCCTCAATTTGGAAATTTCCCAGTTGACGAGAGATTCAATCAAATACCTAATTGGTGTATTCCAATCATGAGGAAGTTGTCCAGCTATATGTATCACCAGAGTTAGGTTTTCTTTATTTTGATTTGTTGATATGGCCTTACCTACCAGCAATCCCCTCATTCAGCAAAGTGAAGCAAAAACCATACATACAAAAAGAGTCGCCTCTACAGCGCTCTCTGGTGCTCTGCGACTCCTAACCGCCACAGACCCCTATCATTCCATAGCCATTCTGAAAAGTGGCATTTCCTCATTTTTTGTAAAACCCTCCGTCACCATCCTTTCACTGGGTTTCGCCTTCATTTCTTCTCAGGAGGAACCCAATCAAACATCATTTTTGGCAGCCAGTCTTCCGTCATTCTGCTCACATGACCATAACAGACTAGCTGTTAGGTTATGACGTTGAATAATTAACAAAGAAAAACAGAAAAACCATTGGGTGACTAAGTCTGAATGGAAGGGTTGACTAGGAAGATGAATACTTTGTGAAAATGTAGAAAATCTATGATGATAATCAGAAGGTATGATTCCAGAAATCTCCCAATTTGTTTCATTTCACGAAGAAAATTTTGAATGAATTAAGAAGTTGTCCGTAGTTAAGGTTTATTAAGAATGTAAGTAAAAATAAATGAGTAACCCTGAATGAATAGGAAAGTTAATATCCGATTCTGCAATTCTGTGATGTTCTCATTGATTTCCAACCAGACAACAGCTGAAGATTTCCTTCTTGTCCTTTTTTTTGTATTACCTGCGCATAAGTTGAAAGTAAAATCGTGAGTCCCAGTTCTTGTTTAGATGCATTTTCATTCCGGTAACACTCCGAATGGGAAAACAAATACCAAATAGAATAGGAGGACATCATCTCCTATAATATATGTGATAAATATTCTGGACATAGATCCTGAGATTATGAAACGGTTTCGTCACATGTTTTGTCACACTTTTTCTGAATAACATTTTGAATCGGAATAGTTACGAGGCTGGGATGCTGGTCATTGCCCCATGATCCATTTTCCTTGTTCTTCCAACTCTATGGGTAGCTTTGAGTCAGTCTGGCTTTGTCCATTCACTAGTGCTCACGTCAATCGGGTCCTGATTTTCATCATAATTTCTCGTCACGCAAATTGCCTAGCCTCCTCCCTTCTTTATTCATTTTTCTCTTCATGTATGTTGAGTGTGTATAGATGTGTTATTCTCGTTTTAACATTTGAATATTTTAGATGCTCTTTTCCATCTTTATCAATCACAATTAAGTCAGTTAATTATTTTTGTGCCCTCATACAATTTTGATTGTTTTACAAAAGTTTCGGGTGCCGGCTTCTTGCATATTCGCTAGGACATCCTTTTACTTTGGTTTCGTAAAATCTCTGCCGTGTTATCGGAATCATCAGTTTTCGGATCGTTGTTTATCTGTTATTACATCAAAAGGAAAAGTGTGTTTTCATTTATGGATGTACTTCTGTGATGGGAGGCAGTGGGAACGCTTGTTAATTGCATTCTTAAAATGCCTTCAGCAATGGGAAACAACTGATGAAAGGTAGCATTCTAGCACTTATACGCGTTTTCAATTTGTGATTTGTTCCATCAATATCTTTGAAATATTTAGTATTTTTTCTCAACCTTTTTTTTGTGGTTTTGGATGCAGCCCAAATAACTAGTCAAACATTATTTTGAGTACGAACATTTTTGCCAATACGGATGCTATTATGGTGTTTCCTAAATATTTAAAGTAAAAATTGGTGCATGAGATACTCTTAAAATTGTGATTTCGCGTATTCTATTTTAATTTTACTCATGCATCAATCTGCTATTGTGCTAAGTGTTTTTTGCTTTCTTTTTTTTTCTTTTAATTGATGTGGAGAAGTTTAAACATAGGAGTGTTTCTGAACTAATTTTGTGCTCAAATACTGTTCATTCGAATCAAGGATTTTTATCAATGGGTCAGTTATACGGATTAAGTAAACAGGATCTGATGCTAAATTCGTATAGTTGAGCTTGAAAGACAAATGAGCTAAGTTTCTAAATTGATTACTAGTGACAACTAAAAGAAAACCTTGTTCAAAGTTTGTAATGGTCAGTGTCCTATAACACCTAGGAATTTGCCTTGCAAAATTCATCTTGCACCTAGATTCATAATGAGTGAACCTGAACTTGCCTTTATAGGCACCAGGTCTTGAATTGTTACAGAAAAAACTAGTTATTACAGACCAAGTAGTGGTGAACTGACATAAACCATTACTGACTTTGCATGAAGATTTCTTTATCTCCCAGTCAAATTTCTTTGACTGTGTATTTAATTTTTTATATTGCCAAGATTAGTGCAGCTATTTTTCTGTTCTGCAGTTTTTTTGAAATAATATTTTTCATCAAGAAAGAGGGGAATTATTGAGCGTATCTAGAAGTGAGGCAGATATGTGCTGTAATAAAAATGCAATTCTAAGTCCAAAGACAGCGAGTACTTTTGGCTGGGATATGGTGGGTCTAAAATAGGGGGTGGAAAGAAAAAATAGGAGTTTGTTAAGTTGGCAATAAAATATGCATAATCCAGTATGGTATCTCTTTTAGCATCTGTCCCTTTCGGCTGAGTAGAATGGAATGAATTGGTTTTGCCTCTTGTTTTCTTGAAATGTCAACATTTTTCTCTCTGTGTTGTGTGCCCACTTGAATCAGTGCTTTTGATCATACATAATTCCATCCAATTTCGGCCATTGAATGGAGATGGTCTAAATTTCAATCAGAACCTTTTCAGTGTCTCAGATTACTGATTCTGCAACTTTCAGTTTTTTATCTATTAATTGGAGTACCTGTTGCAGAGTTTTGTTTGTTTCTTTGATTATTTTCATTTTCCAAAGTTGATGTATTCTCACAAACGCTGATTCAGTTGGTTTTGTCATTTCCAACGATATTTTTAATTTATTTTCATTTGGTTGATGCAGTAATTGCATGTAAGAAGTATCCATCTACAGTTGATGGAGAATTTCTAAAGGCGAATAGAATTTTCAGGAGGAGGAGGGGAGAGGTCTTTTTTCTGTGTGTCTGATTGCAATCTGGCAGTGCGTGTGGAAGTTGAAAGTTTTCGTTAAGTGGCGGTTAGTCTGGCCCAGAGTGCACAGGTTTTTAGCGCCAAAGAAAGTCAAACATTGTGTTACCATCTTCATCACTGTAGTCGAATGTAATCCTTTTTTACTGTAGAGAAAAACAAATTGCCCCTGTTTTAATTGACTTATTTACTCTTGTCATCAAGTTCAAGTCGGTACGAATGAATTTACTACACTAGTACTTTTATGTATTATGTGATCAGATGGATAGAAAATAATTTTTTCTGTGTACTCATCACAATTTTAACTTGTAGGAATCGTTATTCTCGCTCAAATGTAAGTTACAAAACCATTTCATTGTTTCTGAAGGAAGAATTTTAGAGTCAATTTTTGTTTCCCGACTTGCTCTCGATTTTAGAAAGATGCATTTTCTAGTTTTATTCTGCTTTAAAATTCATACCAAATATGCCAAGCATAAAAAAGAGGTAGAGAAAAAAGAAATAGTGTCTCAAAATTAGTCTGTCATTCTTATCGGCCTCCATTTTATGTGGATCACACATTCAGCTTTCAAAGAGCAACTAGAGTTTGTGTGAAAGAATAGAGTTGTCATATGTTTTGAGGAGCTCAGTTTTTAATGCCGTTTAGTCAAAAATAAAGTAGGTAACTAAAAGTGAAAATAAAGTACATTCTCTACAGCAACCGTATTTTACAAAAGTAGGGAGAAAGAAATGAGTTCCAAATGTCTCAACATAGCTTTTTATTCAACACATAAAGTACTTGAAATGTTTATTCTGCTATTCTGTCAAATCTTTTAATTTTCTAGGAAGATATCTAGAACTCTATCGTCTCAACTAGTATGTGATTGATTTTCACATTCAAAATATGTAGTTCTGCAAGTGATATGCCATGCATTAGTTTTATGTTGTGAGTTTCTCTATTCTATTTTTTTATTTTTGATTCTATTGTGGTGTAAATAGTGACAACTTTACAAGTTCTCATTGTGGTGAGTGAGGAAAGTACATAAATAAGAATTTTTGGTTTGGTCTCAATTCATAAGTACACATTCTTGATTATAGATGCAATATTCTCCCCACTAGATGATGTAGTCACGATCACTTATCTCTTTTCCTTGAATTGTAAAATTTAAGTACAAAAATGACTTTTGTATTAATGATCGTCATTTTTCCGTGATGTTGACAGTCAGGCTTTCTTTTTTGCAAAAACCGGAGACTATTCACGTTTTGGTAAACAAGTTAGTCAGTGGATGCTAAAAGAGGTTCTGGAATTTTAACCCGTTGACTATTTGGTTTTTCCGAGGATGCGTTTACTGGGTCAGACCCCGTTTTTATGGCTTGTACTTAGATTCTGATGGTTTTGGTGTTTGGATTGGTGAAAATAGAAAAAACAACTCTCTGGTGACGAACCAGGAACCTCTTGTGGAGCTTAATGGACCTTAAAGACATTATAGACCCAATGGATTGTGGTTCTTCAGGTCCTTCCACCTCTTCTCAAAATATGGTAAACATGTTTGATTGGGTCATTTAGGTTTTGCCTTTTCATGGCTCAAGGCAACTTTAGAGAAAAGAGTGTGTCCTCTTTCAAACTTATGTTCCCCTCGTAAACTTTCTTCCTAATGAATTATCATTTTTATTTTTTATGAGCTAACCTCTCCAAATTTTCAGCTTAAATTCGAAAGTTCACCACTGTCAATTGAAAGTCATTTTCAGGTTGAAGCATTTTCTCCTTACGCTACCCGTCTAGGGGTCCCTGAAGGTGAGCTTTCGGATTCCTCCAGACTTTAGCAATTTTGAATTTAGTTTTCAAACTTGTGCATCTTTTAGTACACAATAGGACTACACTTCCAAGAAATGAAGTCGTAGCTCTATTTATGAGACTCTAAAAGTTGCCAATGTCTAATTATATCTTCAATTGAACTAATGAAATTCTTACAGTGTCCTGCAAGTATCATTTCATCTCTGAAAGATTCAAGCAAAATTAATTTTATCTAATTAACGAAGTGCACCTGAGTACCACTTATTAAAGCTCAAAATATTTATTCACAATGCCAAGAAATCTAAAGCCTAAGGTTTAGTGATTAATAATTGCTTCAGCATATTAACAAACATGAAGGATTTGATAAGAAAATTTCTGTAAGCTGTATGGCTTAAAGTTTTCCTTCTGTTCTTGCAATAGTATTTTATTTACCATCCCTTTTCTGTATTTAGTTTCCTCCTTTCATGAATGTATCATCCAATCAAAATTCTTCCTCTAATTGTAATTGCAGATGTTTAGTGAAATTTGGATGTGAAACTAGATACCATAAAAAACTCAGATGCAAGGCAAAATAATTAATATAGTTTTCCTCAACCATTGAAGTCATTTATAATTAAACTCTCTTTAAAAATTATTGTCATAGTTTTTTATTATTATTTAATTTTTAACTTGGATCATACCTAAAATGCCAAATCGACTCACACAAGTATCTAAGTAGCATTTGTGAAAAGAACTGTCAGAATTTTATTAGCTCACATGCGTTTTCTCTTTTCTTTTTTTTAGGTTTTATAGAATCATGTCTTCAGTAGCCTTCAAGATGTATGAATCTTGGAGGTTTAGCATGCCAACGCAAGTTCCAGCCATTTTTTTCATGAGATTATTTTGTCTAATTTTTATTAATCTATTCCCGTATTCCGTATGTTACAGGAGCGGATCAAGGAAGAAGATATTCCCAGACGTTTGTGTTTAGTGTGCGGTGATGTAGCCTCTGGTTTCCACTATGGAGTAGCTTCCTGTGAGGCGTGCAAGGCTTTTTTTAAAAGAACAATTCAAGGTACGTAATTTATTCTATGCCGGATATTATTTACCCATTGTTACGTCAATGTGGCTGCTATATTATTTAGGAATGGGTCAGTTGCGCTGGTCACAGAATCGTGTTTTGATGCTTGATTCTTGTAGATTAGATGGAAATAATAAGATCTGCCCAAACCGCAATTTTCTGCATTCAATATTGACGGAGGTATCGCCCTTTGAAATGTCTGGTTTTTGACATCATCCACTCTGGCAGTGACATCCTTGGTTTCTTCCTCTTTTGTTTGATCAGTGACATAGAGGGTGCAATGCAAAGCTTCAACTACGTTAAACATAAACAAACGGAGGTGAACTGACTGACCGCCTAATCTCTTCGCGGCGAGTGTGTTATCTCATAATAAGAAAATCTTTTAAGTGCGAATCTGTCTGTATCTTGAGTTTCTTTACGTTTAACATCGTTAATGTTTCGTGTTGCACCCTCTGCATCACTGATCAAACAAGAGAGGAAGAAACCAAGGGTGTCACTGTCGTGGTGGATGACGTCAAAAACCTGACTTTCCAAAGGGTTATTTCTCGGTTAATATTGAAAGTAGAAAGTTGTGATTTAGACAGATCTTATTATTTTTTGCTAATCTACAAGAATCAAGCATCAAAACTTGATTATGTGACCAGCGCAACTGACCCATTACCTAGAAATTAGGTGTCACCTTGGTATATTTTAGTAAGAAACAAGTTTCTAAGCTTAAAAAAGCTCAAAATAGCTTCTTTGATAGAAATTTAGAAGCTTAAAGTGGTAGTCTCAAAAAAAGTTTCCCATCTGGTCTGTATTTTATGTCATGTGGAGGGATAATCCATGGGATAGATTATTGTGCATCTTAGGTAACATGACAGATGTACGATTTAAATAACGATGCATTGATATTTCATTGAAAAAAAAAGAAGAAGAAAAAAAACAACAAAAAGATTCACTTCAAATCCTAAATCATTGATGACACTGCAAGCCTGGCTGCATAACCTCTCATTGTTACTGTATTGTACTTAATCAAACGTGGGTGAGAGGATACACAGTGATCAATTCTTCCTTTGATGTCACCAAAACTGTTGACGCGATATTTGTCTGTTTAAAACAGGGTTGGATTTTTGGTGGCTTCAAAAGTCATTTTCTTGGCCAAAGTTTGAGCAAATGAAAACAGAATAATGCAGTATTCTCATTGTTTATGAAAAGGGGGGTGCAACAGCCCCATTTCTTGCTTGTAACCCTGCTTTTTCTGTATATGTACTCGTTAGGGTGCAAAAAGGTTCAAAATGTGAATGTGTGACTAGTCGTGTTTTAACAATTTTAAAGGCCCAAAAAAGAAGTTTATTTTGTGGAACTCTCCCATACTTTTGTTCTTAGATTTGGAGTAGTGAAGGTTTGTTGCTTACTCATTGATCATTTCTAATTTATTACAGGAAATATTGAATATACTTGCCCTGCTACAAATGACTGTGAAATCAACAAGAGGAGACGAAAAGCTTGTCAAGCATGCAGATTTCAAAAATGCCTTCGCATGGGCATGCTTAAAGAGGGTGTCCGGCTAGATAGGGTGAGAGGTGGAAGGCAGAAATATCGTCGGAACCCTGAACTACCTCAGCCTGTGCAGCCATGGCATCAAATAATGAATACTCCATCTTTAGAAGGTAAAAGTGTGATTGTTTACCTCGGGTTGTTATTACTATCAACGTTGTAGTTACACCTTTGAGTCATTTAGACAGAGAGATAGTATATTTTATCACTGTGCGTTTAAGTTTTTTGATTTAAAGCAATTTTTTTGGGACAAGCTTGCATAAGTCTTGGAATTTTTTAGACCTTCTAAAGGACAAAATAGATCAAAACTTTTATTGTATGAAGGGCTCTCAGAAAATTAAAACAATATTTTCTCTATCCAAGGAAAGTTAGCAATGAAAGTAATAACTTTTTGTACAATCGGGATGATTTCTGCAAAAAATAGTTTTCCGTAAGTGTCGTGTGATGAAATATATCTGATCATTTTGTTTTCTCAGCATTTAGATATCCACAAAGGATTATTTTTATTATTTTTTTTTTAATCTATTTTTTTTTTTAATGTTAGTTCAAGCGCCTTTTTTTGCCAACTTGTCCCAACAGACGGAAATTGAAGAGAGAATATAAGGATAGGTGAATGAGGGAAAATGAACATCCATTCTCCTCCAAAATGATAAGATCTGACCCCTGCAAATCTGCACACCCTGGCCAGGATTTGAACTCGGGACCTCTGGGTTGGGAGTCACTTGCGCTTAGACCAACCGAGTTTGATATCGTAAAATTTTACAGCTACAAAGGAGCAACAGCTCCAATCAGCAGGGCCAAGAGCGTTGTTATTATCCTCTCTTATGCCCCTGCGCAATAAAATTAGACCAACGCAACAATGACAGTCAACTCACCTTAACAAACCTAGCCCTTGGTTCCCATAATCGGTAAAGAGACTGAATAATCTTATCAGATAAGATGTGCAGTCCTGGTCTCTGGGTCTCTGGTCTCGCAAGTCGACGCATCCTGAAATGAGGAGAGGATAAGGAAAACACAAGCGCAGAAGATAGGTGCGATACCATCGAGGGGAAAGGCTTTCTTTACAAAGAGTCCATGCCCGACTTATCTCCTGTGGTCGTTCGAGTGATGTATGGCGGGTTATGGAAAACTATTTTTCGCAGGAACAATGATCCCGCTTGTACAATCCCAGCAACTAGCAACAATGAATAACTCAGCACAGTTCAGTATTCTCTTAAAGATTAGTACCATTTGCCTCGTTAGTAAAAGTTGTCAGAATTTCTAACTTCTGTGCGATTTTTCATTATAAATTACAACAATTATCTTTGTTTAACTTTCCATTTTGGGTTGCAGATAACAAAATGTTAGAGGCTCTAACACAGTGTGAGCCAGACATGCTGTCATGTTTGTCCAGTTCCTCCTTAGCTGTGGATATCTTGTCTATCCTGAGTGACTTGTATGACAGAGAACTTGTCGGAACTATAGGATGGGCCAAGCAAATACCTGGTTTGTTTTTATCGCTTTGTATCCTCAATTTAAAAGTCTTCAATCAGGGCAGTCCGAGAACGAATTTTCCTCTCAGTTTAAAAAAACAAACAAAAACCCTTCCTAAGTTTAATAAATTTCCATGTCTAAGGTTCGTGCTATTTGATGAAATCTTATGCCGTGAAACCTTTAGTTTAAACGCAGGTTGCTAATGCAGAATATTTAAAAAAGAGGAGGTTTTTTATTACTTGCTTTCCAGTGATTGTGCATTAATCTGATGGCAGTGGGGAGCTGTTTGGATTAAAAGAATTCAGTCATCTCGTAAAGTAGACGAACATCTCTCAATCAGAGATCTATCATATCACAGAATACAATGGAATGTTTAAGCATTTGTGAAATAGTAATCTTTGAATATTGGCTTTAAACACCATTAAAATTTTCAATGGAAAGCATTCCTCTCATAAAAAAAAGTAATGTACATATTAATGAAAATATACTCTTTAATTATGTGCAGTTTTGACATCAATAAGTTTTTGAATCCAAAAATTTCGGAAGAGAAGCAGAATATTCACAAAAATTCAGACTTGAAATCTTTGTTTACCCAGGTTTTCAACATAATTTCGACATAGTATTAACTTCTTTTCTTTTTTAATCCAGGCTTCACGGATTTGTCTTTGAATGACCAAATGAGGCTTCTTCAGGCATCTTGGGCAGAAATTCTCACTCTGACGCTGTCATACCGTTCGTTACCTCTTAGCTCTGGTAAACTAAGATTTGCCACTGATTTTACTTTAGATGAATTACAAGCCAGAGATTGTGGTGCATTTGAAATTTATCAGTTGGTAAGTATCAATATTTCCTCACCTTCTTTTGTAACTATTTATCATTTTGTCTTAATTTCCCGTAAGGAAATGTTGCATGGTTTGTTGGGTCTACAAGTCCATGATTTTTTGAGGTTTTACCGCACAGTACTTTGAATTTTACAGCGACATGCTTTATTGTTTGATCGTGGTCATTTTCTATGTTGTAATAGTTTTGCGGATACTTATCATTTATTTGCCTTCAGAAAATATAGTCTGAAAGCCAGACAATATTTAGTGACAGACTCATGACAAAAGTTTTGACCACTCAAATCTGCACCGCCACGGAAAATGGTCGTCTGCCATGTTGTAGAGTGTGCCATTATGTGACACACAACCATTTTCTGTGACAGTGCAAATTTGAGTGGTCAAAACTTGTGCCAAAATTTTGTCCTCAAATATGATCCAGGCTCTTGGATTAAAACACGAAAACAGAAAATATAGTCTGAAAGCCAGACAATATTTAGTGACAGACTCATGACAAAAGTTTTGACCACTCAAATCTGCACCGCCACGGAAAATGGTCGTCTGCCATATTGTAGAGTGTGCCATTATGTGACACACAACCATTTTCTGTGACAGTGCAAATTTGAGTGGTCAAAACTTGTGCCACAATTTTGTCCTCAAATATGATCCAGGCTCTTGGATTAAAACACGAAAAGTCCTTTGATCAAAAGTTTCTTCACAATTTTCTTATTTTCTCAGGTTTTCCAATGTTGCTCATAAACTAATTAATTTTTATGTGATCAAAGCCTTTATCATAATTGACTGACTGATTCTCTGAGTAAATTCGATCATCAGATGTTTTTTTACATTTTCAACAGAATTTGTGTGAAATAGATGATTTCTCTAAAGACAACAAGAAAAAGGTTTTGGTTTGGATCCAAAATTCAAGGTCTGCGCAGCTTTATTACGTCAAAAATCTTAGCTGAAATGCAGAAGTTCAGCTGTGAAGTGAATTGAAATGTCTCTCATTGTATTTCCTCCAGAGCAATTTTTTTAGAATTCTGTTCTTTAAAATTTTTATGAAAAATTGAAACTCTGCAAAGAGTAGGGGCAACCCCTGTATTATTTGAAAATTGACTGTTGCATATTTCAAAATCAAGATTTTTTGGACTGGACATTACAAAATGGATGAGTTTTAAAACAAGTTAATTATGAATGTCTTTATTTTACAGTGTTTGCAAGTAATTGAGAGACTTGAAAGATTATCTATCGCAAAGGAGGAATATTACCTGCTGAAAGCTCTTGTACTAGCAAATTCTGACGTCCGATTGGATGAGCTGGTATCACTGAAGAAATTTCGAGATAATATTTTATCTGCACTTGGAGAGTGTGTCTTTGTCATTAGGTAAGTTTTTAGTGTTTCCATTATCAATATTTATTCTGCCCGTTAACATTGTCACTGTTGTAAAAATCACCAGTGGTCAGTGGCCTTTGAAGGCACAACATTTGCCGCCTGCTGCAGTCCAGCATTTTCTCACAAAAATTCCCAAAAATCCCTCAAAAATTCCCTATTCTCTTCCCATCCGCCAAAGTATTCCTCATCTATACATGAATGTCAGTTAGAAATGTCCCAATGAATGGAAGTGGATTATGCTTTAACTTTTCTACTGCTTTGACCCATTGCCATACCATTTATCTGAACATTTTCCTGGCCTCGCTGCGCCATTTAACTTATGAGAGGTACAGCCCTTACAGTCCATACCCCATTATTCTCTATGTCATTCAATTTAATAGTGTTTTATAAAATCTTTTTGGCTCACTGACACTTTCAAGTATGCATGTCGACCAAAAATCCCTTTTTCTTTCTGTTTATAGTATCAGGAAGGTCTTACCTCAGGAAATTCAGTCATGTTGTAGCTAACTTTATCGGGTGACATGTTGAGTTACCTTTTTTTCTTTATTTGCCCAATGAGTTGAGAAGCACTTTTGCTAAATAGATACAGTTAAGCCAAACAATCACATCGACATTACAAAGTCCTGAAATCTCATCACCTATCTTAACGTTTTGGAAGGAAACCAATCAACATCCCCACTCAAAAATGTTGCGATTTTTCTTGCCTATGTGAAGGTTATTTAAACAAAATTTTTCTTGCCTATGTGAAGGTTATTTAAACAAAATTTCAAGTGAAAATTATGGTTGGTTTAACAAAACATTAGAGTAGGAGATGAAATTTTGAAACACAGCAATGTAGATATAACTCTTTCGCTTTATTCTATTTGAACACTTAATACACCATGTCCAATTCATTTAATTTCATTAACCCTCTTCAGGTGTAGAAACAAAAGTGGAAAATCCAAACTGAAGCAACTGATGAAGCAATGCTGATAAGGCCTCCAAAAATGTTTTAGCTTCAGTTGCATCTTAATTTTGCCGTATCGTTTTTGCATGTAATAAAGGCTAATGAAGGCAGTTGAAATAGCAAGAATGTGCCATATCAGCAATCCTTTTTGCAAATTTCTTTGCCTTTCTGTATGTGGAAATTAATTATAATTTCATTTGTAACACCTAAGTTGTATAACTTGAATTGCTCAGGAACTGAGATGAATGAATTTGAATTTAACTAAATTTGACATTTTTTGCAGCACATATTGATAATTTAGTGTTTGACGTTTATGATTTCAGGCCTAATATGTGCGTGAGTCATACTCAAAATTTGCTTCTGTGTCTTCCTATCTTAAGGCAAGCAGATCAGGTAATAAGAAGGTTTTGGTCATCCGTTCATAAAGAGGGAAAAGTATTAATGAATAAATTATTTGTTGAAATGTTAGAAGCTTGTTTACATTGAAAAGTGTAAACATTTTTAGTAGATCCAACTACCAAAGTTTTCTTTGTTTTTGTTTTGTTAGTGACTTGTTTTAATTTATTAGCTACTCCTATATTTATTGTGAATGAATAGGGATTTATTTTTGTTGAACTAATTTGTTACAAATTTGCACAGCGCCCTTATTTTAGTTACTCTCAAAATCTGTGTAAAATGTCTTTATCGCCATTCAGTGGTGAACCAGCTAAAGGAAAGTGAGCAAGAAATAATTTTTTTAAGTATTTTCTCCTTAAAGGGTAATACTATTGCCTTGTTCCTTGTCATGGCGCTGAGGTGCTTATTTTTGTTCAGGCCATGAAACAAACTTGCATTAAAACTTTAATAGCCACTTCCCACCGTGAACAACAAGGGAATCAGCAGTGGCTCTTCCATCCAACAAGCACATTAATTTTACCAGTATGCCAGAGCTTTGAACTAAAGAAACGCTCTGTAGTGCTCTTTTCGCAGTGGAATAATTATTTTTCCTCAAACTGTTAGTCTGTAAGACAATTTAGTCTTACAGATGGCAGCTGTTATTACATCTGCTTTGGCCCTCAGGAAGGCGTTAATTCTGGTGAATGTGAGCGATGTGGAAGAGATTGTGTAAATTTTTTTAACTCAAAAGTAAAAGTTGCTCAAAGATTTTGTTGAAAAATAATGTCATGAACGCTTTGAGTGCTTTTAGCACATGAACTTCGGTACAAAATTTTCTGGACATAAATCTTACTACTTCCTATGGGACTTTTCGTATGAGATTTTGAAACGTTGACAATAGGTCCCCATCTTGATTTTCCCCTGATGTGTTGCGCTTATTCTTTAGTTATGATTCATTGATTATTTTTGTGTATGATCACAACCTACAAATATTAATGTAACATTATTAATACACAAGACCAAAAAACTAAAGCCTCTTTTAGATCAGCCTAATGAAATCATGAGTTCCAATAGTTCCCAAATTTTTCATTTGAGGACTTTCTTAAATAAAAAAACAAGCTTTACGGGAAGCTTGTAGTAAAAAGAGTTTGCCAGTGTTCTCTCATTTTACCTCTCAATATTAGGGTGTATAGGCGTCTATCATTATTAAATAGTATGGTTATTATTTTAGAAGTATAACTTTGAATTCCATGTAAGTCTGTAGAGCATACCCCCCCCCCCCCCTTTCCCCCATTATGAAAGTGAGCAATTTTATCTTTTCGAAAGGTAGGCCAAATCATTACAGGAACAGAGTAACAGACTCTTGAAAAATACCAACAGAAATGTAACTCAATGCAACTCAATATTTCTAGTGTAAAATTTTGGAAAATACCCAGAATGTTTCTTTCAAACTTTAAATCCATTGATTTATATTTTTAAGCCCATTTATCTCTGATAATTGTAAAAAATAGGTGTTGTGCTGATAAAGTGTAGCTGAAAAATAAGTGAAGTTCCTTTTATTTTTTAACTGTTTAATGATGTACGATAGATAACTGTAATATGATGGCGGGCTGGGAAGAAGGGAGTTCATCTATGTATATATAAGCATATTTTTGTCGTTGATCAGTTGAGAGCTTTCCCTTCCAATTTTGTCCCATCTTTCACCATAACGTCAAGCAGGGTTGCAACAATCAGGGTTAACAGGGAAAACCAGGAAATTTTAGAGAATTTCAAAGTAGAAAATGTCAAAAAAATGGCTAAAGTGTCTAGGATTAATGATTAAATTCCCTGTAAAAAAATGAATATTATGTAGTAAGAAATTGGAGAAACGTTACATCTCTTCTCCAACGATGCTGAATTTCTTGAATAACTTTTGTAAATCAAAAGGCACTCTGAAAATAATGTAAGGTTAATCTTTATAAAGATTAATTAGATTGTATTGACACACGTAGACTTCTTGGTAGTACACTCCCTGCAAGGCGTTAAAATTTTTTGGAGCAAAGATTATTCTCAGTTGCTTTTTAAAAGAATTGGTGTATTTAAAACAAGTCTCACAATCAATCCTCCTTCTGTGAAATTATGAATTAATTAGAGTACTAACATCCTCTGACATGATCGTCTCAATCATTTACAAAAGTTTTCTGATACTTTTGCATCTAATGCTTTTTATTTCTAAATCCAATAATTTCATTTCTTCTTTGATTTTCTATTTTTTTCTAATAATCATAAAATCTATGTAACTTTCAAAGTCATTGCAGCTTTATATTATCTTGCAAAATGAATTTAGTTAATTTTTTTGATTGAAGACTGTTATTCTCCAAAGTTTTAAGATCTAATTGTTTCAGTTCCTCTATCAACTAAAAAGTGGTAGAATAGATATACTTGTTCAGTGCACCTCTAGAAACCTAGTATGAGTGTTTAAGTACCTATGTTCTCATTTGTTACTATGTTAACGTTGTAAATTGAATTCTCATTTTATCCACCCAAATAATAATGAAGGAATTTTTCTCTGAAAGGAAAAAAAATGTAAACTTAATTTTACATTGCAAATGTCTAAGGGCTTCTAAGGTCTTCAAAATATATCCTGCTATATCCACACAGAAATATTGCTACACTAATTTGTCACAAACTCCAATTGAAGGGTCTTGCGCAGGACTTGATATATCAGTTCCTTAGAGCACAAGGGTTGCAACTAAAATGTCAATAAAAATAAATTCATTCGTATGTTCAATATATGTATTTTAAAGTTAAATATGTGTGAAGAAACTATGTTGTAGTATCCAACGCTGGACATGAGCTACAAAACTTCAAAAATTGCAAATTTCAAGAAAAGTGATGGGGAGCACCAGACAAATTTTTCCAAGATTTGTAAGGGGAAAAATGTAGGTACAACCCTTTTGCTCAAAGTCACTGCTATAAATTTAGTGATTTCCTGAATACAGCGCTGCTCTACCGGTGATGAAGTTTTGCCAGATTTCTTGGAGCCTTGAAAGGAACGTGCGCTCTCTGGGTTTTAATTTTAATTCACACACAGGCGCACTTTGAATTTCTCGAGGATCCAGATTAAATTATCCATAATGCATAATGAATTACATACTTCTTTTTCCTAGTTTACTTTAGTCCTGAGTAGAATAGTAGGTATGTAGGTTTAGGAAATCATGTGACCTGTAGTGAATTAAAACGTATTAAAAAATGATATTAGTTAATTATGTCTGATTCGAGTCTTTTTAGTCTGAGACAATAGGAAGAATAGTATTTTTAGGCATAATAAAAAAAATGAAAACAAAGATTGAAATGTGTTAACTAGTTTATTTTTTTCAATCCTGTGGAATCCAGTTATTTGTTGTTCTGTTGTATCAGGGGCTATTTTTGTGTATTTCTTGGCGATCTCATTGAAAAGATTAAATCAATAGGTTTTGCTTATTATCAGCTTTTGTGTTCTCTAGAAAGTGCTCATGGCTAAGCTCTGTAAATTTTCAAGACGCTGAAGTTCAGCATAATTCATTCTTTATTTTAAATTACAAGGCAAATCCTCTCAATGTAGCCTGGTATATTAGTGAATCCTTGTTATCCCTATCATGACGATCAAATAATTTATCGAAAATTCTCATTGTGGAACAAATAACTTCATAACATAATTATCATAAATTCTCCTCATCTCAAGGCATTCTAGTTGTATGATAAAGTTATGTTCAATTCTAGAAGCCAAAATAAGATCCTAGATTTTTTTATATTTATCCTTGTTATCACTAACTTATGACAATGACTCCAAAAAAAGATTTTGTGCTTTGTCCGCACAGCTTTGATTTCAAGTTCTGAATCAAAGTGTTAGGTATTAGGTTTTGCCACAGATATTCCAAAAATTAATTTTGAAAGATGCCTGCAGCCTCCTGAGAACTGTTGAGTGTTGGAGACCTTCATCAAATATAAAACAGGCTGAACATTCAGTTTGTCCCTTGGCAACTACCACTGTAGCTCAGTTGGCACTACAGCTTGCACTGCTCACCAGGCTCTTTGACTATTCATCGACATGGTAGAGTCTTGTACAGTAATAGAAACGTAATGAAACTTGTCATAATCATTATATCTGGACAAAAGCATGCTTTACAACTTAGGAAAGAAATATATTCAAAAGAAGTGTGTATTGTATTTGGATTTATATTACCTGAAATTCAAAGGTTCACTAAGTTTTTTAAGCACCCATTCAAGTGGATAATACAGGTAGAGCGCCCCCCCCCCCCTTCAGATGTTTAAATCCTGCAGAAATGTATAGTATAAATCTCATTTGTAAAATCATCCTCCTTATCTTTTCTTATCAGAGTAAATATATTTTAGAGCCCCACACTGTTATATTCCCAGTAGTGAAAAAGTCACTTTCAGAAGTCAAATTTCAGAGTCTCCCTATTATGACTGATGACAAAAGAGTGGAACAATTGGTTTAGCAATCCAAACTTACTTTGCAGCAGTTTGCCTAGCAAATTGCTTGCTTTGACATTCATCAGTTATCATTTGACAAATTTTGTTGGATTTTACGCTCAACAAGTTGTGCATCAATCATCATTAGGCGGAAAGTCAGAGAGTAGTGTCGACCTCCAGATTAAACTTCTACTTCACCCGTTAAAATAGTTTTGATTGTCAGTACGGGGTCTCCAAAATATATTGTCTCTGTCTCTTATTCTCAACTTTGTATCACTTTGAAAAAGGAGAAGGATAAAATCACATTGTAAATTAAAAAATAAAAAGAAAAAAAATTCACGTAGGATTTTTAGGAACCTCAAATTCGTGTTCACCTTTAAACTGTGTAGCATTCTAGTTTTAGCATCGTTGTTATTAAACCAGTAAATATTCTAGTAAATTGTGATCTTGGGAATGTTGTCAATAAGATGCTACAGATTTAAGTGCTAAGTCTTGGTAAAGAGCATATGCTGCACAAGAAAATTGTCGGTTTATTTTTAAAGGGGAAATAAGTGGGTTCTGTTTGAAGATTACTGTCTTCAACAGGGGGTTTGTCATCTAGCTAACATTGTTGGTTAAGTATGAATTCCTTCAACATTTCTACAGATATGCTGAAAATGTAAGATTCTTGTTGTAATTTGAAAATGCCTTTGCAAAAATTTATTTTCTACTTTAATTGTGGTGTACCAAAAAAAAATTCTTTGAAATCTTACTCTTTTCCTGGAATATTCAATCTGATAATTTATCAGATGATTTCAGACTTATAGTCAGTGAATTTAATGGAAAAGGAGCAGTATAAAATGTTACACGGAGCTAGACTTACATTCATCTGTCAGTGCGAATGCATGAAGCACATGAGATTTTTCCTCTCCAAGGGTGGAAATGTCTCTTTCAAACATGTGAAAGAGCAGTGAAATAATATTTCACTTCATTAACATTTTTTAGTTTGGTACCTAATAATTCATCCCGATGGAATGAGACTTTATTGAGTCTTTAGCAATCAAACTTAAATTATATTCCCTGTTATATGCTCTTTCCGTTTTCTTGGTTCAGTAGTGAGTTTTATAGATTATAGATTTGTTATATGTTCTAAAAGCTGCAAGTAGTTTTCTGAAAGAAACTCTCCAGCAAAGATTTATGATCAATTTTACTGTTGAGTTTGATTTTTTCCTAGCTTTATTGAAAATTCACCTTGGTGTCTATTCCTTGCTGAGACCTTCATTTTAAAGTATCATTAGAAGCTCATGTATCTCAGTACTTACTTTTCTTTTGTGAGTTTTCTGGAGAAGATTTGTCTCTAGAGGATATTTTGAAGAACATGGCGATGGTGAAACTGCAGAAATGTATATTTCGATTTGCGGTGTCGCAAACTTCCTGCCATATTTTATTGTTTACCCAGAAAGCTACTGAACGAAAATGTCGGTGATTTTTCTTCTTTTTGAGAAGAATCTTCTGTGGAAATTTAAGGTCATGAAGTTGGTTTGGTCTCCTTTTGAAAATGAAATAGAAATGAAGATTTTGGAACACTGCAACTGAGATCCGCATTTTTCAGTTTCACAGTCGATATGTAGTGATGCTTAGTAGTGCCTCTTGGATTCAGGTTTTCCTCTTGAACATTTTACAAAAATGGGTCACTATTGTGTCACCATGTCACCTGTATCTTACCAGCCGATGTAGTGCCAACTTTAAAAATACTTCTGCGAGAACAAGGAAGAATAAGAGTATTAGACAAAAATCTAAATTGTTTTTATGTCAACAAATTGTTTTATAATTCATAGTTAATAGGTTTTAAAAAATCCAATTAATCATTGTTATTAAACTGGGCTTGTATAGAAAGATATTAAAAGACTCAAGATGAATCTGATGTACAAATAGCAATATTATGATGACAGGTAGGTTCTGAACGTTGTGTCATGTGTATCATGTAATTACTTAGGCACCTATCTGTGTTTGTGTGTTTTTTCCTTTTTTTCATCTTATGTAGTTTCATTTGTTTCTTTTTTTTTTCAATTTTTTTTTTGGTCTTGTTTAGTTTTCAAATGATCACATTTAGTCAATTGTTTCTAAATAAAAAATTCTATGTGCAACTAATACCTCTCTTCTCTATTTTCTCAGATTCCCTCTTCCCTAAATTGTATCACAAAGGATGCTTTTATGAGCTACTTTGATTTTCATGCTGACTCCGTTAGCCAATGTAATAACTCCACTGTGAGTTCTGAGAAATGATAATGATTAAGGAGTCTTATCCTTAATGAAAATGAATTAAAAAGCAACAAGTTCAACACAAAAACAAAAGAGCTCCTGTTGCCATGTATGCAAAAAATTTCCCAGAAATTATGATTGAGCCATCATTTTTGACAACCATACTGAACTTAATCCATCACGTCATACTGACCTACAAAAGTTCTAAAAGTTCTACAAGTTTTTTTTTTTTTTTGGGGGGGGGGGGGGGTTCTTTCATCTGAACAACGTCCTCCTCAAGGTTTTGTCCTTTGTTGAGAGTCAACTTGTTTTGTTGGTGCTTACCTCTGGTTTAGTCAAGTTCATCATCGATGGCTTACAATTCTTAATCTGCCGGACAGGATAAACTGAGATCGAAAATTCCATTAAAAATAGGAATTCGAAATCTCAGTGAAATTTCAAAAAACATCTCAGGCTATTCATCATGAAATTCCAGAAACTTAAGTAATTTGATTGAAATTCCACGTAAAATTGTACGTAAAAGTTTGAGGGCGATCTCATGCTAGAACAAGTTTCTTTTTCCCGTGTGCACTTGCGTATGAGGAGAAATTTCCTTCATTGCGATGAACAGATACAGTTGCATGCCGGAATATTGATGAATGCTGACAGTCGGAGTTGTTCATCAAAAACCAGAACCGTTACATTGCTGCTGACACTCATTTCGCACACGATGTATGACTCAACGCAACACTCGTAATTTGGAACCAGCATTGGCACCTAATTAAGAAAAAAGAGGGAAATTCGAATTTTAGGAAAAACAGTTTCATACAATGGCGCAGAGACCATGAAGCAGTCTACATCATTTAGGCTGATCAATGTGGATATGAGATAAGCCGGATACAAGATTTAATTAACATCAATCTGTGTTAAAGAAAGGTTATCCTGCAAAATGGTCCGCGTTCAGCAAAAAGGAACCATGTTTCATTAGCCATTGTTAATTAAGTGAGTTAATTTTTTATAAGAGGACGTTTGTGCAAATTTCATAGAAAAGTTTAAGGAATTTGCTTCGTAATTTGCAAAATGTTCACTGAAATTTACACAAAAATCCGCACAATCGTTTTCATGTAAAAATTAAATTGCCCAATCAAATTTGGCAATATAGCTGATGTGGCTTGGGTCCTGTTTCCTTAACGCGGTCCACATAGTTGGCTCTAGACTGTCCTTTTTGCCAGGGCCGGATTTACTTACTTGCCGCCCATGGGCCGCCTGTATTTTGCTGCCCCCTTCTCATTCGTTTTGAAACATCAATAAGAACCATCAAGTGAACGTGCCAGCGGGGGTGGGGTGCATAAGACGCGTTTGGAAACATTTTTTGGGAAAGCCCTGTCAACACTACTAGCAAAAATTCACCGAACTTTGCGCGAACGTTAAGTTTCGTAAACCTATCTCTGCGTGGCCAAAGTCTTCCACTCATAAGAAATCAACGAAAAAATTATGAAAGAACAAACATAAATGTGGTTTAATGATTTTAACTTCCGCCGCCGCGCCGCGCAGACCGCACTGTGTTTGAAGCAATGCGTGAAGTATTCCGACAGTTTTGTAGGCGCTATGAGTTTAACGCCGACGACCGCTGCTGAACGCACTGTGTTTGACGCAATGCGTGAAGTATTCATGCGTTCTTGTAGGCGCTATCCGTTTCACGCTGACCGCAGTGACCGTACTGCGCACTGTGTTTGATGCAATGCGTGAAGTACTCGTGCAGTCTTGTAGGAATGTAGGCGCTAATATGTGTTACATTACTGTTACATGCCGACCGCCGCGCCGAGGGCTTCTCCTTTTCATCTCAAGTACTCGTCATCAATTCTCTCTCAGTCGCGCACCGTTCCTGGCTAAATTGCGTATTTGGTCTCTCTCTTAACTCGATTAATTAAAGGTGCTGTCTCTTGTATCACCGAAAGACGACAAAATTAGAAATTACTATACTCTCCGGAAATGAGAGATTTTGTTTGTAATTTTTTTCTAAATCCGATTTTTTTTTATACCTACATTTAAAAAAATTTGCCGCCTCCTAGATTTGCCGCCATGGGCCGCGGCCCATGTGGCCATCCCCTTAATCCGGCCCTGCTTTTTTTCCTTCCTTAAAGTATTAATTTTCTAAGGAGAAGTTCCCGCCAGTTGCTTGCGATTGACAGGGGTTCCCGCATCTTCCTGAGACATGCAAGCAATAGTTGTCGTAATTTGATTTTCTTCCCGCTCTCGCAGCAGAAAAAACGAACAACACAAAAGAAGAAAGAAAATGCTACAATTAAAGTTAATTCCAACTTATTTACTTGACAAGAGGTGTACCTAACCGGCGTTCTCAGGAAGCGCTATATTACGCGCCGATCCGTGAACCCTACGAGCAGTTAATTTTTTAAATATGTAAGTACTACCGAATAATAATGATTATTGGAAAAACGATCGCCGTGAAATCGGACGCCTACTCGGAACTCCCTAAAAAGAATAACTTTTTACTATAAATCGGGAGAAGTTACTTCAACGCCGTATCAGTTCGCCTTCAATTTTTAGTGCAGGCAACCCCAGCTCTCACGTGGTCGAATAGTGGTATCATCGTAAAATGTCACTCGAAGAGGTTACTTTAACGTCATGCCAGTTTGCCTTCAATTGTAGGTTTAGGCAACACACAGTGGTTTCGGCAAGATTTCTCCACTGACTCCAAAAAATCACACAAAATTGCGGGAAGATATTTTATTTAGTTGTCCGTGAAGTAGCTAGGTAAACCATAATTGCGGTGGAGATTTTTAATGGTGCGATTGAGATACGTACATTTTTTGCATTTAGTCATTGATATAGTTGTGTTCTTCATGGAGTAAAAGAGGATGTTTTTTTCTAACCCTGCCATCGAGGTGCTTTATTTTCCCTCAACCTCATCGTTATTAAAATGTATGATACCGATCAATTAAAAATTATGATATTTGTCAACGCATCGTAAAGTAGGAACAGTTTTTCAAAAGATTTTACTTTTTTCAATCGTAAGAGAGCTTTGCACTTAGCCAGCCGGGTAAAAGTAAAGACATTTTCTTAAAACTCCAGACTCAGGGAGCAAAAATATTAAACATCCTGTGTTTTGTATTCAGTTTCAAATTCTCACATATTGAATCGCGACAGTTTTCTTTAAGGACGTTTGGACTAAGGTCACTTATCACCCTTTTTCAATTGAATCAGTGAGAACGAAAAAACACCAACTCGAGAAAATGCAAATAATCAAGACACACGCAAAACTGCACAGTAGGTAGTTGAAGAAGTTACTGCAAGAAAAAGATTTTTGGTGCCGAAAAACATGTGCTTAAAGACACTTTAAAGGTCCAAGTTGGAACAGATGCGTTAACTTCACTTACCTAGTTATGAAAACTGACTCTCTTTAGTGAAAATTGAGCATTTTTGAGCTATCGAGTTGGTGTGTATTCGTTCTCACTGATTCAATCACTGTTTGTCGTGATTTCGTGGGTTTGCCGCTTGGTTGCCCCGTCGTCGTTGTGATTCAGGCGCGAGGATGCAACTATTCCTACACCTTCTGCGCGGATTGCGGTGAATGGAATAGAAGGCGCTCTAAACGGCTCATATTATTACCCAAATAACATTTTCTTTTCTTTCTGTTACCTGTCTAGATGGTGAATCCATTTTAAACACACTCTTGTTGTAATGAAAGACAACAGTCAGTGAAGTGAAAGCTTCCTTTTTAGAGAGATTCTGGAGAAAAACTTGAATCTTTAAGTGAGGCCCTAAACCCAGCACCTGAAAAAAAAGGAGCAGTAGAGAAAAAGTTCATTTCCTGTAGTTGCGAACTACATTGCTACGAATAATGTTCCGTGTTAAATGAATCAGAAGAATATATTACTGATCCACAGCTCTGAAACGATGTTTTATAGGCGGGTGTCGTCGATAGTTGATAATTAATTATTGTGCCCTGCAAAGCAATGTGGCAGTCTACAGTTCTGCACCCTTAATTTCTTACGATATCCTAAAATAATTTTATCAAGAAAAATGACTTACACGGCCCCTTTGTCTTTTCTTTAAATCAGAGAATTTTGTTGTAATTTAAAACGAATTTTGCAATCCAATTTTTCATCGTTAAGCTGCAGCTTTATCGTGTTCCTAGACGCTTTCTCCAGAAATTCATTAACCGCCAAGTTATTAAACTACAGTGGCGATTCTTGAAAGTTGACAACATTGCATTTCCTACATTTTACTGTATGTATGACGATCGATTCTTGCCTCACCAAAAATCAAAATTTTTAATGGATATAAAGGAGGGAAAACGGTGTGCCAACTTGCAAAATTGCCACTGCATTACTTTAACATTAACACATCAAGCGACTTACGTTTGTCAGTACGCTTACTTTTCTGCGCATGCGTTAAAGTCTCTCAAGTGATTCCTGTATTTTTCCGTCTCGGCAATCCCTCATGTGGTTCAACATATTCAAATATTGAAATAAAAATGTCTCCGCGCATCCGTGACAGAGACAAGAGAGCAACAAACCCTCCACTAGTATCTTGGCCATTGTGGAAGCTTTTACTTTCGGGACTGCAGCACTCTACTGTTGATTTATCTACATAGTTGATGTACAACAACGTGTTGACAGTTTCGTTTTGCAAACAAGCCGAGAATGGCTGACGTTTGGGCAACTTGTTTGGCTCATGATGTCATCCGAAGCTCATCATCGACCATGTAGGTAAGTCAACAGCCGAAATTAGGGTGATGACTGTTGCTCCCTAATAATTGTCCATAAGGAACTGTTGAAACCCCGAAAGTAAAAGCTTCCATACCTGTCGCTAGGGGGCCAGTGGAGGGTCTCTTGTCTCTGATCAATGAACTCCCGTTTGTCGGTATTCCTATTTTCCTACGCTCTATTAAAGTCTCTGCAGGAATTTCTACATTTGGATCCAATTTTTAAAGAAAAAACTTTCGAAGCAATTTGGACGAATGCTCATAATTTTTACCCCAGAAAAATATCCTTTCCAGCCGCAAACGATTCTGAGGAATTTTTTTTTGGCTCATCTTAATATGCTCGAGTGTTTTCAAGGTGTTACCGTGCTTAATTTTCCTGTTTTGTAGAAAATACGTTGAGTATTTTTAAATTTAAGAGCACACTATTTAGCAGGAACGAAGAAAAAAACACTAAGAAGTGGCCCGAACTGTATGTAACAAGGTGGAGAAAGGAGGATTTAGTAGGAACTCTGCATGTGTCGCAAACTAGGATAAGTGTTTTTACAGTTCTCGACAATGTCGATATCATATACATGGAGGAACATGCAAATAAGTTGTAGATTGGAAGGACCAGGCGAAGTTCAGGTGGAGTTTTTCAAGTCCCTCTTATCGATCATTCACGTACATAGAAACACATGCCAAGAGAAAGGGTCAAAAACAAGCATCGTAGTTTTATTACATGTTGAGCAACCAACAACCAACAATGTTACAAAAGTTGCCAAGAAGTTTACCTGAGCCGTGAGTTTCAGCGAGTTATTTTGAGATACAGCTGAACTTTGAAGGGCTTTCAAGTACTCCTCGCATGTCATAACATTCAGATGAAGCCACGACCGTTTCCATTGCTCGTAAATCTCTAAAAGAAGAAAAATATTAATGAAATACACTGGAAGAAAAAACACATTGGATCTAGAGTCCAGGCTCTTAAAAACATCGACAAGAAAAAATACTCTTGATTAAATCAGATTTAAGCTTAAATCAAGAACCAAGCCTCTTAATTTTAGCGGATTTCCTTTTGATTCAAGCTTAAATCTGATTGAATCAAGAGTCCTTTTTCTTGTCAATGTTTTCAAGAGTCTGGACTCTAGATCCAATGTGCTTTCTTTTCCAGTGTATCAAACAAACTTCTTGTGATGTTGAATTTCGACGCATACATCTAAAAAAACAGGCACTATCTTGATGATTAAAATATATTTCAGAAGTTTTAAATCACCAAAACGGAATGAGTTTAATGAAATTACTGAGGTGTCAGTCAAAAAAAGGCTAGAGCATTCACTGCAATCAACAATTATTTTTTTACTGACAAGTTTCGGGCTCATTCGCCCATCTCAAGGGCAGGGGTGGATCTAGCAATTTGGCAACAACGGATTCCCTCCATTTAAACCTTTGTTAAATAATCGATTCTTGTCGGAGCACCCGGCCCTTCCAAGAATCAATACATTTCCATATGTTTAAATGGAGAAAAACAATGTTGCCAATTTGCTGGATCCGCCAATGCCCATCTCAAGGGCTTAGCGGGGCTTATTACTAAAAGAATTTCATGAAAAGCATGTGTTATTCTGAATGAAATTGTACATTTTTTCTCCAAAAAATTGTGTTGGAAACATATCCTATGCTCACCTATCTTTTGCTCGCGTTCTCTGATGGTTTGTTCGACCAAGAGCTTGCTTTTTTTGGGAACATTCAGCTTAATTTGAGAGTTAGGAGGAGGCAGTGCTAAAATTCCTGCTCTCTCACCACATCCAAATTGAGCCGTCCTCTTCAATAGCCGTATGTTCAGACTGCCCCCTAGGAGACACAATAAAACCAATGCATCATTACTAAAATATGATAAAATAGTATTTTTATTGAAGTGGATCATACTGTCAAAGCCCTGATTCTCCTTATCTTTACATTGAGTTCCACATTAAGTGTCAACATTTTTAAACTTAATGAAGTATAAGGAAATCAGTGTGAAAATCAAGAAGAAATAGGAAAAATTCTACAGATGTAGTTTTAGTTGAGTAAAGTCAACGCACGGGCTCAGAAGGGATAGTATGCACGTCTTAACTTTTCTAAGTTATTTTTAATCCTACAGAGGTGGCTAAAAGTAATTAACATAACCCTGATGTAACAAAAGTAATTTGCAACTGATTTATAGACTGGTTAAACTGCATAAGTTTTCCTCAATGACACAATTCTTGATTTATTCGATTGCATTGATGACAGTCATATGTTGTTATTCAGACATACATCAAAACTTACAGTACGTTCACATTGACGTATATCTAGTATGTTTACATTATAATGTAAACATACTGTAAGTTCAAATGACCCTAGTTCATGAACTTCGCGAAGCTCATAATTTATATCTAAACTTTTTACCAATGGATATCTTTGGTGTCGCTGTTTTTTTAAGCTCCAGATCCATATTGATATACCATAAACTATTCGGGTGCTTAAGAGCTCCAAACCTTTCTTTGTGCGGAAAATTTTTGAGTTTGGGTGAGGGAGGTTTTCTTTTCCAGGTTATTGACCTGAAATATGTTAGAGTATTCTTATCGGTGTTTCAGAATCAACCTTTTCTTCTCTCTGGGCTATCAGATTATCTTACATGTGACACTATAATTTTCGACTAGGATTGTCAAGAATAATTTGCGCCGTACGTTAGCATATTATGATTGAAAAGTAAACTTTTTACTATCTACAAAATGAGAACAAAGAATTGTTATAAAAATAGCCCTCCGTACGCTCACTCAGAGACCCAAGTTTAGTTGCAATAGTCCATCTGATTTTCAAATTAAAACATTTGTAGGATCACGTACTTGTTGAAATTGTGATGAGAGCGCTTTCTCCTTGACCATACGGACCAAATATTATTGCGGACACAGGTTGTGGGGTCGCAATGGAATGCATAAGCTGAGGGCCCGAATAAAAGAACAAATGACTGGTTTTCTCGTCTCTAAACCGGCACGAAACTGCAACCAGTTTCAGCGATAAACTCATTATAGGAATTGAGGCTAAAGTGATAGGTATGCCCGGTAATTCTACACTCCACTGCTTCATACCCTGAGAAAATTATAAAAGATCAAATGTTTTTCTATTGAGGAACAAACACGATTGAGGGTATCTACATCACTAGCTACATATATACAATGTGTATGAAACTTTTTGATCGTGAAAAAAGTGAACGACACTTTTTTTTTGAAAAAGACAACACAAGTGAACAACACGGGTAACGCTAGTCATGTTAATGTGTGCATCATTCTGATAAGTTTTCAATTTTTCGAATAGTCGCCCAAGAACAATAAACATCATAGTTTATTTCCGAAACTGCAGCTCCCAAGTAAAATGAAACATAATAATCAATAATCTTCAGAGGTGTGAAAAGACCCTGATCAATGACCACTGCGACAGTATGTCTGCTGGATTGTGATATGGTGCGTTCCTGCTTCCTTGAATTGAACTTACGTGTCAGAATTTATCAGTAAAGAAACACAAATGATTATATGACAATCCAGTGACACTGCATAGATGAAAATTAAAGATATTTCCGCACCTCTGAGGATCATTGATGATATTTTATTTCTATTAGGGCTATTTGTGCGCACAGAACATGCTTTTGCCCACACATCAATATAAATCAGCGATAACAGTTCGCAGCGCTCTGCGTTACAAAAAGTGGTTCGCCTTCATGTCATCGAGTAGGCAAAAACAGCTCCCCAGAGTCGAAATAGTCGCATCCACCAAGAGCAAGGGGTCGTCCTAACCTAACTGAATTCTGTTCAAATATAGCTACTTTTAAAGACAAGTATTGTTGGATGTGCTTACTTGAATGGTGAAACAATGTAGGGTAGAATCCATAAGGGCGGTCATAATGAAATCTCCCTGAAGAACCAGCCCGATTGACGGAGCGCTGAAACTGGCAATACACTCTGTTTTCTTTTCATTCATCGTGTACAAACAGCCATTGCGAGTGGTGAATATTACGACGTAGCTCACAACGTACAGCCCCGAAATAGCCAGGTGACTGGCTATACCAGGCATCTGGGAACAAAGAATAACGGCATAATCATTGAAGTTTTTTCAAATTCCAAAATGAACTTCCAGTCGAATGATGCCCTTGTTCAGTAATTTATAATTTTTGCATTTTTGAAAGTAGATGACGCACTTAGCTTCTAGGAATTTCTCTGTTTATTTGTTGTTTGTTTGTTTGTTTGTTTTTTTTTTTAAAAAAATTAAATTATGAAAGAGTTTAAAATTGCGTATATTTGGAGCTTCCATGTGAACGCGCATCATTGAGAGAGTCAAGATGTACGTACGATTGCAGGGCTGCAGGGATCACAAAAGAAATGAAAGCTCTGAATAAAGTGCGACGTGGTTCCGGAAAGAGCTTACCTGAACTTTTTGAACTTGCTCAGTTTTGCATGATATTTATTGATAGTGAATACTTCATATCATGTATTTCGTAAAATAGTCACCAACCTCGACGTTGAATAGTTTTCCATTCAAAAAATAAAATATGACAGGAAGCCTGCAATGTCGCAAACGTGGTATGAGTTTTACCGTTGATATTCACTATTCACTCGGTTTCGTTTGTTGCTATCCTAGTATTCAGTGTATCCATCATGTCTTCTCATATCACCTTCATTATCTAATGTTGTATTAATACGCCTCCAAAAAAATAAAAATAAATAGATACATCAAAGCATTATCTACCGATAGAAGGAAAACTGTCAAGTTTTGATTGATCTCTTGGTAACTTTGAAAAGTTACATCCTCTCATTTTCATAAACTTCCCCCAATACAAAGATTCCATATGAATCTACTGATGTAACTTACGGAAAATTCATTAAGAATGGTGAATGCTTGGATGTCCAGAAAGTAGAGTTTCGCACATTCAGTAGCAAATACCAAACAGGATATAGATTTTTCATCGTCTGTCGAGTATTTTGGTATTGATGTCATACATGTGATGGTAGTCTGTAAAAAAATTCAAACAAAAATCATGAATTTTGATAGGAATGAATTTCATTACCATTTTTAGCTCCTCGAAATGATAAGCACAGCATTAGAATTATTCACAAGATCATTTTTAGCATCTGAAAAAATATCTGAGTCACCTTCTTCATATAATAGAGGTTTGCGTTCATTTCGATTTGCTTACCTTTCTTCTCAATCCCAATGCAAGTTGTCCTCGTGTTTGAACGAATTGTTCCCTCAAGTGTGGTTCCAGGAGAAGGAGCTTTTGCGATGCTGGACTGAGGTTTGTAAATCCTAGCTCCATTTTCAGATCCTCCAAAAGCTTCGTTAGTTGGGTAGCGTCGCATTTTTGCTGCCAAATGTCAGCCTCGAGGGAATTGACCTCTGACTGAGGGGGCACCGTAAATTTAAAATAGGGTCGCAGATTTTTGTAGACATATATGTTCGGTCCCGACGCTACGCCTATGCCTGAAAATTGGAATTGAATCTAGAATGAGACACTTTCATGAGGGTGAATAGAAAAGTTTTTTGAAGGAATACGTGGCTTAAAAATCTCGATGAGGAGCAAGAAGGGAATCGTGAAATTCACTTTTAATGTTGCAATCCTATAAGAAAATGTGTGCACTCGGGGGGTTCTTGCCTCACAATGTGTCGCAAAGACATAATTTGACACAAATAAGTCACTACAGTTTCACAACTCCACATAAAAAAACTATTGAAAATGGCCCATTGTCATGCGGCACGGTTCCTAAGGTATAAATACAAGCAACAAAAGTACTCCGGCTTTTTAAACTTAATTGGAAAAATAGGACAAAGAACATCTTGAATTTATGACGTTTTCAAAATTGAACGGTAAGGGTTCCATTTAAGAATTTTTTGATGAAAAAACTTTAAAAAATATGCTCAAATTCTATACTGACCTGGTATTTTGGTTTTATTCAAATCCGAGTAAAATGTTTGTATAGCAGACGGGGTTCCGGGTAATTTTACCTCACCATATTGGGTTGTTCCTTTAAATATCTGTAAATTACATCATTACATTAAGTCATTTCTTAACAATAACTTGAAATCAAGATAATTTTTATTGCAACGTTGTATCGATCGCTTAATTGTTCTGTCAAAAACAGTATTCACTCCCGGTTAAGAGTGACTGATATCACTATATTTCAGAAACTAGGGACAAAGTAAAGTGGTAATCCAACTGAGGAACATCAAAACATTAGCATTTTGAGTTTGGGGATATCTTTTTGCGACATATTCTGGACTATCCAGGGGGGCTCCTCAGAACCCCCCCTTCGTCACTGAAAGCCCTCTCCGCCCTCGATTGTCTCTGGATATGCCACGACTGATCTTATCACTGATATTAATCGATGCATAAACTTTATTGATTCGTTAATTTACAACTCGGCTCCAATAGAGAAATTTACGGCTTACGCACCTTAAGTTTAGCGTCCGTGTAAGTTTCATCGAAAGCTCCAACAATTAATTTTGAGTCAGCGTCATCTTGCAAGTCTGCTAATGCGATGCATGAGGGTAGTGTATTCAAAGCCAAATTTGAATCAGAAAAGGCATCGATCCACGGTTGTTGAAACTGCAGTGTTCTTGAGCTACGCAAATGAGTGAAATTTAATTTTAGTCATAAATATGCACGTTATAAATATGATTTTTTTGTTTTTGTTTTTTGGCCGTTTAAAGGATGAATTTTATGATGGAGTTGTGCAATAGATGCAGACTCGGGAAGTTTTAAAATACTTAAGTATAAAAGTGCAGGACTGATAAATGCTGATAGAAAGGGGTACATAAACATTTAAAGGGGACACAGCGAGCACAAAAACGAGCACTTATGAAAACCATCTAAGACACTATTAAGTCTCATAGCCACCGAGGTGTTTTTAATCTTCTTAGGAGGTATGCTTCGTTGCGTCGAGGAGTTCCACTTACATGTTTCCTGCAAATCGGACCTATCTCCAAAAAATGAAAGAAAAACGTTCTATTCGGCCACGGTCCGGTCACCGTGTTTGCAGTTTGAGCGGTCACAAACATGAAGCGCCTTCAATCTAGTTGATCGCAACTTGCTTTGCAGGAGTGTCTTTTGAGAAGAAACAGTTGTTATAGGCGATTACTTGTAATGTAACGACGCATGGGGCAGGTTTGGATATAATAATACAATGTTGTTTGGATAAATTCAACCAGAATCAGTTTACTGTGTGTAACATTGCCTAATTTCCTCTTATGGCTTATCTATATGGTAGAAATCTAAACAACCTGACACTTTGAAATTTCCTGATAATTTTTTTCACATGTCAAAATAGCACCCTCACTTTATGTTGAGACTCTCCGTCTAGTTTCCTGTTAGCAATGTAAAATGAGAGAATAAAGCAGGCAACTTCTGATTTATTTCAGATGAATTCGAGTTGAATTATTTTATTTTTGTTCCTCATTGCTTAGATCAAAAATTTACCAAGACACGTATATGAGTATTGAGTATATTATGGATATGTGCTTATTTAGTTGTAGAAAAATTCTTCACTGTGTTTTCGTTGTCGATAGAAGAAAGAGCAAAAAAGAGGTTAGGTGAAAAGGTTTCCTCCGCGCAAATTTTGTTCTTGACATAGTCCTCGACAAGTGTAGATCTAGCTAAAATTAGTTATGAGAGCATGTGAATACATTTAATTTCATATATTTGTTTTTAAAAACATTCAATGCAATTTAGTTAAGAAAACCATCAAGAAACATTCATATGGTCATCGTTCAAATACATTTTCGAAAGTATAATAACTATGATGTGAGCAAACAAACATCAACACTCTGTACACACAACAGTAACATTAATTTCAGAAAATTACCTGAATCCAGACATTTTAACAGTCAAGTGATGAATTACAACTTTGACAAGTTATGGAAGCACTAATAAATTAAGGAGCACGCACTTTGGATGTTAGTCTAAAGGTACAAACATGCAGAAGGATATAGTGACATTTTAGGGAGGATTTTTAATCTCGATCATTGAGAAGAAGAACATGGCTGTAACGCGTCAAGAAAACACCGAAATATGCAACATTTTACCATTCAGGATACTTGTTAAATTTGCAGTATGACATGTTATAACTACTTTCCACACGGTACAACGACAGGACAACGGAGCCGGCGTCGAGAATGTAAACATAAACACAACAATCGTTACCATGGAAACACCGCACGTATGGTAAGTGCTGAGGGCTTCGTGGGCCAACTCCCGGTATTTTGTCCCTTCTATTCAGTGTCTGTTTTGATCAGAAGAATATATGATTCCATTCAATACATTTAGAAATAAAAGTAAACTTAGGGATGTTACAAATAATTGAATCAGTGAGTTCGAAAACACACCAACTCGGTAACTCGAAATTGCTGAATTTTCATTAGAGACGGTCAATTTTTATAAAAGTCATTGAGGTTAGCGCATATCGACGGTGAAACTACCAAACCACGTATCTCGGTTTGCGACGTCGCGTCGCAGACTTCCTGTCACACTTTATTTTTTAAATGAAAAACTACTTAACGTCCAGTCTTGAAAATTTCTGTGATTTTTCCTCTTTGTGCGGAGAAAATTCCGTGAAAATTTCAAGGAATGATATTGATTAGGTCTACTTCAAAAAAATAAAATGTGAGCGTAGATTTTTAAACACCGCAAACGAGATACGTGGTTTGGTAGTTTCACCGTCGATATGTTCCAACTTTGACCTTTAAAATGCCCTTAAGTGCTTGTATTTCGGCATCAAAATCTCTTTCTTAGACTAATTTCTTCATTTACTGTTTGGTTTTGTGTGTGTCTTGATTCTTTTCATTTTTCCGAGTCGGTGTGTTTTCGTTCTCACTGATTCAATATGAACGTGACGATTGATCTGATTTACCAGAATTACAGTGTGAATCTCTCTACGAATGGATGCCTACAATGAAAAACCGCGAATCTCACAGTTTGCGACGTTGCGGTTTGCTTGCTATAGTCTATTCTTTGATGAGACACATAATTGACTTGGTTTCGTGAAAATATCAACGATTTTTCTTCTATCGTTACAGAGTATTTATCTTGAAAATTTCAAGTACCAAAAGTTTGTTTTCATTTGAATTGATAAAGTCAGGAGTGGAAATTATGAAACGGTACGTGGTTTCCAAGTTTAGCAGTAAATACTGTGGGTCATTGGTGATGTGATCCATTTACAGGTGTTCTATAGATCAAATGGATGTTTTTTGTAAATACTGACTTTTGGCATTCCCTTTTTAGCCACCCCCCCCCCCCCAAAAAAAAGCAAGGGAAATATTTTAGATGATTTCGAGAAACGATGACGGTAAATTTTTTAACAGCATTATTTGAACAGTATTAAGAATAAAAGAACTAAATAACTTTTCTAATATTAAAAAAGTAGTTCGGCTCGATTTGTATAATTATTTAGTAGCTTTTCAGTTTTGAGACGGAGGAACTTTAAAATCGATTAATGAGGGCTGCATGATAAATGTACATCCTGAAGTAAGTTTTATCCGGAGGGACTTCTTTGATAAACGCATTCTATCCTCTACATTCAAGCATTTCTCCCTTGATTCAAGAGAAAATCTCCTAAGTTGTAGATTCTAGGATATTCTGACCAATCAAAAAGCAATACATTTCGGCAAATATCACAAATCAAAGAGCAATAAAGTTCTTTTTCTTCTCCTGTTTTTTTTTCCCCCTGATACTTTACAAATGGCGATGTTCATTCTCCTAGGCTGCAGGCTTCACACGAGATACATAAACCGTATTTATACTTACACACACCATCATCAGAATTCATCACTCAACAATATTTCCGTTGAAATTACGCCACTTTAGTCTTTTATCATCCACTGAATGACAAAATAAAAACGAGCCATCTCTGAGTATTTTTGAGTGGATTTGTATTCCGTCTGTCAAATTGGCCTTACATGATTTTTTTATTTTTTTTTTTTTAAATTTTATTTTATGAAACGTCATCCACCGATCCAAATCTACTAAGATGGGAGTAAAATGGTCTTCCAAGTTCACCTCGTCTGAAAACTTCAAAAGTTCAGATCATTTTTCCAAGATGAGTGAGCCGTCGCGTCGGCGACCCGAGCCGAGCCGAGCGATGAATATGATATTAAACACGGAATGGCATAATTAATTGAAAACTTACCTGCGTCACAATATTAATAACGGCCGCTAACAACTCAATAAAACCTCGCTGCATACATCATTAATAAAAGCCATGATTAATGACGCGAGGCCACGCCCACGGCGGCCACCACCCCCTTGGCCCCTTCACCCCCACCCCCTTAACCCCCCACCCGCCCCCGCCGGGTCCACGCTGCTGCCGGTCTCGAAAAACCCACCGGGGCTGGAGGTGTTTCCTCCGATGTTGGTGCCAGTGGCGTGGCGTGAATTGCGATATATCGATTGTTATGCCATTTAAACCTATGGAAAAGGATCGATAAACAGGGTGTTCGCAGCGAACACCTTAATAATCGATTCTTTACCATAGGTTTAAATGGCATAACAATCGATATATCGCAATTCACGCCACGCCACTGCCCGATGTTGGTGCGTGTTTCGGGTAATTACGGAACGCGTTTGAACTGTGAACAATCAAAAACCTATTTGGCCCCCGACACCCCCTCCGAGTGTCGCGGGTTCTCGCTCCTGCACCCCTCTCGGCTCTGCAAAGCCTCCATTTTGACTTCTTCTACCCTGATAATTGTTTCCTTAATTATATGATAAATATTGACTCGGCTCTAACTGATTTCGAATTTTATTAAGCTTAATCGCCCAAATTGAATTCCCTCGTTTTCGTGTTATTTGCCATCTTTTTCTCTGCCGCGAGGGTCGGTCTATATGATTGAGACATTGGGTGCGGTGCAGAAAGAGCATTTCTTGGTTGCGGTGTTTTAGAACCTCCACTTCTAATTTATATTTTAGAGAGGTAAACATTGGGTGAATTTTCTGAATTTTTTTGTTTTCAGCATTTTAACATCATAAAGAAAATCCAGCAAAAGTCTCGACGAATTCCATGCATTTGTTATAATTATAGTGGATGAAACGTTGGGTGAAATTCCGAGATATAGCAACCAAGAACTGCCCTCTCTGCATCTGCAACCAGTGCATCGATTATGAATTAATAATATAGGTTACTGCTAGAGTCTCTCTTACTGAGAAAAAGCTATGACTTATAAACCAATCAGTGGTTTATATGGAGCACTACTAATACATAGTAGTAAAGGCAAAGGCATCAATTAATAATAGCACATTTACCTTAGTGATGGTATACACACCTTAGTGATGGTATACACCTTAGTATGGTACGAGATACATTGGTATGGTACGAGATACCTAAGTGCAGGGCCGGATTCACCTACTTGCCGCCCATGGGCCGCCTGTATTTTGCCACCCCCTTCTCATTCGTTTTGAAACTCGATAAAAACCATCAAATGAACGTGCCAGCGGTAGAGGGGTGCATAAGACGCATTTACTCGTGTTGAACACATTTTTTGGGAAAGCTCTGTCAACACTACTAGCAAAAGTTCACGAAACTTTCCGCGGAAGTTAAGTTCCGTAAACCTACCTCTGTGTGGACGAGGCCTTCCATTCATAAGAAATGAACGAAAAAATTATGAAAGAACAAACACAAATGTGGTTCAATGATTTTAACTTCCGCCGCCGCGCCGCGCCGCGCAGACCGCACCGTGTTGGACGCGATGTGTGAAGTATTCACGCAGTCTTGTAGGCGCTATCCGTTTCACGCTGACCGCACTGTGTTTGATGCAATGCGTGAAGTATTCGTGTAGTCTTGTAGGCGCTAATATGTGTTACATGCCGATCGCCGCACCGAGGGCTTCTCCATTTCATCTCAAATTCCTCGTTATCATTTCTCTCCAAGTCGCGCCGTTCTAGGCCAAATTGCGTGTTTGGTTTCTCTCTCGTAACTCGACTTATTGAGGGTGCTGTCTCTTGTATCACTAAGAGAAACTTAGAAATTACTATACTCTCAGCCTATTTTCTTGCGACCAATGAAGAACCGGCACAGAAATGGCCATCCACTGTCTATGAAGGTACTCTACACGCTACTGCGTGGGCACGATGGGGTACAAACAAAAGGAAAGCAAGGACGGAGGAAGGGACTTTATCAAATCATATTATTTTCGCCAAGGTGTAAACCTCAGCCTTGAAGACCAGACTTTCATGACCGCGAAACTGACCCGTTTGAACTGCTCAACTTTCAATAGAACTATGGTAAGAAGGTAGCATGCAGTGTTATACCAGGAATCCGCCGTGAATCGCAGCACAGAGAGCGCACGAATTTCCACAGTCATCGACGGAGGAATAGACGAAGGGGATGACTTTGCAGTCTATTACATAACGCTGATTCACGGCGCTCATTTTTCACCCGATTTTTATTTCCATGTTTACATTGCTCGAGTCAGAATTTTCCGTCGCATGCTGTGAAGTTAATTAAAAGTATAAGTGAGCGAGTAATTGCGAGGCAGTGTGTGTGATCTTCCACCGAGGTGCTCGATAGGCTCGGCGATGGTTCGATCTTTAACAAAAACCATCGGTAGATGCGGATCCATATTCTTTCAGCGAAGAATTTTGTCTATTAGCCGCACAAAGATTGAATATCGCGCTATGAAATTTCGGAGAAATTATATGCCCATACAATTTTTGAAACGCTTACGGCTACGCGGTTTCCCAGGTGCGTGCTGATCTTGCCAGATTGATCATGATTTATTCATTCTCAGCCTGCTAAGGCGTGAAATATCATTCAACATTGTCCTCTCTACAACAGACTTTTATTTTTAAAAAAACTGAACAGATCTTAAGATGATGATGCCATACATTAATTGGATTGCATTTGGCAAATAGGAACCAAGAACATTCCGACGTTGCTAGGATTGTGCTATTAACATTCTTTGCAATACAGCTACTGAAATCACGCAAAAAATTGAATTTACTGAGGTAATTTTCGTCATGAATTTATAGTTTATTGACAGTAAATGTGAATATTATTTAAAAATGAACAGTCTATATTTGTAAGGTGAACCAAGTTGCACAATCTTAGCGACATTGGAATGCTCTAGGTTCCGTTTTGCAAAATGCAATCCAATTTACACTATGCACGAAATATCTTCACGAGAAATATTCTCACGTATTGCTTTGTTCAAATGATAACGAAACAATGCTAAAAAATAAGGACAGCACAATTAATTTAGGACTGAAATCGCTGAAATTAAAAAGCCCAAACCTTCAAGTAAAATTAAATCAGGATGGTTTTGAGTTCTTTATAATTTCGCGATTTTAGTTTTAATTGCTTTGTTTGTTTGGTTCTTGTTCTTTTTTAAAGGAATAAGACGTGACAACGATGCTCTGTGGCATGACGAAACAAGGCACTAATCAATCAACCACTTTCTAAGGTAATTAATTAGCTTCGTTTCAAACTGTGCCATATTGTTAGTTGGCTTTTTCAAACTCTGGTTTTGAATTCAGCACGTCGTTTCTCGCTGCTTCCTAATCTCCGAGTGCCAAATCAACTTAACGGAATAGTCACCCATGCTCTTTTTCCTCGCCCAGCGGCAAAATTGCGTTCACCGACGCTCATCCAACTCGTGGGTATCACTGGGTAAAATTGTAACGAAAGAGAATATTCAGTTCTCACTTTTCCAACGCAGGATCCAGGAGATAACTATTCGTGCTTCACGGTGCCCTATTTTGCCTAATCTACACGTTGAAGGCGTTTTCAGTGATCATTCAATTTTTCATAAATTGTTGGTCCAACTCATTGCTGTGCTTACAGGTTCTCTATTTCTAGGTCGAATACTTGAATTATTATTTGAAATGCTTACTTTTGGTCATTTATTTTGCACTTAAAGGCTCAAAATTATGTTATGCTTCTCTCCACTTTGTTCCCATGATTTTTCCTGCGCTAGAAATGGAGGATGCACTATCTCTTAAATTTTACTACTTGAGCATGGAGGAGATTTTTATCAAAGTGAAAGGAGCAAACAAAAACGCCGATATTCCAAACTCTTACTCTTACCCTTCACTTGAATTGAGGTGGGAGAGGAGGGTGGAGGAGAAGAGTGGAGCTTATTTTTTTCGTAAAATTCCTGAAGAAAATGTCTCTTTGAAAAATTACGTTTTCCAGTAACTGCGGCAGAAACAGTTTAAAGCGTACACATTTTCTAGTCAGCAAGTATAAGTTTTCCCTTCTAAGAACACGTGCTCGTTCGTGATACAAAATTAAGTAATTTAACTAATCTATCAAAAGGTGACCGAACCAAAGGGAGGAGGGTGGGTCGGCATACGGAACATTATTATCTATTTTCCGAGGTAACCTCAAAGGGTGGCGTTTTGGGAGATCCTAATCGACAAAAGTGCGGCAGGCTCTCAAACGAAGGAAAAGCACTCGCTATGACTTAAGTCTCTCCTTCATTTTCTCGATTGCTCGCCAAGTCACCTCACCACTCACCATCGCGAGCACTCTTCACATCGGTTGAATACCTCGAGGAGTGCTCAATCCCGCCCCCGAGATCACGGCCGAGATAGAGTGATACCTGTTGTTTTAATGTCACCGTGCACAAGTGGCGACTACCAATTGTGAGAAACAGCTCCATTTCATTAGAGCGGTCACCCAGCTCCGCAACACTTAGTGTCACATAATTAGGGGGCCCTAACGACGTGATATCGTGCGCCGGACAGCGGTCGACACCAGCTCCGAGCAGATACCATCTCCGACACAGCATGGTTCGCTGATGAACGGTGTCACTGCCCGGTACTCGCGCTTCCCCCTTACTGACTTTTATTCTCTTCACACCTCCATGTTTAGGTCTTCCCTGTGGTTGGTGTGCGGGGATATAATTTGTCCATGTTGATCAGTATATATTTTGAAAATATTTGTTTAGGATTCCCCTTATCACTGGTAAAAAAAAGCTCTTGGTTCAAGAGTGAAGTTTCTTGTCGCCGGATTTAAGAGTCTGGACTCTTGTTTCAATGCAAAATCCGCTTGAATCAATGCAAAATCAGCTTGAAACAAGAGTTCAAGACTCTTACATCCGGCGACAAGAAACTGCACTCTTATGTCAATGCAATGCGGCATTGGTCCAAGAGGTTTTCTTTACCAGTGTATAATTTACCATGTTTATATCCTCTCCATTCTAATAAAATCATTTTTAAGACGATCGATGGACGGGGTAGGAAGGAGAGTAAGGCGGTTGATAGGCAGGAGTGAAGAAGGGAAGTTCAAAGGTTAGAGTTTTAATAGAGTGGGTCTTTACTTTCAGAGGCCTTCGTTTAGTCGACCTAAGGTCTCTGAGGTTACCTCGGAAAATAGATAGTAATGTTCCGTATGCCCAACCCCCCCCCCCCTTCCTTTGGTTTGGTCACCTTAGATTAGTTAAATTACTTAATTTTTTATCACGAACGGGCACGTGTTCTTAGAAACGTGGTCAAACTTATACTTGTCGCCCAGAAAATGTGTGCGCTTTAAACTTTTTCGGTCGCAGTTACTGAAAAACGTAATTTTTCAAAAAGACCTTTTCTTTAGGGATTTTACGAAAAAAATGAGCTCCACCAATCTCCTCCAACCCTCTTCCCCACCTCAATTCAAGTGAAGGGTAAGAGTAAGAGTTTGGAATATCGGCGTTTTTGTTTGATCCTTTCACTTTGATAAAAATCTCCTCCATGCTAAAGTGATAACATTTAAGAGGTCCATCCTCCATTTCTAGCGCAGGAAAAATCATGGGAACAAAGTGGAGAGAACCATAACATTACTTTGAGCCTTTAAGTGCAAAATTAATGACCAAAACTAAACATTTCAAATAATAATTCAAGTATTCGACCTAGAAATAGAGATCCTGTAAGTACAGCAATGAGTTGGACCAACAATTTATGAAAAATCAAATGATCACTGAAAACGCCTTTAACGTGTAGATTAGGCAAAATAGGGCACCGTGAAGCACGAATAGTTATCTCCTGGATCCTGCGTTGGAAAAGGGAGAACTAAATATTCTCTTTCGTTACAATTTTACCCTGTGAAAATGAGATGGATGTTATGAAGCTCAAAGCTGAGACTTTTTGGACAATCGTTTGCGAATTTTTTTTCTTCTTGAAAAATGTTTTGTTCAAAAGTACGAATATCGTTATCCCTCCGAAGGTTAATAAGGGTGTCACTACCGCTTCTGTTCACCGAGGGCCTCAATAATTGAGATGTTGCACGTGTGAGGGATTTGCAATTTGACCATTGATTCTTATATAAAAGTTCGCGAGAAACACGATGGTGCCACTGCTTTTCTCTGAAATCATCTCCCAAGCTCAAAAAAAGCTCTCAAAGTGAGGCCAAAATGGAGGGGATATCCCACCCTACCCTGAGAGTCCACCTCTACATCAAAACAAACTCCAAGCAAAGATAGGGAGCAAATATATTGGCAGAGTTTCCGTGTTTTCAGTTTTGGAGTCCCCAAATAAAGTGGCAGCCCTGTCAATGTATGTGCTCCCTATCTTTGCATGGAGAGTTTATTTTGATGTAAAGGTGGACTCTCAGGGTAGGGTGGGATACACCCTCCATTTTGGCCTCAACTTGAGAGCTTTTTTTGAGCTTGGAAGATGATTTCAGAGAAAACCAGTGGCACCATCGTGTTTCTCGCGAACTTTTACACCAGAATCAACAGTCAAATCGCAAATCCCTCACACATGCAACATCTCCATTCCCCAAACCCCAACATGGGTCGATAAGACCATGCAAGCACCAAAGCATACACCCCTTTAATTTTACAGCTAATCTATGGTGGCGGGGAGCGTGGCCACAAATCATCGATAAACATTCACCATAAATTGATGCTCCTTCGTCGAGCCGACCCGTGAGGCTGAGGACGAGGTGTATTTAAATTTAGAGTAGATTCTGATCGATGTCGGTGAGCCAAGAGCGCACAATTAATTATAGGGGCCGCTTATCAAAGGAGAGTAGAAAATCCCCCGCAACGTTGCCATACCGCAATATCCATGATATCCTCGGGGGAACGGCCTGGTCATATTTGCGGTAAATTTGGCAGCGGCGCGATTCGACTCCAGCGAAGAGAGGGCTGGGATCAGTCACTTCCTCAATCACCGCTGGAATATCAATAACACAATCTTGATTGAATTGCTTTAATAAAACAAAGTAAAACAAAAGTAACAATAACAATAATAGCACGCCCATGCATCATTAGCTAACAGCCCCTTTGAGTCCACGCCTTTCAGTGGTTCGAAAAGCGACTCGTCGGACAATGGCAAGCCAGCATCAGAGTTGCGAGATGCGCACCTGGACTAGCACCGATCGAATGCGATGTTTATTTAATTATGAGGAGTGTGTGGATTAAAATGCAAAAAGTTAGAAAGCGGAATTGCGTTAAGTTTCCAGCATCTGTTTTGAACCATAAATTGACGAGTAGTGTCAGAAAAAGGATCCAAAGAATAAAACGGATGGCCGCAGCAGCAGTCAATTAGACGCTGAAATTCCATGTGTATACTGAAAAAAGTTAGATTGGAATAATGCGAAATTGCATAAAAATAATGAAAATTTGAAGGTATGATTATTATGAAGGTGATGTTGCACGCATAAAGTAAAATAAAGTAAAAATATGATTGGCTCCATCAGAGTCCCGATTCATTGTATCTGATGTTGACTTTATTGAACCAAATTGCCAAGTTGCCAACTTCGATTTTTTTAATCTGACCCATACTTTTTATGGTAAACCAAATTAAGCCACTCAAAGGATTATCGCAAGGGATCATTATGTAGATTTCAGAAAATTCTCCATATTGCGTGGCACGTCATGTCTACAGGAATGTGACAATTAATAATCTAGTTGCTAAAATTTTCAGCCGCTTTACCCTAAAGTCAGTCTTGTTCTATACATCCCAGTTTAAAAAAGTTACCATTTCTCGTAATTACCGGTCAATGCTTGAGCTTGACAAAACATTAAGAATTTTCTAATGTCAGACGCAGAACTAAGCTAGTTATAGTTCAGAAGTTTGTTCGTAGCGTAAATTTCTCGTTTTACTCATAAATACCAATTTCAAATAGGTAAACTTACAAATCGAGACCTTACAACAGGTAACCAATTTAAAAGAAATCCGTAGAAAATCAGTATTTTTTAAGAAAATTATGGTGAAAAAGAGGAAAAAACAAATTGCACCTTATTTTTATTTAAAATAATTAGAATAATGCAGTGCTAAGTTACCTCTTGGAAAGGAATTCGCTGAACTTAGGTAATGTATTTTTGATCCCCATGGGAGGAAAAACCTTTTAGTAATTAACACTGATCCCTGGACCGGACGGGCGGTTTCTATTCTCAACCGCGAAACCGTTTGATTAATATCCAATGAGGAAGTAACGATGTAGAGAGGACTAACTATACCCAATGATCCAGCCCAGATCACAATCAGCACAGAAATCATATCCTGTGTCACGCATCGACTATTCAAGTTTAAGCAATGGAGCCTCATTTTAGACTTGCTACAGGAGAAAAATTGGCTTCCTCTTTTTTCTTTCTCCTTGAATGATTCTAAAATTGTAAAAAGACGTCGGGGCATTACATCGATCAAAAAGAAGAATCGTGAGTAGTCTTTACAATATCATGGTAGTCTTTACAATATCATGTTAACTGTCAGGTAAAATATAGATTTTCCCTCTAAGTTACATTGACGTCTTTAGTAAGACACGGTGAAATTGTCACCCTCGAGGATTCCAAAAATTCATGGAATTTTGTGCGTGCGTTACTGAGGACCAGCGGCGTGGCATGTTTTGCGATATGTCGATTGATCTGCCATTTAAACCTAGGGAAAAGGATCGATATACAGGGTGTTCGCAACGAACACCTCAATAATCGATTCTTTACCATAGCTTCAAATGGGCAAATATCAATAAATCGATAGGTCGCGCCACGCCACTGCTGAGGACACGATAGACATATTTGTCGTCATAGTCATATAACGATTCTATCCCACATTGATGCTGAAACTACCGAACCGCGAATCTTGATTTGCGACGTTGCAGATTCTTGCCTAACTTAACTTTTTGAACGGAAAATTACTCAACTTCAACTCTTGAAAACTTCCGTGATTTTTCCTCTCTGTGCTAGGCAAATTCTGGAAAAACTTTACAGAACGATGTTGATTTGTTATTTTTTTAAAAAATGAAATCGGAGCGGAGATTTTCAAACACCGCAAACCAGACATACGTGGTTTGATAGTTTTACAATCGATATGGTAACGCACAGTATAGTTTAATCGGATGGAGAAACAATACATCAATCAGTTGCGCGTGTCACAGAATTTGATCCGAGTTTTTGACTATAGATGAGCAAGGATAATTTAAATTTGGAATAGCACACGGACTGTCAGAATTATAAAAAAAAATCTGCCCGCTTAATACAAGAAGCTACGCGAATACATTTTCAACACCCTATCAATCAGCACCGGGAGCATGGCCCTATATACTCGGAAAGCACTCGGTCTGTCCACGCATCACGCTTTAATTCATTTATCTGAAAAAAATAAATGTGAGTAAATTGATTCCTATTCTGGGATGGATCACTTGTCGACCCCTCTAACAACTCAATTATATGATAAAAGAGAACGCCGGACCCAAGGGTACAAAGCGCCGATCTCAAAGGATACCACGATGCCAAATCGCCGAGGAAATAGACGAGTCTTTATAACTATTCCACACTGTTTCAAACGGAAGAGCTGTGAGAAATATTATGCATTCGATGGTAAGCTGAAGAAGCGGTATGACAAGTCTTCCCCAGACTCGACTTGACGAATACCTATTTGATCTAATCTTCAAAACGCCTGCTGGAGCTAGAAATATTCAGTCATCGATGGGTCTGTCAGATAATTTATAATAACTTGCGGTATCGGTATTAATTTTTCAAAACAAAATATATAAGATTTGTGGATCAAAGACTTGCCGCGACTTCTCGCGAGAAACAGCAAATCATCGCTTAAGTTTTTTTTTTTTTTCACTCGGGTAATCTCTGATCACTGATCTTAGGTAGAATAACTTGGAGCAATCTCATCATAAGACGGTACACGTCTAATGCGGTGCAGCTGGAGTAGTTGCTTGAGAAGATTTGCAAATTACTTAATTCTGAATGTACTTAATTTAGTTAAATGTGGGAGCTGAAAGCTAATGATACGTTTTCAAATTTTATGGTCACTTTTATAGCCTCTCCTTGTTGAGTCGTGTGCCCGGAGTTCACTGAACAGGTGTGCCAATAGTAGTGAGAGATGGAGTATGAGTTTACTGGATTAGCCACCTGCCACCTGCGCATTTGAGTAAATACATAATTCCTCCAACGCTCGAAATATCAATTTCTGATTAAAATCTATATATGTATTTAACTCTATTAATTCAATTTCAGCAGGCCTTCATTTCATACGTGCATGCGATTCTTATCACATAACGATATTTTCAACATTCTACTCGTCAAATTCCTAAATTTCTACCAGGGTACTCTTAATATTTTTTTCTTTTAAACTTGTCTGCCAACCATAGCGTCTATAGTCGGCACGTTGAAAAGCGTCTGTATAGTTACAAGCCGTCGGTACTTAAAATTTTGAAATTTGGTTGACTTGTTCCCAAGAAATATTTTTCAAGAACTGATTGTTGCTGAGGGTTAGCAAATTGACAAGAAGCCTTGCATATATAAATAAAAGATATTCAACGGGATCTACGAACACCGGCAGAAATCTCGCGATCAGTAGAAGCATCGGACACTTATCTGGGAGAAAACTTTTGACTTTGTGAGGATAGCCTAACCAGAGACTGTCGCAATATCGGTGAGCCATTTATTACACCTACATTCAAAGTATTTCCGCCTTAAACGGAACACTTATTAGTCAATCTCTAAAGATCTGAATTTAGAGCTACAGTTTTGATTCGTTGCAGTTATTTTTGTCCAAGAGGACTGAGAAGGAGTAACGTTAGGCTAAACTTGTTTTGCGTCATCAACCGAACTTGGTTTGCCTTCAATTAATTGCAATTAAAATTATGCAAAAAAGCGTGTAAAGCATCGAAATAGTTGCAACCTCGAAGATTGAGCTGATTCTAGCTAGTTTTTGTCTACGCATTTCATCACAAGAATAGGTGACTGGCAGGGACAGCAGTAAAGCACAGAACTGCTGCGTTGAGATTTCAAGAGTATTTTTTCTTGTCAATGTTTTCAAAGTCTGGACTCTAGATCCAATGTGTTTTTTTTACCAGTGCAAGGTTCTTTGGGATCCCCCCCCCTTTTTTTTTTCTTTTTCCACAATGCTTTATTTTCTTCTTTAGAATATGTGTGTACAATTGTAGGATGACACATTAGCCTTAGTGCAAGGACTAATCTAACCTAACCTAAGCCATGGAGTGTTCCAGATGAGGAGGATTTACAATTTACTTAATTATTCTCTGATTATTGAATCAAGAGTCCTTTTTCTTGTCGATGTTTTTAAGAGTCTGGACTCTAGATCCTTGTGTGTTTTCCAGTGTGATATATTGATAAAGCAAACACAAAGTCTGTAAACATCTCAAGAATTATGCTTGTAAGACCAACAAACACCTGTAAAGGCACAGTGCATAAGCCTGCATCGATGCGCTGCACCACGAAGTGGCATCGAGAGCGTAACACCGCGCCGCTCGAGTCCCGAACTCCAACACCTGTGCTAGATAAATCATTACCGGAGGTGAGAGGGAGACGGAATATTACCCAGGATCGGGAACGAGCGAGCGAGAGAAAGAAAAAAGCGGGAGAGGGGGGGATATTGGCGGTCAAAGGGAGCAGGCACGCGGGGGGGGGGGGGGGGGGGGGTCGGGAGAAAATGAAGTCATCTCCGCTGTGGGAGCTAACACCTCTGGAGAGGTGGCTCTGCGGGGCGCTGGATTCCTGGGCAGGGGAAACCGTGAAACGGGACGGCCGGGTCGGGGACGGCTGCGGGTGAGGGCGGGCGACTGAAACGACTTATCACCCCACAGCTAAGCTAATTAGAATTAAATACAAGACTAACAGACGTGTTGGCTCATGTAACGCAAGTAACTGCGCCCATGCGTTGCCGCTTATGCCCCGTCCGGCGAGTACTCGTTCGTCTGCCTGGCCATCACTCGCCACGCTTCTCATCTCAAGCATTGACCTTCAGGGGCGGATCCAGGGGGGGGGCGATAGTGGGGAAATCCCCCCTCCCCCTGGAGCCAATAAAAAGAGGGAGGGAAAGAAAGGGAAAAAAGAGGAGAAAAAGAAGGGAAAGGAAAAAAGAGAAGGGAAAGAAGGGGGAAAAGGTTTTAATTTTTTCTCTTGTGTTTTACCGTCAAATTGACGGGAAAAAGTGGGGGTACCTATAAAAATATCTGACTTAATATCAGGAACTTCCAAGATTAAAAATAGTCTAAAATTCCATTAGCAAGTGTTTAAATTCTCAAAATTTTCCGAGGGAGGACCCCTAGACCCCCCAGTCACGTGCCTCAAATTCGCCCCCTCACCCTGGAGATACGTGGTTTCGCACAATCACCATCGAATAGTCTGCTACGAATGGTCATCGAGCAAAATGCGCGATAGAAAATCTGTAACGGCGCAAAGCGAGTTGCGTGGTTCAGCAGTTTTTCTAAAGTTAGACCCGGATATCGGCGAGAGTTATTTCGTTTAGGTAGACCTCAAGCCTCAAGTGCAGCTCTAAGTTGAGATTAAGATCATCTGGGATCCTGTTATTCGACTTGAAGTTTGCGAAAACTGTAGATTCGAGAAAAACCATTTTAAATTCTAGTGCAAGGTGCATACTAATGATACATCCATAGCTCATTCATTGGCACAAAAATGAACTAAACCTCTTGCAGACTACATTTTTTGATTAATCTTACAATATCAAAATCCGATTTTAAAATCCGACTCGATTAAAGTCGCTATCCTGAAAATTTTGCCTCCGTGAGCTGAGGGCTATTTCTTCCTGAGCGTTCAAAAATGTAAGGGATTCTTCTGTCAACGTTTGATATATTATTCCCATTACTTTTCGGCGAGAAAAGTTCAAAATTCCTGCTCAGAATAATGGAGATGTTGCATGTGTGAGGAATTTGCGATTTGACTGTTGATTCTGGTTTTAAAGTTCGCGAGAAACACAATGGCGCCACTGGTTTTCTCTGAAATCAACCCCAAGCTCAAAAAAGCTCTCGAGTTGAGGCCAAAATGGAGGGGATATCCCAAGCTATCCTGAGAGTCCACCTCTACATCAAGACGAACTCTCCATTCAAAGATAGGGAGCAAATACCCCTATATAGGGCTGCCACTTTATTTGGGGACTCCAAAACTGAAAACACGGCATCACTGCCAATGTATTTGCTCCCTATCTTTGCATGGAGAGTTTGTCTTGATGTAGAGGTGGACTCTCAGGATAGCGTATGGGATATCCCCTTCATTTTGGCCTCAACTCGAGAGCTTTTTTTGAGCTTGGAGTTGATTTCAGAGAAAACCAGTGGCACCATCGTGTTTCTCGCAAACTTTGACATAAGAATCAACAGTCAAATCGTAAATTCCTCACACATGCAACATCTCCATTGTCAGAGGTTTCCCGAGGGGCCCCTTCTTTTGACCCGTCTTAGAGTTAAAAAGTGATGCCTCAAAAGCCCTTACAATTGAACCGTTCCTTGTGGTAATTTCATACTTGAAATCTACGCAATCTGTGCATTTATGCATCCTGTAGACTGGAATTTTGTCTGTCGCATGAAGTAGTTGCAGAATTTTGAAGAAAAACGGTGGGCAAGAAGTGCATTGTGCGGGTAAAAATAACACTCATTTCTGAATAAGTCAACAACAAGGCGCCACTTCACGAAACCTAAGTGAACGTCACGTCAGCACCATGAGTTGTATACAATAAATAATGGTCATTACGAACAAAAGGAGTGACGATCGAGAAAATGAAATAAAATATCTACCTGTGATCATCTCTTCTTTGTTCCCACCTCGGCTTCAAATGTCATGGAATTTGTCACTGTCAGTTTAGCGTTCAACGGCGCCTTGAGATTCTGAATTGATTAGGTGCACGGTCTGTGAATGCATCAATACATAATTACATCTCCACAACAAACGGTAGCTATTTCCGTCATTTTCCGTTTGAATCTTATTCATTGGAAATCAATTTTTTTCCCCGATTTAATGTCAAGACAACGCATGATTCTGGTTCGCTGCTTTCACAGTGCCTGCTAGTGCTAGTGCTAATGCTAATACCTGAAATGTTGGGACAACTAAAATAGTGACAGTTTTTCTCCTAACTAATAGGAACGAAGGCGAACTCTCATTTTCAGAGTGTCTCCTGAATGGCCGCAATGAAATCATGCCATAACAATTTTAATTTTAATTTTAATCCTATGCTAATATTTGGATTAAAAAAGTCGACAGTTTACTCTATTGTATCCTTCTTTTTCTCTATCTCCAACCACTGCAGATGTATCTAATCTGTCATAAGTTTAAGACCAGAGTCTATGACTCCTTGCAAATGATCAACCAAGAGTCTTCAAAAAGGATCATCGATGACTTGGACTGATACAGATAGCCGATTGGATGTATTTATGCTAAAAGGAACTATGCGCATAGGGCTTGTGTGCAACATAGTTCCTTTTACCATAAATATGTCCAATTGAGGGGCCCGTTAAGGCATGAATGAGCCCCTTCGAAACTTTTAGTGTAATCGAAGGTAAAATCTCACCTGCGAAGTTGAGAAAAATATTGAGTCAGTCAACACTATAAATAACAGTACCAAATAGAGTCTTTGTGGAATCCTATGAGCAACTCAGAGAGAAAGAGAAGTTTGTTGATTTGTTCACGCCTTGTCTCCACGGGACGTTCCACGGGATTTTTCCCCACTTCGAATCGCAGGAATGAAACTTCTGGGCTTTTTCCCCATTAAAGAACACAACGGAATTTCTTCTTCTTCTTTTTAAAGTCGTCCCCAGGACTCCACAATGATTCTTGTTGGCACTGCGATTAGCATTGACTAACCCAATATTTTCCCCAGCTTGGCATGTGAGATTTTTCCCTGGGACAAATCACATTAAACGTACCGTGGAGATAAGGACTCAACGAGAAAAAAACCCAGAAGTTCCAAACCTGCGATTCAAACTTGGGACAAATCCCATAAAACGTCCCGTGAAGACAAGGCCTCAACGTATGCAGAGGTGCTCCTATTGGCCACTTTTCTCGAGAGAATTTTTTTATAGCGAAGTGGCAACATTGAGGGGAGCTCTGTCGCCCCGCTGGCTGCTCCGGAGCGATTCCCGGGCCACCACCACCACCCTACCGCGCCACCCCACGGCCGACGTGCGATGCGCGGCGCGGAGACTTCAACGCGCGGAAGAAAAACAGCACCACGTTTTTCTCGGGATAAATTAGTCCCCCGATCCTCCACCGCGGCGCTGAGCACACTTACACACTCACACGCTCAACGCGGACATCGAGCAGATTGTTTCCACGTTGAGATCTTAACCGAAGCCCGGATAATATTAATAACCGAGCAATAATTTATACGAGTTTACGCCGCGCGGTCGTTTTTGATAATTTATTCCCGGCACAGGATCATTCCGAGCGACTCCAAGTCTGCCGTGCCCAGGAAGAACGCCGTATGAACCTTCAGACGTTGCCACATTTCCTTCAATAAAACCTCAACCCTCTATGGAACACTGGAAAAAAAAAAACACACATTGGATCTAGAGTCCAGACTCTTAAAAACATCGACAAGAAAAAATACTCTTGATTCAATCAGAATCTAGCTTAAATCAAGAACCAAGCCTCTTAATTTAAGCGGATTTCATTTTAATTCAAGCAAAAATCCGATTGAATCAAGAGTATTTTTTCTTGTCAATGTGTTCAAGAGTCTGGACTCTAGATCCAATGTGTTTTTTTTCAGTGCTTTGTAAAGCTTGCTTAAAAACACCGAGAACCAAACTTTTTTTCCAAATTTTGAATTTTTGGGAATCAGTTATTCAAAAAAAGATAAAACTAATGAAAATCTGCAAAATCATTATACAGAGGAAAGATTCAATTTTTAAAAACCCCAAAAATAAGTCGTTACGAATTTGTAACGCCATGCCACAGAGGGTTAAATTACTAGGAAAATATTGAATTTTTTTCTTTAAATTTTTCAAACGATTTTTTTTAGCAATTTCGTATAAAATGTCTGAAAATTTCAAGAAAAATCACGCATAATCGTCCTCAAAAATACATGTTTTATCCGGGGCAATCTGGCAACTCTCGACTGTTCATACGGCGTTCTTCCTTATGAAGCATGGCAGAAGTACCCAGCGACGAAGCGTCCTTCACCGGTTGCCAGATCCCGCTGAAAAAAATGCTTTTCCCACGTTCGAGGCGAATTTTACCGTCCAAGACGGCAATGATGGTCGTCTATTCCGGGGTCAGGTGGGGACGGGAGGCTTTTTCGATACCCGCTGTGTGTCCCTTGTAACCCGGCGCGATAGGTGTAACACCCAGGAATTTCTCACTTTATACGAGCTAATCATAGCTCGTTTATTAAATCATAACCAATCGCTTGAATGATACGCGTTTTAATCTTCTCGACTTAACTAGCCTCTTTTTCACAGTTTCGAATGCTGATCTATTTCAATTTGGTGCTCATAATCCGATTTGATTGGGTATTAGGGCCTCAGCCTAAACAGGTTTCGCTCAGGAGTGCTGCTCGCTTATTGGACTCGGGGCGTTTGGGATTACTGGTGTCAGGGCTTAATTTCATTAGGCACCTAACCCTTTAATGTCAGTTCCTCGGATCGTTCCTACGCTGTTCAAGAAGAAACTTCGCTACGGGATCGCGTCAACATCTTCATCCGCGATTGGAATACCTCCAGCTGTATCCCCATATGATTTCCGAGACGAACGCGATGTTTACTTCCTTATATTGAGGAGATGATTGGACAGTTCCGTATTGTTTCAATTGCATCCGGGTGCAAGGGTTAATCTCTTCTCTTAGATCTCCATTTTGATTGAACTGTCAAGAAAACAGCTCTTTGTAAAAATGCATGGCTCGAGAAATATTAATAGTCTATCATTGAACTTCGAGTACTCGGAAATGACAAAATCATTCTACCTTAAATTTTTTTTTTTTTAGTACAATTAAAGTATTTTAGCCATTTGATAAGGGTCAAGGACCAGATACCACGAGGTTATCACAAATTGTAAGACCACATTGGACTCTAGAGTCCAGACATGCTTAAAAGAGCAATACAACAATATATGGGCTCCAATTTGATTCAGTGCGGCTTTTGCGTTAATCAAGAACAAAGCTCTTTAATTTGAGCGGATTTCCTTAGTGATTTAGGGCTTAACTCCGATTGATGCAAGCGGGCCGATTATTGAACTGTGGTCAAAGCGATAGACAAGAAGACATAGATCAAGTATGGACGATTTTTTGTTTCCAGTGCGTAGGTTTTTACAAATGGAAGAACATGATGGCAACTCTGAGGACTATAGTAGCGATGCGTTAGTTAGTCCAATACAACAATTTCTGGGGCTCCAATTTTGCTTCTAGGTTGCGGCTTTGCGTTCGATAGTTTTTGTCGTCTGATGTTCGATACGCTTAGTGTCCAGAGGTGTCCCCACCCATTGTGCCAGGGTCGATGCTCTCTAGACATGATAATTGCATGTAGCTTGGCGAAATGTAAAATTAAGTGTCATGAAATTTCCACGTGTGTCATTTTTGATTTACCGAAGGGCACGACGGATAAGAAAATAGGCACAATGTGCATGGAGGTGCATTGCTTATAATGAGGGAAGTTCGACAAGCTAGACCCAATTCCATTTTCAATATTTTTCTTTTCACGGTTTGTGAAAGAATCGATACCTTTGAATACAGTAGAAGGAGCTCACAGGATCGTTAAGATTTCAATTTTTGCTCTCGTTTCCGTGAGGGTAATACACCTGTCTTGGATCTTTTCAATTTTATTTTCAAGCGTGACGAGAAGGTGGAAGGAGCAGGCAAGCTCGACCAACTCCCGGGGCAAATTTCTCCGATGGCGATTAATTTAAAGCGCATCTCTTCACGCGCAACAGCTCAATCTTTATAGATAAAGATAGGATAATTAAATGATTAATCTCGGGATTAATTGAAAAAAAATCACGGGGCAGGGTTGTAAATAATTAAAATCATGAAAAATAGAGGGCATCGGAATGGGTTTCTCCCATGCACCGAGAATGGAAGAAGAATGAGAAAATGCGATGGAGCGGAGTGCGGCAGCAGGGTATACGCCGTGCTCAGGAAAAACACCGTAAGAACCTTCAGACGTTGCCAAATTGTCTTCGATAAAACATGAATTCCCTCGTGAACTTATGAATATTTTTCTTTCAATTTTTCAGAGGATTTTGTTCGTATTTTGATCTAAAGCTCCTGAAAATGTCAAGGAAAAATATGCGTAGACTTTCTTTAAAAATAAATATTTTAGCGAAGGAAATTTGGCAACTCTCGAATGTTCATACGGCGTTCTTTCTTACCGCGGCAGGGTACGCGAGAGTGTGAGTCAAAAGCGGGTCGAAAAGAGGCAATGAAAAAAAAGCAGAATCATCCTCATGCGTAACGTATTAATCAGTGGCATGGCGTGCTTTGCGATATATCGATTGTTAGGCTATTTAAATCTATGGAAAAGGATCGATAGACAGGGTGTTCGCAGCGAACGATAATAATCGATTCTTTACCACGGCTTCAAATGGGGAAATATCGATAATCGATCATTCCGCCTCGCCACTGGTATATTAATCTCGTATACGCCTCTTGCCGCCTCTTCACAACCCCGGGGGCTCTCTCCGGCGAACCCCACTATCTCCGCCTGTCCAACATATTTTAACAAATCAATTCCCATTTCCATTTGTAATCTTATTTATCACTCTAAAAATGATAGCACCATAATTAATTTTCTCCTCCCCGGGTTCGAGGTGGGGAAAAAATCATTCCCGCGCTCCTCCGGTCCCCCGTTTTTTTTAAATTTATGAATTTATATTATTTATTACGCGTTATAACTTTATTTCTTATTTTGCTTTGACCGCGAGCCGCTCTGAGGCGGCGTTCATCTCCATTGTCAGCCGATTTTAAGCTCGGTCGGCCCCGGTCGGTTGACCGCAAGTTGGAGTCGGCTTCTTAACTCCGCCACTCAGCGGGTTCAACTTTGTTTTATGGCGTGCATAATTTTCGGTGCGCGGCACTCAAGCGAGAACGACTCTCATCGTTGCTAAATATTCAACGATGCTCGATTTTTTCGATCCCTTTAAAATGAGCGGAATTTCCCCCGAAATGTGCCAACGATGGATGGCTGTTCCTCCGAGACAGCGTGTCTGCAGATCCAGTCAATTTATTCATCTAAAATTCATGATCGCCACCTCAATTTTCCTTCCCATCCTCGCGTGCGCTCGCATTTCTCAACTTTAAATGAATTTCACTGAGCGCGTTTCCTCGCTTGACGTGGCTCGTGTATGATGTTATGCACTATCCTCAAACATCCTTTATCATCTGATTGATCTATTCTGATAAATCAATTCAATTTCAGTGGTACGTTCCTTCATAGGGCGTGAAATTTAAAGGATAGTTGCATTGGCGGATCCAGCAAATTGGCAACATTGTCTTTTCTCCATTTAAACCTATGGAAATGTATCGATTCTTAGAGGGGCCAAGTGCTCCGACAAGAATCGATTATTTAGCATGGGTTTAAATTAAAGAAATCCGGTGTCGCCAAATTCCTGGATCCGCCTCTGGATAGTTGTCATAACTAGCGGCAGATAAAAAATGTGGCAGCTCCCTTTCGGTAGTTAATTTGACTGTCGTGGTTTAGGACAGAGCTAACCCCGTAGTTACAACAACTACTATGGCAGTAGCAATAACAAACCGCGAGCCACCGTGATAGTTGTTGTAACCACCGGGGTAGTTTTTTCCAGTATCACGGCTGTTATCGTTTCTACTGCGCGGTAGTTGGTGTATTTATAAACGGCCACTGGTTGCGGCGACATTCTTTTTTGCCGTGAATAATTTTGAAAATTTGAAATTCCACTCCTGCAAAAAATTGAAAGTGTGCCATGTATGACCAAAATGTCATTTTCCTATCTAGCTAGAAAAAATTTCCGAGAGTTCCCGAGGTATATGCAGTTGATACTTTCTGCATCAGATTTCTTTTTGAGAAATTTGAATTTTCTGGCGGAATTTTGAATAGCAAATGGTTTCAAGGCACTAGCAAAGACTTGCAAGAGACTAGCAATTTTTTAGTGTAAATTTGAAATTGTTCGAAAAAACTTTAGCTGTCAACTTCGTGGGGTTACGAAATTTCTATATTTCATGGCAATTGAGATTCTTTTCACGATAACCAGAATTTAATTCAGAAATTCGGAAATTTTGGTCGCCTCAAGGGAAAAACCCCAAACAAGAAGACAATAACAGGACATCCTATACACTGGAAAAAAATCACATTGGATCTAGAGTCCAGACTCTTAAAAACATCGACAAGAAAAAGGAATCTTGATTCAATCAGATTTAAGCTTAAATCAAGAACCAAATCTTTTAATTTGAGCGGATTTCTTTTTGATTTAAGCTTAAAGCTGATTGAATCTAGAGTCTTTTTTCTTGTCAATTTTTTCAAGAGTCTGGACTCTAGATCCAATGTGTTTTTTTCCCAGTGTAGGGACTCCGAGAAATTTTTCTCATGAACCTGCAAAGGCTTTCAATTTGACCGAAGATCGATGAGCTTGTGAAAGTAAAAGCACGCATAGTTATTTCCAAAAACCAATCCGAGGAAAGATCCAGCGAGAGGGGAAAATCGAGGTGCGGCGTAGTGTAATAGGTATAATAAAGACGTAATCAATATATTATGATTGAAAGAGAGAGAGACCTGCGCCGGAGGTGCGAGGGGAGGGGGTGAGGGTGTGGGAGCCATCAAGTCTCGCGTGGTGTCGGGCCGTTAAAAATTAGTTAAAGTTAGCGCTAGGCATGAAATGACGGCTCGGAGGTGTGACTCACTCACAAATCACTGTCCGAGGGTTAACCACCCCCTTAACGCGCCCCTCGGCCTCAGCAAGCCGTTTACGTCCCGGCCGATCTCCTCTTTGAAGTAACTACTGCCAACTTTTTAGCTTCTACCTCTCGCGATTTTCCCCCTTCTATTAAATCCCGCCGAGCGTTTTCCAGGAGTTTTCACCCGAGAGCGAGCCTCATAACGTTTTTCCAGTTTTCACGATGCTTTCCTCCTCCTTAAGGCTAAGTAACGCAGCCTTGGTCCGTCTATCATGAATTATGTTACGTTAAGCAGTCCCCCTTAATGGAGATGTTGCATATGTGAGGAATTTGCGATTTGACTGTTGATTCTTACGTAAAAGTCCGCGAGAAACACGATGGTGCCATTGGTTTTCCCTGATATCAACTCCCAAGCTCAAAAAAAGCTCTCAAGTTGAGGCCAAAATGGAGGGGATATCCCACGCTATCCTGAGAGTCCACCTCTACATCAAGACAACTCTCCATGCAAAGATAGGGAGCAAATACATTGACAGGGCTGTCACTTTATTTGGGAACTCCAAAACTGAAAACACGGCATCACTGCTAATGTATTTGCTCCCTATCTTCGCATGGAGAGATTGTCTTGATGTAGAGGTGGACTCTCAGGAAAGCGTGGGATATTCCCTCCATTTTGGCTTAAAGTTGAGAGCTTTTTTTGAGCTTGGGAGTTGATTTCAGAGAAAACCAGTGGCTCCATCGTGTTTCTCGCGAACTTTTGTATAATAATTAACAGTCAAATCGCAAATTCCTCACACATGCAACATCTCCAATATTTACCCAAAAAGCTAGAAAAAGTTCAGACGAAAAGTTATATAAAATCTGGTTGGTATGAAATCTGATAGGTTTTTGAAGTTGATATAGAAGTAACCCGCCAGCAATCATTGTAAGCAATGTTGCACTAAAATTTTTAAACGGTAATGTCTGAATCATAGGAAAATTATATTATCACCTAGTTATTCAATCGTTATGCGTGAGAGTGCAGTTATTTTATGTGCGTTCTTTTTCTGCATGATAGCACAATTTTGTTCAAATGTCTCTGTGTTTTTCTAGAAATTAAAAGAAAATGGCGTGCGAAAAAGGTTATCAGAGGGAAAAAGAAATAAAAGAAACGACAAATAATTCATTAAAAAATAAAAATGATCTGAAGGAATACAAAAATACAAAAAGAAACCAATAAATAGACGCCGAAATAGACTACTTATTTTTTAGTATTACACGGGGGAGGGGGTTGGGGGGTGCACTTCCTGCACCTTGATCAATGACATATCCCAGTTTTTCCCTTTTCTTTGTATTTTTTCCAAATAATGTTTTATTTTAAAAATGCCCTTGCCTTAGGCTCAATATTTGACTGCCACGTACCATTTCCTTCGCAACCATAGGAAGGTACAGAGTGATCCAAAAGTCCTGCACCACCAACATCAGGCATCATCCCCTAACTTTTGAACAATTGGATATAGAGACTTTAAATTTTTGGGAGTGCTTCCAGATCAGAACAAATAACTTTTGGGAAGTTCCAAAACTCTAGAGGGGTCACTTTGAAAAAGGGCAAGGACCTCAGGGGTTGTAAGGGTAGTGTGCCGTGGTGCGAGATTTTCGGATCACCCTGTGAACTACATACGTCCCCGGCATCTCACCCAGTGATAGAGGTGATATTCCTTCAGATGATCATAAAATAATCATGAGCAGGCGGTAATAACTGTCGAGAGTTGGAATCTATACAGTGGCGAGGTGTGAATGATCGACTGTCGATATTTCCCCATTTGAAGCAATGGTAAAGAATCGATGATTAAGGTGTTCGTTGCAAGCACCCTGTTTATCGATCCTTATCCATAGGTTTATATGGCATAACAATCGATACATCGCAATTCACGCCACGCCACTGAAAACCGTAATGAACGCCCGAGGAGAAAAAAACAACGGGTTCCAACAAATTGATGAGGTGGGGGGCGGGAGGGGGCAACGAACCCTCAGAATAAAGTTATTATTTATTTCACTTACTGCGGTTGGCGTGATTGAATTTGATCACGAGGGTTTGCCTCTGAGGTGCACATCACCCGGGGGAGTTACTCAACTCCCTTAAATAATGTTATGAAAACATGAAATCAGCTGGTCGCCCCCGCCCCGTCCAGCGGCACCTCACCACGCCCTCTTTTTTCAACCCAAAAATAAACAAGGCGACGTTGTCGGAAATAGTTTTTACCTGACGGGAGAAGTCTGGGACCAGAAGTTTGGGAATCGAAGCTGACTCTAATCTTTACTGCGTAGGCAGATCCAGACACCTCGGAGGGGGATAGGGGTCGTAAAGGAGGTCCAATGGGCTTCCCCCCGAAATTTTTTGAGATTTTAAAGAAGCTAATTTGCAGGTTTCAGTCAATTTAGTCATCATTATTTACCAAATATGTTTTCCCATCTTCTTTCCTCTGCTCCTTCCTTTTCTTTTTTATTTCTTTTGAGCGAACGAGAGGGGGGCGCCCCCCCCCCCCCCCCCCCTCTGGATCCGCATATGATTTACTGGATTTTTTTCATTCGACTCACTTTTCATCATAAAATTTTCTTGATTTTGTTCGTGATTCAATCTTTTTTTTTCTTCTTTTTTTTAAATCAATAGGAGAACTACGTTTCACTTCCTTGTTTGCAAATGACGTCAATAGTTATACATTTGACTTCAAAGAGACGCCATGATGATTGGAGAGAAATATTATATCCAGAAATTATGTAAATAAATAAAGTTGCCTTAAGTAGCTCTTACCTGACAAAAACTGCCGAGGATAAGAGCTTTAGGAATCAGTAGGTCACCTTGGTTCCCCAATTTTATTGAATGAACCAAAGGTTCTCCTTCTTTCTTTTTCACCGCAACATTCAGACTACTTTTGACTGCCTTATTGATTTTTCAAAATACACGATGACGTCATTTTTTGAAACATTCATATTGTAGAAAATGTAGCAAATTTAAATGAAACTGATCACTGGATGAAAAAGTACTTACATACATCATAAATGTCTATTCAGTGATAGTATTAAGTCAACGCTCTAGGAATGGGATAGTGGATGTTGTAATATCTTCCTCCCGAGAATGAAAATAGGAGACAAATTCTTTCCATCCAAAATTCAAAGAACAATAATTGTTTTCCTGTTTTTAATTTTCATAATTATTGGCTATTTAAAATACAGCTTAACTGCACTGTCTTCCTAAACTGTCCTCTACGAAAACTTATTTCATGCTTGTCTTGAGTTAACTTAAACTTCAACTTCATCAAATGTGCATTTTGGGGACTCTCCGGTTTTGAATACAAAAACGTATACGTAGCATGGATGCACAGATGCCGACATTGCATGTTCAGAAATATTTAGGATTTGATTCCGAGATCACGAACAAACGAAAATCATCAACATTGGACTACGAGTCCCTCGGGGTTATTTGAAAACTTAATACTTTACGGGGGCCAAATATATAAATCTGAGATGCGGTGATGTTTGAAAACTCGTAACCCAGGGTTCTGTGATAAGGAAATGTATGCTCTGATAATTATAGGTTTGTTATTCGAGGATGTAAACTGCTCCTCTTCATTTTCGACCAGACATGAAATCAGGGAGCCTTGTCTTACTATCGATACACAAATTCAAGCGTTTGTGTTATTTGTGGTTTTGTTTTCTTTCGTCCCGACTAGTTGAGGCGTGCCCGGTATAAGGGGCACCTTTACTAGTCAGGACGGTGGCGGATGAGGAGCAGGCTGCATCAGACGTCATCACAGGAAAAGTGTTAAAATGCAAGGAAAGAAAAAATGTGAGAAAAACGGAGAGAGAAGAAGTACGGAGTAACGATAAGTATCGAATTTGTCGGGGAGCACGAAGAGCAAGGTATTCGAAAACATGGTCATCCCGCTACATGATCTGACTGAACCTATATGATCGATATATACGATTCGGTTGGTTGATTATCCTCTACTTAAATCTCGCCTTCAATTTGACCAAATAGGCAACAAATATACCGAGGAGCGCGAATAGTCACAGTCCATGTTTATAGTAAATTTACCCGCGTTTAGAGACTGCGACAGAAGATCGTGTGACGTCATAGTTTAGCATTGAAACTAAATAGTAAGAATCAAGATAATGGATCCTATGTCCCAGTCTAAAAGTGTGTACATTTATGTAGCGTCGACTTCATCTATTCGAAAAAAATATACATTTTTATGGCTCCATAAACTTTGGTTGAATCAATAGACAATGCGTAAACCATAATTGGGCGGATGTTTTGGCGACTTCAGGCTCGCCTTCAATTTCGCTGCAAATGCAACAAACATGTACTGGAGAACAGGGCCGGATTAAGGGAGTGACCACATGGGCCGCGGCCCATGGCGGCAAATTTTGCAATTTTTTTTTTAAATGTAGGTATAAAAATAAAATTGCAAACGGAAATAGGGGACAAAATCTTGCATTTCCTGTGAGTATCGTAATTTCTAATTCTGTCGTTATGCGGTGATACAAAAGACAACACCTTTAATTCGTCGAGTTATGAGAGAAACCATACACGCAATTTGGCCAGAACGCTCATTTATGAACATTTTTGGCTGTTTTGGTCTGACATTGAAATCTGAATTTTGTCAGTGACATTTTTGTGTCAGAAAGTTGGCAGCCCTTTCATTAGTCTAGTTGAGAGAGAAACAAAACACGCAATTTGGCCGGGAGCGGGGCGGTGCAGAGAGCAATGATGACGAGGACTTGAGATGAAAAGGAGAGGCCCTCAGCGCGGCGGTCGGCATCATGTAACACATATTAGCGCCTACAAGACTGCATGAATACTTCACGCATAGCGTCAAACATAAAGCGTAGTGCGGTCAGCAGCGGTCGCCGTGAAAGGCATACGCCTGCAAAAGTGTAGGAATACTTCACGCATTGCGCCAAACAAGGTGGAAGTTAAAATTATTGAACCACATTTATGATTGTTCTTTTATAATTTTTTCGTTCATTTCTCATTAATGGAAGGCATTTTCCACACAGAGACAGGTTTACGGAACTTAACTTTCGCGCCAAGTTCCGAGGATTTTTGCTGGTAGTGTTGACAGGGCTCCCGTAAAAAATGCATCCAACACGAGTATACGCGTCTTATGCATCCCTCTCCCTTCGGCACGTTCTCTTGACGGTTTTTATTGATGTTTCAAAACGAATGCGATGGGGGCGGCAAAATACAGGTGGCCCGTGTACGGCAAGTAGGTAAATCCGGCCCTGCTGGAGAACACTAATGAAAAACAGACATTAAACTCGCAGACCCAACACTATTTTATCAACTTGTTACAGACAGTTTCAGGTCTTGTTTCTTAGTGAGCAACCCAGTAGGCAAAAGTAGTGTAAGTACATTTAAGGTATTGCTAGGATTATACACATTCATTAGACACAGTTTAAAAATAAGAATATTTTTCTTTAGAGCCCCCCAGGAGCTACTGAATTTCCTTCTTTTAGATATTCAGACTTTACCGAGTAAACTATAAATTATTTTTTCCCCTGCCTTTCTTCGTTCGATAAAGGTCATAATTTACATTAAATAACCATATGTTGAGGTTTCGATTTTAACCGACTCCCGGATGCAGTTAACCCTTCAGCAGCTTACGAAGAGATGTTTCCAGTGGCGTGGTGTGCTTTGCGATACATCGATTGTTATGCCGTTTAAACCTATGGAAAAAGATCGATGTACAGGGTGTTCGCAGCGAACACTTTAATAATCGATACTTTACCATAGGTTTAAATGGCAGAACAATCGATACATCGCAATTCACGCCACGCCACTGAATGTTTCACTCGGTGTGTTTTTAATCCGATTAAATCATAGAATATGCAATTATGTTATATTGAATTTAGAGTATAGGCTTATTACTTAAAATCTATTTTGGTACTATTACTAGGCTATTAAAATTGATGACGCTTAGAATGCAAGTGGGTCTCGTGATATTAAAGTGTGAGGAGTGAGGAAGTATCCAATTAATCCCTCCTTCTGGTATCGGGAAAAAAGCACCCTATAACGTCATACAGTGGAGCGAGTCAATGGGATAGAGGTCAGACAAAATTTGGAAACTTTAAAAGCTTATAACTCCGTACAAGCAATATTTTGAAGCTCTAAAAGTAGTGCCATTGGTTTCCTTGTGAAATTTTCTTCTCGAAGCACTCCTTAAAATTTAAAATATGACAAAAACATCGTCGAAATGCAGTCGTTTTAGTCGAAAATTGCATGTTCGCCCTCCCTGATTGACTCGATCCACCGTGCGCCGTCCATATTTTATATTTCACAAAGGTAAATCGATTCATGCATTTATTTATTTATTTTATTTAATTTTATTTTATTTTTTTTGGTGTCGCACCAGGTGGTTTGGAATTTCAATCTGTACGTGTTTCCGTTTTTGCCTAGTGAGGGTCAGTTTGGAGTTAGTTAGTTGGAATATTGTCGTTCAGAAATTCAACAATAAAACCAGAGCTTTGCTCTCTTTATGTTTCTAAGTGTATTTTTAAGGTTTAAAAAGGCTACACAAACTTCATCCCCCGCGCAATTTTTATTGGCTGCGTTGCTCGATGTTGTATTCGGATCTCTTTACTTTACAATTCTCTCCAAACTGGTGCATCGTAAAAAAGGTCACACTGGAAAAAAAAAAAACACACTGGATCTAAAGTCCAGACTCTTGAAAACATAGACAAGAAAATGAACTCTTGATTCAATCAGATTTAAGCTAAAATCAAAAGGAAATCCGCTCAAATTAAGAGGCTTGGTTCTTGATATAAGCAAAAATTCGATTGAATCAAGAGTATTTTTTCTTGCCGATGTTTTTATGAGTCTAGCCTCTAGATACAATGTGTTTTTTTCCCCCAGTGCATCCTAAACTGCACAGCTACCTATTTTTTCGCCAGGTAACGTGCCCCCTAGTGCCTAGTATTTGAGATACAGGAGTAACGGAAGCAGGAAAGAAATAACCAGCAAAGAAGGAGCCAAGACAAAACCAACAAAGTGAAATTGACGGTTTTGACACCAGACTGTGGTCCCTCTCGGAACTAACAAAGAGGATAGAGAAGGAGAACGGGCCACGAAAGAGGGAGGACGAGAAGAACTACCGAGTCGTCTGAGGGGTAGCCCAAGGAGAGAAACGCCGATCCGCGAACCGCACGCGGTAATTTAAGAGAAATTGTTTGGAAGTCACCTGAAACACGCAATATTCGAAAAAAGAGGGAAAATAGCCTTCGACGTAATTAAGTTATTATAAGTATCTCGGGGTGCGTCCAGCGTCGGGGGACGAGCGGGGAGAGGAGTGGAAAGGGGGAGGGGGGAGGAAGAGGAGATTTGCTGTCCCTGACGGGGTTTCACGACGACCGTTTCGATATTATCGGGCGTCGTGCGTTGTCGGGAAGCATAGCCTATCATTAGCGGGCACTGATTACCATACTCTCGTACACGGCCCTATTGATTTCATGCGTGCAAACATCTATTAATCCTGGCTCTTAAATACATTTAAATTTGTTTTAAGAATTAGACCTCGAGTCGAGCACACCGCCGATCCGATCTGCCGCCTGGTGGAACCTTCTGCCTCTCAGCGCTCTCTTCACGTGTCTGGACGTCTTGGGCCCGTTGTTTGCTCCTGCCGTTGTTCTTCGCTCCAACTCGATCACCTGAAATCCATCGAAATGGGACCTTCGAAATGGAAGATCCAGGCTGCCGTGCTGTAGAAGAACGCCGTATGAGCCTTCAGACGTTGCCAAATTTCCTTTTACATATCATGGATTTTTAAGGAAATGGAGATGTTGCATGTGTGAGAAATTGGCGATTTGACTGTTGATTCTTAGGTAAAAGTTCGCGAGAAACACGATGGTGCCACTGGTTTTCTTTGAAATCAACTCCCAAGCTCAAAGGAAGCTCTCAAGTTGAGGCCAAATTGGAGGGGATATCCCACCCTACCCTCAGAGTCCACCTCTACATCAAGACAAACTCTCCATGCAAAGATAGGGAGCAAATACATTATTGACAGGGCTGCCACTTTATTTGGGGACTTCAAAACTAAAAACACGGCATCGCTTCTAATGTATTTGCACAGTATGTATTTGCATGTATTTTTGCACAGAGAGTTTGTCTTGATGTAGAGGGGGACTCTCAGGATAGCGTGGGATATCTCTTCCATTTTGGCCTCAACTTGAGAGCTTTTTTTGAGCTTCGGTGTTGATTTCAGAGAAAAACCAGTGGCACCATCGTGTTTCTTGCGAACTTTAACATAAGAATCAACAGTCAGATGTCAAATTCCTCACACATGCAACATCTCCATTTGTGAATCTATTCCTTATGATTTTTCAGAGGATCCATGAGGATGATTCGTAGTTTGGCCTAAAAAGTCTGAAAATTTCAAGGAATATTATCCATAATTTTTGGACTGACTTAACCCCCTGGAATAAATCTATCCTCAATATATCAAAACTTCAATCTTCGTAGATCACTCTTGAGCTGCGCACCTTAAAGTAAAAATCCCATCACAAGAATGAGTCCCACTGAAGGCAGTTCATAAAATTGTCGACATAAAAAAATATCTCGAGGATACTATTCGCAACCATAGCCCTGACTTCCTGTCAGTTAAATATTGTGAAGGCAAGATTTTAAATAAAAAAGGAGAGAAAGAAAAGTGAGTCATTTTAAAGTTACTCGTATAAACTACAAGTTCCCGGTAAGTTTTGGAGATGATTCATTTCCTTCTGTATCAGCATTCGCCTAAATCTCTCGGAAAGGAACTATGAGTCAGGAAGAACGGTCGAGATCGCTTTCAACGTGGATATCGTAAAAGAGATCGTAAAAGAGGGCGGGGAAACGAGGCTGGGTAAAGTGTCATTATTGAATTACCAACGCGAGAAAACCACGAACCAACGCTGTTCATCGCCAAAGGATTCCGCAATCCTGGTTGTGAGTGGTTGGGATGCCTGCATCAAGACCTACCTATCCCCGCAACCACGATGTGGCCAAATTTACCTTCATAATTGTATAATGATCACGATACCGCCCAGATACACTCAGGTAGATTGCGTTTGTGGAAACACGTCTTTGAATAGTCCTTGCAAAGTTTTCCCTCAACTTTTTCAATTTCCACAAGGAGATCTAGCAAAGATTTTTCTCTATTTTTTGAAATTTTATCGCAGCAGCCCACATATTTTCTACAAAAACCGCAGTAAGTTTATTCGATCAAATTTTACACAAAAATAAGATTTTTACTGGATTTGTTTCATGTTGCATCATCGATATTTTAAGGCTACACTTTGGATAGGGCTGGTCGGGTGCAAGTTTAATTCCGCATCAAGTTTTAAAAGTTGGAACTTTTTCTGAACATAGTTTTAATTTTCAGTTTCTTCCTTTTACCGGCATTTCTCAAAGTTTCTGAAAAAAAAAAAATCAAAAAATCTAAAAAATAATTGTCAAAAAATTTAACTGCGTCTTAACTCAAGACATTCAAGACTTCATCAGTCAAGACTTTGCATTAATACTGACACATTGCTAAGTCAGCAAATGTATGCGAGTTCGAAAAAAAATTCCTATAGATTTGATTTAAATGTTGTGCACTGCTTGCATCAAAATTCCTCCATGAAATTAAGCGTTTTCATTTTTTCTACGCGCATATCCAAGTAATGAATGTTTTAATACCGTGGAACCCAAAAAATCTGATGAGCCACTCCTATTACTAGGAATTTATATTTATTAGTGTACTTAAAACAAAAAACAAAAAAATATCGGTACACTATTGGACCTCAGCGCATGGTTATTCGAGTCAGGAACCCATGACGACGAAAAAGAGGGCGAGCACAATGAAAAATAAAAACCATTATAAGAGAGATCTTATTTTTAATATTTTGGCGGAAGTAAGGACCTTGGGCTAAACGAACCGGATGGAAACTTGCGCGATACGATAAGACAATAGACGATCTGGCAACGAGGCTGGAGAATCTAATTAGTCGGCCCGTTTCCAGAATTAAGTTGTTATACCTGCAGTATATTGTCGAGCAACAAATAAGATCGTCGAGCGCTCATCACTCATCTTCACACTGTGCTAACTCTAATTTCATTCCCCCGCCGCGACCGCAACCCACCGCCACCTCCACCACAATGCCGTGTTAAGGAAAAACCTCGGATCTACGCGGGGTTTCCCTTGGAGTTGCGTTGTTTTTGTTCGGCATAATCCTCTTTTCCATGTTTCTGCATACCGTTGTTCGCGGATCCGCTTTATTTATTGCGACTCGCACGCCCCCGAGCGGCCCACGCCACGGTGGATCGAGTCAATGGTAGAGGTCGGTCATGGGCCAAAAAAAAAAGTCGGATTTTAAATATTTTTTCTTGGTTTTCTAGTAGTTAAGCTTCCAAAATGAATGTATCCATGGTTCAAGGGTCTTTGAATCCTTCCGCTTTGACATGCGGGTTGCCTAAAGCTGACATTGCAGGTGGTATCAAATTTGCCGTCTGATTCTCAAGGTTTTATTTCGCTTTTGCATGAGTTCTGTGGCAGATGAATCAAAATTTCAATTAAACATGCTTATTCTCCTCCCTTTAAGGAACATTTTGGTATATCATTAATGTACATTGGCATATTTTTAGGAGGATCAAAACCACCTCCAAAACTTGCTTTAAAAAAACGCCCAAAAAAATGTTTAGATAGCTCGATAAAAAAATGTCCACAAGTGTCCGCAAAATCCTTTGTTGGGTTGCTTCCAGTACACTATCAGGAATGATATTATGTAATAATTAGCCGCTAATATCCGCTAATCTGCGAAAACGGTCCATTTGAATGATAGGAAGTCGCGCCTGCTGGGAACTGATCTTGCTCTAATGTCATCAATAAAATCGTGCATCACACGATATCCTTCAATCTCGGTAATTTTTCTACTGATTACTGATTTTGGCTGATTTGTTGATATTTTTGGACGAGACATTAACCTCCTGTTAGTTTATGAAGCTAACTTGATCAGTGTTATACAGTGCGATAAAGTTTAAGATGTATGTTTTGCGCACTGTATATTTCACAAGTCCCGTTTTTTCCAAAATGTCTTCAACATACCTAGAACTCTTCCATGAGCTCCATACAAATAAAAATCGGTTGTGGGTTGAAAAAGAATAAATACAAGAAATTTCGTCAAAAGACATTGGTCCTTCTCAGAGGTTCTTCAAGGAGTTCAAGGGATCAGAACTTGCATGAAAAATAAATTTCCTCCTATTTTAATATTTTTTCAATAAAAATGTTTCAAACTTCACTCCAAACTTCGAGTAACAAAACGAAATAATGGAAGATGATATAATTTTTTTTTTTTTTTTTTTATTTTTTTTTTTACTGCACATTCAATTTTTTATATCTTGTGGTAAGTACCCATAATAATCTTCTAGGATGACTCGATAAAAAGAAGCTACAGTATATACATCTCTTTTTTTATTTCTTTAATATATTGATCTATTATTTGAAATATGCATATTTGTTGAATAACTGAAAGAGTAGAGGGTTCATGAAAATGAAAACGTCTATTGACTGGCTGGAAGAAAAGAGAAGAAAAATGAGCATTATCAGAATGTTCCGTAATGTGTCAGTATGCAATTGCGAGAACCAATTAACATGAACAAAAAACGATGTTAGCAGAAATTGAAAGAAATATGGCAACATTCGTGGTGAGGGGCCTGTGAAGCCGCCCTCCCTCACTCCTCAAGTAATGTTTTTGAGACAAGTTTTGTAAAATTCATCTTTATGTAAGATGCTTACGGTCCCATTCGCCGAAAGTAACGTGAAAAATAAACTATCAAGGATCCTATTTTCAATAGTTATGAAAAAGTGTGTCAAAGTCGTATTAAAACTCGTTATTCGGCTGAAATATGATAAAAAATGGAATCTACGACGAAAAATACACGAGGTAAGAGTAATTTGCTCTATTCTAAGGGTGGAAAATCTCTGTAATCAGAGAAAATAAGACGCGTGATGCGCGATGACCGACCACTCCCATTGACTCGATCCACCGTGGGCCAGCGCCTAGAATTAAATAAAGTCGAATTATTCATCCATCAGCCGAGTGCTTCAAAATAAATAAAGCACGGCTGGATAAGGAGAAAATATTACACAAACTCCGTGATAACAGATTTTCAAATAGAGTACCTTTACAGACAGAGTATGGCCATTTCTGTGCCGGTTTTGCATTGGTCGCGAGAAAATAGGCTGACACGATGTTCTTACGGCCGCAAATAAACGAACAAGATGGCTGTTATCAGCAAGAAATTTTGAGGTTATGCACATCTTACACCAACCTGTGATAAAGGCGAAAGGCGATATAACAGTGTTTTCATGTGTTCTTCAGGTGTTATTCGTAGATATGCTAATTTAAATTGTTACTGTCGTATAATTGACATTTTTGTCAAATTTTAATTTCTTATCAATGTTACGATGAGTCGCCATCTTGTTTGTTTATTTACGGCCGTAAGAGCATCATGAAGCCTAAAAACTCGTTGACCAATTAAAAAATCGGTACAGGTTTCCTGTAGTAAAAAGATACGAATGGCCATACTCTGTCTATAAAGGTACTCTATTTTTAAGGAGTAAAAATTATTCTCATGGATCATCACTAATTTGGCCTTTTCTGCACGAAGGAACGTAACTCCACTCAAAGGTTGTAATATTGACTCAAACAATTCGATTTTTTTAAAGAATGCAACTGTGCGATTTTTGTCCAATTTTTTTTCACTTCAACCAGATCAGATGAAAAATCAGTGACATTTTCAGCTAGAGATGCCTATGATTTGCGAGAGGAAATTTGGCAACATTAAAAAAGTTGTTACGTTCTTTCGTGGGGAAAATAACGAATCATGCTATGTTTTGAGGAAAAAGACATTGTATTCGAGAGAAAGGGACTCGGCAACAGTGCAAAAGTTACTTTCTAGGATTATTACTATCTTCCCTGTTACTATGGTGATCGATTTTTTTATGCAAAGCGTTTAGGGATCAAACAAACACGGTATGTTTGTAAAACTCATCGCCTCAGGGTTCAGAATTGTTTTTGTTGAATGACGGTAATTGCTCAGTGATGTGCGCGCGTTTAGCAAACAAGACCTTTTTTGAAAAAAAGCAAAATCCGAAATGAAACAATTATCATCAGGCCAGGAAAAATTCTCATTGAGTCGTTGATCAATCATTATTAGGTTTAAAAATTGTTGATACCCAAAATTACATTTTACCTCATCGACTCACATTACTTTGATGGACGATGCAGGATTTTGAAAGTATTCTATCTCTCAATAATGTGGACCTTGTCAGAAGATTGTGCCATCAGGCGCCATGTGTTTCACACCGACCACTGCTGACCGCACTGTTTTTGACGCAATGCTTGAAGTATTCATGCAGTCTTGTATAGGCACTGTGAGTTTCTCGCCAATCGCTGTGAACATCGATTCAAACAATCAAGTGAACGTGTCGTAGGAGAAGGGGTACATAAGACGCGTTTACTCGTGTTGGGCACATTTTTTGTGAAAGCCCTATCAACACTAGCCAAAGTTCACGGAACTTTGCGCGAAAATTTAGTTCCGTAAACCTATCTCTGTGTGGACAAGGCTTTTCATTTATAAGAAATGAACGAAAAAATTATGGAAGAATAAACATGAATGTGGTTTAATGATTTTAATTTCCGCCACCGCACCAACCGCACTATGTTTGGCGCAATGCGTGAAGTATCCCTACAGTCTTGTAGGCACTGTGCGTATCACGCCGACCGCTGCTGACCACACTGTTTTTAACGTAATGCGTGAAGTATTCATGCAGTCTTGTAGGCACTATGAGTTTCACGCCAACCGCTGCGCTGCTGACCGCACTACGTTTGACGCAATACGTGAAGTATTCATGGAGTCTTGCTGGCGCTAATATCGTCACCTTCCAGGCAAAGTATCACAAGCGCCATGCGACGTTTAAAAATTTCCGCCGCCATTTTATTTTTTTACAGAGAAATTGTTCAACGAAGCTGTCCGAAAATTTCACTGAATTTTCTTTGTGCTGCCGATAAAATTTAGTGAAATTTCCAAACAGATTCAACCAACAATTTCTCAGTAAAGAAATAAAATGGCGGCGGAAATTTTTAAACGTCGCATGGCGCTTGTGATACTTTGCCTGGAAGGTGACGATATGTGTTTCATGCTGACTGGCGCGCCGAGGGCTTCTCCTTTTCATCTCAAGTCCTCGTCATCATTGCTCTCTGCGCCGCGCCGCTCCGGGCAAAATTGCGTGTTTGGTTTTTCTCTCAACTAACCTAATGAAAGGCGCTGTCTCTTGTTTCACCGAAAGACGAACAAATTAGAAATTACTTTACAATAACTCTCAGGAAATGAGAGATTTACTCGCCTTTACTCGTTTGTAATTTTTTTCCTGAATCCGATTTTTTTTGTTGATACCTACATTTGAAAAAATTGCAACATTTGCCGCCTTCTTTTGACGCCATGGGCCGTGGCCCATGTGTCCACCCCCTAAATTCGGCCCTGCTCTTCATGGATAGATACAGCTTTCACTATCGTCTACGATCGAGGGAAGAAAAAATAGTAGAGTAGGCAATTATTAATGCATTATGGTGCGGCTTTTTGCCTACTCTACTTCTTGAAGGCATTTTTCTTGGCCATCCGCTTCCCTCCCACTCGCTCTCCAAATCAAGGTTGTAAACTTCAACCACTTTGGCGCTCAGCTTTCATCGTGGAATCATATTTTTCTAGTTGCGTTTCTTTTTGGTTTGGTTTTTTTTTTTAAATGTTTAAGCGCTTTGGTTTTAAATGAAGGTGAAATTTGCTTGTACTGTCACAGTCCTGCCACTACGCATCAGCAAAACTCACGTTACCAGCTGAAAGTAATTTGAGAGTGGTATTTGCAAGGGTGCTCAAGCTCATGGTTCTTTCTAAAGTTCACGATTTTGCTTCCACCCTAATGTATCTCTTTCATAATGTCTCTCATTGTTTTTCTGCGCACAATCAGTGAATATCACTGCACGGACGGCAAAATGTACTATCGAAAAAGGTCAGCGATTGGCATAGTTCGCAGGCTTTAGAAGAATTGTTTTTCGAAGTGGCTCAGTTTTCACTGACCGGGAACGTTACGAACTTTGTAACGATTCGAGGAAAGTTTAAAGAGAGGTATTTTTCCTCTTAGACTGAGACAAAAAATGTCGTGACAAGATATACCATACTGCCGCACAAAGGAGAAACACCGTATGAGCATCCGACTATTGCCAAATTTCCTCTCATAAAGTATTTATTTTCCAAGATGGTAATGAATATTAATCCTTGACATTTTCGGACACTTTCGATGATTTAGAACGAAATGTTTCGAAAACTAGAAGGAAAAATACTTGCTAATCCTCCTGAAAATTTTTGTTTTGTCATAGGGAATTTAGCAACGTCTGAATCCCACACGGCGTTCCTCCTTAGCACATCGGCATAGTTCAATAAACTCACAGCCTATTCTTCCTACAATTAGAATACATGTTGCAAAAATGAGCTCACATGTCTCTGATAGAGACTTTAATTTGACATAAATTCGGGATCGCGAATGTTTTAATTTCCATACTCGAAGGTACAACTTTAAAATTGGTGTCAAATCTTTAATTAAAAACAAATGCCGCTACATCTGACGATACCGTGAGTCCGTCAATAATAATATATTATCCTTTTAATAATGCATAATTACGGTGTACTGAAATTGAACAATTCGATTCGGGAGGAGGCTGCCGTGCTAGGGAAAAACGCCGTATGAACATTCGAGAGTTGCCAAATTTCCTTCGATAAAATGTTCTTTTCAGAGGAAAGTTATGAATATTTTTCCTTGAAATTTTCAGGAATTTCTGATCAAAATACGAACAAAATTCTCTGAAAAATTGGGAGAAGAATATTCATAAGTTTACTAGGGAATTCGTGTTTTATCGAAGGAAATTTTGCAACGCCTGGAGGTTTATACGGCGTTCTTCCTTGGCACGACAGAGTGGGGAACAGGCCAGAAGTGGGGCGAAACATCTGCTCGTGCCCGAAAACATCTTAATCTTGTGCAAAATTATTATTCGACATGCCAGCATCCGCCCTTTTCACTTTTCTTGCCCGCACCGAGCCGAAGCGGTTCGATTTTGATAAATTACAAGTGGTGCAAATTGAAATTAAAGTGAGGATACTTCATCATCGCCTGATTCTACCGCATTGCCCGGTTCTCAAAGAAAAAAAAAGGAATAAAAGAAGGGAAAGATAATCTTACTTACTGTTGCTCTCTTTTAATACTTATTATTAACGGTAGGTAATAGCTCCCGAGGCAACCAACTATCGAAAACCACCAACAAACTTCTCTCTTCCGTATGGGGGGGGGGGTTGGGGGTTGAGAAAAGTGCATTTTTTGCCTTTTCCACTCTTTGATTTTAAATTTGAGACCGTATATCATCATGAAAATCGGCAAATATTTCATTTTATTCTTTAAATATAATCAAATACTCAAAAATTCACCTGAAACTTGACAGAATATGTTAAAGCCAAAATGCTTTAATAGTGGAAACAGCCACGCCAAATAAGTTTACCCACTTTTAGACCGCGACAGAGCATCTGTCATTTTGATTATTCCTATTTACTTTACAAGTAAATGTGACGTCATACGGTATTCTGTTGCAGTCGAGAAGTGCGTTTAAACTTACTCGGTGTAAACTCTATTGAAGTTCCATTCTTCGAGGATGATTCTCCTTTTGTATTTTTTCCTGACATTGGATAGTTCTCGTTACAGAGAGTAAGTCAAATTAATAAAGTATCCACTTTTTTTCTGTGAAACCAGAGTGGAAAAAACCATTGGAAATTGAAAATCCGATCATCCCCGGAATATTTAAAGGGTGTCTCTGCCAAAATTTGACGCAATAACTTGACGTTTGGACCGATTTGATTATTTCATTATTCATTTAATTACATTTTAATCGCGTTATATTTTTTTTTTTTGATCGTATAGGATTCAATCGGCAAATCGCGGTCATGTGGCGTCTGAAACCAAAACAGTTTTACACTGGAAAAAAAACACATTGGATCTAGAGTCCAGACTTTTAAAAACATCGACAAGAAAAAATACTCTTGATTCAATCAGATTTAAGCTTAAATCAAGAACCAAGCCTCTTAATTTGAGCGGATTTCCTTTTGATTTAAGTTTAAATCTGCTTGAATCAAGAGTCCTTTTTCTTGCCAATGTTTTCATGAGTCTGGACTCTAGATCCAATGTGTTTTTTTTTTCAGTGTAAAGCTCAAATGCATATTCTAAAAGTGCGCATTTGCACGTTGAATAAAAGAGAGAGCACGATGATAATTTTCGCGATAATGGATCGTCCGATGGCTTGATTACGAGACAGTCCGATGCAGCCGAGGCACTAAGGACGGCGAAAAATAATTACAGCGACTCCATTACGAGCTGCACCTCCGGAATCAATTTTCGCGCACAAATTTGTTCTCGCGAAGCTGTTACGATCGTAAAGTGTTGCGAGGCCTTACCCTTCTACGTGCAGTTTTATTGCACGGAGCGCGAGAGGCTGTGTAATTGAAGTGAGGAGCAAGGAGATATGGAGGGTTCAAGAGGCGTGCGTTGCTTGGACTTTATTAAATAGTTGAGATGCGTTCTATTTAATTAACGACAGAACCTGCCGCCGGCGAATTTTCAAAGAGAGGTTACGAATCGTCTCGGCCGCGCCGCGGCCGGCGTTGGCTCGCCGAGATATGAATCAGAGCGAGAGCACATTCAATTTGAAATCACTTAATCTGCACACGGTGACTCTTATAATTCAGATCATTATTATTGTTATTATAATAATCATTTCCCCGCTGAGCGTTGCCAAAGATTACGTCCATCATACCCGACGAGGGCAGTTTTTGCATCATCCAGGTGCATTTGGACGTATTTATGCCAAAAGGAACTAGAGTCCCTCTATACTGCCGTGCAACGCAAAAACGCCATTTTACATTTCTTGGAAACGATGTATCATAGCAGAAAAAGTTGTGTACATTAGGGCAATGTTTTTACATAATTCTTTTGCAAATACTATCAAGTACTTAACCTGAAAATTTGAGGTGCATGGGTAAAACATTTTTTATTTTATGAAGTGTTAAGTTCCAGAAAACGAGGGAAAATCTTGATGGATTTACGGCGTTCTTGCTTAACGCGGCAGTATAGGGAGAGTTAAGACAACGCGGCTCATGGATATCACAAACAGGAATAAAGATTACACAAAGCGGACGTTTTTTGAATCTTTGATTAACCCATTCCCAAAATCCTATCTCCGTTCTCTCTCTCATTCCACTTGTTCCTTGCCGTACCCCCGATGTCCCGGTCCATTTCAGTTCATAATCTTTGCAATTGGTAAAAATGTAATCTTCATTCCCGTTTGTGACAATGTGGAGGCCTAAAATACGGGAACCAATTAGAAATGGACTCGCATTGTCTTTACTCTCAGTATAAAGGGACTCTAAAAGGAACTAGAGAGGGGTGGGGAAAAGCTGTAAAAGCTTGTAAAAGCTACATACGAAACAATGTAACAGTAGGTTAGATTCCTCTCGGGAAATTACATTAAATCAAAAGAAAATAAGTGCCAAAATTTGGGAACTCATGAGCTGAGGGTATGTGACAAGAGCAGGGCCAAATTTTCCTACTTGCCGCCCATGGGCCGTCTGTATTTTGCCGCCCCCTTCTCATTCGTTTTAAAACATCAATAAAAACCACCAAGTGAAAGTGCCAGCGGGGGAGGGGTGCATAAGACTCGTTTACTCGTGTTGAACACATTTTTTGAGAAAGCCGTATCAACATTACTAGCAAAAGGTCACGGAACTTTGCGCGAAAGTTAAGTTCCGTAAACCTATCTCTGTGTGGACAAGGCCTTCCATTCATAAGAAATGAACGAACAAATTATGAAAGAACAAACACAAAATTTGATTTAATGATTTTAACTTCCGCCGCCGCGCCGACCGCATACCGTGTTTGGCGCAATGCGTGAAGTATTCACGCAGTCTTGTAGGCGCTATGCGTTTCACGCTGACCGCACTGTGTTTAGCGCAATGCGTGAAGTATTCATGCATTCTTGTAGGCGCTATCCGTTTCACGCTGACCGCAGTGACCGCACTGCGCACTGTTTGATGCAATGCGTGAAGTATTCGTGCAGTCTTGTAGGCGCTAATATGTGTTACATGCCGATTGCCGCGCCGAGGGCTTCTCCTTTTCATCTCAAGTCCTCGTCATCACTTCTCTCTAAGTCGCACCGTTCCAGGCTAAATTGCGTGTTTGGTTTCTCTCTTAACTCGACTACTTATTAAAGGTGCTGTCTCTTGTATCACTGAAAGACGACAAAATTAGAAATTACTTTACTCTCAGGAAATGAGAGATTTTGTCACCTTTTTTCGTTTGTAATTTTGTTTTAATAAATCCGATTTTTTTCATATACATTTAAAAAAATTTCAAAATTTGCCACCCCCTAAATCTGGCCCTGGACAAGAGCGTTATAGACATAGTTCATGAGTTAACGCGCTTCGACGTCGATCTCCTCGTCTCTATAGACGTCACTGGCGCTCTATAATTCCCACTCAATTCTTACGGCCGTCAACTAATGAGCACACTCATTCTTTCCCTCCCGTATCTCGTTCCTTGTAGCATAAATACGTCCATTTGGTTGTTGGCCCTGTCTATCCATTCGATCAAATTAAAAGCTCAGAACTGAACAAAATAACAAACACGTTGATCACACACGTTCCGATGATTTGCTTCATTTTGAGCTCCCGTTTTGAAAGTGGAAATAGAGTTTTTCTCAGGGGTCGTAATTTCAGGGGGTCAGGCAACGAGGTCAATATTTTTCTTTAGTGGCAACGGTGTACACCTTGTATTTCATGCCCTCTCGGAGTACACTCATTGGTAAAAGGCATTTGTTTTTTAAAAAAAAACTGCATGATGGATAACCTGGCGGAATTTGTAGTTTTTCTTAACAAAACTTGATACTACGTAAATAAGAGAAACATCATGCAGCTAACTGTATAAATAAATATCATGTTTATCATGCCCCGCATACATTAGATCGTGACATTGGCGAACCCAGCAAATTGGTGACATTATTTTTCTCCGTTTGAATCCACGGAAATGTATCGATACTTGGAGGGGCCGGGTGCTCCGACAAGAATCGATTATTTAACATAGGTTTAAATGGAAAGAATCCGGTGTTGCCAAACTTCTGGACCCGCCTCTGGATCGTGATCGATTGCTTTATATATCGATTGAAAAAGTGCTAGACCACTTATCACAGTTTGCGACTTTGTATAGACTTCCAGTCGTACTTGATTTTTTCCTTAGAAAACGATTCAAAGTCATTTCTTGAGAACTTAGCATCACTTGAAAACTTATAGCTTTTTAGCAGCTAGCATTACTTTTATGACGTGACTGAGAGCACAAATACTAAGACATGAGAGAAAGAGCTTTCGCTCATTTTTATACAAGATGGAATGCAAAATGTGGTCCAAAAATGTCCTTGCCATGGCACGCTGTTTGAAGTGGGATGCGTGAGAATGCGCAAATTTCTCACGCAAATTGTGAAGTTGGGAGTGAAATTCAAACCTTCCCAAAGGGTTTATCGTGTTTTTCACGCCATTTTCCAGCTGAATCAGCTCTTCTCTTCGCTCCAGCCAAAGTTTGCAGCAGACATACCGTGGCATACCAAAGCATAAAATCCAGCAAAAACATCCTGTAGAGGAAAGCATCTTGCCAAGTTCGGTCATTTTTCGATTAAACGCATTGAAAGGTGCGATTTAGACGCACGACATGACAACCTCGTGGATGAGTCCGCGTCCTAGGGTAAAGTTACATTTTCTTCGGGCGAAAATTAATAACGCCTCGCGCCTCGCCAAATGGATAGGTAAAAGTGTCCATTTTTAATTAATCCAAGTTAAGTGCTAGCCAGCCCGAGACGCGAGGGGGGCGGGAGCAGGCGTGAGGAGGAAGGGCGGTCAAGCGGCCGAGCCGGAGCGAAAGAAAAGAAAGAAAGAATTAATCAGCTCCGTTTTGACTTGCGGGTTGTAATCAAGAGAGAGGAGGGTCCAGCAGTTAGTGTGCATGATGAGTTGGTCCGGCGGAGAGTTGGCCGCTTTTGAGTCTTAACACCTTCCTCGGCTCGTATATTTATATGCTCTCGGTGCTGGAGGGCGTGGGTTCGTGACTCGCCCGCGTATAACTTTCACATAAATTCACTGCTCATTACCTCCCTTATGAGTGTTTGTTTGGCGGTTGGCTGCCCGGCTCGACTCCCACCGCCTCGGAACCGAGCGAGTCGGGAATGATGGCTGGGGCTTTATCGGGGTGGTGGCGCGGCCGAGGAAATTCAACTGCCTACTTATTATTTAGAGTTTCCATGCTCGGTGCGTAAGACAATGGGGTGTAACACTGCCGCCGGTTGTTTAGGATCATAATGCAAGCGTCGGAGATTAACCCGCAGCTCTGGCCGCCACGCATTGACTCATCAACTCACTATCCGAGGAATTTCCAATGCCCCGGATTCTTATCAACGAGTAACATCTTCGTTAACTAGACGTCTATGTCCACGAAACTAGAGGTGGTTGAATTCTCAACAACTAAAACCGAGGAAATTTTCGGAAAAAAAACCTAAGAGGCTTACAATGCTCTTCATTCTGCAACGTAGTTCTAATGACAAAGTGACCTATCCAAAAGCTCTGCCATTAATTTTTCCCTTGATACTCCCAATTTTTTCTCTCGATGGTTTGGAATTAATTCAACTGTGGATGAATTTTATTTGCTGCAAACGCCATGTAAAATTGCACAAATTTACCATCAATGCCAGTTTAGTACGCATTTTGAGGAAGTCCGAAAAGCTCCATACTATTCTTGCATTGAAAATGGCAAGGCTCGAGTTCAATGAAGCACAAAAAGGATTCTTAGATTGGTGCAAGGTCAAAATAATTCAATATTTTTCGTTGCTTCAGCCGCTCATTTTTCACCCCTCTCATCCTCCTCCCCTTATGACAGTGTCCCTGTCATCAAAATTAATTATATTCCTAACATAATTATTAAAGTGAGACCAACTGAGGTAGTGTCAGCAAATATAAACATTTACAGATCCCTATATATACGTACGAGCATTTGAGAAAAAATAAAAAATAAATCCAACAATTATCGAGAGAATCTTAACTGCGAATGCCCGCTGATATTACGACACTTCATTAACGGATATTCCCCTCTTTCCTTTCCCCAATTTCCTTCTTTTCCTCCCATTTTCTTCTTTTCCTTCCTCTCTCTTCCTGGAGGAATTATTTCCGACGAAGACGAAAATGTCAAAAAATTCTGAATAAAAATATAAGAATTTTATTTCTGATTTCTTAAATGATACATACAAGTGATAGAAAGCGACCCAGGTGAAAATTTCAGCAATTAATTATATCACAATGCGCTTAAAGTGCTCAACAGTTGACAGCCATCACTCTGGCTTAAGTCGTCTCAAATATTAGATCTAGAACCACTTTTGATAATTTTATCAATAGCAGGCACTTCACAGAGCAGTATTGGGTGGACAAAAAAAGTCAGAAAGTGCGAGGGACTTGGGAAAGGTCTGATGAAATTTACAGATTCAGAAACTTAGTATTTAGCTTCTGACAACTCATGTTTACTCGTATCATATAAAAAAGCGCTGAAATTGCTTTGAAACATCCCACTCTTCGTTATTATAACCGTGGTCTTGATTACAATTATTAGTAAAATCATTTGTTCCAAATCAGATTAATAATCTAAGTCCCAGTTCTAAGTCATTTAAGTTTAGGCCCCTCATCCGAGGCAAGCGGGAAAGAGGGTGTTTTTGGAATACTCTTTAAAAAATATACAGTGTTATTTACGTCGTGAAAAAGTATTTGCACAAAATTTAAAATTCGAAAGAAAACTCGCAGGTCATTCAACGAGAACACTTAGCGACGTTCCCCACTCGAATCTCTAGGTACTTCACCTGCAAGTGCACAAGTACAAGTATTATTTTTATATGACATGGCGGTAACTTATCATGAGTTTGAACTAATACCATCCACTCTTTTTATTTTTTCTTCACGATTGTGAGAGTTTTAGCGGTCAGCATAACCTAAGATACCTCCTAAGTATTTTTATTCTCCGCATTTCGATTTTAAGAGTGCTCAGGATAATATCTGAAATTCGTTTGTAGTTGGATTGAAATTTATTAAACAACTCGCGTTTGTCCGGTAGCTTGTAGAGTCCATACAATGTCTTACTTTGTATTTTTCATATCTAGCATTCTTTTGCTAAATCTCTTGCAAGAGACCGGGGCACACAAACAACCTGACTGGTGGCAATCGAGCATCATTTATCAAATTTACCCTTTGTCATTTAAAGATTCAGACGGGGATGGATATGGTGACCTGAGAGGTAAGAATTTCATAATGGTACTCAGTGATTTAAAATCAGACAAGTTGGTTTTTGCAATCGCTAGCGATAGCAATATTCGTCATGGGAACTTTTGCTTCTGGGATATGAAAATTTTAAGGTACAGTTCGTTTGTAGTATCTTCAGAATTGAAGGGCTATGTAATTTTGTGTCGACATCTCTTTTTTAACGTTTTTAATTTTTTTTCTTTGCATACAAGAAAGCTGTTATTTACCAATTATTTATTTTCGTTGGATTATGTATGGTTTTTGGAAGTTAACGCATTTAACTTTCAGTTTCGTTTTTTTCGGCGTAAAGTATGATATTTTTACTCTACGCATATGCCCGAATACGCATCATAACGACGGTGAAACTACCAAACCACGTATCTCGTTTGCGGTGTTTAAAAATCTCCGCTCACATTTTATTTTTTTGAAGTAGACCAAATCAATATCATTCCTTGAAATTTTCACAGAATTTTCTCCGCACGAAGAGGAAAAATCACGGAAATTTTCAAGACTGGACGTTAAGTAGCTTTTCATTTAAAAAATAAAGTATGACAGGAAGTCTGCGACGTCGCAAACCGAGATACGTGGTTTGGTAGTTTCACCGTCGATAAGTGACCTATGTGCTTCCTAAGTTGCCATTTTTTTCATTCAAATAGATGTAACCGAAATGTTAGATGTGTACTACCTATACTACTTTCATGTCATTGCTTTATTTATTTATTTACTTTTTGCGTAGGTATAAATTGTTATTTTTTGCTGAATTTTGGAGAAAATATTGCTTTAAGAACGTGGAACTTAAATAATTTTATTGAAAAAAGAAAATACCATCATTAATTTGGGCGAACAGAGAAAATATACATCAATATTTGGGTCAACAACTCTCCCTGATTATATAAAGGATGAATATATTAGTATTTCTGTATCAAAAAACTTAGCTTTTGTCTTCAGAGATACGATGATTCTAGTCCCAGTCAATTTGTTTTATTGAAAAAACAAAAAAACAAAAAATAAATAAAAAAAAAAAAAACAACTGAAATGTTAGACATACTATTTTCATGTCTTTCTATTTGTATCAATAGGTACTTTTTGCTTAACTTACGAACGTTGAATGCAAATTAACTTTATTGAAAAAAGAAAATAACGTCATTAATTTGGGGGAACATGTGGCTGATTATATGAAGGAGGTATATTCCAGTATTTTTGTTTAACATATTAACTCACGAGAAAATGTTCGTACATTTATCATCTACTATTAATTATTTTTTGATGATTAGTCTAAAACATTCAATACAACCATTAAAAAGTAGTTCCCATCGTCGGATATCGAACTCCCGATCGCCGGGTGCCCGCACCTTATCAAAATTACGAGGTGGTTTAGTCAACTAGGCTATATCGGATCCACGTGAGCGAGAGCAAAAATAGCATTTAAAAGACTCGGGCAATGGGCGGGACTTATCACAAGAGACCTTGACTGCTTTTGGGATATCAAGCGCATTGCTGTAGGAGCCATGGTTCGCACTGTTTTAATGCGTCTCGAGGTTCATCCCAGCATGCATTTCCGATCGCGGCAGTTGAGCTAAGGCAATATTTGCGTATCCATGAATTAAATCAATCAATCGAGCTCTGATTTTGACTTCTTTATCCGTAACGAGTCCTCCAGAACAATTTTCCACCTTGTACGATGGTTATTATTTCTTTACTTCTATTTTTCAAATTTGAGGTGGGATAATGGCGGCTTCTCAAGAGCACCGAGGTAGGCGATCTTTTGCACCAACGAACAGAAAACTGATGGCGAAAAATAACCAATCAGAACCTCCCAAAAAAAAGAATTTGCCTAAAAACGGAACTTCGTGGTTCTGCGCAGATTTACCAGTCAGACACGACATCTCAAGGTGGAAAAAAACTCGCTGAAAGCGAATTTTAGCAATCAACACAACTTGACGTAGAGACATGATTGGCTAAAAAATACAACGGTTTTTGATACATCGGAAAATCAACCAAAAATCGGAGACTGGGCGAAACGCTCAAGGTCGCAGAGGTATAGGGAATCCCATAGCGATAGCAACGGAACGATTGTAATATCATGGGGAACTCCGTTCCCATGACAAAACATTAACTTGTAAAGGTAACGGCAATAACATGCATAATGCTTCCAAAGTGCGGCATACTTCTCGAAGTCTGTAATTATTTCAAGATGATCCATTCCTAATTAGCTCCATTTCATGAAAATACGTTCTAAACATTTCAGATTATAATTTAGGGGTCGCGCACACACTCATTAAAATTGGTCTAGTAAAGATTATATTGGTTCAAATGGGGAAAGGGGATGAAACTTGCTGATAAGATGCAGATTCATCGTGGACTCAGGGACCAAAAAAAAAAAAAAAAAAATGCAATTTGGGTTGGAGAGTGATCTTGCCACCCGTAGTTTTTGCGACTAAGTACCAATAATGTACCTCCAGTCACACCCAACTAAAACTATTTTTCTCCTCCAAATTGTCCATGTACACTTTGTAATAATAAAAATGTAGAATCGATACATATTTACATTCAAATCACTGATACCGCATCCTAATCGAAAGGTTTGTCGCCAAAATTCAAACCAATTAAATTTTTGTCAGAACTTTTTTTGCGCGACTTCTAAAAATTCGATTTTTGGACGAATTTGTTCGTTTGTTTTATAATGAAATCCAAATGATAGGTCAGCACAGCAGTAGCTCTAATTTACTCCAAGCCCCTAAACAAGTTATTCTTTATCACTTTTCCCCCTTGGCCTAGAAGCTCCGCTTTACGTGAAGGTATTTAGACTAAAATGAAATCTTTGACACAATTCATGTTTGTCAGTAGTATTTGTATGCGCCATTTGGACATATTTCTACCAAACGAAACTATGTGCATTAAGACATGAGCCCCGAGACCCATGAGAATAAATGGATAACAGGGCTCACGTCATAACGCACATAGTTCCGTTTGGCAGAAATACGTCCATTTGTCGGTCTTTGAATTGAAACTGAGGGACTGAAAGTTTGCGTCAATTTCTCCCCTCTTTTGGTTTTTCAGGAATTTTTGAAAAATTAGATTACATTGAGGGCATTGGTGTGGATGTGATTTGGATTCAATCTTTTTATAAATCACCCATGAAGGACTTGGGATATGATGTAGCGGACTTAAAGTCAATTAATTCTCTATTCGGCACAATGGAAGACTTTAGGGAGCTGCTTGAAGCAATTCATGCAAGAGGTGAGACCAAATCATGGCTCTGACGGGTAAGCTATTTTCCCTGATTAATCCTCATAAATTTGTCCATCAGTCTTAAACTGGACGCAAAAATGCAATAAATTCATGTGTTATAGATTTTTTCTTGAAAACATCCAAATAATTGTAACCTAAAACGGGTAAAGGGGCCTTAATTTCCACGCAAATATTCAAAATTCAGTTATTGACACCTGAGAAAAAAAGGAGTGCTCTACAAATTTCGGGACAAAAAACGCCCATGAATTAAAGTCATAGTCAAAAAGAAATAATGAAAGTTTGTAGTTCGGGAACGTACTTTCATAAAAAGCTATTACATTTACATTTTGCCACGATGGGGGCTTGGATTAAGATTGACACATTGATTCTTGAATGTTTGATTAAAATGAAAATGTACACAATTTTTGGCACAAAACTAGCGCAATGGCTCTTATCTTGTTCTGTGTGGTATTAGAGATTCTTTCGTCAAAACGTCAAAAGTCAATTTTTTGACCCAATATGAAAAAAACTTGTTCTAATTTTCTTATTTGTTTATTAGGAATGAAGTTACTTTTGGATTTTGTGCCCAATCATTCAAGTGACCAATGCGAGTGGTTCAAGCTTTCTTTACAAGGCGTTCATCCTTACAAGGATTATTACATCTATACAAAGAAAGTCAACGACACTCATTCCACGTATCCAAATAACTGGGTAAATTTTACCTTATGCTGTAAATTAGTATAGAGGAGCTGAAAGTTCGCAGCATTCAACACCGAACTTACATCATCCAGTTTGATTAAGTTACACTAAAGATCAGGGCCGGATCTAGGGGGTGGCTACATGGGCCACGGCCCATGGCGGCAAATTTAGGGGGTGACAAATGTTGTAATTCTTTCAAACGTAGGTATCAAGAAAAAATCTGATTCGGGAAAAAAATTTCAAACGAGAGAAGGCGAAAAAATCTCTCATTTCTTGAGAGTTAAAGTATAGAAATTTCTAATTTGTTCGTCTATCGGCGATACAAGAGACAGCACCTTTCATTAGTCTAGTTGAGAGAGAAACCAAACACGCAATTTGGCCTGGAGCAGCGCGGCGCAGAGAGCAATGATGACGAGGACTTGAGATGGAAAGGAGAAGCCCTCCTCGGCGCGCCGGTCAGCATGAAACACGTATTAGCGCCTACAAGACTCCATGAATACTTCACGCATTGCGTCAAACGTAGTGCGGTCAGCAGCGCAGTAGTTGGCGTAAAACTCATAGTGCCTACAAGACTGCATGAATACTTCACGCATTACGTTAAAAACAGTGTGGTCAGCAGCGGTCGGCGTGATACGCACAGCGCCTACAAGACTGTAGGGATAATTCACGCATTGCGCCAAACACAGTGCGGTTGGTGCGGTGGCGGAAATTAAAATCATTAAACCACATTCATGTTTATTCTTTCATAATTTTTTCGTTCATTTCTTATACATGAAAAGCCTTGTCCACACAGAGATAGGTTTACGGAACTTAATTTTCGCGCAAAGTTCCGTGAACTTTGGCTAGTGTTGATAGGGCTTTCACAAAAAATGTGCCCAACACGAGTAAACGCGTCTTATGTACATTGTTTACGAGGTGAGTGGTATGAAAATATCTCATAGGCTTCTCTTTGTCTCATGTAAGTTATATAATCGTAAATGTACAAACTACCTTATACATAAACTGTATTATACTGTTATACAGTATACTATATGTATCTTACTAGCCCAAGAAAAGCCCTTTTAATTTGGAAACTCACGTTTGTTTAATTACTAATTATTTCCGCTCCCTTCCTTTTCCTCCGTAATAAATGAATGAATAAAAGAAACCTCTTCAAAAAATAAAAATACTTATGATGTCATAAAACAGGACGGCGCATTATCCATAAATTACCGTTCCTCAAAAAAAAATTAATCGGGGAGCATTTTTGCTGGGATTGGGGAGCGACTTGACCAAAGGAAACGTATGGATTTTATTTTTTCTAGCGTCTTTAGGAGCAAAGATCTTTTTTCAAACTATTTAAACTTTTTTGTACTTAAAATATGATACATAATAAATGTATTTGCTCTGCAGATCCCTAGCGAATGAGATAATTGTGGTAATAATAAATCTTGGATCAGAAACGGAGGACGTTTGTGCCAAAACTTCAGCGCCGAAATTGCCCTATACTATGTTTGTGCACACAAGCAGTATTCATTCTGGTCTCCGTGCTGGGTAACTTTCTTACATTTTTATTATTATCTTTCTTAAGTTCTTCGTGTTTTTAGCAAATTTCTTCGTGATTCGATGATTACTTTGTCCCTTGACGTGGGATGTGTTCACGATAGACCTTTGAAAACAAATTACATACATATATATTTGGGCAATTGGGTAGAATTTATCATAAAAAATGCACACTGATAAAGAACCATGTAAGAATAAAGACATGCATCTTTATAATATAGCGTTTTGAAATTTTTACTGTTGATTAATTTTTAGGAAAAATCCAATGAACATTATTTATTAACAATATATTTTCACAATTTTGTACAGAATAAAGAAAAATTAGTAAAAACTCAAGTGACAGGAAATCTGCATCGTCATAAATTGAGTTGCTTGTTTAATGACATTCACCATTGACATTTGGACTGCATTTTGCAATTTGGAACTATAAATTCCGGCCCGGTTTAAAACCAACGTACCTATGTGACATTAGTTTCCCCATGCACATAAGTGTTTTTTCAGATGAGCCAGAACTTATAGTTCCAAATTGCAAAATGGAGTCCATATATGAATGGGGCATAGGAGTTCGATTCTGGACCTACCCCTCTCACCAAAAGCTCTCAACAAGAACATGAACCAAATTACCCATGTATAAAGGTAGATAAATACAACTAAACAACTTATTTAAACCGAGGATCTACCATTTATAAAAATCAAGGATTTGAAGGGAAAACAAATGCATGTCAATAATGATTTTTTCTTTTACATTGCAGAGAAAAGGTAAACACTTTGGGATTGGATGGAACAGGTTGTGTTTCGTTGCGACCATTCGCGACAGTGGTTTTAGCTACTAGCCATGGTGTTTTGGTGTCCAATTCAATCTCTATTTTACTTTTGACCGTATGTCTTAAATTTATGCAGTGAAGCTGTCTTGCAAAGCGCCGAAGTTATTGAGGAAAATATATAAAGTTTTTAAACCCTTCTGAAAAATTAAATAAAAGGATTAATCAATTCCCTAGCAGTACTTTTATAAATCCACCGACCTTTCTCATTGCCTTCCGGCCTCAAATAGCACAGATTAGAGTAGCACCGGTATAGAAGAAAATAAACTCCAGGAATGAAATTATTATGAAGAAAAATTCAAGATCTACGAGAAGTTGATCGAATCTTTATTACCAATGAACAGGTCAATTTATTTACCATGGGATTTTGATTGCACATTGGTGTCTCAGCACTTATCGTCCAAGTCTTACGTAAGTTTCTTATTATTGCAGTTTACTTGCGCCATGGCATTCAAATGAATATAAATTGAAAAAGTCATTAATTATTAATGAAAAACGGAACACCCAAAATTTTAAAAAAAGAGATATCTCACAAGAGTGGAGTCACAATAGGTTTACTAATAAACGAAAAAGTAAATTATATTTGATGACAATCAAATAATTTAACCCAAAAATATGATCTCAAACTTTCTTCATTCATATGGGCTGCATTTTGCAATTTGGAAATATAAATTCTGGCTCTTCTGGAAAAACACTCATGTGCATAGGGAAACTAATGGCAAATACGTTGTTTTTAAACCGAGCTAGTATATATAGTTCCAAATTGCAAAATGTAGTTCATATGAGGAAACGATAGACGCGAGCACCACATGAATATTTGCGAAAGGAATTATGAGCGCTCTAACCAGGTGTTGGTCATAATTTTGATCGTGATTAAAAAATCACGAGTGTTGGTTCTTGCTTCAAGCCAAAGTAAAGATAACATTTATAATAGATATAATTGTTAATACCACGAGGAGATAGCGTCCTCTCTTCATATTAGCAATTGTAAATCAAACATCCATGACATGACCCGCCCGAGACTGATCAGGGTTTCTCACTTTGTTTTCAGCCCTCTTTGACTGCTTCTAAGATTCTTATGAATCTCCTTCTTGTTCCACCTTTATTTTCTCACCTTTAAACGATTATTTTGACCTTTTGTCGCATTATACGTCATGACCACTTATGACCACTAGCCAGGCTTGAATGGTCGTGTGAAAATAATGACAGAAGAGAGGTTGCCAAAGAAAATGCTTGATTGCCTTCTTCTTGAGAGGAGGCTCTAATGAGTTGCAGAGAACCAAAGAACGCTGTAAACGCGGTGTTTATGTACGCATGTAATTTTACCTCACAAAATTCGAAAGAAATAGAAAAAAAATTACATATTTTTAAAATATTTCAGAAATTTTTCAGATTGCAGTTCCCAAAAGAGGCTAAATCGGATTCCAATGGGTCAGTCGCTCAGTCGCAAAATTGCATTTTGACGGTCTAAAGTTAACGATTAGCAAAATTGACTAAGATCAATTGGATTGCATTTTGCAAAAAGAAACCAGGAGCATTTCTATGTTACTAAGATTGTGCAACTTCTTTTGTCTTGGAAGAAAAACCTGATCATCTATAAACAGCTTCTATTTTACCCACTAAAAACTGTAAATTTAAGACAAAATTACCATGTAAATTTTCTATTTTTTTAGGATGTCAATAGTTATATTACAATGGATGAAGTTGTACAATCTTAGCAACATTGCAATGCTCCTGGTTCCTTTTTGCAAAGTGCAATCCAATTCTACGTCCACCATTGACGAAGATATCGCCCATCAAAAAACACGACGTATGACGTCATCCACCGCGTGCATTAGAGCTATTTTTCGCCATTTTATCATTGCATTTGGGCGAAAAAATTCATTATGAGATACTTCTGGCGTTACATTTGAGTTTGGGAAGCCCTGTCTAGGGTCTTGGTTGATTTTGAGCTGACCCGATGCAAGTGCGCTCCAGAATATTGGTCGTGCACGCGGTAACGATTGCCGATCGGCGGCGAGGCGGGACAGATAACTTTGAATCAGATTCGAAGACCTCTCTTTAACACTTCTCTCTCGTTCCCTGGCTCAGGGTCTTTATAACCAACGATTCTCAAGTCAGGTTTTGCGATATAATTATTTCCACTACTTTTGACCCACCGAGTATCTCAGCTATTCCTATTCCTCATGTATAGTAAATTTATTCGGTGTGAAAGCTCTAGAGGTGGAAAATGTTGCACGGTTTATTCTTCAAATTGAAAAGAACCCAGGCACATTTTGGATACTTCAAGAAATCCTTTATTTATTATCTGAGGGACTCACACACTTAGGAGACGGCTTTACGCATTGAATTGCGTAAAATGACCGGACAAAGGTATAGCTGGGAAAAAAAAGAAGAAGAAAAAAAAACAAAAAAAACTAGAATACTTCCTGACTTTTACACACTTTGATGGTTATTTTCATGTGCAGTTACAGGAAAATGGATACAAGGATGAATTGATTTTCGGATTTTGGCGGTTTTTTCCTCTCCTCTCTGTTGGATTTCTTATTTACGCTGAAATCAGTTTTTGAAACGTTGTCTATTCTAATCGCTGTATGAATTTTGGACAACATTTGCTTGAAATGCTTGAAAACATCTTGTTTTAATATTACGAGCACGGGCACGTTATTTTCCAGGAAATTTGCGCACCTAAAATTAATCATTTTCAATATTTTTATAGTTAAGACGAAAGTATCCGTTTTCTTGAAAAGTTAAGTATGAGTATGAAACAACCACCAAAAAAAGTAAGACTGGGGAGGCGCAGTCTAAATTTCATTGGTCACTTTCTCACTTCATTGGTCTGGTCAGTTTATATAGAAATGATGACGTGTGTGGCACAATTTTTCGTTTCCTTTAACAAACTTGCGATTTATTCGCAACTTTTAATCAGCCCAGTAATCCTCAATCTTTACAGCACGGCATTTAATCGGGGCACAATGTTTTACTCTAACCCCAGTATATCGGATCAAAAAATTGTTGACTGGCACAAATACAGGAAATTGCGATTTCCTCCTGCAGTGTTCACGACACACGATGCTCTAAATTTAAAAGAAAACGAAGCAGAAACACATCGGCTTATCTTCCTGCCCGCGGAGCAAGTTATGCTCATCCGAGACACACCAGTTTTCTCAAGAATTATCTCCCATAAAAAAGAAACAACATTTACTGCGAAAAATTGAAATAACAAAGATATAAATATCGATTAGCAAAGTTCAAAGGTAATCAGCTTACGAAGGGGGCGAGGAGGGGGGGGGTGCGAGAGGGGTTTATTCGGGACCGAGCCACTGCGTTACGGCGTGAAAAATTATAGCACTCGATCGCCGCGGAACCGGTTTCAGTCCGCGGTTTTTTCATCCGACCAAACTACATAAGGACGTATTTATGCTAAAAGGAACTAAGTGCGTAGGGTTTGCGTGTAACATAGTTCCTTTTAGCACGAACACGTCCATAAATTGAAATAAAGGCCAGTGACGCGGGGGAAGGGGGGGGCTGAAAAGTATAAATGGCGGAATGGAAGCGTTCAGGTGGGACTGATAATTAGCGGAGCAAGTTGGCTTTGCCCGGACGAGCAGCCGACAAGAGCGATGTAGTAATTGTACGGTGACTCGAACGACTCGAACGCGCGGATATAAAAGTGAGCGCCCGCTCGATGCGCGAAAAACGATTATTTGCGCATGCGTCCTGTGACGGCGTGTCTCAGCGCTGGAATATCCCATGTTGCCGTTGCTAGAATCCAAAGGTCTTGAGACGTGTTGTGAGCTTTTTTTTGGTCCGCCTTATATGAAGAATTAAGGGTTGTAAAACCTCCCAATATCTTGAAATAATATAGATCTTATAGAAATTATAAAAAGTATCCCCGCAACTTCCCGCTTCTGTCAGAAATGTCGAAAAGCTGATTTTCGTGCAATTCAGGTCCAGTTGGACATCAGCATGCTAAAAAAAATCGTGTGCAAATTGATTAAAAGAAAAAGGACAAGGTACAGAAGAATTAAATAAGAATTCAACTGCTTCATCATCTTCATCAGATTGAAGTGGAGTCATTATCATAAAGCTGCAATAAGTGACAGAGAATTTGGAGTTTCAAGAAGTAAGATGTTTGCTGTCAAAAATTTAATTTTTATTTCCCATAACCCGCGGTGCTTTTGATTGGTTTAAATTACATTAATATTTTTTTTTTTTTAAATTACACTAAAATGATACATTTCTGCTCAATTTCACTTTATTTTTTATGAAAAAATTTGAAAAATTCAATACTTGCAAAACTATGGCCAACGGGCCATTTTCAAAACACATTTCCAAAATGGTATAAATGTGCATAAAAAAGGAGCTCCGGGCACACTTATCTCCTTAACTTTTCGGTTTTGTAATTTGCAAAAGGCCGGATTTTTTTCCTTGTGCTCCCAGCAAAAATTGATTTTTATTCTTAAAAGTGTGCTTCCATGGGTTGTTCATATATTCTGCAATATCCGCTATTTTGCCTTATTAATTGACGATTAATGCCCTGTTGACAAAATAGTTTTTAGTTTCTAATCTGCATCAAAACAGCTTATCAGTTTAAAGCCATTGAAAACGACGGATTATTCTTATGAATGAAAATTTGGTTTCAATACAGAGCAAAAAGGAAAACATACGATGAATACACAACTGAGTTGCGCCTAATGAACGAAGATACAACTTAATACAATTTGAAGCCAATACAAATGTGATACATGAAATGATACTATGTATGTGTATAGAAAGAGTATCGAGATGTATCAAAGGATCATAGTATGTTTTATTCATGAAACACGTGCTCGCTGATGGAAAAAGAAGATACGGAGAGAAAATGTCTGAGAAATGATGAAATTTAGGGTGCTTGCTCCAACAAAATGGAGTTTGTTGCGGCAACAGAGCGAGAGAGGCGAAAGATCAGAGAAGTGAGCCCATTCGCGCGGAAATTTATCGAGCCCCCTAAATCAGACTTATGCGCCTAAGTTATGGAAGCGACTAACTGATAAATATAAGTTTACAATATGAAGTTGTTACAGCTTCGAGGATTAAAGCACGGGTCCGCTCTGCATGCTGCTACCAGCCGGACCAGCTTTTTCATTCAATCTTTATATATTTATTTTGCATGAAAATGGTCAACGCGTTCACAATCTCCATCGGGATGCCAATCCGGTGGCTTTTTACGATGAGACTTCTGAGCCTAGGAAGTCAATTGGACGTATTTATGCTAAAAGGATCTATGTTGCACGCAATCCCTATGTGCATAGGTCCTTTTGGCATGAATGCGCTCAATTCTACTTTTGTTATTGATTTAAAGACTTCGTTCCGGACGAATTGAATCGTTCCTAGAAACGATGGTTGCGGCTCTTTAAAAGCAAATCTTAGATGGACAGAGAGATTTGACGCACAATTCTACATTATATTCGTTGGACATTTATGGCCTTGTCTACAGTAGTGATTGCCACTGTTTTAACTGTTACGATCGGAGTATCCTCAATGCCGCTAGAAGTGCGAAAAATAGACTATTTGGATTGATACACAAGTCTTTTGAATACCTCCTAAACATTCAAAATAGTTACTTGCATTATTATACATGTGGGAATTACAATACACATGCTGAAAAGTTAAGAATCAGATAAGCTGAGAGCGAACTGAGAAAAGAGAAGAATAATTCATCTTTACGGTATAAATTTTCGACTGTCAATTATAGATTTAAAATGTATGCAGATTACACTGGAAAAAGTGGTTCGATCAAAGAGAAAATATATTCTTGAATTGCCTTATTTATTTCAAGAAGAACGTTGCTTTTATCTAGTACGTAGAAATCCAATTGGTTCAGCAGTTTTATCATCGATTCAGGAGAAAGTCTTTTTGATGGAAAATTCTATAATATTTCTGTTTAAATCACGTAAACCTCTTTCCAGCGTATAAAAATTTCAATATAGTGATAAGAGAGCGAGAGACACAATAGCCCGAATGTAGATAACAATAAAAACACACTAAAATACAAAAACAAATGGGTATACAAGGCTAAAGGAGAAATTAAACAACCAGGACGTTTCGGGCCAATTACATGCCCATTTACATGATTTCAATATAATATCATTGCGAAAAAATATCTTTTGGTACTATGTTCCCCAGAAAATCATCTATCTTAAAACCAGAGGGCACGGTAATTTACGTAGCGTTTTAATTACCGAAAAGGATTGCAGTGTGTTCTTCATGCTACGTCATTACTCTTGTAAGAAGACTCCCCATAATAATTCACGCATCGTTTTTTCCTTATAATGCCATAGTGTCATTGCCATATTTCCCCAATCTGTCGCTTGTAAAAATATGCAACTCCAAACTAATTTTCCTCTTGCATTTTAATTGTATTCTGCGGGTTTTTCTTCTCACAGTCAATATATCGATGAACATAGTGGCATGTTTGTACTATCTTCCTGTGGAAGGTCGCTCGAGGTATTCGAATAATGTCCAGTGGCGTGGCGTGAATTGCGATGTATCGATTGTTATGCCATTTAAACCTATGGTAAAGAATCGATTATGAAGGTGTTCGCTGCGAACACCCTATTTATCGATCCTTTTCCATAGGTTTAAATGGCAAATCAATCGATATATCGCAAAGCACGCCACGCCACTGATGTCCACGCTCGCGTGTACACACATTAAACCTTGAGACCACAGGGTGCACTCCGCATTTCAAAACGTGTGATACGTGCATCCATGTATAGTCATCAGTATTACATTAATAACAACCGCAAGAGCGCTCTTGCAAATTAATGGAAGCAAATTCATTTAACACGCAAAACCATTAGTCATGAACCCTGACTATTACCGATTCACCCCGTTAAGTCCGAGAATAAATTAATACAAATAAATAATACTAAAGAATGGGAATACAGGTGAGTCCGGAGGAAAACTATAAAGGACTCGACTGTTAAGGTGTAAAAATGAGTTAAAGGTCTTGCGGCGAGCAGTAATTTTCGAAGCCGGAGCTGGGACTCGAGAGATGGGCAGCGCAAGCAGAAGAAGACGTGAGCCGTTGTTTGTATTAAGATGCATGCTTTCTGAGGGTCATGTTGAGATGAGAATAGGGTTATTTTGTTCGCCGGCGTCCAGTTTATGAAGATATCACAGAGGTCGGCTCGTAAAGCTTTCAAAACTTAGGCTGTCCAGTTGAGAAGATAATGCCGTAAGCCTGCGAGGGGAGCAGCGTAACGCCTCGGTCTCACAAATTATGAACAAATACCTGAAAATATTGTTTTTGTCTTGCCTTTTCAATATGCTCACCGGGGCCGCCTCTCCGGCTCTCTGCACCTCTCCGCACCTCTGGAGCTGGGACCCGGACGAGGATTAGGGTGGGAAGGGGGGTGCTCCGGGCGTTTTCCATCTTTCGGTTTCATCGGAACCGCAGCTCCGGCAGACGCGGTATCTCCACGCTGTCTGCCACGACCTCGTAATCCGAATCCGTTCATTTTCAATCGGGGATTACTATATTTACGCCGTTGTTTATGTGACAGTTGAATTTTTTTTTTTTTTTTTTTTTTTTTTTTTTTTTAATTGGCTCAATTTAACAGCCAATAGAGAATCTATGGCTTTTTTAGTTTTCTGGTAACGATGCATTTCGACGGTGTAAGTCGGCAATCACATAACTCCTTTGCGGTGTCAGAAAATCTCCGCCTCTATGTTATTTGTTTGAAAGAGAACAAATTGACATCATTCCTTGAAGTTTTTGCAAAATTTTCTTCGCATAGAGAAGAAAAATCACTGCAGTTTTAAAGAATAGCCGTTGAGTAGTTATCCGTTTTAAAAATAAAGTATGATAGGAAGTCTGCGACGTCGCAAATCGAGTTATGAGATTGTCGACTTACGCCGTCAATTTGCTTTCGTGCGCAATAAGAACCAAAACTGTGATAACCTAGGGGTAGTGAGAAATGGATTACATTCCGCAATAAGGGAACAATGTGTCTGGCTCTTCCATAAAAGCGTCTTTCTGTATTGGAAAACCCATGGCGTATATATTGTTCCTAAAATGAGCCAGAAATAATGGTTCTTTATTGCAAAATGTGGTCCAAATAAAGTAACGTAATTTGCTGTTTTCATGACAAGAATAAAACACAAAAAAAAGTGTTTGGGATTAGGTCTCAACTTGTATATTTCCAATTACTTGTGGTGGTACCCAAAGGCTACTAACCCAAATGTTGTGGTATAACCAAAATTAATTGAAAATTTCCATATCATCCAAAAGATTGGGGTAGTACCACCATTTCAGGGGATAGCCCCTTCATTTTTTTTTGTTAACCCCGAGTTCAGAGAAAAATTAGTTAAAAAGTCGTGTTAATTAACTGGTCACCTGCTTAATTGAAATAAGGATACTAAAAAAGTATGATTTAAAGTTATAACACGAGACACACTTTATTTTATTTTACTGTATTTTTTTAATTTTTTAAATTAATCCTAAATTTTCAAAGCATTGAAAACCATTGTTTACACGCGCCTTTTCATAGAAAATCTTATAATACTTAAAATTTGATTAGTTCCCTTCAACACTAATTCGAATAATAAAAGTGTCGTACGCTGTTGTTTCAAATTTAGGTACAAATGAGATCCACACCGATTTTAATTTTCCGTCAATGATAATGAAATATGCATGACCGCGCAATGAGGCAAAACCTGATAGAAATGCATAATCGCAGCGCGCGGTTGCATTTGGCCGGTGCATCAGGATGGGATAGGGTGAGGATGTAGAGATGGCACTGTGGTGCGAAATTCATTTGTGCCTTGTTAGCGGGACATTAAGGCCTCTAATGCAAGTCTACGGCTCGTAGTTTACTGTACCGTGCACAATACTCTGTTTTGATTCAGTCAGATCTACATAATTACTAACTATATCTACCGTTGCATAATTTCATTCGCTTCGTCCTCGCCCTCGCGACCATCAAATGTTCCCCTACTCTGTTTTCATCTACTCAATTAGTTTACTAATTAATTATCTCGGAGCAGTATTTCGACCTGCCAAGTCTACCTTTGACTCGCAGTATAGCCTGTGTTTCTATTCACTATCACTTGTACTGTACATCGACGGCGTAAGTCCGCAATCACATATCGCACGTTTGCGGTGTCTGAAAATCTCCGCCTCTTTGTTATTTTTTTAAAGGAGAACAAAGTGACATCATTTCTGGGAGTTTTTGCAGAATTTTTTTCGGACAGAGAAGGAAAAACACTGCAGTTTTGAAGCATTGCCGTTGAGTAGTTTTCCGTTTAAAAAATAAAGTATGACAGGAAGTCTGCGACGACGACGTCGTCGCAAACCGAATTATGAGATTGCCGACTTACACCGTCTATGTGTAGGTATACGTTGTGGCATTTAAACAGAAATGCGCGTGATCATCTAATAATAATCGGTCTCTCTAGAGATGCACGAAGAATAGACTGTGGTGATAAAACTGTCAATAATTTTGCCTTTGTTAATAATTTACAGACAGTTTTGTAAAATTGATCATACCGTCAAAAAACTTTTATCTTCTATATCTTTGAATCTTTTAGAAAAAAGAACCGAATTTAGCGGGAATGCTCCAAGTTGTATGCAAAACACATGAATTAAGAGTAGTTTTAATTCCATCAGTCACAAATTTTCTCGTGTCAATAATTCAAAGTCGAGAAAGAATATTTTGCAGGAGAAAATAGTTGATAAACCTTGTCCTTAACATTGAGTCTTACGTATGAATTAAATTCCAAACCCCTTTTTCTCGTTTCTAACTTATAGTCCAGGCGCCTGGTAGCTAAAAATGAGGCTACCTGGAATTTTGGGTACACAGCGATTTTTTTGGCTTACTTTATGTTTTTTGGGTCGCTGAATCCGAATCTGAAGTTTCCGCACGCGTATCTGGTGAGCATTTTCCGCTATTTTGAAAAAATGGCCTAAAAAGGCCTTTTTTTGCGGTTTTTTTGATATAGCGGCTACGGATGAGGAAAAGTCCCGGATTTAGCTAATGTTTTGAATAGCTGACATAATTTGGAAGAAAATGGTGTATACATATGTTAGGTTTGCTTAAAAATTGAGGAAGATACAGCATCGTGAACATCGCGCCTATTCACGTTTTCGCGGCGCACCCGTCAACGCGCGATCCGGCTCGCCGCGGTCAGCTAAGTTCCGAAGCGTTCCAAAGTTCCGAGATCCGAGGTTCCTCAATTTTTGAGCAAACCTAGCATATTCATATACCATTTTCTTCCAAATTTTGTCAGCTATTCAAAACATTAGCTAAATCCGGGACTTTTCCTCATCCGTAGCCGCTATATCAAAAAAACCGCAAAAAAAAGGCCTTTTTAGGCCATTTTTTCAAAATAGCGGAAAATGCTCACCAGATACGCGTGCGGAAACTTCAGATTCGGATTCAGCGACCCAAAAAACATAAAGTAGGCCAAAAAAATCGCTGTGTACCCAAAATTCCAGGTAGACTTACCAGGCGCCTGGACTATTAACATTTTTTTGCTTGAGTTTGTCTGAATTTCGACTTATTGTAACATTCATATCAATTTGTTAAGTCTCTTTTTGATTTAAAGATAATTTTTCGGAGTACATGAAATCATTTTCTTCAATTCATGAGAAATCGTCGAATAAAATTCAGTTTGTTATCGATGAAATAGAAGCTACTTTGCCTGAATACGAAACAATGTCTTACTCTGTGAAGAAATTCTTAAATAAAAAGAAAATCTTTACCTCAAATAAATTCTCGCAAAGGCGAAGAAAATGTTCTTTTTTTTCTAAATTTTATGAGATATTTTCAGACCATTTTTTTCAGCGTTCCCAAAGCGGGTAGACTAGATTGTGCCAGGAGACTGCGAAATTTCTAAAGTTTATGATCATGGAATTCCGAAAGATAATCTAGTTTGCAGCTTTAATTGAGACTCGAACAACTTCATGAAGACACGAGCTCGCATTATTGCAGTGGAAACAGTAAACGGGCGTGAATAATCAAGCCGTGGGGACTCTAGCCATGAGATGGCATGGGCATTAAGTCGCAACCACAAATGGATCCTCATTTCTTAATGGCGGCAAAGCCGCAGTCGCGGTGTTCGCAATTAGAACCAGAAAAAGCGTCCAATAAAACGAATTTGTTACGGTCGTCATCCATCAATGATGTTTCCAGTTTTGTGGTCAATTTTCTCTACAACTTCATCTCATCGAGGCGCGGGGATCGACATCGCTGTCCAACATTCTGCCGTGCTAAGGTAGAACGCCGTATGAACATTCGAGAATTGCCAAATTTCCCTCGATAAAATGTTTAATTGTTGAGGTTTGTTTGAGAATTTAATGTTTTGAGGAAAGTTATGGATATTTTTCCTTGAAATTTTCAGGAAATTTAGACAAAATTGGGAACACAATTCTCTGAAAAATTGAGAGAGAAATCTTTTTAGATTTACCAGAAAATTCTTGTTTCATCAAAGGAAATTTCGCAACGCCTGAAGGTTCATACGGCGTTTTTCTTTAGCGAGGCAGCATTGCTCTGCCGTGCTAAGCAAAAACGCCGTAAAGTATTCAAACGTTGCCAAATTTCTTCTTTAAAAATATGTATTTTTGAAGAAAGTTATGAACATTCTTCTTTGAAATTTGTGGACTTTTTGGATCAAATTTCGAACGAAATTTTGCGAAAAATCGAAGGAGAGATATTCACAAATTTTCCTGGAAAATCGTGATTTGTGGAAGGAAATTTGGCAACACCTGATAAGCACGTCAGTGCTGAGGAATAACGCCGCACGAGCACTCTGACGAACTAAACTTTCATTTGAGAAAATATTCATTTGCGAGAAAATTTGTGAATATTTTTCTTCGAACTTTTCGGATACATTAAACTGAAGTGTTAATAAAATACTGCGAAATATCCTCAGATCATGACAAAAATTGGGTTTTATCAGCAGAAAAATCAGCTTAAGCGTTGATACAACGTTTTTCCCTGGCACGGCAGATCAGGTATAAAGCCTTTACTACAACAGCTCATCTTCGAACTTGACACGTGGCGATCTAAAAATAGCTGTACATACTATTTAGACATACAGAAGGTCATTGACCCTTGATTTATACATTTTTTTACATTCGTTTTCTTAAATCTACTTGGATTATATTTGCTTTGATCATGCGCACTAGAAATTTGGAATAAATGAAGTAGAGAGAATGAAAATTACTTCGTAATGTGAAAAACTCCTTTTCTTCGTTGCACTGGAGGAATGAGTCTATGTGACATGCTGCCTGATGGGAAATTTTGATTTTGACAACGAAAATTCACTTGTACTGATGAGCTATTTCTAAGTGAAACAATTCAGCTTTCGCAATGACAATGCCGCATTCTTTGTCACAATTAATTGTTTACTTGATGTAGAATGTCGTTTCCCTGAACTTCTCATCAAACTTAAGAACTTGGAAGGAGGAGTAAGATAAAAAATCACGAAATGGAAAAATTATAAAAAAATTTTCGCATCGACAATGCCAACACAAATAAGCCATAATAAGACGATAATATCACATCATAATGTAATTTGGTTCAATCTACGCATTCACAGTCGCATTCTACCTCTTTTCCGGGTTATTTTGATGCAAAATTTCACTCTCAATAGGCTGCAAATATATTGCATTGAAGTCCTTTGTAATTTTTTTAAGTCATCGATTACAGATTCAAATCAAATTACAGAATTTTTTCGTCGTGATTGATGGGTCACACTCAGGAAACTTCCTGGCTTTAACAGAATTTGAAGATTTACGGCATGGGCGCAATGGTGCAACTAACGTCAATTTTTTATTGCGTGGCAAAGATAGAGAGGAATAAAAATGAAGCATTTAATCGTCCCCAACAACTCGTGCCTCCTTTCTTAACAAAGCAAAGGAATGTGAATGGATTTCTGCAAATAATACTTCACACAAGGATGCACCAAGGAGATGTCAAATTAAATTGAGTTATCATTAGGTCTTTATTAAAATGGCCTATTAAGAAGCGTGAAAGCTTTGAAATCAACGGAAGGACATTTAATCTCCACTTTTGCCTCGAGCTTTAAGAATTTCAATGCTACACGAAAATGCGCGAACTCAACTTGAATATCCCTGGTTCAAAGACTTCAGCTCGCTATGATGATTCCCTACTGTTCGTCTGTTTAATGGATGCATAATTTGAAAGGCTGGACGCAGTGGCGTGGCGTGCTTTGCGATATATCGATTGATCTGCCATTTGAACCCATGGAAAATGATCGATAGCCACTGTTTTCGCAACGAATACCTTAATAATCGAATTTTCACCGTAGTTTCAAATGGGGAAAATCGATAATCGATATCGCTACCGGCTGGACGTCTCTACAGGTGTGATTATTCCGTTGATTCAATCAACTTCACTTGAAAATTCTGAATCATTGGTGAATCCATTTATCTGCTGTGATGAAAGAACCCGAGAACACGTCTCTATGATTCTATGCATTCATTTGAATACATTTCCGTCCACTTCAAAGTTTCATAGGAAGGTAGGACTTAAAGAATGTGGGTCCTCTAAAATGTCACAGCAAATCAGGAGAATTATATGCGCATTTATTAAGCGTTTTAAAAAATGTCATTCGATAGACATAGAATAATATGGTTGTATTTAAATCAAAATCTCCATTGGGACTTAGGCTCTGAGACTCATACGAATTCATGCACGACAGAGTCCATGTCAAAATGTAGATAATCCCGTATGACTAAAGTGCGTCGTTATGAGGTAACAGCCTCGAACCCGCGAACTGCAGATAAAATTGTTCCAAAACTGTTTGATAAATTGGGTGATTTTTTGACAATACACCATCTTTTTGAATGTTGATAAATTATTGATTCACAGTAGTTGTATTTAAGAGATAGATGGCTTACTCAAATGTGTGTAACATCAGCTCCCAATTGTTACTTTACTGAACAGGTTGAACAATATAGGAGGGTTCAGAACTCGTGACCCCAACACTAGTTTCAGATTTAAAGTCATCCTCCTCTGAAGTCCATTAAGCTCTAACTTTGGCTTAGAGCTAATAATTAATTGAAAGTACCTCAGCACGAAGGACAGTATTCTTTCCTTAGATGAATAATTTTTCAACGGAAAAGTGTGAGTAAAACATGAATGATAAATTTGGAATCTTTTTATTTGGTACACTTTACAATTTTTGATACTCGATAAATAATTTAACAAAAAACTGAACAGATGGGTGGCAAAAACTAGCATTTGACCACAGTCTAAGGAAATATGTACAAACTATACATATTTAAAATGTAACGCAGAACACCAAATATTTGTTATTGCATTTTGTCGGCCCTTGGAATTAAGTAGAAACAAACTCAAAAGAACTATTTATGTTAATCATCATCTGAGTAATTATGAATGAATGGTCGATAGTGAATTTGAAAGGAAAAAAAAATTCAGTTGGATATCCCAAAATTTACCCTTCTATAACCTCCACTTATTCTTTAGTTAAACTTCTTATGAGCAGAAACGAAGTTGAGGACAAATACAGTTATCCAATTTTCGCACCAGCAGACATCCAAATAAGTTCTTATTGATTAATTATCCTTTATTCATAGGATGAAAAGGATGATATTATTATTCCGACGTCAATCTTATACTCCACGATTTCATGAAATTTTGGATCACATTCTTCATCCAAAACGTGATTAAGACGTGATTTACACGCAACTGCGACGTAAATAACGCAATAGATGCGTAGTAACTGGCACATATATTATTTATGAACAATTTATCATTTTTCAAATATATTTTTGCCCCTATCAAGATATAAGTTAATTGCAAAAATTAAGATTGATGCTTTCTGTGATTTGATCCCCCTTTTTTTAATACCATTTTAATTTCAGCTCATTATGTTCATCATAAATTTTCAATCTAAAGACAGCACTGGTTCTTTCACATAATTTGGTTTTCTAACTCCCGTATCAAGAATTATGTCGACTGTTGACAAAATTTTCTGCCATTTTCAACGGAGTACACAAAGAAAGTAAATAAATAAAGCTACAGAACAAGCCTCTAAGAGTGGTTATTCAATATTTGATTAATCTTCAACAGGTTGTGATTGAAGTCTTGTGATTAGAATCAAAGATTCTATATTTTGTACAGTTTTTTCTACAACTACAATACGGTTGAATTATAATACAGTCTGATGTCACAAAAATACTGGATACTTAGTCACAAAGTATGCGAAATCTTATGTGTATTGACAAATCTCACTTTAACGATTTCTATGATACTATAACATTTTTTCATCATGAGAAACTTTATACAGAATGTACAATAAAAATGAGTTCACCAAAAATCGAGTGTAAACCAGACACAAACATTAACATTGGAAGCTTTACAAAGGTTTGCATCAGAATCCTTGAAACTGAAAATGAGCCTACCTCATATATTACAGAAATGAAACGCATACAAATTCTTAAAACGGCACAGAACAGAGGTCGCTCATCTAAATTTAAATGATGTTTGGAGACGACTCGATTTTTAGATCCCTCAAAATAATAGTTACAATGTGATATGTTTACGAGAATACATAAAAACAAAAATTGACTAGGTACAAATAAGTCTCACCCCATGTTTTTTCAGTCCTTTTATTTTTTGGCATTTTTGAACGATCATACTTAGAAATAAAGAAACAAGAAAATGCCATTATTTTGCTAATTATTTTGCTTTCAGTTGAACAAAACGTCTATTTCCTCCTTGAATGCACACATGCGAGTGTATTTAGTGAAATCAGTGACTCTGCTTTGATTTGGGTTGGATAGGCAACTATAATTTAACTGCATGACAAAGTGTCACGAGACAATGAAGGCGAACCAAGCCAGGGTAGTGTTTTTTAATTGCAAAATTATGCCAATGCGATATGTCGAAGCAAGTCGTGAGCCCATTGATAATTGCTAACGATTGCAAATGGTGGACAGGGCACGAGATGAAAAAACACACTATGTATGTGTCGCAGACAATTAACAATCACCGGCGAATTGCAAGCTATGTGTTGACCGAAAAAATCGCAACTGCGTGCTGAGAAATCAGCGATCTGAATTGGGTTTGGTTAGGTCACGCAACTAAACTAACTCCCCGACAAAGCGGGAAGTATCACCGGGGTCGAAGGCGCTCCAATCCGATTATGTGATTTCGAAGTACTTTACCATTGAGACTTTTGTCAATGTCGATGCGATTTTTTGCAATTTTGAGATTCAACACATGAACCGGTTGCAAATTGCCAGCGATTGCTAACCGTCTGCCTGCGGCAGGCTCCTTTATCGAAATTTCATCAAATACTATGGACGCATTTAACATTTTCAAATTATACACATAATTGAACGAATAGTATTTCTTGAAAAAATTCATACACTCTTTTCGCTCACAAAATATATCAAAGTTTATTCGAGACAAATCGAGCACTAAACTAATTTCGGTATTTTTTTTACGATGCAATAATTTTCCCATGATTTGACTTCCATTTTGCGGGATTGGAGGTGCATTTTATGATAGGTAGAAGAAAAATAATGTGAAAACAAGCAAGCAAGTACTTATCCATTATTTGCCTGAAAGAATAGATGTTTTCAATGCCTGTTTCGTTGATGTGGTTTTGTTGCGAGTGAAAATTTACAACGTTTAAAACGTTTTCATTTCTTACTGACAGGAATGTGTCTGATATATTTGTACCCAAACCTGCACTGATTTTTGCTCGTGATCAGAAGAAAAATCAGTCAAATTGTGAGCCATATCCGAGAGTAAATACATATATCTAGGAGCTGCCGGGAAAAGTTCCTTACAAAAAGTCGTGTTTGAAAACCTATTTGAAATTTTCAAAATTACTCTATATCCACTGACGGTTACTTACATCGGAAATTAGAGTCCCAACTCTGAAGTAATTTACCGACAATAGCCAGAAATTAATAATGGAATTTTCGCATGCATTTCTCTCAACCGCGATTTTTCACATGGACTCTTTCTCAGGACAGCTCATCGATTTCCAATAGTTGCCTACTAAAACTACAATTTACGAGAGGAAATTTTGCAATGCCGAAACTCAGCTACGTTTTTTCGTGTGGGAAACGACAAAAAGTTAGATAAACAAAGAGGCTTGAATAAAGACGTTAGTAACTAGACTGGGGCGAGAGGCGCGAGGTGGGCGAGATACCGGGCGGACTAGAGATCGAGGTCTAAGAATTCTTCGGGCTGCTGGGCTCCGACTTGAGGGAATGGCTCCCGTTAACGAGGGGCGTCACGCTTATGTTGTTATTTCCAGAGAGAAGCGACTCGATACTGAAGGGGTTCAGCGGGCGTCGCTCTTTATCGATAGAGATAGACGTGGCGCTGAGGTCCATACTCGAGTTCTCCTCTTTGATGAGGTGTCTTTGGTAGGTGTCGCGAGTGACGCCCTCGTGTCTTTGGTAGGTGTCCCGGGTGACGTCACTGGGGACCCGGGGGACGTCGGACTCCTCGTTGTCGGCGTCGGCGTCGTCGTCTTCATCGTCGGAGTCGTCCTCGTCCTCGTCGCCGACGACGTCGATCTCGATGTCCCGGTTCGTGTTGCTGCTCAGCTGGCTGCAGCAGGACGAGGAGTCCTCGTGCGAGATGTCCATGCTGCTCACGCTCATCCCGGTCATCGAGGACGTTTGCAGGTCGTCGCCACCACGCTTCCCTATGACAGATAATACGCTAACTTAAGTTTTTGTTTCAGGATCGAATGATAGAATTAGAGACAAACAGAGACCCCCCTTTTGCCTCTTGGCGACAGGTGAAAAATGGATACTTCCGGAAGTTCAACACTTCCTTATGGGCAGTTATAGGTCTCGATACACGATCAAATTCCCGAACCAATTACCATCAAGTCGGAAGTCATCAGTCTAAAAATCATTACTTTGCTTCATTTTAAAATAAAAACTTGGCAGAAATGTTTTGTGCGGCAGGAAATGATGAATGGTGGCACTCCATTCTGATCAAAATTTGACGGACCGATGGTGACCATCAGTCATCAACTGGTCTACTTTGATCAGAATTGGTTCGGAATTCGATCGTGTATCCAGACCTTGTGAGGCAGCAACTGCCATAGTACCTACTAGGTGGATGATGAGCTTTGGGTGACGTAATGAATACAGCTAAACTTCGGTTTGTTTGCGGAACGAATTCTTAGCACGTTGTTCAACATACACCTATAGGTATGGAGCAGTTGAGTATTGGAGTCTCGAAAATAAAAGCTTCCACCATCACCAAGATAGAAATTGAGGGATACTCTTCGACTCATAGGGCAGAACAGTTCCCAATAGAACTGATGTGCTATTCAGAAACAGCAGGTGCTTTGAGAAACAACTACGGTTCAAATTAATTATGGAATTAATCAGTGATGTTCCATATGGATGGATAAAATCGGTAAAAGCGGATCTGCATTGCAACGTTTGATTATGCTTTATAGTTTGATTATTAGTCAGCTTAAAATCAGAATATCTCTTCGAGATATTCTGTGAATTTGTTCAAATTAAAAAATCACAACAAAGTTTAAGAAAAAACAGTTGTTTAGTTTTTCCTCAATAGTTTCCAATACCTTGATCTTCTATCTAACGCCTTTAATTTCATTTAAATTGATTTCTTTTTACAGTATACACTGATATGAATACCGATTTTGGTAAAAATCTGGTGACAAAATATTATTTGGTTCCTTTCGTGGTTATCAATAGTGAGCATTTGTCTTATTGGCCGTAATCTCTTTTATCTCTGACATTGAAAAATCAACTTTTTAATTGAACATTCAACATTGAAAACATAAAATTGAAAAATCAACGTTTTCATTGTGCCGCACTTCGACTTGCGCTTAAAAGCTAACGGGTTGAAAGGTACCCTCATAGTAAAGGAAAATTTCAAGTGTGCAGACGCTTCAGAAACTTGCATTCGGTTCTCTGAAAGATGTATTGACTTACCATTATTTTGCTGCGCTTCCCACTCCCGCCTTAAAGTTTCAATATCGACATTGACACCTTTGGCAGCGAGCTTTCTTTGTTGCCGTTCGAGACTTTTCAGCAGTTTCTTCTGTCGCCTCTCTCTTTCCTTCCGCCTCAGTTCCTCGGCCGGGATAGGCTCGCCTGAACACGTCACCGGATGAGCATTATGTGCAGGCCTACCCGGTCCCTTTTTCGTGTGTTCCTTCTTACGCCATTTCGCCCGCCGATTTTGAAACCAGACCTGCAACAAAAAGTCCATTTACATACTGAGGGCGATCTGCGAGAAATACCTTCTATGCGCCTTACACTGAAAAAAAATTCTCGGCGTTTTTACCAAGGTCCGTTGGTAACTTTACCATCTCATTTTTTTTTACCAATTATTGGTAATTTTACCAAGACAGACTGGTAAACTTACCTAAAACCGGTATATTTACTGTTTTTTTCAGGTAAGAATACCACTTTTATTGGTAATCAATTCCTGGTAACTTTGCCATTTTATCTCGGTAATTCTACCATAGTCGATAAAAAATATTGGCGTTTTTACCAAGGTCCAGTAAAATTCCCGAGAAAGTTCAATAATTTTACCGAGATTTCTTGGTAAAATTACCAATTTCATGAATGGTAACTTTACCAAGAAAAAACTGGGATCAAATAGAACCCTGAATTCTTGGTAATTTTACCCTTTTCTTAGTAAATACACCGAGATTTTTTTTTCAGTGTACATTCTTGGGCATGATACTCGTAACACTTATACTTTGCACCTTCAAAGGCAATAGTATGCAATTTATGATACATCTTAACGTCCTGAGACTGGATAGGATGTTTTCCCTCGGTACAAAATTCGATATCTGATTATGAGTGAAATGCATGATTCTGAAATGTTTCAAACTCTCACATGGATACATCAACTTAAAACCTGCGGATTCGAGCCTATTCACGAGTACAGAGCTTTTAAATAAGTCGTTTAGTGCAGTGCGTGGATCGCAACCTCAAAATGTTCGCATTTGATGGGAAAAAAAGGATGGCACGAGTATTTTTGGGGGTAAGTAGGTATGATAATGATACATCGTGTTACTTTGTAAAAACACACATTCGATCCTTCATATTCATCTTTGTATGCACACATGCACATCCGACCCGCTTTGCTCTAAAATGTTTGCCCTCAATTTATTGTCAATCATTTCGAAATTGCTTCCGTAGTGAACTAAAAATTTGTCATTGGCACGACGCTCAAAACTTTACAAACCAAGTGGACGAAAAACACAGTGAGATTAAGGGAACAAGCGAAGAATTAGAGATAAAAAGTGGGAGGACGCATGATAGAGTGCAGGAGTAATTGATAATTCTTTTTGCGTGTAAGTCACAGAACATGTAAACATTACCTGCACAAAAAATAGGCGTCCAAAGATAATTATTTTACCTTCGGTGACCCTGAATCTTATTATTATTCTCGAACGATGAACACACCGATAAGTGGCTCACAAATACATGCCACGTTGATATCAGTCGGGCGCCTGCGATGAATTCGACTAAAAGTTTATCGAATTGGATAAAGACCAATACCTAGACCGAAGTCGATCGCTGATGTAGGTTTGTAGGTGTTTGATTATACTGTCCTCTTGATTTCATTGCTGTTCTTTTATTAAATTAATTGCAATTAGATCTTATGCCTTTCACGTGCAACTGCTAATCTTATCTTATCGAAATAGAAATTGAGAGTAAATCAGAAAATTAAAGAGTGTCCGTCCATTTCTCATTTCGTGAATATTGTGCTTCTATTCTTAAATTTCGGTCTAATTACTTTTTCTTCATATTTTTCATATCTCTGGCTGAAAAAATTTTCCACCAGCGCTTTTCTTTCAACCTACAGAGCACTAACGGCTGGAAAATTTAACTTGCTTTTCTTTCATACTCGCATTCATTTCCCCAAAATTATTTGCGCCTTATCCTTTAGAAAAAGAAATGACTTTTTTTTCGCTCATTTTAGAAAGACTGCATGAGCTTTACGCTCCCATTTGCAAATAGGTGCTACTATGGACGGACTAGAAATCTTAGTTTCTCATTGCAAAATTTAGTTAAACATGGCAGAGTCAAGTTAATGGAAGTGTTGCAAAGATTGTGCAACCCTTTTTTTTTTACCGTAATAAGCACTAAGGACTCGCTCTTAAGCTAAAAATGAAAGTTCCAAAATTATTTTTTTCATACTCCCCCCTTACTTTTACTCAGCACAAAAATAAACCCGTTTAATCCTTCAGACTTACTACTTACAGGAGTTGTAGGAAACATATTAAACAAATTTGCAGCGAAATAGTAATAAATTGGCCCTTCTATCCTAAATCTGTCCAGCATACGAGTGGTCAGATTATTTTACACGAGATATTGGACAAATCACTATTTATTAAAATTTATTTCGCGTTAAAAACTTTGATAGTGCATTAAAAAAGCGATAATTTCAATTGATACTGGACGCTTTTATTTGTTTCAACTTTTCAGTACATGCCGACGGTCGGCGGTGGCAAAAACAGCCACTTTTCAATTTCCTAATCAGGTGCAGTATTTTCGAAATTTAAGTAGTAAATAGGTACTTTTTAGCACAAAAGTTTGTTAATTTGTTTGGTTGAAATAATGTCATGTTTTTTTTTAATTTTGTAAAAAATGATGGAGGACAAAAGAGAGAAAGTTAAAGTCACGGAAAGAAGAAAAAAGGCACAATATGTTCCGATGTTACGAAAACTTTGACTCTGCGATCAAGTTTGTTACTGAGCAGAAGCTGCATAATACAGACGTGAGTTTCACATGATGTACTAAGAATAAGCGCACATTATGATTAAAGTTCCAATTTATTGTTGTAATGCAAGTTTGGGTCGCGGGTCAATTAGTGCTATACGGGGACTCGAATCACGCATGATGAAACTCTGCACGGATTGGATACGAGCCGATCACATTTTGGCTTAAGTTGGAAGGTAGGATTTCCATTCTAATTCACTCATTTATGTCATCTCAACGCCACCGAGGATTACTAAGATTATTTTGATCGTTGTCAAAGTCTTTCGGTAATACCTTCGTTTCTATCGCAAAAGAACGTAACTCAATTTCAATCTTGCCAAATTTTCCTGGGCAAATACCACTTTTACCAGTAGAATTTTCGGAATATCTAATGGGAAATTTCACCGATTTGTCTTCTAATCTCATACAAAAATCAGACAAACAAAAACTTTCAACAAAAATTGGGCGAGTAGATTCTTCTAAAAAATTAAACTGTTTGAGTTAGTTTGCAACCTTGGAATTGCGTTACGTTCCTTCTTTCGGGTAACTAAGATATGTTCACTATGAAGTGCGCAGTGACTTAAATTAGAGTCCCTTTGTACTGAGAGTAAAGACAGTGCGAATCCATTTCTGATTGGTTCCCGTATTTTAGGCCTTCATAATGTCACAAACGGGAATAAGATTACATTTTCACCCATTGCAAAGATTATAAACTGGAATGAACCGGGGAATTTAGGGCGAACGGCAAGGAACAAATGAGATGAAAGACGGAACGGAGACAGGGATTCGGGAACGGGTTGATCAAAGATTACGTAAAACGTCCGATTTGTGTAATCTTTATTCCCGTTCGTGACATCCATGAGCCGCGTTGTCTCCACTCTCTCTACGAAGGGACTCTAACTGAATTATGGGGACACTCTGTATTTCCGTATCCGAACCAAATTTCTCTGAAAATCAGCTAACATTGCAGTATTTGGACCGCGTTAAACAAAAAAGAACCAAGCCACATCAGCTATTGCCAAATTTAATCGGGCAATTTAATTTTTTACCCAAGAATGGTTTTGCGGATTTTTCTGCAAATTTTAGTGAATTTCCTGCGTAGTACGAAGCAAATTCCTCAAAAATGTCAAAGGAATCCGCCAAAACGTTCTCTTGTAAAAAATAAAATTGCTCTATTAAATTTGGCAATAGCTGATGTGGCTTGGTTCCTTTCTGCTTAACGCAGTCCATTTCAACATTTTCTCTCACGATAATCAAAGTAGCTTTTAAGTTCCCAAACGGAACGATTGAATGGCTCAATTCGCGAAGCTGAATCCTCCTATTAGATTGATTTTGACGAGGACTGAGCACCACAATCCTACCCATCGAGCCACAATCAAGGAGTGAAGAAATGCAGGAATATCACACCTAATGATGGATATTTCATTAAAGCCACCAGGCGACGGCGAGGCACGTGAACAATGGTAACAGGTGTGTAGGAAAGCGGAGCCGACTCGTCGAAAAGTGACGGAGCGAGAGAGAGGAGGCGCGAGACGGAAGAAGAGGAACGTGTCAAAATGGTGATTAGTTAGAAGAAGAATCGGCTTTTTACGCCGCGTTGCCGATTTTATATTTTATTAATTTAAAACCCGCCTAATTTACATTGAATGAGGGGGGTTTAGGGGGTGGAGCGGCAACGGGGTGCGGTTCACACGGGTCGCTAATCAGCGAGGTGCGAGAGAAACGCGCGGAGCGAGCTCTCGGGCGTCGAGCGTCAACCGAGCGACCAGTTGTAAACTAATAATAATAAATTGATTTATGTAAAAGTGTCATAAGACTGATTACCGTCAGTCAACAAATGCTCCGAGCCAGAGAGACGCGGGCTTGGGCTCCTCGTATGCGTCCAAGCTCCGCACCTCGCTGTCTATCGGGATCGTGATGATCGCATGCAGCGGGCTGATTATTGAAATTGATAGACATAGAGATAGACAAAGAAGACATAGAGAATATGGTGCGATCCCACTGGTTGTAACAAATGGTTGCTACAGACTAAGGGAGGAAATGATGGACTAGGGTCTCTCGTGAATTGCTGCTAAATAGTCTATTACTTATCTCCTCTGTCCATATTGCAACCATCCGCTTCCACCAATAGGTTCGCTCCATTTTCCCGTCATCTTCTTTGCCTATAGCTTTCTCTATCAATTTCAATAATTAGCTTGCTGGAGGACGCTAAGCAAGTTGCCTCTGCCGTACCATCGGGCTGATCGTTGAAATTGATAGACATAGAGATAGACAAAGAAGACATAGAGAACACGGTGCGATCTCATTGGTTGTAACGGGTGATTCTTATTAACTAAAAGAGAAAATTATGGACTAGGGTCTCTCGTGAATTGCTGCTAATAGTCTATTACTTATCTCCTCTGTCCATTGCAACCACACGCTTCCACCAATAGGATCGCTCCATTTCATCATCGTCTTCTTTGTCTATAGCTTTGTCTATCAAAATTAGCTTGTTGGAGGACGCTAAGCAAGCTGCCTCTGCCGCACCATCGGGCTGATCGTTGAAATTGATAGACAAAGTGATAGACAAAGAAGACATAGGGAATATGGTGCGATCCCATTAGTTGTAACGGGTGGTTGTTATAGACTAAGGGAGGAAATGATGGCATAACTCTACAGGGTCTCTCGTGAGTTGCGTTAGTTAGTCTATTACTTATCTCCTCAGTCCATTGCAACCACCCGCTTCCACCAATAGGATCGCTTTATTTTCAGTTTGTCTTCTTTGAATATATCTTTGTCCGTCAACTTCAATAATCAGCTTGCTGGAGAACGCTGAGCTAGCTGTTTCTGTCGCACCACGGCAAAATATTGCACTTTTTCACTTTCAAGATACTTCGCGTTTAGACTTGTTTGTGATTCGAATTTATATCAGTTAAATCATGCCAAAAAATACTGAAAAGCCAGGGAAAAGTCGAGAACTTTTATGGCAAAAATATCTAAGAAGTCGGGAAAGTTTGAAATCCAAGAAAACTTGTCACTCTGCAAACAGCTATGGTCATGATAAATCTTGATTTAGCTTATTTTTGCCGATAACAGTCTCGCAAAGTGCATTATTTGGCAACGCTGCCAGATGGGAAGTAATTAATAGGATACGATTTTTCCATATTTTCAAGTAATCCAAGAAAACTTGTCACTCTGCAAACAGCTATGGTCATGATAAATCTTGATTTAGCTTATTTTTGCCGATAACAGTCTCGCAAAGTGCATTATTTGGCAACGCTGCCAGATGGGAAGTAATTAATAGGATACGATTTTTCCATATTTTCAAGTAAATTAAATGAGGAGATTCAGAAGAAGATCAAGTGTGTCCTTGCCGTTTAAGGCAGGCGAGTAATTGCCGCGTAAATACTTGAAAAGTCTCGGTTTTGTTTTTATATTTATTATCAATTTTCTCATTTCTTTTTTTTCAATTGTATTAAATACTCAAACCGCCCTATTTTCGTGCAACGATGACGCACGAATGCAATGAGCAACACGTTTTGTTCACACAACCGGAATAAATTAAGGCGCTCCGGCTTTTTCAATGGCTAGGTCTGGATGCAACTATTCGTGTTCTCGGGATGTGCGTATTGCATACTCACACGATTGCGGGCGTTCTGGCTTTCTTAAGCACAAAGTACGGCTAAAGTTGTTAGTTCTCAAGGGTTTTCCACATTGCATTTACAATTTTCTTCACCATGAAGTTCTTGGCAATCGGATGAGTCGTGTTGAACCATGGCAGCGTTGCAAAAGTGTGCAAATTTGCCACTAAAAATGTATCCGCGAAAGCATCGCAGATATCAAACCCGCAAATACTTAACTGCCGATAAGATTTCCGCTTTGGACCATAGGACAAAGTGAGAATTTATTCATCATGATACACGTTTCCTCATCAAAATTTTTCATAGAACACGATTTTTACAACGAAAATCAATTATAGTAATTTCTGTTCTAAGATATTACCAATTTTCGATGCGTGGATTCAAATGTTTCCACTTATAGGCAAGACAATAATCTTCTTCAGTTGAATCACACTGAAGAAGTTACCATGGTAGTGTCTGCGGCATGAAAATATGTTAACCTCAATATTGGCCCATTTCATTAGATTTAATAGTAAAAGAGATTATAAGTGCAACGCAGAAAGCCCTTATGAACTAACAACCGGAGCCATACGTTATGCTTCAGAAGGCCACAGCGCCTACAATTATTTGTGTATGCAACACAGACATCCTAAGAACACGGATACTTGCATGGACCTAGCCATTATAAAAACCGGAACGCCTTAATTTTTCCGGTCATTAAAACAAAATGCGTGATTGTTGCACAAAGATGAGGCAGATTGAGTAGTTACTCGAATTTGGAAGCTGCAGCTATGTCTAATCAGATATCGTAAATATGACCCATGTGTTTTTATATTAGTGAATTGTGTTGTTATCTAATGTAATCGATGCGAATGTTCATTTTTGTCACAATAATTAGTCTCAAAGATCTATCGGGCCGATTTTCAGGATTTTTGCCGTTATCCACGAGACAGTCTCAAGATGAGCTCATTTTATTTAGACTAGCTAGGGCACGCGAAAAATGCTTCAGAGAGGAAAAACTCTCTCTGGGGGTTGGGCCGTGTGGCGGCTAGGGGGCAATTCCATAGTTCCTGAGCAATATTACAGACCTTAAATTAACAACCGCTTTCCTGAGTGCAGCTATTTGTGTACCTATGCCCAGATCTAAAAAGTAACGAAACAGAAGCCCCCATTATAGAATCGCTTAATCGGTTTCTGTTATACCTTCATCTTAATCAATTTCGACTAAATTACCCTTTGTTACGCTGCCCGATTCTCAAACGGATCCCATTAAAAAAATTGAAATTAACTCACGGCGACTCTGGATTCCTTGAGGTCCAATCGGAGAGCCAGCGCCTCCCTCATGAAGACATCTGGATAATGGCTGGCCAAGAAGGCTCTCTCGAGCTCCTCCAACTGCCAGCTGTTGAAGTTTGTCCTCGATCGCCGACGCTTGCTGGACATATCCTCCGGGCTCTCCCCATCTGTAACACATTAACGGAAATCGATTTTTATTACGCCTTTAACACCCGTTTAAAAAATTTCACACATTACCCACTTTGAAGCACGGATCTTAAATTTCATCTGCTCCGCGCGCCATTCATCATCTCCCGGACAGATGAATTAACCGCCCGAGGACCGCCCAACGTGCGAGCGCCGAACCAGAGGCTAATTTGAATGTTCGCGCGGGTTTGCGGTAATGCCGCGATGATGAAAAACGACGCATGAGCCTTTGGACGTTGCCAAATCTAATTTGATTACATGTGAATTTTCTGAGAAACGTGTCATATTTTTCTCGTAATTTTTCAGAGAGGCTTTTCCGCATTGTGATGAAAAATATCTGAGAATTCTAAGAAAAACTAGCAATACAATTTTTTAATGTACGAGTTTTACGGAGAAAATTTGGAAGCATTTGAAAGTTCTTAGGGCGTTTGTCCTCAGCAAAGGAAGGTCTCCTTTGAATATAAGTTATATTTGTCGGCGTAACTCTGTAATACCAAGAAGAGGAAAGTATTGATAGGATGAGCCTCTTTTATCAATAGTCCTGTATTAAGCAATGATTGGCTCAATTTGCTTTGCACTCGCAAGACAAAGTTCGATAATTCAGCGCATGGATGGGTAAAGTCGAAAAATGCGTGTCTCTACTGCTACCTTAAAAAATCTCGATTATGTTCCCTTTTTCTCAGAAGAAATCTATAATCGATAATACGTCTGCTTGAAATTTTCTGTGAATATATTTGAATGAACGGAAACAAATTTACAGAGAACTTAAGAAGAAACTTCGTATTTGGGTATTATGTTTTTTTCCTGGACGTTATTTCACCAAAACAAGCAAAAGCGCATTTGAAAATAACGTAGAGTTAGAGCAATTGTACTTTTACAGATGCAGATCGAAAATTATTTATTGAAATTTCCCCTTGTAATGTTTTTTTTTGTCTACTGACTTGTTTTTAAGCACGAGGATTTTATTCTTATAAAGATATAAGCACGACCACATTTTTTTCATATGCAGTATAGCGCAAACATTTTCCTTACAAAGGCTCAAAATAGTTACGTGACTGTGGGATGATCCAGGGCAAAATGGCTTTTCTCATCAAGAGAACGCCGCGATTGAATCATTCGCAGAAAATCCATCAAATGCGATCGCGAGACGAATGAGCGAGTCAACAGCTATCCTGCGAAGCGTCTTGGCCAATATTTGCTACCGACGTCGACACAGGATTTGCCAGTAACTTGCCACGCTGCTAATTCCTGCCATAGCTCGATAATTGAATTTTAATGTGGTGGCAAATGCATCCGATGAAGAGTCTGAAGACCTTGCCCCGGTCTGCCCTGCACCCAATCGTAAACCGGGATGCGCATGCATTGTGCTGCCGCGCTAAGGAAAAACGACGTATGAACCTTAAGGCGTTGCCAAATTTCCTTTGATAAAACGCGAATTTTCTGGTAAATTTATGAATATTATCCTCCCAATTTTTCAGATAATTTAGTTCGCAATTTTACCTAAAGACTCTGAAAATTTAAAGGAAAAATATTTATAATTTCCCTCAAAAATAGACATTTTATCGAAGGAAATTTGGCAACTCTCGAATGTTCATACGACGTTCTTCCTTAGCACGTCAGTGTGTTGCTGGGTCGTCTCAGCGAATCCGCGCAAGTTGTTGGTGTGAGAAAACGTCGCCTGGCTAACAAAAGGGAGTAACTACAATTTAAGATTAGCCCGAGAAAGAATTGAGTTATAATGGACAACAGGGCGCATCGTCGAGAGTACTTACGCCCTTATGTCAGGAAGGCGACGGAGTGGCCCAAGCTCTTTGTGAGGATCAATCAAAGCTTATTTGCTTGGTAAAGAGGCATCCGCACTTCTTACACCTACTCATTAACCACTGCTTTAATTACTCGTATTTATTACTAATTCACTGTGCGGATGACGTCACAGAATGTGTCATTTTATAAGCCCAATAGATTACAGTTTTCAGTAGTCAGGCATTAATAGGTCATCATCTCAATGGCTACGAACACGGTTAAAAATAATTGAATCGGTGAGAATGAAAACACACCAACTCGGTACCTCGAAAATGCTCTCTTTTCACTAAGAACAAACAATTTTCGTAAAGATCATTGAAGTCACCGTATCTGTACCAACTTGGACATTTAAAGCTTCCTTAAATACTTGCTTTTAGGCACCAAAAATATTTTTCTTAGACTAACTTCTTCACCTAATATGCAGTTGTGTGTGTGTCTTGATTATTTTCATTTTTTTGAGTTGGTGTGTTTTCGTTCTCACTGATTTAATGTTGGGGACGAGATTGAATCAACTCCTACTTTTTTTCGAATCGAATGTGATTATATTTCCATTCATTTGACTGTGTTTGACTTTGAAAATACCTAATTGACTCTAAATTACCTCTCTTCTCTTAGTCTCATCATATGAGTCAATTTACCCGACTGATCTTAATTATGAGAGTAAAATATTATTTTTTTAAACATTCCGGAGTTCCGGAGAAACTGTTGTATAAAAAAAAAGTAATTGAAAACCTAGTGAATCAAATTATATAGCTTCTGGTCGCGGAACTTCTTCATTTTCCATCTGTTATCAATGTAGTTCTGATTTCCTTCGTTTCGCCAATATTTCCATAAGAGAAAAATAATGAAATGAATGTGTTATAATTTTAAAAATTCCGAAAATTATTTCTCGAGTGTTTCTTTTGGTGTGAGTGATGGCTCTCAATTACACAGAAGAGGTCGAAAATTACCACGAGTAAAATCTATAGGCCAGCGGGCTGATTACTGAAATTGATAGACAAAGCAATAGACAAAGACGACAAAAGGGATTTGGAGGGATCCTATTGGTGGGAGCAGGTGGTGGCAATGGACATAGTAGGTAGGTAATGGACTAACTAACGGCAACCCACTAAAGACCCGACAGTTAGTCCATCATTTTCTTCCTTAGTCTACAAGAACCAACCATGTCAACCAATAGGATCGCTCCATACTCCTCATGTCTTCTTTGTCTATCGCTTTGTCCATCACTTTCAATAATCGGCCCGCGCTGGCTTGGTTAGGAGTCTTACGACAAAAAAACCTGAAAGCACTATAATATCAGAGGAAAAATTACTTTGCAAAAATGTTGAAAGTGCACTGACAAGGGATCACATGGGCGCCACGCATAGTCACATAAGTGCCCACACAGGTCTCATTGTAACGCTCACAATGAGACCCATACCCATGGCGCACAGTGGATCGAGTCAATTAGAGAAATGCGACATGAAATTTTTTACTAAAATTACAAATTTTGATATTAATTTCGTCACATTTCAAACTTTAAGGAGTGCTTTCAGCAGAAACATTTTGCGAGGAAACCAATGGAACCACTTTCAGAACCTCAAAAATTTGTATGAATGGAGTTATAAGCGTTCAAATTTTCCAAATTGTGTCCAACCCCTCCTGTTGACACGGTCCACTGTGTGGCGCGCGGAGGGGTAGCTAAGTCAAGCGTGAGAATGCCACTTTGTCACGCCATTTGTGCACCGGATGTGGTCGTTCGCTGTCGAGAAAATTCTCAATCTTCAGGAGCGCCCTTTAAATCTCAATTAAAGGATAATTAACCACGCAGTTTCATGTAAGGCTTTCCATTGTAATTTCCATTTAAATTACAACTCGCGGAGCTAATAGAAAGTAAAACTGACGATATTAACACGTCCGCGTAAAATATATGCTCCTGTCTTTCATCTCGCCTTCGATGCAGACCTGAAACATGCCGCAGTTCACGATATTGTGCGTCCGAGGGAACGAAACGATTTTAGAGGTGTAAAATAAAAATGGCTACAACTTTGAGGACAAGCACAGCGTTTAATGCTATCAGTTCGTATAATGTAATCTCATTTTTAGTGTTGGAAGCGAACGGTTTTTCAAAATAATTGAAAAGGATATTCTAACAACCATGGATCAGTTGCAATTTTTATACACTTATTGTTCGAAAAATGCGTACTTAGTCAGCAATAACAAAATAAACTCAAATGTGTTAATTCTGCGCAAAAAATTATACAGGATGAAAAAAATTTATTTTCGGTTATCAATGTAAACACTTTTCAATGTTTAAAAGAACATTGGATCAATGTCTTGAATCATAATTTGCCTTATTGATATTGTTATCAGCGATTTAAGTGAATTGTTCCTATGATTGCGGCAATATCGCCGCTTTTCACAGTGGTATCTTAAATTTCCCAATTTTGTCCTCAAACTTTGAACTGCTACCAAAGGATCAGGTTTTTTTTTTTTAAATAATGCGGTGTCTGTTCCCGGCACTAAATGCACATTTCACAATTAGGAATTACTAATTCTAACTCGTCCATACAAATATCTATGCATACGAAAAGGAATGTCATAGATCAGTTGTTTTTGAAATAAGCAAGAAGCAATAGCTCGCTTACAGCAAAATGAAGTCCAATTAACCCGTTCAAGTCAGTGGCGTGGCGTGCTTTGCGATAATCGATTTATCGGCCATTTAAACCTATGGAAAAGGATCGATAAACAGGGTGTTCGGTGCGAACACCTTAATAATCGATTTTTTACCATGGATTTAAATGGCATAACAATCGATATATCGCAATTCACGCCACGCCACTGGTTCAAGTCTTGGTATATTCATCTCATCCCTCATCTCCTACATTTGAATCAGTGAGGACGAAAACACACCAACTCGGAAAAATGAAAATAATCAATACACGCTAAAAACTGCGCAGTAGGTGAAGAAGTTACTTCAAGAAAAAGATTTTTGCTGTTGAAAGACACGTACTTGTGGACACTTTAAAGGTCCAAGTTAGGATAGATGCACTAACTTCAATGATCTTTATGTAAATTAACTGTTTATAATGAAAATTGAGTATTTTCGAGTTACCGAGTTGGTGTGTTTTCGTTCTCACTGATTCATTTGACTCTGACACATATAACATTTCTTGTAGAGCGTGCAACAGGGGGTAGCGAGGTTAAAGCACGAAAATGGAGCACGCTTGATGGCGGCTATAAGGAGAAGGAAAAGAAATCATAAACGGATGAAAAACTGCTTTCATCCGAGATTAGATTTATTTTCGGCGGGGAGAGGAGCGGCATTTTCTATTAACCCGCACGCGTTCGGGAGCGGGAGACAGTTTTCGCCCTTTCCATCCCTGCTCACGGTTCATATCCATAATTTTCGATGCTACCGACCAGGGTCTCTCAATTAGGCGCTGCCTCCGAGCGCTCATCCCTCCCGGATAACGACTCGACCCGAACCGATATAAATCTGTGAAATTGTTTTCCGTCGTAAAGATAGTTTCACTGAAATATTGAAACGCTGAGATACATCTGGAATCTCGTCCGAGTTCAATTCACTTGCAGTCTGTACCGCCGAGGACGATAAATAAAGCGAGAACTGATTCACTGCCGTCCATCTTGTATTCATAGAGTGCGGGGACTCTTCATATTTCAGAAGGTCGAAAAAAATAATACGTTGGGGAATGTGCCATTGAATGTCACGCGCTTTAAAACAATGGACCACTAGACAAGGTACGAATTTAAGCAATCTGATACATGTTTCTTAACCAGAATTTCACGTAAAACACGATTAGCGCAACGAGTATTGTAAGGATTGAGCGGGTCAAAAAAATACCAGAAAAATGAGTGTAACCAAAAAGTGATAAGTTTCCGAGGGACCAAAGAATATGGGATGACGGCTCAAAAGTGGTGAAGAAACATGTGCTAGACCTTAAAGGTTGGAGGTGATTGTACGGAGAGAAAGAATGAAAGGATCGAAAAGAAAGAGAAAATGGAATAATATATGAGGTTTTCAAGTGAGAGACTATTTTTTATTGATCAGAAGGATCCTGGCCTAGGTGATTTTATTTTTACCAGGCTCAAAGTGAGCCGGCTACTACCATGGGTAGGAGACCTGAAGGGTCACCAGGCACGTAATGCGCCGGCTTCTGCTTTGCGCAGGAAAGTCAGAAGGACTTGAAATTTTGAATACTGCTCTGTGCTATTGCACTTACTTTTACTCCGGATTCATATGAATCGGCTTCTCCGGTAGGAGGATTTGATACAAACGTGAATTTAGTTAGAGATGTCTTGAAATTTTTCCTGGGTGAATTTAGATAGGACTGCCAAAAGTGGAATATTAAAGTTGATTTTGAGATGACCCTGAGAGATTAGCCGCTCCGATCGCTATAGATGGGTTGATTCAGCTTGCTCGCCAAATTCGCTCCTTGACCTTGCTCGAGAGACTTGCTTCTTGACTTGGGTTCGGGTTTCCTGTCTGGCTGCTGCTTGAACTTGGTTGAGTCTTGGTTTCTTGGGTCTTGATTAGCTTGCTTCGCTGGGTCTGGAGACTGGGTGTTGATCGGACGGCGCATCACTTAGAAGTGAATTCATGGAGCGCAGCGTCCCAGTATTTATACCGGTCGCGTGAGAGAGCGTTGCCGCGAGCTTGGCTGTGATTGGTCGACGCGAGCGCTGTGTGAGAAATTGGCGGGAGTACCGCTATGCGAGTTTGAACTTCGCGGGAGCACCGCTAGGCGAGATTGAACTTGGCGGGCGCTGTGGAGACTAAGTTTTGGACGTTTTGAATTTCGCGCCCGCGCGCGGCTCGTGATTGGTGCGCTGCCTCGCGTTCATTCTGAGGCTGGGGCCAATGGAATTCAGCGGAGCTTTTTGCTCCCGGATTCATCACTGTGATTGGATTTCTAATGATTATTATTTTGTAGGTGAAACCGAACATACTCCCCCCGTTGAACGAGTGAACTCGTTCAAGAAGCTGGACTTATTTTCATGCGGGTTAAAAATACCTACAGCGGGAATTTCCCTATTGGTCGGTTTCGGGTAGTGGCAGGCGGCATAGTTTTGACACTGGTCTGCGTAGGGTGCCGGTTTGAGTTTTTACGTCTACCACTCTTATAATTTTGTCAGGGCCTGGAAAGCAGTTTGTGACTTTGCCCATGCGCCAATGCAATGGTGCCAAATCTGGGTCTTGTATCAGGACTAGGTCCCCATTTTTCAGTTTTTGGGTTGATTTCAGCCATTTTGAGCGCTGACGTAATGTGTTGATGTACTCATTTTTCCAGACCTTCCAGAAGCTTTGGCTGGCTTGTTGGATCACCTGCCAACGATCCAAATGGTTCGATTTTACATCCGTTAGATCATGCTCGGGGAGTGAGTTCATTGTGTCGCCTATGAGAAAATGAGCCGGGGTTAAAGCTCCAATTTCAGATGGGTCGGTCGAAATCGGGCAGAGAGGACGGGAGTTGAGGACGGCCTCGATTTTGTACAGTAGTGTTGTGAACTCTTCGAAAGTGAGAACTTGAGTCCCAACTACTCTTCTTATGTGGTGTTTCACCGACTTTATTCCGGCTTCCCATAGTCCTCCAAAATTGGGACCAGACGGAGGAGAAAAATGCCAGTGAATTTCTTTCGTGGTTAAAAAGTTTGAAACTTCTTCTTTAGTGACATTGTCCTTTAAAAATTTATAAATTTCCTTCAATTCATTATTGGCTCCGGTGAAATTGGTTCCATTATCGGAGAAGAGATTTTTGCATAATCCGCGCCGGGATACGAAGCGATCAAGAGCTGCGATGAAGGCCTCTGATGTTAGATCGCTAACACATTCAAGATGTAGAGCCTTTGTCGTTGTAAGGATTGAGCGGGTCAAAAAAATACCAGAAAAAATGAGTGTAGTCAAAAAGTGATAAGTTTCCGAGGGACCAAAGAATATAGGATGACGGCTCAAAAGTGGTGAAGAAACATGTGCGAGACCTAAAAGCTTGGAGGTGATTGTATCGAGAGATCAAAGAATGGAAGGATCGGAAAGAAAGAGAAAATGGAATAATATATGAGGTTTGCAAGTGAGAGACTATTTTTTATTGATCAGAAGGATCCTGTCCTAGGTGTTTTTATTTTTACCAGGCTCCAAGTGAGCCGGCTACTACCATGGGTAGGAGACCTGAAGGGCCACCAGGCACGTAATGCGCCGGCTTCTGCTTTGCGCAGGAAAGTCAGAAGGACTTGAAATTTTGAATACTGCTCTGTGCTATTGCACTTACTTTTACTCCGGATTCATAAATGAATCGGCTTCTCCAGTTGGAGGATTTGATACAAACGTGAATTTCGTTAGAGATGTCTTGAAATTTTTCCTGGGTGAATTTAGATAGGACTGCCAAAAGTGGAATATTAAAGTTGATTTCGTGATGACCCTGAGAGATTAGCCGCTCCGATCGCTATAGATGGGTTGATTCAGCTTGCTCGCCAAATTCGCTCCTTGACCTTGCTCGAGGAACTTGATTCTTGACTTGGGTTCGGGTTTCCTTTCTGGCTGCTGCTTGAACTTGGTTGAGTCTTGGTTTCCTGGGTCTTGATTAGCTTGCTTCGCTGCTTGGCTGGATCTGGAGACTGGGTGTTGATCGGACGGCGCATCACTTAGAAGTGAATTCATGGAGCGCAGCGTCCCAGTATTTATACCGGTCGCGTGAGAGAGCGTTGCCGCGAGCTTGGCTGTGATTGGTCGACGCGAGCGCTGTGTGAGAAATTGGCGGGAGTACCGCTATGCGAGTTTGAACTTCGCGGGAGCACCGCTAGGCGAGATTGAACTTGGCGGGCGCTGTGGAGACTAAGTTTTGGACGTTTTGAATTTCGCGCCCGCGCGCGGCTCGTGATTGGTGCGCTGCCTCGCGTTCATTCTGAGGCTGGGGCCAATGGAATTCAGCGGAGCTTTTTGCTCCCGGATTCATCACTGTGATTGGATTTCTAATGATTATTATTTTGTAGGTGAAACCGAACATACTCCCCCCGTTGAACGAGTGAACTCGTTCAAGAAGCTGGACTTATTTTCATGCTGGGTTCGAAATACCTACAGCGGGATCTCCCTATTGGTCGGTTTCGGGTAGTGGCAGGCGGCATAATTTTGACACTGGTCTGCGTAGGGTGCCGGTTTGAGTTTTTACGTCTACCACTCTTATAATTTTGTCAGGGCCTGGAAAGCAGTTTGTGACTTTGCCCATGCGCCAATGCAATGGTGCCAAATCTGGGTCTTGTATCAGAACTAGGTCCCCATTTTTCAGTTTTTGGGTTGATTTCAGCCATTTTGAGCGCTGACGTAATGTGTTAATGTACTCATTTTTCCAGATCTTCCAGAAGCTTTGGCTGGCTTGTTGGATCACCTGCCAACGATCCAAATGGTTCAATTTTACATCCGTTAGATCATGCTCGGGGAGTGAGTTCATTGTGTCGCCTATGAGAAAATGAGCCGGGGTCAAGGCTCCAATTTCAGATGGGTCGGTCGAAATCGGGCAGAGAGGACGGGAGTTGAGGACGGCCTCGATTTTGTACAGTAGTGTTGTGAACTCTTCGAAAGTGAGAACTTGAGTCCCAACTACTCTTCTTATGTGGTGTTTTACCGACTTTATTCCGGCTTCCCATAGTCCTCCAAAATTGGGACCAGACGGAGGAGAAAAATGCCAGTGAATTTCTTTCGTGGTTAAAAAGTTTGAAACTTCTTCTTTCGTGACATTGTCCTTTAAAAATTTATAAATTTCCTTCAATTCATTATTGGCTCCGGTGAAATTGGTTCCATTATCGGAGAAGAGATTTTTGCATAATCCGCGCCGGGATACGAAGCGATCAAGAGCTGCGATGAAGGCCTCTGATGTTAGATCGCTAACACATTCAAGATGTAGAGCCTTTGTCGTCATGCAGACAAATAGTGCGAGGTATGCCTTGGTTTGGCGGGATTTTCTTAGATTGTTTTCCTTTATCGTAAAAGGTCCTCCGAAATCTAAGCCGGTGTTGAGGAAGGGCCTTGCTTCTTGGACCCGCCATTTTGGTAGGTCGCCCATCGGGGGCTGAAAGTTGGTTGGCTTTGTTTTGAAGCACGTGACACATTTTAAGATTTGAGCTCTGACTTTCTGACGGGCGTTGATGAGCCAGTATTTAGTGTTTAGGCTCGCGAGTGTCAACTTAGGACCGCCATGCAGTGTTTCTTGGTGGCAAGAGTTGATTATTAGCTCAGAAAAGTGGCCATTTTTCGGCAGGAGGATAGGGTATTTTGCTGCAAAATTCAGCTCTGAGTGGGTTAATCGCCCTCCTACTCTTAAGAATCCTTCCTTATCGATGAACGGTCTTAGTGATATGAGGTTTGGAGGGGTATCCTTGGAATTTTTCAATGCGTGAATTTCGGATTTAAAATTTGATTGTTGAGTATACTTGATCCAATAGTTCCGGGCTGCCTTGAACTCGTCCGGAGATAATGGTGACTTGAGCTTAGTGCGATTTTTCGGTCTGGCGTTGTGAATAAATCGAAAGATCCACGCTGTAACTCTAATTAAACGGGTTAATTTTGAGTGTGATTCCAACAGGTTCTGGTTCCATGTTTCCTTCCTAGTTTGAACAAGAACTACGGGTTCATCTACTATGTCTTTCAATCCTTCTTGAGTGCTAGGGATGGGTTCATTACTTTTTGGCCAGCTTTCAATTGGAAGTTTCAACCATTCCGGACCGTGCCACCAGAGTTCATTATCGATCAATTTTTCGGGTTCGCAGCCGCGGGACGCTAAATCAGCGGGGTTCTCCTTTGATTTCACGTGACTCCAATCTTGAGGATTTAGTGTTTCTAGAATTTTTACGATCCGGTTTGCTTCAAATACCTTTAATCGATGAGGCGGAGTGCGGAGCCAGTCGAGGACGACGGTTGAGTCTGTGAAGGCAAATTTGCTCCTGATTTTGATGTCATCGCAAGCTTGCAAGGAGAACTCAAGTAAATCAGTCATTAGCACTGCCCCGGATAGCTCTAGGCGTGGTATGCTCAGGACCTTCAGGGGCGCTACTCTGCTTTTGGCAAGCAGTAGGTTTACCTTGACTCTGCCATGAATGTCTTCGACCCTGAGGTATACAGTGGCTCCGTATCCCTTCTTGCTGCCGTCACAAAATGCTATCAAATCAAAGTTAGTGGCGTCCAACAAGGAGACGTGACGGGGAATTTTTATGCGGGTTATGTCAGATAGATTGGCGGCAAATTTATCCCACGAGGTTTTAATGCATTCAGGTACTTGCGCGTCCCAATCTAGTCCAAGGAGCCAAATTTGCTGTATAAACTGCTTTGCCATTAATACTATGGGTGTTATCAATCCGAGCGGGTCAAAAATTCGGAATATTAAAGAGAGAATGCCTCGTTTTGTGAAAACTACGGGTAGGCGGTCCAATTTGTAGGAAAATGTATCTGGTACAGGTTGCCACTGGAGGCCCAAGGCGGAGACGGCTCCTTCCCCGTCTGAGAAATTCAACGGCGTTTCTAGGATGCTAGAGTTTGGCAACCCTTCAAGAATCTCGGGTTCGTTGGTGGACCATTTTTTCAGCTCAAATTTGCACTCTCCAGCTATCCCAGTTAATTGCTTCACGCAATTTTTGGCCTTACTGATTGAGTCCGCTCCGGCCAAGATGTCATCGACAAAAATTCGCTTTTTGATGATAGGGGAGGCGTCTGGGTACTTGTGTCCCTCATCCTGTTCAAGTTGATTCACGGTTCTAAGAGACAGGAAGGAGGATGCTCGCTCGCCGTACGTAACCGTGTTTAACTCGTATTCCTCGATGTCTTGCGAAGGGTCGTCGCGCCATAAGATGTGCTGATACTCTCTGTCCTCTGGTCTTATCAGTATTTGGCGGTACATTTTGCAGATATCCGTGGTGAAGGCATATTTGGGTAGGCGAAACCTGGTTAGGATTTCGGCGATGTCTGATTGTAGCTTCTTGCCTGCATATTGGCACTCGTTCAGAGACTTGCCACTGGTCGTCTTCATTGAAGCATCGAAAACAGTGCGCATTTTGGTTGTTGCACTTGAAAGGTTCCATACTCCGTGATGCGGGATGTAATACTTGGCCTTCCCCATATTCTCGCGGGTAACAAGGCTCATGTGCCCTAGGTCTTTGTACTCTTTCATAAACTCCTGGTAAGCTTTCTTCAGCTCTGGATCCCGCTGGAAGCGTTGTTCTAACTTCAGCAGTCTGGACCGGGCCAAGTTGTAGGACTCGCCCAGGTCCACATCAGATTCCTTCATGAGTAGAGGCACCACGTATCTGCCATCAGGTTGGCGGTAATGTTTTTCAACGTACATTTGCTCGGCGATGTTGTCGTCCGGTTTTTGGATCGGCTTGTGAGGGACGTCTTCTGTCCTCCACAACTTGGTGAGTCCTGCATCCAGGTCTCGGTTATTTATTGTGAGTAAGGCGGTGATTTGATCCTGTGATTCGTTGTAAGTTAATTTTCCCGTAAGGACCCATCCGTAGATACTGTCAAGAGCTACGGGCCAGTCTTCAGCTAGAATGATCTTACGGCCGGTGTAAATGTGCGGATACAAATCTGCTCCTATGAGCAAGTCAATTGGACTCGGTTTTGTCCATTCTGGGTCGGCTAGTTTCAGGCCTTTCAAGGGCCTCCGCATTGAGTCGGGTAGTGGGTTCAAAGGCATGTTTGAGGTTATGTTTGTCATCACTGTTGCCGTAGTGGTGAAAACTGGTTGTGATTCGAAACGCGACTTGATGACGCATTCTACAGTGCCCTTAACATCATTTATGGTTTGGTTACCCAAGCCAGATATGGCCGGTGCATTTTTGGTTATTTTCAATCCCAACTTCTTAGCACATTTCGCTGTTAGAAAGGTTGACATGGCGCCGCTATCAATGAGACAGCGCATGGGTAGGAACTTGCCCCTTATGTCTTTCACTAGGACAACTGCGGTTCCGAGAATGCACGTAGATTCATATGGTTTTGATTCAGAGATGTGGACGGCCTTTATGGGTTCGGAGCTTGAGGAGGTTGTGTCCGTCGCAATGAGGATTTGATTTTTGGGTTCGTCAGTTTTATCGACGTGTAAAACAGAGTTATGTCGCCCTTTGCATGATTTACAAGAAAATTTAGACTTGCACGAGGCCACTGAATGTCCACCTCGCATGCAATTGAAACATAGTTTCTTGGATTTGACCATTGCCCTGCGGTCACTAATGGATTTCTTAAGAAAGGCATCACATCGGAAAAGTATATGGTCAGCTTCACAAAGTGGACATGTCGCAGGTGGGTAGGATTTGCCGCTAGACTGGTTCGTATCTTCGGTTTTGGATAGGTGAACTTGCTTGGTTTGGTTGGGTGTGGATTTTGGGTTACTTGATTTTGCGGAGGTGCCGTCCAGCTGCAGGCACTCCTTCTCCAAAAATTCAACAATTTCTGCGATGGTTGGATATTTGACCTCAGCACCACGAAAGTCGTCGAGGCGCTTTCTAAAATAAAATGACATTTTCTGGACAATTACGGCCGTCAACATGGATGCATATTCAGAGAGTTCATGTTTTAGCCCTTCAAGAGCCTGGGTGTGCTCTCTATACTTGGTGAGGAACGACGGAATATGTGTAACGTCCTTAATCTCAGGAAGGTTGAGTAATCCATTAAAGTGGTGAAATATATGCCTTCTTTCACATTGAAAGCGCTGACATAATATTTCCCAAGCCACATCATAATTTGAGTCGGTGATGTCTAACCCTTTTACCAAGTCCAGTGCCTCGCCCTTCAATGACGTGAGAAGGTACTGGAATTTTTTAACTTTCGCTAACTCATTTACATTATGGACAGAGACCATGAATAAATTATAAAAACTTCTCCAATCCTCTAATTTTCCAGTGAATTGAGGTAATTCAAGTTTTGGAAGTCTAACATTTGAGGATGAATGACCTTTAACATGAGTACTATGATTATTGGATACCTCAATTTTCGATGTTTTAGGAGTGAGCGAAAGAAAACGGACTTCGGCTGCAAGTATTGTCTCGTCAAATTCTACCTGCGCCTGTTCGATGTCTATTTTGGAATTAATAGGTAAATCAGAATTGAGACCTATTAATTCTGCTTGAATTAGATCGAATTTATCCTGGTACCCTGACAATCGATCAAACAAAGGTTTAAATTGCTCAGAATTTTCATCTGAAAGCTCATCATTGAATGTTTTTTCTATGGCCTTAACCCTAGAAAATATAGTAGCTCGCTTAGTCTCTAATGCTTCTGCCATTCTCTCCTCTTCACTTATTTCGGGTGAATGTCTACCGCGTTGTTTCTTTACCATTTCGCTTGCTAAGGTGCGTTAAGGTTCGAATCCGGCCCGAGGGACCAAAAAATGTAAGGATTGAGCGGGTCAAAAAAATACCAGAAAAAATGAGTGTAGTCAAAAAGTGATAAGTTTCCGAGGGACCAAAGAATATAGGATGACGGCTCAAAAGTGGTGAAGAAACATGTGCGAGACCTAAAAGCTTGGAGGTGATTGTATCGAGAGATCAAAGAATGGAAGGATCGGAAAGAAAGAGAAATTGGAATAATATATGAGGTTTGCAAGTGAGAGACTATTTTTTTATTGATCAGAAGGATCCTGTCCTAGGTGTTTTTATTTTTACCAGGCTCCAAGTGAGCCGGCTACTACCATGGGTAGGAGACCTGAAGGGCCACCAGGCACGTAATGCGCCGGCTTCTGCTTTGCGCAGGAAAGTCAGAAGGACTTGAAATTTTGAATACTGCTTTGTGCTATTGCACTTACTTTTACTCCGGATTCATAAATGAATCGGCTTCTCCAGTTGGAGGATTTGATACAAACGTGAATTTAGTTAGAGATGTCTTGAAATTTTTCCTGGGTGAATTTAGATAGGACTGCCAAAAGTGGAATATTAAAGTTGATTTCGTGATGACCCTGAGAGATTAGCCGCTCCGATCGCTATAGATGGGTTGATTCAGCTTGCTCGCCAAATTCGCTCCTTGACCTTGCTCGAGGAACTTGATTCTTGACTTGGGTTCGGGTTTCCTTTCTGGCTGCTGCTTGAACTTGGTTGAATCTTGGTTTCCTGGGTCTTGATTAGCTTGCTTCGCTGCTTGGCTGGATCTGGAGACTGGGTGTTGATCGGACGGCGCATCACTTAGAAGTGAATTCATGGAGCGCAGCGTCCCAGTATTTATACCGGTCGCGTGAGAGAGCGTTGCCGCGAGCTTGGCTGTGATTGGTCGACGCGAGCGCTGTGTGAGAAATTGGCGGGAGTACCGCTATGCGAGTTTGAACTTCGCGGGAGCACCGCTAGGCGAGATTGAACTTGGCGGGCGCTGTGGAGACTAAGTTTTGGACGTTTTGAATTTCGCGCCCGCGCGCGGCTCGTGATTGGTGCGCTGCCTCGCGTTCATTCTGAGGCTGGGGCCAATGGAATTCAGCGGAGCTTTTTGCTCCCGGATTCATCACTGTGATTGGATTTCTAATGATTATTATTTTGTAGGTGAAACCGAACAGTCGTCATGCAGACAAATAGTGCGAGGTATGCCTTGGTTTGGCGGGATTTTCTTAGATTGTTTTCCTTTATCGTAAAAGGTCCTCCGAAATCTAAGCCGGTGTTGAGGAAGGGCCTTGCTTCTTGGACCCGCCATTTTGGTAGGTCGCCCATCGGGGGCTGAAAGTTGGTTGGCTTTGTTTTGAAGCACGTGACACATTTTAAGATTTGAGCTCTGACTTTCTGACGGGCGTTGATGAGCCAGTATTTAGTGTTTAGGCTCGCGAGAGTCAACTTAGGACCGCCATGCAGTGTTTCTTGGTGGCAAGAGTTGATTATTAGCTCAGAAAAGTGGCCATTTTTCGGCAGGAGGATAGGGTATTTTGCTGCAAAATTCAGCTCTGAGTGGGTTAATCGCCCTCCTACTCTTAAGAATCCTTCCTTATCGATGAACGGTCTTAGTGATATGAGGTTTGGAGGGGTATCCTTGGAATTTTTCAATGCGTGAATTTCGGATTTAAAATTTGATTGTTGAGTATACTTGATCCAATAGTTCCGGGCTGCCTTGAACTCGTCCGGAGATAATGGTGACTTGAGCTTAGTGCGATTTTTCGGTCTGGCGTTGTGAATAAATCGAAAGATCCACGCTGTAACTCTAATTAAACGGGTTAATTTTGAGTGTGATTCCAACAGGTTCTGGTTCCATGTTTCCTTCCTAGTTTGAACAAGAACTACGGGTTCATCTACTATGTCTTTCAATCCTTCTTGAGTGCTAGGGATGGGTTCATTACTTTTTGGCCAGCTTTCAATTGGAAGTTTCAACCATTCCGGACCGTGCCACCAGAGTTCATTATCGATCAATTTTTCGGGTTCGCAGCCGCGGGACGCTAAATCAGCGGGGTTCTCCTTTGATTTCACGTGACTCCAATCTTGAGGATTTAGTGTTTCTAGAATTTTTACGATCCGGTTTGCTTCAAATACCTTTAATCGATGAGGCGGAGTGCGGAGCCAGTCGAGGACGACGGTTGAGTCTGTGAAGGCAAATTTGCTCCTGATTTTGATGTCATCGCAAGCTTGCAAGGAGAACTCAAGTAAATCAGTCATTAGCACTGCCCCGGATAGCTCTAGGCGTGGTATGCTCAGGACCTTCAGGGGCGCTACTCTGCTTTTGGCAAGCAGTAGGTTTACCTTGACTCTGCCATGAATGTCTTCGACCCTGAGGTATACAGTGGCTCCGTATCCCTTCTTGCTGCCGTCACAAAATGCTATCAAATCAAAGTTAGTGGCGTCCAACAAGGAGACGTGACGGGGAATTTTTATGCGGGTTATGTCAGATAGATTGGCGGCAAATTTATCCCATGAGGTTTTAATGCATTCAGGTACTTGCGCATCCCAATCTAGTCCAAGGAGCCAAATTTGCTGTATAAACTGCTTTGCCATTAATACTATGGGTGTTATCAATCCGAGCGGGTCAAAAATTCGGAATATTAGAGAGAGAATGCCTCGTTTTGTGAAAACTACGGGTAGGCGGTCCAATTTGTAGGAAAATGTATCTGGTACAGGTTGCCACTGGAGGCCCAAGGCGGAGACGGCTCCTTCCCCGTCTGAGAAATTCAACGGCGTTTCTAGGATGCTAGAGTTTGGCAACCCTTCAAGAATCTCGGGTTCGTTGGTGGACCATTTTTTCAGCTCAAATTTGCACTCCCCAGCTATCCCAGTTAATTGCTTCACGCAATTTTTGGCCTTACTGATTGAGTCCGCTCCGGCCAAGATGTCATCGACAAAAATTCGCTTTTTGATGATAGGGGAGGCGTCTGGGTACTTGTGTCCTTCATCCTGTTCAAGTTGATTCACGGTTCTAAGAGACAGGAAGGAGGATGCTCGCTCGCCGTACGTAACCGTGTTTAACTCGTATTCCTCGATGTCTTGCGAAGGGTCGTCGCGCCATAAGATGTGCTGATACTCTCTGTCCTCTGGTCTTATCAGTATTTGGCGGTACATTTTGCAGATATCCGTGGTGAAGGCATATTTGGGTAGGCGAAACCTGGTTAGGATTTCGGCGATGTCTGATTGTAGCTTCTTGCCTGCATATTGGCACTCGTTCAGAGACTTGCCACTGGTCGTCTTCATTGAAGCATCGAAAACAGTGCGCATTTTGGTTGTTGCACTTGAAAGGTTCCATACTCCGTGATGCGGGATGTAATACTTGGCCTTCCCCATATTCTCGCGGGTAACAAGGCTCATGTGCCCTAGGTCTTTGTACTCTTTCATAAACTCCTGGTAAGCTTTCTTCAGCTCTGGATCCCGCTGGAAGCGTTGTTCTAACTTCAGCAGTCTGGACCGGGCCAAGTTGTAGGACTCGCCCAGGTCCACATCAGATTCCTTCATGAGTAGAGGCACCACGTATCTGCCATCAGGTTGGCGGTAATGTTTTTCAACGTACATTTGCTCGGCGATGTTGTCGTCCGGTTTTTGGATCGGCTTGTGAGGAACGTCTTCTGTCCTCCACAACTTGGTGAGTCCTGCATCCAGGTCTCGGTTATTTATTGTGAGTAAGGCGGTGATTTGATCCTGTGATTCGTTGTAGGTTAATTTTCCCGTAAGGACCCATCCGTAGATACTGTCAAGGGCTACGGGCCAGTCTTCAGCTAGAATGATCTTACGGCCGGTGTAAATGTGCGGATACAAATCTGCTCCTATGAGCAAGTCAATTGGACTCGGTTTTGTCCATTCTGGGTCGGCTAGTTTCAGGCCTTTCAAGGGCCTCCGCATTGAGTCGGGTAGTGGGTTCAAAGGCATGTTTGAGGTTATGTTTGTCATCACTGTTGCCGTAGTGGTGAAGACTGGTTGTGATTCGAAACGCGACTTGATTACGCATTCTACAGTGCCCTTAACATCATTTATGGTTTGGTTACCCAAGCCAGATATGGCTGGTGCATTTTTGCTTATTTTCAACCCTAACTTCTCAGCACATTTCGCTGTTAGAAAGGTTGACATGGCGCCGCTATCAATGAGACAGCGCATGGGTAGGAACTTGCCCCTTTTGTCTTTCACTAGGACAACTGCGGTTCCGAGAATGCAAGTAGATTCATATGGTTTTGATTCAGAGATGTGGACGGCCTTTATGGGTTCGGAGCTTGAGGAGGTTGTGTCCGTCGCAATAAGGATTTGATTTTTGGGTTCATCAGTTTTATCGACGTGTAAAACAGAGTTATGTCGCCCTTTGCATGATTTACAAGAAAATTTAGACTTGCACGAGGCCACTGAATGTCCACCTCGCATGCAATTGAAACATAGTTTCTTGGATTTGACCATTGCCCTGCGGTCACTAATGGATTTTTTAAGAAAGGCATCACATCGGAAAAGTATATGGTCAGCTTCACAAAGTGGACATGTCGCAGGTGGGTAGGATTTGCCGCTAGATTGGTTCGTATCTTCGGTTTTGGATAGGTGAACTTGCTTGGTTTGGTTGGGTGTGGATTTTGGGTTACTTGTGTGGCGGCCAATCACCGCCTCTCCAGCGCGGCGCATCCCGCGCTCGCCCGTGATTGGCCGACACGGTCGCACCCCGAGGGTATAAGACCAGCGCCCCCGGCCACCTACGGCACTCGTGCTCAGTCCTCAAGTCAGTCAAGTCCAGCCACGCTGCTCCAGTCTTCGCTCGCTCCAGACGCCATCCATCCTGTCTCTCATCACCATCTAAAACGGCCCTTTTCAGGGCCACCACATCACCTGAGCACCCACAGTGGTGACTCCCGACATTTTGAAATCACGCTCCGACTGCGCTCACATTCTATTCTGGTCAACCTTCTACTCAACTCTTCACACCTTTAGGAGTCAATCTCAACCATGAGCATCCCAACATTGACCGATGAAGACATGCAAGATCCAGCAAAGGTAAAACAGTACCTGGCCAATGCTGAAGCTCTACAAGTTCAGTCCTCTTCTCGCTGCAAATTACTCGAGGAAAATCTGAATCTCCTCCGCCAAGAAATGGAATTCATCAGAGACGCTAAACGCAAGCTGGAAGAGGAACAAAATCTCTCCACCTCAGCCAACAAACAAATCATGAAGCGAAAAATCAAATTGCCTGCATTTCGCCCCGAAATGCCAGACCTATGGTTTATTCAAATCGAAGCCATTTTTGCAGATTACGGCATAAACGCTGAGATTGATAAATATCGTACCGTTATCAGTCAAAGCGAAGGATCATGGCTGGTCGAAATAAATGATTTAATCCGAGCTGGACCTAGTGTAAACATTCCTTACACCACTCTGAAGAAGGAGATAATCAACCGCTTCTCACTAAGCGAAAATTCACGCCTCAAGAAACTACTCGAAGAGGAGGAAATCGGCGATTTGAAACCATCCCAATTCTTACGCAGACTCAAAACTGTCGCAGGCAGCACACCAATTGCTGACAACATCATGAAACCACTATGGCTAAGTAGGCTACCCGCCTACGTGCAAGGCATTTTGCAAGCCCAACCCAGCAACAACACGCTGACTGAGATAGCCGATGTGGCAGACCGAATTGCGGAAACCATCCCTCATTCCGTTCACTCCACTTCCGCCACAAATCAAACCAATCCTCCTCCTTCAGTTCACCAAATCTCCAAACCTGCTGACCCTTTAACCGACATCAAAGAAATGCTAACAGCTCTCAGTCACAAATTTGACCTCTTAGATGTTAAAGTCAAGAACCTGGAAAGAAATATCGATAGAAGCAGAAGCCGTTCCCGCTCCAAATCTCGCTCACGCTATAGTTCACCCAAGCCGTTCAAATCCGAGAAAGGATATTGTTTCTATCATGAGAATTTCGGAAAAGAAGCTCGCAAGTGCCATCAACCATGCAAATACCTTAGCTCAACAAACGACAACGGCAGCCAATAGTGGCGGCTGCTGGCTGCCCCACACGGTCCAACCGCCTCTTCATTAAAGACAGAGACAGCAACAACAGCTTCCTAATAGACACAGGGTCTGACTTAAGCTGTTTCCCTAGACGTCTCTTACCAGGCCATTTCAAACCAACAAACTATGAACTAAAAGCAGCGAACGAATCATTCATCAAAACCTATGGGTTCCTGCCCATGAAATTAAACCTCGGCCTACGACGCGCTTTTTCCTGGCGGTTCATCATCGCCGACGTCGACGTTCCCATCATTGGCGCGGACTTTCTAGCTGAGTACCACCTACTCCCGGATTGCCACAAGATGAAGCTCGTGGACGGGGTTACCTCACTCTCAGCCCAAGGAAGCCAAGCAACCAGCGACCAACCTAGCGTCAAAGAAATCTCGGCCACCAACTGCAGCATCCTCGCAGAATTCCCAGAATTGACTCGCCCGCCAGGCAGCCCAAAACCAGACAAGGTTCCTCACTCAACACGGCACTTCATCCGCACAACAGAGGGACCCCCTGTCTCATCCCGCCCTCGCCGCCTCCGACCCAAGCTATATCGAATCGCTAAAGCTGAGTTCGAGGCAATGCTCAATGAAGGGACCATCAAAAGATCCGAAAGCGCCTGGTCTTCACCTCTTCACATGGCACCCAAGAAAGATGACGAATGGCGCCCTTGCGGCGACTATCGGGCACTCAACGCTCGCACCATACCCGACAAATATCCCATTCGCCATCTCCACGACTTTACAGTCAACCTCAAAGGCTGTAAGGTCTTCTCAAAAATAGATCTGGTCAAAGCATACACCCAGATCCCCGTCAACCCAGCAGACGTACCCAAAACAGCCATCACCACTCCTTTTGGACTATTCGAATTCCTCTACATGAGTTTCGGACTGCGCAACGCAGGACAAACTTTTCAACGGTTCATCGACGAAGTCCTACAAGGCCTAGACTTCTGCTTCCCATATCTAGACGACATCCTGGTCGCCTCAAAAGACAAGAAGGAACACAAGAAGCATCTACGCCTAATTTTTCAGAGATTAGCAAAATACGGCATCATCATCAACATCAAGAAGAGCATCTTTTTCGCCGACTCCCTTGAGTTCCTCGGCTACGAAGTATCCGCCCAAGGCATCAGACCACTCCCAGACCGCATAAAAGCACTGATGGAATACCCACCTCCAGCAGATGCACACGGTCTACGAAGATTCCTGGGCATGATGAACTTCTACCGTCTTTTCCTGCCAGATGCTGCCTACTACCAAGCACCCCTACACGAAGCTCTCATTGGCATAAAAGGGAATCAACCGATTCACTGGACACCTTCCCTTCTGGACGCCTTTGAAGCCTGCAAACAGAGCCTCGGAGATGCCACACTCCTCGCGCACCCAAGCGCCGACGCACCCCTAAGCATAGGCCTCTTCTCAGACGCTTCGAAAGCATCGATTGGAGCCTGTCTACAGCAACTCGTCGACAACAAGTGGCAACCTCTCGGCTTCTTCTCGAAAAAGCTCAATCCACGGCAACAGGAATGGCCCACGCCGCACAGAGAACTCCTGGGCGTGTACGAAGCAATCCGCCATTTCAGACCGGCAGTTGAAGGTCAGGACTTCACGATCTACACAGATCATAAGCCACTAACCTACGTCTTCGACAAGAAACATGGAAACCTGCCGCCCGTCCAAATGAACCAACTTTCATTCATATCCCAGTTCACAACGGACATTCAGTACATACCAGGTTCCGCCAACGTCGTCGCTGACGCATTCTCCAGAATCGAAGCGATCACTTCCACAAACCAGATCGACTTCAACACACTTGCCGCAGCACAGAAAGACGACCCAGAGCTACCAGAACTCTTGAAGGACGACAAACTTTCAATCAAACTCACGCTCATTCCCGTCCCAGGAACAGACATCAAAATCTACTGCGACTCTACAACGCAGCAAAGACCTTATGTCCCATTCCCACTCAGACAAAGGATCTTCAAGCAACTTCACAACCTGAGCCACCCCGGCACCAGAGCAACACAGAAACTCATCTCCGATCGCTACGTCTGGCCAAAAATGCATATTGACTGTCGGAGATGGACCCAAGCCTGTCAAGAGTGTCAACGAGCCAAAGTCTCCCGGCACGTACACTCACCTCTAGGCACCATCAACACTCCATCCAACCGATTCCAGCACATCCACATCGACTTGATCGGACCTCTTCCTCTGGCGCAAAACTACAAGTATTGCCTCACGGTCATCGACCGCTACACCCGCTGGCCAGAAGCACAACCTCTAGAGGGTATCACAGCTGAAGAAGTCGCAACAGCCCTCCTAAACTGCTGGATTTCAAGATTCGGTTCACCTTCCCAGCTTACCAGTGATCAAGGCCGACAATTTGAATCTCATCTCTTCCGAGCCTTGGAGAAACAGCTAGGAATCAATCACATCCGGTCAACTCCATACCACCCCGCAGCAAACGGAATGGTTGAACGGATGCACAGACACCTCAAGAGCGCCATCATGTGCCACCCAAACTCCACATGGCTAGAAGCTCTCCCACTAGTACTTCTAGGCATGAGATCTGTCTTTAGAGAAGACGCCCAAGCAACACCCGCAGAGCTGACTTACGGCGAACCTCTACGCCTCCCAGGGGAACTACTGGTCGCAAACCCAACTCAAGAAAACCCTGCAGAATACGTCAGCAAACTGCGCACCCAGATGGCAAATCTTCGGCCCAAACCTGCCTCTCGCCACGGCACAGCAAACACGTTCATATTCAAGGACCTGAAGACATGCTCCCACGCCTTCCTCAGAGACGACACAAGCCGCAAGTCCCTGCAGCCCCCCTACACCGGGCCATACAAAATCGTAGAGCGTACCGACAAAGTGTACAAACTTCTAATAAAAGGCAGACAAGTCAACATCAGCATCGACCGCCTTAAACCGGCCTACATCCTACCCGAAGAACCAGCCTCTGTACAGCTCGCACATCCCAAAACCACTCCGGCCCCAGCTGCGGTCCCGCCCCCAACACCCAACGAAGCGGAGACCAAAGCCCCGGAATACAGGACTCGATCAGGGAGGAAAGTGCATTTCCGCTTCCCGGACTTGGTCAAACAATAAAGAAAGCTCACACCAAAATTCACCAACTTCTTAGAGACTCCGTCTCAGCCGTAGGGGAGTACTGTGGCGGCCAATCACCGCCTCTCCAGCGCGGCGCATCCCGCGCTCGCCCGTGATTGGCCGACACGGTCGCTCCCCGAGGGTATAAGACCAGCGCCCCCGGCCACCTACGGCACTCGTGCTCAGTCCTCAAGTCAGTCAAGTCCAGCCACGCTGCTCCAGTCTTCGCTCGCTCCAGACGCCATCCATCCTGTCTCTCATCACCATCTAAAACGGCCCTTTTCAGGGCCACCACATCACCTGAGCACCCACACTTGATTTTGCGGAGGTGCCGTCCAGCTGCAGGCACTCCTTCTCCAAAAATTCAACAATTTCTGCGATGGTTGGATATTTGACCTCAGCACCACGAAAGTCATCGAGGCGCTTTCTAAAATAAAATGACATTTTCTGGACAATTACGGCTGTCAACATGGATGCATACTCGGAGAGTTCATGTTTTAGCCCTTCAAGAGCCTGGGTGTGCTCCCTATACTTGGTGAGGAACGACGGAATATGCGTAACGTCCTTAATCTCAGGAAGGTTGAGTAATCCATTAAAGTGGTGAAATATATGCCTTCGCTCGCATTGAAAACGTTGGCACAGGATTTGCCATGCTACATCGTAGTTGGAATCAGTGATATCCAACCCTTTAACCAAATCTAGCGCCTCACCCTTCAAGGAAGTGAGCAAGTATTGAAACTTTTTCACTTTTGCTAACTCCTTCACATCATGCACGGATACGCTAAACAGGTTGTAAAAAGACCGCCAGTCTTCCAATTTGCCTGAAAACTGGGGCAACTCAAGTTTGGGTAGCCTAACATTCGCCGTAGATGATGATTGAGACTTGGCCGAAGTGTTCTCAGAGTTTGGGGCAGAATTACGCAAGATTTTAGGTGTAATAGAGAGAAAGGTTACTTCTGCTGCAAGAATGATTTCGTCGAATTCTTCCTGAATTTGATCCGTATTTACTCTCGATTCATGCGGAAGTTTTGAGTTAAGATTTATCAATTCATTCTGGATTGCATCGAATTTCTCCTGGAATATTGCTAAGCGATCGAAAAGTGGTCTGAATTGCTCACAATTAATGTCCGAAAGTTCATTTTTGAACGTTTTCTCAATAGCCTGTACCCTAGAAAATATAGTGGCTCGCTTAGTCTCTAATGCTTCTGCCATTCTCTCCTCTTCACTTATTTCGGGTGAATGTCTACCGCGTTGTTTCTTTACCATTTTGCTTGCTTAGGTGCGTTAAGGTTCGAATCCGGCCCGAGGGACCAAAAAATGTAAGGATTGAGCGGGTCAAAAAAATACCAGAAAAATGAGTGTAACCAAAAAGTGATAAGTTTCCGAGGGACCAAAGAATATGGGATGACGGCTCAAAAGTGGTGAAGAAACATGTGCTAGACCTTAAAGGTTGGAGGTGATTGTACGGAGAGAAAGAATGAAAGGATCGAAAAGAAAGAGAAAATGGAATAATATATGAGGTTTTCAAGTGAGAGACTATTTTTTATTGATCAGAAGGATCCTGGCCTAGGTGATTTTATTTTTACCAGGCTCAAAGTGAGCCGGCTACTACCATGGGTAGGAGACCTGAAGGGTCACCAGGCACGTAATGCGCCGGCTTCTGCTTTGCGCAGGAAAGTCAGAAGGACTTGAAATTTTGAATACTGCTCTGTGCTATTGCACTTACTTTTACTCCGGATTCATATGAATCGGCTTCTCCGGTAGGAGGATTTGATACAAACGTGAATTTAGTTAGAGATGTCTTGAAATTTTTCCTGGGTGAATTTAGATAGGACTGCCAAAAGTGGAATATTAAAGTTGATTTTGAGATGACCCTGAGAGATTAGCCGCTCCGATCGCTATAGATGGGTTGATTCAGCTTGCTCGCCAAATTCGCTCCTTGACCTTGCTCGAGAGACTTGCTTCTTGACTTGGGTTCGGGTTTCCTGTCTGGCTGCTGCTTGAACTTGGTTGAGTCTTGGTTTCTTGGGTCTTGATTAGCTTGCTTCGCTGGGTCTGGAGACTGGGTGTTGATCGGACGGCGCATCACTTAGAAGTGAATTCATGGAGCGCAGCGTCCCAGTATTTATACCGGTCGCGTGAGAGAGCGTTGCCGCGAGCTTGGCTGTGATTGGTCGACGCGAGCGCTGTGTGAGAAATTGGCGGGAGTACCGCTATGCGAGTTTGAACTTCGCGGGAGCACCGCTAGGCGAGATTGAACTTGGCGGGCGCTGTGGAGACTAAGTTTTGGACGTTTTGAATTTCGCGCCCGCGCGCGGCTCGTGATTGGTGCGCTGCCTCGCGTTCATTCTGAGGCTGGGGCCAATGGAATTCAGCGGAGCTTTTTGCTCCCGGATTCATCACTGTGATTGGATTTCTAATGATTATTATTTTGTAGGTGAAACCGAACAAGTATTACTGAAACGAACTCCTAACTAAGATATCAACGTTTTTATTTCACATTGGTTACGAGGAATTTGAACTTCCCGCTCACAAGAAACTCTCTACGTGAGTCAAATCGCGCTACAACGGGCTCAGCAAGATTCTCAATCGAGCAATGTTCATTTCCCACCAGGTGTTGTTCAAACTATAAGCAATTTGCTATAGCTGAGCCGAAGCAACAGAATTGATTGATGAGGTTGCCAGATTTTTAAATCGCAGATACTGTATAACGTTTAGCGCGCGATGTGAATCACGTAGAGCATTGAGTTTTCATGACCGGGTGGTTTGAATTCACGCATCAGAATCATTAAATATCTTCGTATGCACGGAAAAAAAAAGAATTGCTGATTCGGCAATTCAATTGCTAAAAACAGTGAGTGCAATGTTTCAACGCAGATTTTACAACCAAAAAATGCTACTTTAACCACCCCCGTGGTTAAATTAGTTTACAATGTGGTTAAAGTAGCATTTTTTTGTTGTAAAATCTGCGTTGAGACATTGCACTCACTGTTTTTAGCAATTGAATTGCTGAATCAGCAATTCTTTTTTTTCCGTGTGGAGTTGATTTCGGTAATTTTCGTCGTGCGTATCGTTCTCGTCATTTCAGTAAAAATTTCCAATTTTTGAGCGGTTTCATGACGTCTTTTGAGCGTCTTTTGGCACGTGGATCCTTCACAGCTGTAGAATGAATAAGCTTATCTTTAGAAAAGTTGGTTTATCTCTATTAAATCTCATCAACAATTTATGAGCCCTGTTAAATTTAATTCGATATGGTGTAACCTGTCAAATCGATGTGAGAATCCATCTCTCTTTCTCGGGGAAAAAAAAAAATAATAAAAATTGGGATATGAGCGATCAAAGATTGGCTTCCGATTCGATCCAGATGGGTCCCTGATTCGGGGGCCAATGATGATCCAATCAAGATCCAATCATATAATCAGCTCTTGACTTATTTCACCAAGAAGAAGCTCCCCTTTAAATTTAGCCTAACAGTTCAGCCTACAATTTCATTTTTTTTTTCGGTTGTGCACCGTCCCGTAATTTATCGTTTCTTCGACATAAGGCGCCACTCAATTTTCACGTTAGCTCTGAAAAGTAAAGCTTCATATGCAAAATAGAGCTCATCTCTAAAAGCAGTTACGCAGTTCCATTCCAACTCGACGATCCATTTCTGCCGCGAACCGCGAGAGGCAAAAAAAAGTAAAAAAAACCGATAGGTGGAATGACACGGAAAAGAGGAAGAATAAACGGGACGAATTTGAATATTTCGCCGATAAAGCGCGGCGGCGAGCATCAAGCATTCGCCGCGCGGCGTCGCCCATAATGACTTGTTTCACCTACTAATTTATCAATAAATTACCCGAGCTTCCAATTCTTTTTAATCAATCTTGATTTACCCTTTAAACTAAAGCGTGTTGCGACGAAGACTCATTTAGTGGGAGAGCGGATCGGCCCGTCTGTGTGATCCTCGGGCGTTTCGCGCCGACGGGGAAGGGGAGGGAGGGGGAGAGGGGACTTGAACGCCGAGAGAGACCACTGCCTACTTAGGTAGAGAGCCCATTATGGTAGAGGTGGAGGTGTGAAACGGATTTTCAATTTAAGATGAGTTATAATTTTGTGTGGACCTTCTTTCAATTTTAAACTATTGGATACCCGGTTTGAGCTTTACAGCTTTTCTCCGGGGTTGCTCCTGAGTTGAGCATATTCATTCACTGGAAAAAAACCACATTGGATCTAGAGTCCAGATTCTTGAAAACATTGACAAGAAAAAGGACTCTTGATTCAATCAGAATTAAGCTTAAATCAAAAGGAAATCCGCTCAAATTAAGAGGCTTTGTTCTTGATTTAAGCTTAAATCTGATTGAATCAAGAGTATTTTTTCTTGTCGATGTTTTTCAAGAGTCTGGACCTAGATCCAATGTGTTTTTTTTCCAGTGTCGACAGCGAGAGTAGTTACACGCCGCACGTCGAAGATCGAAACAGAATATTTGCCAAGTGTCTGTGCAAATAGTCAGTTTTCCTATCTTACATTGGAATTTGGAATATTTTCTTGGCATTATCGGTGATACGTCATTCGTCCGAAAAACAAGCAAACCTGCTCATGCTCGGCTGGCCGACGTGATCGAATTTCCATGTTGCGAATATATTCCGGAGTATACATTCGCGCAATTGTGGGTACATGGAGTGCAAAAATCCGTGAGGATATCAATTCATGGAGAAAATTATTCTCATATTATATCTTTTTGTGTTGGGCACCCAGCCGGGATTTCCAACTTCATTATCATTCCGTGTGTACGAGGAGCGTTGAGGGTCCACACCTCAAGCCATCGCGCCTTCAATTTTGCAGACGCAACACGGACATCCATCAAACACGAATAGTTGTATCTTTGCGCCGTCATCAATACGCTTCCATTCCTTTCCTCTGTTTCCACTTTCCACGTTGTGTTTGTTTCCATCTGTCTTATTTGTTTTATTTGTATTGGTGCTTCAAGGGCTACGGTAGATACACCGCCGAAGATAGGAGAGACGTAATCCAGTCTCGTTTTTTGACTATTCTCTCGAATCTGAGCGACCCCGACCCTTCATTGCTAGCATGAAGCGGAGCATTGCGAGTTCACGCCACGCGCCATCGCGCCTTCAATTTTGCAGACGCAACACGGACATCCATCAAGCACGAATAGTTGTATCTCTGCGCCGTCATTAACTTGCGCCAATTCTCATCCTCTATTTCCCTATTGTGTTTGTTTCCGTTTGCGTTATTTGTAGTGGCACTTCGAAGGCTACGTGAGCGACGCAGCCGAAAATAGGAGAGACGTAATCGGATCTCCTTTTTTAACTTTTCCTCCGAAATCGAGTGACACTTTAATGACAGCATAAAGCGGAGCATTGTGAGCATGATCTTATTTTATTTCATTTTTGGCAAGGTAAAATGCTTTGTATAAGTAGCTAAACTTTTTCCGTTAGATTCTGGGTCATTTTAATGTTTTTTTTTAGCGATTTGAGCACACATACGATTGCAAATATTGACATTTAGAATAATTCAAAATTAGATTGGCGTTATGTGATGAATTTTGTATTAAGAATTTCCACCTTATGACTTTTCCACCTTCAAATTTGTAAAAATTGGTAAACAGTGCGTTGCGCAAGGCAGTCTTGAGGTTCCTTAGCTCCTTGTAAAGCATCTGTGAGGCAATCTCAGACCATCTCCCCCTCCTCCCTGGAGCGTTACGTATGTCATGAACGGACTCACATGCAATGCATCGATCTCATTATATATTTGAACAGAAACTTATATTTTTACATATTTTGATCAAAAGGAACTATATCCATCTTGGCATGAGCTCTAAAATTTATAAGGATACATGCATGGTAGGGCTCATGTCGGAACGGAATCGTTCCTTTTGATTCAAATACGTCAGTTTGAATGAATGCCGGAGAGTAATACTGCCGTGCTAAGTAAGTACGCCGTATGAGCCAGCAGGTCTTTCCAAATTTCCTTATTCGACAAATCACGAATTTCAGGGAAATCTGTGAAGATTTCTCCTTCAACTTTTCACGGGATTTCGTCCGGAATTTCAACTTAAAAGTCTGAAAATTTCAAGGAAAAATATTCATAACTTTCCTCAGAAATGAATGTTTTGTGAGACGGAATTTGGAAACTCTCGAATATTCATACGGCGTTTTCCCTTAGCACGGCAGAACACACGCTAGACAGTGGCGTGGCGTGCTTTGCGATATGTCGATTGTTATGCCCTTTAAACCTATGGAAAAGGATCGATTGACAGGGTGTTCGTAGCGAACACCCTGTTTATCGATTTATTTTTTAGGTTTAAATGGCAAATCAATCGATATATCGCAGAGCACGCCACGCCACTGGCTAGATTCATCTTTTTAACATCGGAAATGATAAAGCCAACTGATATATATTTAAATGGAGAGAGAGGAAGCTGAGGGATAGGAATCATTTATCCCTGAAGACAAGAGGCTTTCCTCGGCGACGCACGGATGATCGGTTAACAACCATGGAACACCGGGCGGAATCCAAATAGATACATCGAGGATATTAGGTGTGTAGACAGGTAGCCGAACAGAACGGGAACACAACCCGGATTTCGAGCAATTTGTTTCCACCGCCCGGGCCGCGGCCGCCACGATATCTTAATTATAGAGCTCTTTTCCCGATTTTCGGTTTCATCGTCATCCTAAATTAAGTGTTCTTAAAACCTCGCCCCGCTGCCGAGAGGCGATTCGTCGAATCCTCGAGTAGTTATTTAATTGAACTTCCTCCCTTCGGGACCGAGCGCGCTCTTTCGTGACCGTGACTCATGGGAAGCAGACCTTTGGAGGTTCGAAAGGTTCATATTCAGGTTTCATTCATTTCGCATTGTTTACAAACAAAGAGGAGTTGTTTCGCTGATTAAAAAGGTAAAGGTGCGTGGTGGAAGTCGGAGTGATCAGTGGCGTGGCGTGAATGATCGACTATCGATATTACCCCATTTGAATCCGCGGTAAAGAATCGATTATTAAGGTGTTCGCTGCGAACACCCTATTAATCGATCCTTTTCCGTAGGTTCAAATGGTAGATTAATCGATACATCGCAAAGCACGCCACGCTACTGAGTGATAGATGATTTCAGAGCTCTGTTTTTATAAAGAAAATTCCCCAGAATGCACTTTGAAAATCATCCATTCCGGAAATGAAAATTACCCTACTCATCTCGAACTCTTGTCACGGATCGAGGTTAGAAATAGAGAGGTTTCAGTTTCAGCAAAATGGTGCCTTAAATACCTTTAAATTTCACATGGGAAAGTGAAAATGCACGGGAGGAAAATGACGTATATACCCACATTCTTGGCTGATTTTTAGTCCTCCCTTGAAAATGGTGGAACAATCATATTTTTGGTACATCAGTCAATATAATTTTGAGCCAGAGTCGAACGTAGAAACTTCTCTTGGCTACAAATTAATTGGCTTCAGAATTTACACCTTTTGATAGAATTAGAGCTCAAACGTAAACCTGGGTAATTCGGTGAAATTTTTAGGGATAACAACATTTTTTGGATGGGTCAATGCTTATGAGGGATCAAATTCAAGGCTTTATTGGAGCTTAAGGTCTGATTATGTAACAAACTCTCATTTATTTAGAAAAAAAAGCCGTCAAGGACAATTTGACGACCAGTGATGAATCAGTCTTAAATCAAAGTTTCGAAAGGTTCTCTCTATCTTCCTTCAGCAATATGCTGCACAATTTCAGCTATAGGCACCCGGACATATTATGTGCAAAATATCAGTCTCATTGAAATAATAAATGCCCAAGCATTCGACACCTCACTTTTTGAAGGGTTACAATGGACGACATTGAGTATTTCATGTTTGGTTAAAATATTTCATCATTTGAGGATTGAAGTGTTGGCGGTCTGTCAAAATGTGTACCAATCGAACCACCAAGCCAATATTGCTAAAAGCTTCTGATTTGCTCGAGCTCGATTGATTCTCAAAGAAGCTTAAATATTTAGCTGATGGACAGAATGAGAGGCGATTTTGTTGGTCCACAGTCAATCCTACTAAAAATAGAGGCAGAGAGAAGAAGAGGGAAGGGTTTATTAATTAATTGATTTTTTCCGTGTTGCCGGCGGTTCTTTGTTGTGGTCGTCGGATCGACAAGCCGTAAATAGGTGCCTCTGACCTAAACGAAAACTACTGGTCAGACTCCAAGGCTCAACTTGCGGATCGAATCCACTCAGAAGCGTGGTACGCCTCACAGTGGAATGAGTCAGTACACGAAAAAAAAAATTCAATGTTGCTTTAGCATTTATAATGTTACAAAAATGTGTGACAAGTATAAATGCTGATTTTACAATAAATAAAATGTTATATTAGATTAACTATACACCCGGTTAAATGAGCAAATTTAATGTTGTGTTATCATTTTTTTTTGTAAAATCAACATTTGATACTTGTCGCACATCTTTTAACAGTACAAAATCTAAACCAACATTCAATTCTTTTCCATGCGGACAAAGTTTGGAAACTTGAGATGCTTATAACTCCGTTTATACAAAACTTGGAGGTTCTAAAAGTGGTTTCATTGGTTTCCTCATGAAATTTTCCTCCATGAGCACCCCTTGAAATTTAAAATGTGAAGAAATACACATCAAAATTTGCCAAAGATTTCATGTCCGACCTCTCTAAATGATTCGACCCACCGTGCGACACGTCTCCCTTCATCCTCCTAATTCTACCTGGCTCTAAATCAGATTGATTTAATCGGTGGAAAAAAATTAATAAGCTCGATTAAGGATATATAGGAGCGAGACCTCGATTTCGTAGATAATTATTTATTAATTTGGAAGCGGGTCAAAACTCAACTCAAAAACGAAATAGAATAAAGGTAGGCGCTACGCAATACCGTCGCCCCTCTGACATAAGCGCGCAACTGCACTCTGCAATGAACCCTGTCGTCCATACAACTCAATGCTTCGCCGGGCTCATCTCAATCTTTAGTTACGCCCTATTGTCAGCCATGTCGAAGCGGGAGCGCTCGGGGTGATATGAAAAGGATGAAAAGAAACCCGTCCCGAGCGTGTGTTGCGAGGAGCGCGATAGATATAACAAGATCGAATTGCCTGCGTTTGGAAACAACAATTATGTTAATTATATTTCAGGAGTCACGCCCCGACCAGTTTTGAGGTAGAAATTGATTCTCTTCGAAGAATTGAGACGTCAGGGCTCTGCGGCCTCAGGACTCGGGAGTTCTCGAGCCCGACCCCTCCGAGGGGAGATTTTTCAGGTATATAAATCACAAACCTGATTATAACCTTAACGCGGAGTGCCGCTCTAAACAGAGGCCGCGAAACCCGACTGACGTTTACATGCATGTACACGAAATATAAACGTATGTAGCCTACATGCGTATCCCTGGTGGGGCGCGTTCTTTATCCGAGCGCTGTTGCAAACTTGATTTTTGATTGGCGTTCCTGGCTCTTCGAGATATGGTAAAATTTGACCCTATGAGGACAATACTGCCGTGGTAAGGAAAAACGCCGTATGACCCTTTAGGCGTTGCCACATTTCCTTCAATAAAATAGGTATTTATTGGAGAAGTTTCAAATATTTTTTCACCAAATCTTCAGTCACTTTTGTTCGCACTTTAATCTAAAATCTCCGAAAATTTCGAGGAAAAATACGCATTTTCGTCATAAATACCTGTTTTATCCGGAGAAATTTGGCAACTCTCAAATGTTCATACGGCGTTCTTCCTTGGCACGGCAGAATATGGGTCGCATTTAGCAAAAAGGAACCAGCGTGATTATAGTGCTTTCAAAATCGTGCAACTTCTATTTTTCTTTTAAAAATACCTGGTATATTTACGGTGCTAAAATTTACAAAGTTATTATCCTTTAAAATTTACAATTTTTTGGTGGGAAGGAATAACTTTTTGCTATTCTGTTAGATTTTTTTAGATAATTATGAAGAGGCACCATTTTTATAACACTGCAATCGCACTGGTTCATTTCTGCCAAATGTGATCCATATGACGTGCATGGAATAATCTCACTTGTGCAGTGTACACGTTAAATTAAGCAAGAGCGAAACTGTACAGTCCCTCGTTGCAGAGGCGACGATCTCACATCGGTCATTGCGAATTTTCCTTAATTATCCTCTTCAAAAGTCTAATAGAAACTGCAGCGTCATTGTGGCAAGATGAAAAGTAACCAGGACTTTTGAGGTGAAAATTTGTCATGTTTTACTCAGAAAGATTAAGCTAAATGTATCGACTTGTATTCAAACGATTTGATCCATGAATCAATAGCTAAGAGCCTTTTTCTTCCTTTTACAATCATAGTTGAAAAGGAGACGCTAGAGCTTAATTGAATGCATTTATTTAATCACGTTAAAAGGTCAAAGAACACGCTGATCGGGCAATTGAAACAAATGATAGCTTTACCCCACGCACACCATTCAAACTGTTGTGATGACCGATACAGCATGATAATTCCAAGCTTAAATAAGTTAGTTCATTCTGCATTGCGTATTTTCTTCTTCAATTATTGAGAGTCTATATTCAGAGGTTTAGCGACTAAACTGGAAGATTTGCCCGAAAATTGATACCTTTTTTGTTTGCCTCACTGCATGGAGTGGGAGAACCTTAACATCATTTTGGCTTAAATTGGGCCTCTAAAGTATCAAGAATGGAGTGTGGAGAGGGACTTATCACGAGTGTATGCTATCTTTAGGAAGTTTAAGAGCTATAGTTAGAGTCTTTTCTCTCTATTTTTTAACCAAATTCCGAAAAAACCTTCCAAAAAATCCCACGCATGATCCCCTAGTTTCTTACACCCAGCCTTAGGTGACCTTCACCTGAGATCATCAAGCTTATAGGTCACCTGGCCGATAATGGAACACACGGGGGTTGTCACTGATTACACCGTCAGAAAAAATACACTACTATATAATACATAATACCACATGTTTATACATATACGCAATTTCAATGACTTTTTTTTCTTTTTTAAAAAAAATAAATGAATAAAATACAATTTTGATCTTACCTGCTACCACTTTAAACAGCTTCACTGAAAAAAAACACACTGGATCTAGAGTCCAGACTCTTGAAAAATTGACAAGAAAAAGGACTCTTGATTCAATCAGATTTAAGCTTAAATCAAAAGGAAATCCGCTCAAATTAAGAGGCTTGGTTCTTGATCTAAGCTTAAATCTGATTGAATCAAGAGTATTTTTCTGGTCGATGTTTTTAGGAGTCTGGATTCTAGATCCAATGTGTTTTTTTCCAGTGTTCCCTAAAAATTTTCACTAGGATAATGGTTCATTTTCACGCAGGTGTATTGCGCTCAGCCGTCAGTTCTTAAGAAATGTATCTCATAGTCAGGGTAATTCTCTTCTGAGAATGCCGTCAAAGCCTCCCACTGTAGCAAATCAGGGTAATTGAATCCATTATTTACCGAAATATTGGTCAACTGACCACCGTGACGCGGAACGAGAGTAAATAAGAGGCAGCGAAACGAGAAGCAAATTTCTTTTCGTTTAAATTCAATGATAGTGTTTATTTTCACTTAGGAATGACGCATTAGAGAACAATGAGCCCTTCGGGTGCAGAACGCCGATGGCCATTGGCCTAATGTTGTGTAACGCAATTATGGAAATCAAGGAACCATGCACTTCATGCCGAGATAGACCGGTGGTTAAGTACGCCTCTCTGTACTGCCGCGCTGGGTAGAAACGCCTTAAGAACATCAGGCGTTGCCAAATTTCTTCTGATAAACCTTGAATGATTTCGATACTCAACGTGCATTTTCCTGTACATTTTTTAAGACATTTTCTCACGATTCAATCTAAAATGTCTCGGAATTCAAATTGACAAAATATTTATAACTTTTCTGAAAAATAAATACACTGGAAAAAAAATACATTGGATCTAGAGTCCAGACTCTTAAAAACATCGACAAAAAAAATACTCTTATTTCAATCAGATTTAAGCTTAAATAAAAGACCAAGCCTCTTAATTTGAACGGATTTCCTTTTGATTTAAGCTTAAATCTGATTGAATCAAGAGTCCTTTTTCTTGTCAATGTTTTCAAGAGTCTGGACTCTAGATCCAATGTGTTTTTTTTCCAGTATATCTTATCAGAGGAAATTTGGCAGCTTTTGAATGCTCATATGGCGTTTCTTCTCAGAGTGGCCGTGTAAGTAGTTGCAGTCAGTCTGATATTTTACACCAATAACCGCTTCGCCTCAAGAAGTGCCTTAGACCTAGCAAGCATGCCGTACCCAAGAAAAAAGGCATAACACATCACGGTCACACTATGGATCTACACCGGTGCGACTGACTTCCGAAATTTTAGGGGTTGAGAAGTTCTAAAACCTGGTTTGGCTTTCTACACATGGTGCTATCTATATCTACTCAACATATTCCAAAAATAATATAAATTTAATTTTCTTAGACTAAACCTTATCCTAGGCCTGTTGTAGGCTATTTTTCAAATCAGGCATTTGGGGAAAGCGATTAATGAAAGAAATAATAAAAAAAAGAGAGATGCCTTCAAATTTTGACTATTTGATCGCACATGTGATATAATGCCTGGTTTGACAATAACCTAGTACATATCAATCTATACATCCGAAAAGGACTACATCGTAGCGTTCCAAACATCTGCTATAGCGGTTATCACAGCTCAACTACTATAAAAAAAAACATTACGTTATATCTTTCTTCTTTTTTTTTTGAAATTCATAAATATTTTTAATTCGCATTTTTATGTGCTCTTTGTGCACTACACACTAATAGAACCGATTTAGTGATTGTAGTGCAATAAAAATTCAAATGCAGAGCATCTCGAACAGGAAGCAATCAAACATTGAAAAGAACAACTGCGCATAATTTGTATGATATTGATTTGAAGTGACAATGACGCAACATGTAAAATCGCATATGACACGAACATAAGTGACGAAAACTGCGACAATATTTTTATAAATCACAGAAAATACTTTTGTGGGAATGATTGATTTAAAGTTGATGGTGTGTTTGAGTTTACACTGTCTTGATAAATACATGACCTGGATTAATTACACGCGAGACTGTCACAGACCAATGCTTAGGAAAAAGGCGACTGTACAAAAGTTCAGTAACTAGGAGAATGAACTTTCATCCATGATATATTTGTTTATTTCAGTGAGCAGGTAAATTGGCTTACTTTCCTCATAAAAAATTATTGTATGTCATTTAGGAACGGTCAATGTTTTGCAGGATCTTCAAAATGTAACTTGTGTACGTTTCATTTCACGATTATTTCAAGATGATGATACGATTTGAAAATAAATGTATGATCTACATGTTACTTTTACTCGTTTACTTGTCACAAGCCAAAATGCACTATCATACCTTTGTAAACAAATTATTTACGATTAATGAACCGTCTATTAATGCGATATCGCATAAATTTTCAGAGACGTGCATTTTAAAATTAGATTACCTTCGCATTTATATGAGCAAATACTTGAGAAAATTACTCGCTCAAACAAGTTCAAACAACGTGGCTCGCAAACATCCATTGTTTATTGTAGAATATTAAATAACCATGAGGTATATTTATGCTACACTGGAAAAAAACACATAGGATCTAGAGCCCAGATTCTTAAAAACATCAACAAGAAAAAATACTCTTGATTCAATCAGAACTAAGCTTAAATCAAGAACCAAGCCTCTTAATTTGAGCGGATTTCCTTTTGATTTAAGCTTAAATCTGATTGAATCAAGAGTCATTTTTCTTGTCAATGTTCTCAAGAGTCTGAACTCTAGATCCAATGTGTTTTTGATGCCAGTGTAAATGAGCTTAACGGTGAAATCAATTAAAATCAAAAGAACTATATGCATAAGATTGCGTGATTTCTGGTTACCTTTGATTCGGTTTATTTGCACGTAGCTCCTTTCGGCATAAATAGTCCAAGTGATTGTACGTAAACCAAGAATAACTATATACCTACATCGTGACCTGGGCCTTGAGATCCATAAGAATACATGCATAACAGAGCCCATGTCACAATGGAGATAGTCTCTTTTAATATAAAGTCGTTCAGTGATGGTGGAGATTGATTTAAAATTTCACACATTATTTGATGTTTTCCTTTTCTCGTCATTCATTCTCATGTCTAGTCTTCTCTATCTGTAACGTTCTGAGATCTGAGACAGTCAAATGCTTATCAATTATCATTTACAATTATCCGTTTCATTTTCATATTCGTAGTGGAAGCCTGCACCAACTAATTTTTGCGTAACTTATACATTAAAACATTTTTTAATGCCAGGCCCTAAGATAAGTCGGATTAAGTCAAGGAAGGTCATGTCTATGCCGAATTTTTTTTTGGCAGCCAAGCCTTTCACATAGAGTGTTGATTAACTCATGCTGTGCTTTATCGCTGTGTGATTCGTTTTCGGATTAAGATTTGATAGTGTGATCTGCGTTTTAACTTTTGTGCGATGGAGCTTAAACTTTTTAAAACGCAGAGAAGCTGTGTGCCAGACATTCGTGAAGTTATAAAAAATTGAGACTTTCATGATATCACGGTTTTTAATATCAGGACGCACCGGTGTGTTTTTGTCCGAAGAGACACGAGCTTAAAGTTAACGTTCTTATCCAAGGGTGGGTGGAATGATGTGTTACTAGCATCACACATTAATGTCTCCAAGCTATGTGGCTTAGCTAGAATTGAACACAGCAGCGTGCACCCTTACATGTTAAGTGAACACAAGGGTGCGTTTTTGGCAACACACCATTTGTATCATTGCGGGAAAAAAATCCAAAGAAACACACCGCTGTGTTCTGAGGTGATTAATTTTTAACGTATCTTATTTTTTCCAATGGCAAATCGTGTTTACCCCTTACAAAAATTCATTTCCGGCAAGTTCATTCCGCTGAATTTAGCTAGACATTTTTTGAAATAATTGTCCTTTTTATGATTCTATGTCATGGATTTCCCGAAACATTACCTATTCACAATGTAAACGATATATCGATGGTGAAACTGCAAAAATACGTATCATGGTTGCGGTGCCTCAAAATTTGCGATCCTATTTTATTCTTTGTAAGGAGACTAAACAACATTATGGCTTTTAATTTTCACAAGATATTCTTCACCTGGAGAGCAAAATCACCGAAGGTCCCAAGAAATGGCGTTTGGTAGTTTCCGATGTAGAAAATTAAATATAACAAGAAGTTTGCAACGCCGCAAACTGAGATATGCGTCTCTGCAGTTTCACCGTCGATATGGGGCTTTCTTAGGTAAGGAGCTGTTTAAAGAACGACTTTAAAATCGGTCCAAGGAGTCTAAATCTCAGTACTTTCTCGTTTATCTCAGTGTGATTTTTCATGAACTTGAACCATAAATTTTGGTCGAGGATCGAACTCTACGATCGGGGCTCCGGTGAAATTGGCGGTCTTTCACCTCACACGAGATGAATTCACTATTCGAGACTGCCCAAGATCCACGCCGACGCTATTCTGTCGTGCTAAGGAAAAAAGTCGTATGAGCCTTCAGGCGTTGCCAAATTTCCTTTGATCAAACGTGAATTTCCTGGTTAACTCATGAATATTTTCCCTCCAATTTTTCAGATAATTTTCTTCGCAATTTCAACTGAAGTTCCTGAAAATTTCAAGGAAAAATATTCGTAACTTTTCTCAAAAATAAACATTTTATCGAAGAAAATTTGGCAACTCTTGAATGTTCATACGGCGTTCTTCTTTACCACGGCAGCATTGGAGGCGGCTCCAAAGACGAGGGTCCGAGACCCGCGCCTCGTGGAATTGGGAGCTTATTGGGAAGTAGTTAAAGAGGGGAGTCTCAAATTAGGTAGGGAGGGAAGAGGGAGACCCGGGTAATTAACGCCACCGTAATTACCGAGCTGCCATGTCCGTTTTGACGAAAACCGTATCGCCGCTCCACCGAGGTTGCTAGGTTATGCCCTTAAATTTAGATATTCCACATTAGTTTGGATGGAAAAAGTGGTGAATTTCCAGCACCATCGGGCAACAAAGCTCCACCTCGCGCCATTCCGCTACACCTCATCTTGTTTCGAATCTCCACCCCCGATTTTTCCCCTAAGCGAGGACAGCTCGACCCCTATTGGAAATCATACTTAGATACGCGCTTTTTGGTGAGTTCGGGAGGAACTTTACCCGCACTAGCTGCAGCTCCATTGTCCTGTGGCTACCCTTAACTTTATCCCATGACCCGCCTCCACATCCGAGTACGTGGCACCAAATAAGGGTTCGGAGTCACAGGGGTTCAAGTGCATTGGGACATTACCGAATTCAACTTGACATCTACTCAGTTATTGAAGTACATTTGAAAATTTTCTGTGACATTTTTGGTTAATTTTGTTTGAGATCTGGAGGGAGTTGATTAGCATTTTCGACTTGCAAGTTGAATAAAGAAATACATTGTCGGTTGGAATGATGCACAAATAAAATAAATTTGTCATATATTTTTCCAATAATTTAAATTTTGACTCGGCTTATTAACCTCTATGGACGATTGGTGACAATTTTTGTTGAATATGGTGAATAGCAAAATTTAATTTGTTTCTTCCAATTTTTTATGGAGGGTATGGACTTGATTGACATATACTCATCTAATTTAATTTTTATTTCTGACGAAAAAGTTTACTCTAAATTAAGATAAATAGTGCGACAAAAATAGTTAGTTAGTTAATTTACGACGATCAGCAACCAGGCTTTTTACGTCGGAGATAAAAAATAATGAGAAGTCTATCTCACAAGACGTATACTTTTCTTCCCTTTTAGGTTTGAGGTAACCACTGGTTCTGAGAATTACGCCTAACAATTTAAATTTCAAACTATGCATCATAGAAAAATGCAGAAAGCTGTGCACAGAGTAAATACAAAGTGCAAATAAAGTCGGGTTTAATTTTAATAATTTCTCAAAGGGTCAACAAACATAGTTTTATCATGACACCTGATTTTCCTATTCTAATGGCAAAACTCTGAGCAATGTAAATGTAGTGGTATTTTGGTCATCACACGCAGAACAGTCGGAAAAAAGAGTCTCAAAATGCAGCAAAATGAGGTAACTATTTCACAGCATAGCAAAGTTAAATCTGCATCATTTTGCATAAAGAAATAGTCAAAAATTCAACTTTTGAGAACATTTTGGAGCAAGAGAAAGATAAAATTTGAGTTTTACCGGCGTTGTTGCCAGCTTTGGAAACGATAAATCTCGAAAACTTATAAGACTTTGAAAATGCAAATGATTGCTTGAAAATTTGACCAAAGTTCTCAAGAGTATCAGAAAGCATTTAGAACCGAAAACTATCAATATAGGTATGTTTTCTTCGGTGATGTTCAATCGGTTTCTTTGCTGAAAAATTTGAGTCGCCCCTTTCGGGAATTTTTTGCCTGACTTCATCTCATACAAAACAATATTTTCAGCAATTGATTAATCAAAATATTTATGACAACGATAAAACAGATACACAAAGGAGTAACTGTAACGATGGAAAGTAACGAGGATAAATCATTAGGGAGAAAAAGAGAGAGGGGCTAGGAAAGAATGTTCCATATTTGCTCGGACACTGTCATGCGAGTTGCGCATCTAGATTACGGGTCATTAGCAGTTTAGAATTATACTGTCATTACACGCCAGTGACTCAGTGTTTAATAGCTTCGAAAAGCATGGAATCCTCTGCGGTCGACGGTGCGGCCATTTCACCACCGCTCCATGTCGCCTTCGCTGTTCCCTGGGATTACCCCATTGGCAGCACTCTCATTAGCAGCAGGATATTTGAAACGGAAGGTCCTTGTAAAAATGTATCCACCCATAGAGGCATAAAAAATAATTGAATACACGATACATAGCACCTTCGCGCCGGCGGAACATGGAGAAAATGACCATGAGTGAGCGTCATCAAACAGCTCGATCTATATGCATCATGTACCTAAGCCAACCTCAAGTCGTTAGTTAATGTACAACGCCATTTTAGAATCAACCCACCCGGAAAGATAAAGTTTGAGTGCCAGTCCGGTACATCCTAGTTTTTCCTCTATGCTTTTTTCCCATGCTTATCATTTGCGGACACTGAAACTGAGGTTGTAATGAGTAAAATTATGAGTTTTTGAAACAACCTCGCACATAAGAAAATGTGAATCTGATTTTTGTTTTCAATTTCATGAGGCTATTTATAATCCTATGATCTTATCTATAATGGTTCTCAACTTTTAGAAAATTTAAAGCACAGGCTGCAACCCTTTCATAGAGTTTCATCACAAAAATATTTTTCACAGACAATTCACAGTATCTTCAGCTGTTCGCTTTTACATTCCCAGACGGGTGTTTGCGCTGGTTGAATTTTATGTGAAAATAAGGCTTATGTCTGTATGACCTCTCAGTTTTTGAGATTATATATTCTACCATACATGATTTTAATACTGAAGAAATATGCCACAAAAAATACGTTTGTTTTAGAGCAGAAAACAATGCTGGATGAAAACACCACTCATGTTGTTGTTGAAATTAGATGACAATAATTTAGAGTGTCATTAATATTTATTATTTTGATATGAGTTTAAAATCAATCAAGAAAATATTACTCAAAATGGAGTTTATTGCGAAGCAAATACCACTTTTTCGTTAAAATCCTGCTATATAAATGAGAAATTACTCTAAAAATCCTCCTAACATCATCTATAGAACCGATTTTGATTCGAAGTTAGGCATTATGGGGAATTCAAATTTCGGGAGAGTCTGTCTACATATGTAAAAACTATTGTTAAAAATTTCAAGGACTTGCTATCAGACCAGCTGTGACACATTTGTAACCTATTCCGATAAGAAGCCAAAGACATATTCCACAACGGAAGCTATAAAGGCAGTCTCATTGACGAAAAAAGTATTTAATCAATCTATCAAAATTAAGACTCCATTAAATTTTATGTCTGCATCGTGGTCGGTGCAATTCAAAATTTAATTGAGGCTCAAATCACTTTTATGAATGGATTTTAGAGCACTCGTAAAAAAATTCAGGGTTTCGATTTCATCAGCCACTATGTTTTTCAATTAACTTTATTGCCATTCAAGAGCCTCGCAATACCGTGCTCAATGAATTATAAAACTGCGCTTTTGATGGGTCAATTATTTTCAGCCGCGAGAATTTCAAATCTGTTACGTAAAAGTTTTATTTAATTATTTTCGAACGGTTAAGCCGTTAATTTTGAATTGCTCTGAGTGTTATTGTCGGCTTCATTTCCTGGATGATTAGGATCAATGTTTAATTGAATTTCAAGGTGTATAAATTTTGTTTTTCGCCCAAGGTTATGACTGAATGAATTTTTGGCGGGTAAAATAATCTGCATTGTGCTTTAATTTTGATTTCATATGGTGATATCGGCCGACAAATTTGTTAGTTGAATCAAACATTCCCGAAAAAAAAAGAATATTCAAAACGTCTAGAGTTTATTTTACTCTTCTCAAAGAGTTCTGGGGTTCTGGGGTTCTGGTACAAGTACGTTAAAGTACAGCGCAGATATTTATTAATATGTTTAAGCATGGCATATTAAATGTTTTCTCTAGATTCTTTCATTCCTTGCTATTTAGTTTCACTTGTAAGCTGAGTTTAACGACCAAGTTTCAGGAGTACCCTCTCTAGTATTTTGGAATCAACTTCTTCAAAATAAAGTGAAAATAAATAAATAATGAATAAATAAAAATAAATATATAAAAATAAATATATAATTTGAAAAATTAGTTTAAAAGTTCCTGTTACTGAAGTACTGATCCTTTGGTGTGGCCAATAGTCTCTTCAGAGCCACTGAATTTTTTAGGCTAAGTACTATAAAATAAAAAACGCAAAAGTTTTGCAAATTTTTCGATACATATTATTATAAGTTTATGGATGTTCTTTTTCAAAGTTCCATTTAAAGTTTGTATTTTTATTGTGACTGAATTAAAACATTTTTGATTGGATAAAGATATTTTCTAGAATAGGGCTCAAGAACCTTTTTTTATGTTTTTATGCAGCATATAAGATTTTGTACGATATTGAAGGATGGGATGAAAATGCGAAGCTACCTGCTCTGCCGTTCACATTTTAATTCCCAAAATCATTCAAACTAACAATCCAAGAAAACTTTGAACTTTGAAACAATCAATGCAAAATATTAACAAGGCTGTCACCTGCTAAATTTATAATCAAATCATACTCAATATTGTAGTTTTTTTTTTAAAAAAAAATTTTCATCCCCCGGTTATTGAAGTATCCACCATTCCGAGCTACGGTTGGAATGGAAAAGCCAATGGCTTTGAGTAAAAATTTTCCATAAAATAGTATTCAATGGATAAGAAAGTGCATGAAAAGAGTCCGTTAGCTCTTACAGTAAGGTATGTGTTTCAGCATGGAATTATGAGAAAAATCGGTGTGTGACGAAGAAGGTGAGCACAACATGTCTCCACATAGATGACTTAAGTTTAAAAAAAATAAAAACAAAAAATCTAATAATTCTTTCACCTAAAACTGTTCAAAAAATTTTCGTTATATTGATGACTAAAATTTTAAATTTGTGATCACTGAATTTGAAGTGAATCATATGCATATCCTTCTTTGGCTTATATATCAACGAACTTGATGATGAATCAATGCAAAGAAGTTTTATCCTCCTTAAATTTGGAAGGAACAAACTCGATTTCGAAATCTGTCAGAATTTATCGTCAGCATATAGGATTATATCTTGTAAATTCCACAAAATACTCATCATCATCGTATTCTTTTGAAAAACGGTGTCATTATGAAAAATTTAGGATCAATTTATATGCATTATATTTTTCCATTCGACCTTATGCATTTGCTATCTCGATATAGCTGACTTGTCCAAGAGATAATTGAAATTGGTTTCTGTAGTATTAAGTGGGTGGAATTTTACTCAAACTGTAAAGATACGACCTATCCACAGAACATCGATAACCGGCCAGCAGTTTCTCTGGGGTGGCTAACATCAAAGGGGTAAACTTTTGTCTACGGTAAAGAAAAGAAGCTATACAAATATTTCAACTCCTCTGTAGCTCCCATTGCATAACGATTGAAATGAAGGACCTTCCACAAACCTAATGCGGGTGGCTGGAGTACAAGATAAGAACGGATTCAATTTTTTTTTTCATCTTGTATAGTTTGATCGTTTTTTGTTTTTTTAAATCCTTCGGACTCTTGAAAAATTTCATACAAACGTATGCTCACTTCTTCTGATGCTCATAATATCTCAGTTAAAATGTTACCGCCACCATTAACTATCATCTCCTTTCTTCCGTCATAGTTTAGGGAATAATGAGACATAATCTGTTTTGGTGTCGTGTTCATTACTTTCCCTAACGTATGCTTGCAATTTTTAACTTCACATTCTTAACGATAATTCAGAAGTAGAATGTAATTTTTTTCACTCATACACTAAGTCGTTGTGAGCTCACATTATCGAGCATTAAATCAAAATGAGGGCATTCAATTAATTTCAATTTTAATTTAGCCAACCCTCCCCCCCTCCGTTTTCTCGCCTCGCATATAAATACACATTGCCACTAATTGGCTTATAATTTCTGTCAAAATGAATTTTAATTTAATAAATAAAAATCAAAAGGCATTGTGAAGCACACAAATCTGATGCACTAAGTTCCTTTCGATTTGATAAATTTGCATATAATTTCGTTTAGCATGATTAAACTCTCTGCATGGTTCTTATTCTTTAGTAAAAAATAAAAAATAATTGTTGATTTAAGAATTCCCCTTTTCTGAGAATTCCTTTCGAGCACAATTTTGCATTAAAAACAAACAGGTTCCTTGTTAAATTCCAAATAGTTCCTCTTAATTTGGAAACATTTAAATAATTTTGTTTCTCTTAGAATATTGGTCGAAGGATCATAAGTGAGCCATCCAAAATCAAGATTTTCCCCCATCGCATTGGTGCGTACCATCATTTTTATTCCCCGGTTTTATAAATGACCTATCTAATGGAATCGGTCTAAATTCGATATGCATCATTGATTGATGAATAAAGTGGGAAGAACCATGCCTCAACCTAACCATGCACAGTGGACCATCTGCTGTATTATTATGAATTTCAAAAATAATTATTATATTATCTTTTCTGATGCGTATGAATCAATACGAGCGACAAATAATCAGATTATTGATATAAACAAATGAATGATGTCATTTATACGAGAGGAAATAATTAAAATCCATGAATTAGAAGAAACTCATGCTGCAAATTGTACAGTTTCTACCCTGAGATTGAATACTAACAGTGGTAGGCAGAGTGGCACACTGAGAAAATGATGCTCTCCCCCTATTTGCGCTTTTAACGCAGGTACCACTAAAAGGAGGCTAGGGCTTTCTCAGCTTGGAGCCGATCAACTAAATTTCCGCCAAATAAGAGTATGAATGGATTCAAAGCGTAATCAAATGCATTAGCATGGTGAATCCACGTGTTGTGACAGTCGCTGAGGGTTTGAAACACGGTGCTGGAATACACCGACTACCGACTTAGTTCGGATTTAGGAACTTCATCACATCGTGCGTTTTCTGCCGAATAAGAGTGCAATTTTAACGGTCAACCAGATGCTCTAGCATGGTAGATCGACGTGTTAGTTTTGACAATCACGGAAGACGGATGGGTTACAATCACGGCACTGGAAAATACTACCCTCGATTGGTTTCGCTCCTTCACATCAAGTTCTCTTGAGTGTAAAACAACGGCACAGTCCTGGCACTCAAACGTTAAGTAGTCGAACTTTTGCAAGACTAGTTTGACGAGAGCAGTGGAGGTTAGGAGTCGTAGAGCGCGAGGGAGTGCTGTAAAGCGACTTATATGTGTATGTGTGTGTATGTAGTTTGACGAACCTGATTTAACTCACAATCCGCAAAACTACAAAGGAAAAGCGGTTTAGTACTCATGCCTGAAGAGGTAAGTCAAACGGAATCACCTAGATTTGGAGTGGCGACAAAAAGTGTCCGCATTATAGTGTCAAATCCTGGGAGGGTGAGACAGGCATCAAGGCACCTACCCAAAATCTAGGGATTATCCTTCTAAGTTCAACCCTAGAGTAGGTTACATTTTCACCAATCGTCGATTCCCTCAATGAAAGACGCAACTACATTTCAATGTTGCCAAAAGTCTCCTCGCAGATTGCACTTCACCGGGAAAAACGTTTCTTGGATTCCGAGTCTATACTCTTAAAAAATTTGACAAGAAAAAATGCTCTTGATTCGATCGGGCTTTGATTTTAATCGAGAGCCAAGCCTCTTAATTCAAGCAAAATCCGATTACATCAAAAGTATTTTTTCTTTCAAACCTTTTTAAAAGTCTAGACTCTGGATCCAAAAGACTTTTTCTCTAGTGCTACCAGGAGAATCTTAGGCATCTCTAACTGAACATTTCGCTGACTTTTCTTCTGATCTCGGGCAAAAATGTGGACAAAAGTTGCACTGGTACATTCTTGTAAATAATTGAAATGTTCTGGTCAATTTTACAACCTTGGAATGAAGTTACGTCCTTCGTCTGGGAAACGATGCAATTACACTGAAAAAAAGTTACGGGCCCTCTTGACATACCGTCCGTTTCGGGCTCAGAGGCCGAAAGTTCCGGGTGCACACTGAAAAAAAGTTACAGGCTTCATAGGTATACCGTCCCGTTTCGGCCTCAAAGGCCGAAAGTTCCTGATGCTGAAGCTTTGATTGCCGTAGCTTTGATTGCTCCCGGTGCTGCGCCCGGAACTTTCGGCATGTGAGCCCGGAACGCGGACGGTATGTCTACATAGCCCGTCAGAACGGCTTCCAAGGCCGGAGATTTTTTTTTTCAATGTGCTGGAATGCTCGACTGCTCCGGATGCTGCGCCCAAAACTTTCGGTCTCTGAGCCCGGCACGCGGACGGCATATCTTTGCGGCTTCTACGGCCGGAGTTTGTTGTTCAGTATACCCGGTGCAGTTTGACGGACCACGACAGTAGTTGGAGCTCCTGGGCGTAGCATTAAGGTCATAGGGGTAGAATCTTACCTTTTTTGGATGCGGCATCCTCGGAAGCACTGTCATCGCTGGCGTTGGTGGATAAACTCCTAGATTTTTTACTACAGGTAACGGGACTATTGGAACTAATTTCACTGCGGGAGCCGGGATCGCCGGACTGGTTGTGCGTCCTGGTCGAGAGGAACCCGGCGGCGCCGAACCTGAGGCTGGCCGGGTGGTGGATGGAGTTGGGCGACTGGTGCGGGTGGTGGTGGAGGAACGGCGAGGGTACGAACCCGGCCAGCCCGACCGGAAACCGGGCCGCAAAATGCGGAAACAGCGAGTGCGGCGGCATGATCGGCGACGACGGGAAGCACGGCAGCCCGCCACCAGTATTGTTCCCGCTGCTGTTGTTGTTGTTGGCGGCGGCGGCTGCGGCCGCGGCGTATAACCTCAAAGCTGGGTTCGACAGCCCTCCGCTTTCCAGAACCATCATGACGTCATCAGCCCGAAAACCAGCGGCTCCCAGCGGGGGTCGAGCAACCGGCGTCCGCCCGAGTCCGCCGACGCATTTTCATCCCCCGAGCACTTCCGGATTCCTTGAAACAACCCTTCGCGATATCACCCCTAGCACTGTCCGTCAAATTCCACTTGAGTGTGTATTTCAACAACCCCTAGAAATCACTTCACCTATCTGCACGCTTAAAAGCATTGCACACATGGACATTCATGGGGGTAGACTTGCAGATCAGTCGTGCAGACTTTTTGCCCCCACTATACCCACAGTAGTTTTGTTGAAACGTGCGGCTACTTTAATTCAGCTTCAGTAAAAATTAAAGCAGATATTTCTCACGATATTTCCAACGGTGGGTCAGCTTTTAGTACAATTTGAAGCAGATATTTTTCACAATATTCCCAACGGTGGGTAAGTTGTTTTCACACAGTGGGTAATGCGAATTCGACCCCTCCAGCTATTTAAACACTGATAAATAAATTAAGTATTAGAAATTAATTTTTTAATCACGTAAGGTTAACACCCTCAAAATTATCACAATTCCAAGCAGAGATTCGTCCTTGTTGGCAGGGTTAAAAATCCGTAAACGATTGTTGACTTGGGTGGTTGCATCACGCCACTAAAAAACGGAGCTCAATTACAAGAGCGAGAATTCACTATAGTCCGTTGTATACAAGGACGATCGGCGGAGAGTCACTGATAACACAACGATGAAAGACGAAGCACACGGTCACAAAACACGGAGGCGATGAATTATTCCTTAGACTGGGCGGTCAGTCGAGCGAGAACTGAGGCGTTTAGGTTAGGGCGCCCCGGAACACAGGCGCGGCGACCGAGAGAAGAGAGGAGAAGCGAGCGGGCGGACGGACGGACAACATTCCCGGGTCAGAAACGGCGTGCATCTAAAGTGCCTGGAACATAACCAATATGTTAAGATTCTATTTCGTCCCCCACCACGGCCGCGATATTAAATAAAATTCCTCCCTCTCGTATTAAATTAAGTTTATCTCCCGCGCTTCCCTCCCCCCGCGCCCTGGTAGTTTAACTAATTTGTAATGATGGCGTGCGTTTATTGATTTCCTCCGCGCGGATTGGCTGCGCGAGGCCCCGCCCTCCCGGGCATAAATCCCTCCTTTGACTCACCTCGCCAACATATCCTCTCGCGCTCTCCTCCTCGTCAGTGACCCGCTGGAGTTCCCGCATGGGAAGGCTTCTGATAGGGAGAGCCGATGCGCCAGGACTCTTCCTCCTCCATCATTTGGATCCGTTCCAATATTCTTCAGTCTTTCCCTTGAATTTTCCTGCTTTGGGAGGAAATTCGACGCTGTTTTCCGGTTGGAAATGTGGGCTGCGCACAGAATTTAGCATGAGTTTTTGGTTATTTTTTTTTTTGTAATTAGTTATTTTTATTAATGCACTTCTGTAAAAAGAAAAAGGAAAAAAAGACAAGAATCGGTTTTCTATTTTTATTGAACCTTCCGACCATCATACTGTCAAAAACATACATGAAATTTTAACTTTGAAATGCAACTTTAATTATTATCTTTTCTCCTGCAACTCTCATAATATTTTTATACATTCCGTTTCCTGATAACCTAAAATTTGAGATTCTGTTTCCTGTTACTTTCTAAATTGTGGTACTTTTCCCCTAACATATGATGAATTTAACGTTCATTCATTATTGAACTTCAAAACTTATACTAGATACTTTATAGTAAATAGTTACTTTGGAGATTTTAAATCTGATACAATAACATTACTACTAAATTATGTATTTATTGTTTCAATCAATATTTTACCTTGAGACCATCTAAATTAATATTCAGGCAACAATCCTTACAGTTTTTAAATTTTTACTATTTCTTAAAATCTAAATTTCCTTCTATTTCCAATAGACTTTTAGACAGGAACAGCACAAGTTTCCTTTCACTATTAACTTTACGCAAAAGTCATTGAACATAATGAAAAATTTCAAAATCAAATCATAATTGAGAAATAAAAGTTCGTATGGTTTATATTGTAAAAAGTATAGGTAAGTTCAGCCCTCCTCATAAGTTAAACAAATAACTAGAATTTGGTTTCACTTCCAGTGACCTTGTCTCCTGATTCAAGATATCTTTATTGTTTTCAAAAATATGCACAAGAAAATGCTTTCACCGCAAAATATACAGATTTTACTTAAGTGCTCGATTCGACACGACTCGACTTCATTTTTTTTTTTTTTTTTGGGCACGTGAGGTGTAAAATAACGTATTAAAAAACCAAAAATAAAAGTAATAAAAACAAGATTTTTTACGACTTTCATGCTGCCATTTTTTTGCTTTATTCACACTATCTCGAAGCCTTTCAAATAGTAAAATAAATAAAAGCCAAAAAAAGAGAAGAAGAAAATGGCAGCATGATAGTTGTAAGAGATCTTTTTTTTATTATTTTACTTTTATATTTGCTGCATGTTTGAATATTCAAAAACCGTTATTTCTAACCAAACAGTTAAAATTGTAAATTTTGATGCGACCGTCGTATTTTACGTAAAATTTCAATAAGGAAACATGTAATTTTTTGCTTGATTTCGTACTCTGCATGTCTTCTGGTCCATTAGAGCTTCCGCGAGCCTCGACCTTTATTGACTTTAACTTTTACGTCATAATTATTAATATCAGTGGCGTGGCGTGCTTCGATATATATCGATATTTCCCCATTTGAAGCTATGGTAAAGAATCGATTATTAAGGAGTTCGTTGCGAACACCCTGTCAATCGATCCTTTTCCATAGGTTTGAATGGCAGACCAATCGATGTATCGCAAAGCACGCCACGACACTAATTAATATCATTGCTCTGCAGAGCGGCGGATATTTTTCCCCCTAAACTTGGATCTTCAAAAACAAAGTCCAGTTTTAATTGAAGAAGATTGCCTGAAAAAAGGGATTCAGTATTGTCGAAAAAATGCATTTTTATTGCATGTTTATTTTTATTTTTTATTTTTTTTATTTTTTTGAAACTTTGAATCGTTATAACGATTTTTAAATTTTTAATATTTCAATTTTCTCTTCCTCTAACACTCAATTCTCGATTATCCGTTCAGAGAGCCGATATTTGATGTTCATTGCTTTCTCAGTTACTTTGTTTTTAAGTGGCTACTAACGAGTGAACTGAACACGAAGATACCCTTGCTTCATAAGTTAAACAATAATTGGATGAAATATAAAAAATGATCCAAGCTAGTACATGTGTTTAAAGTGGAAATGCCGCCACAAGTGACGACTTGGGCGGTGTATTTTCTGACTTTTAAATCTATTTTTATAATATTTCCAATTTCAGAGAAAAATCATGAGAAATACCGCGAAATCAATTTGTGAGGCACTCTCAGATGAAGCAATATAAAATTTGCATAAGTCTTCATTGCAGACACTGTATTCGTGCTTCATTTTCAGTCAATTTCTTAGCACTTTCTCGAGGATAATTATTTATACTTTTACAGAATCATTTTTCAATATGAAATGCATCGTGAGTGAGAGTTATTCTAACACGAAGGTCTACCACCGCTAACTATGCTGGATATTTAGCTCTAAATGAAAATACATTAAAACTTTAAAGCTCAGTGCAATTTCCTCGAAACACTGGTCGTAGCAGTGTTTTAAGATACGCAGTTCTGTCCCCTTTCTTCTAGAGGGGATACTCAAGAACCTCGATTATTTCAAAATATTGTGCATACCCTAGCTTCACTGGCAAGCAAGGAAGTTTGGTGACCCGTTTTTAATTTTGTCGCTCGAGGCGCACTTAGAGTTGCCTTCAATTCATAAGGTATGCAAAAGCGGGTCCTTCAAAGCCGCAATAGTTGTTTCCTCGTATTCAAAAATTTTCATAACATAGAGGGCCGGATTTACTTACTTGCCGCCCATGGGCCGCCTGTATTTTGCCGCCCCCTTCTCATTCGTTTTGAAACACCAATGAAAACCATCAGGTGAACGTGCCGGAGGGGGAGGGGTATATAAGACGCGATTACTCGTGTTGGTCACATTTTTTTGCGAAAGCCCTGTCAACACTACTAGCAAAATTTCACGAAACATGGCGCAAAAGTTAAGTTCCGTAAACCTATCTCTGTATGAACAAGGCCTTCCATTTATAAGAAATGAACCAACTAATTATGAAAAAACAAACATAAATACTGTCTTTGGCGCAATGCGCGAAGTATTCCTACAGTCTTACATGCGCTATGCGTTTCACGCTGTCCGCGCTGCTGACCGCAGCGACCGCATTGTCTTTGGCGCAATGCGTGAAGTATTCATGCAGTCTTGTAGGCGCTTAAATGTGTTACATACCGACCGCCGTGCCGAGGGTTTCTCCTTTTCATCTCAAGCCCTCGTCATCATTGCTCTCTGCGCCGAGTCGTTCCAGGCCAAATTCCGTGTTCGGTTTTTCTCTTAGACTTAACTCGACTAATTAAAGGTGCTGTCTATTGTATCACAGAAGGACGACAAAATTAGAGATATACTCTCAGGAAATGAGATATTTTGTCACCTTTTCTAGTTCATAATTTTTTTTTTTTTTTCTAAATCCGATTTTTTCTATATAGCTACATTTAAAAAAAATGCAAAATTTCCCGCCCCCTAAATTTCCCGCCACGGGCCGCGGCCAATGTGGCCACCCCCTTAATCCGGCTCTGATAACATAGGCGATGGTCTGTGGAGGATTTGGTGGTTCTCAACTTAAAAAAAAAAAATCTCACTTACGGTGCTCAAGGGAAAACAAATTGTCTTAACCATCGCCTTCCTGGATCTCGCGTAAAATTCTCACCTTATAATATCGATGAAAGGAATTAACTTAATCATGAATATTTCTATTTTTTAATCCCATTAAACTGCCAAAGATAGCCGAACTAAGAATAACAAATAAAAATCTTGATATACAAAATAAGTAGTATAATAAAATTACCGGAATTAATTTTATTAGGGTTCTAGGGTTAGGGTTTTAGGGGCAGTTTCTTTTTTAGAAAACTGACCCTGGCCGATATACGCTACCAAACCCCCCGAGAGCGCCTCGCAACCTCTTGTGGGCTAATCTGAAAAGAGTGGGCTCATCTAGGCAGAGAAATCTAAAAAAAAATTCTATTCTCGTCCTCACCGCCAATGGGCGACTTCGTATCAGAAGTTGGAGAGTACAGCCTCTATACCTCTTGCTCGTCTTGCTATTCATTCAAAATTGGAATACAACAATAAATTGTAATCTTTCGTCATATTTCTAAGGCGCAATGATACAATTATTTGAACTCTCCGGAATGCGTGAGGTATCACGCCGCATTTGAAGGCGTTTTCAAAACAGCCAAGTTCCGATACCCGGATTATCGTTTTGCAAAGTTCTTATTATTATGTTTTATTTCCTACCATTTGTTTGTTTTCAATCCTCCTATAAAAACTACTCATTTGCTAAATACACTTCTGGCTGGAGCGCATTTTAGCTATGCATTCACGACTACTAAAATGTCAAAGGAAATCGACAAGACTAGGGTGTATGAAGGCTATTTCAATTGTAATCTGCCGTCGCATTTCTAAGGCGCAATGATACAACTATTTGAACTCTCCGGAATGCGTGAGGTATCACGCCGCATTTGAAGGCGTTTTTAAAACAGCCAAGTTTCGATATCAGGTTTGTAGTTTCGCAAGAAATTGGAGCACAAAATCAATAGAATGACTGATTTTACGAGCTAATGCAACTCAATAAATTTGTGTTTTATTTGACGGAAGCGTTAGAAAACAGTTCGGTCAGAAATTTAAATCAACCTACGGTCCATTATATAGTTCATATTCTTTTGTTTTGTTCCGGACCTCTTGTTTATTTTGAATTCTCGTACAGTTCTAGCTGGAGCGCACTTCAGCTATGCATTCACCACTGCAAAAATGTCAAAGGAAATCGACAAGCCCAGCGTGTATGGAGGCTATTTCAATTGAGGACACCGCACCAAGAACAGCCTATCGCGTTTTGAGAAAAACGCATTTAAAGTTCTGTTTTTGATGTACTGCGCAGACTTTTCTATGCAGGTACTCTGTTTTGGTGTTTTTGGGTGACCTAACCCTTCTATTGAAGGATGCCGGGTAGATTTTGCGATACATTTTAGGTTTAAACTCTCATATATTTAATTTAAGAAAGCGGTTTATAGGCCATTATTACGCCCAACAGTCATTTTGGTGGCAATATGAAGTATAAATCATTTTAATCGCACGCATGATTTACGCAAAATGAAAGAATATCGATAGTGAGTAAAGGAAGGGGTAACTAGCACCTTATAGGCCCGTTTATAGGTCGTCCTTGCACCCATCGATCCAGAGGTCTGACTTAACTCAGAAAAAAAAGGTTTTTTCGATCTCGAGCCGTTACCTATCTATATTCTATCGCTACCACAGCATAGTCCAGGGCACGTAGAATCCGAAAAGCAGATGGGCGTAATAACGACCTATACGCCTATAGGCTGTTCTTGGTGCGGTGTCCTCAATTGCAACTTTTGAGAACCCATTTTTGCCTATCCTCTCAATTGGAGGAAAATCTGACAGCTCTTCAGGAAACCATACGCAAAAGGCGTTTTTATATGTTCTAAAAAAAATTTAAAATACAAATTCATGGGTGCGGGATAATTCCTTTCATCAATATTTAGGTGAGAATTGTACACGAAATCTATAGGGGGCTGATAGTTAAAACAATTTGTTTCCTTCGAACACAGTCAGTGAGATTGCCTTTGTAATTGAGAACAACCGAGCCCTCCACAGACTTTTGCCTGTGATATGAAATTGTTGGAATGTGAGGATACAACTATTGCAGCTTTGAAGGACCCGCTTTTGCATACCTTATGAATTGAAGGGGACTCTAAGTGCGCCTCGAGCGACAAAATTGAAAACAGGTCACCAAACTTCGTTGCTTGCCAGTGAAGCTATACAGTGCGCACAATAAACCGGAATCATCAAGTCTCTGGAGTATTCCTTCGAGACAATTATTCTGTTACAATTAAAAGAACTGCATGACTTAAAACACTGTTGCCAGTTTTAAGATAAATATACCCAAATTAACCTAATGCTAGGTTTCAAATCGCAGCTCAAACAATAAAGTTCTGGGAGTAAGCAAGCTATTTAAAGTTCCAGTCTGCCATGTTTAATCAGAGTCCAATATTGTCGGATTATAATGGAAATTAAAGTCTGTCCCTCTAATTAAAGTCCTTTACGGAAAAAATAATGAACTTCATCGGTCTCATCATATCCTTTAAGAAACTGGAGGAAACTCTCTCTCAAAATTTCATGATCCGTTTCTTTGACTTAACTCATCGAAAATAGGCTTTTGCCATTGTAGATGGAGGTATATACCCTTCCCCGTGATTGATCACAATTATTATGAAATACCTACTCACGATTTTGTTAGGTCAATGTTTGTTCTAGTCATGAGGTCACGTATAAATTTTGAACTTCGCAGCCTTGAACTGGGACCCTCCACCCATAAAATTTTATTTCAATTTCGCACATGCAGTGAAGTTGCAGCAACTATAGCAACGCAACATCATGCCATTCAAAATGTGAATGAAACTATTGCATCCGACTTCTGAGGGTCCGCTTTTGCCTATCTTCTGAATTGAAGGAAAACTAACACTTTTTCAGGCAACCACACGGAGTATGGGTTTTGATATTTCTAGAAAATATCAAAACCTATTTCTAGGGTTTTCTAGAAAATATTTTAACTCCAAAATGAGGGTAAAACTTCGTTCATGAGTGTTGAAGTGAAAATTTTATACGAATTTCAGAAAGGTGACGGCTTTAGACTATTAATGCATTTACTTTCCTGGTTATTTGTGCACTTTGACACATATGAATCTCCAGGAAAAAATACTAATAATAGATAAGATGACATTTGTAAAGCCTGATAACGTATGTCTTTGTCAACACTCATTTCTGACCGTAGCAACATCCAATAAGTTATCACTGAAGTCACACAAGATGATGTGACACGTCACTGGAACACCTTTCCCCCTCTGTACCCCTCTTTTCTGTAACCGGTATATTTTTAAGTAGGCTATCTCGTTGCGGACCGTGTTCATCCTTGATTTCTCAGGTTCATTGAGGAAAAAATGAGCTTTAGCCAAAACTGATTTGTTACGGACGTTCTGGAAATGACTGATGATCTCATATTTTTATTAGGGGGTATGCCCCCTGATCATTTCGCGGTCAAACCCGCCAAATCGCTCCGCACCGTAGTCACATTATGCCTTTAGAGTATGAATAGGGCCCGGATTTAAACAGGGGTGTGCAATAAGTATTCAGATTTAGATTGTTGTAAGCCCAATTGTTTCTAGGCTATGAAATCCATGGTAATTTTTTTTATTATTTTTACTTTTTTCTTTTCTTTTCTTTTTCTTTTTACCAGATAAAGAGGCACGCAGTATTTTAAAAAACTTTTTAATGTACCCTTTTCTACTCTCCACATGGACACTCTGAAGATCACTGGCAATACTTAGATGTACAAGGGTCCGGATTCTATAAGAGAAATGAGCAGCATATCATGATTTAACTCGGTTTAGATTTTTCAAGTTGAGTCGTTTTCCTTTAATAAGGGTGTTTTTTCCATTTTCCCCCTTTTCACGATACTTAAAGGTATATTTAATAGCAAAGCTCTGCTAATGAACGGTGATATAGCCAAGAAATCCTCGGGGGCCCTTCGTATAATGGGAAAAAGTAATTTTCAGGAATTTTTCTACTGTGCCCACTGCCCCTGAAAAATTTCTGGCACCATTGGTAATGCATCCTACATAATTTTTATTTTTAATCTATTTAATTTTTGATTATACTCTGAGATTAATTCCTCCAGAGGCGAGAATCGTCCCAGAAACTCAAAAATACAACGATGAAGAGAAATGATAGATATTTCATCCAGGCTTTTTAAAAGTTTAACTTAAAATCAATTATTATGTTCTGGATAGGAGATTAAAACGGAATATCTATTTATTCATTTTTTCTTCCGCGAAGAATGTATTTAATAACTGTTTATTATTGGCCCTAGATATTATCATTCTACCATTTTTCAATTGAAATTATAAGCGATGGCGAGGTCAGCAATTTTTCATGGAGGGGGAGGTGAATGATCAAAATGTTTAATAGGAGAGGAAGGGAGGGGATCCCAAATGTAAACTTTTTTTCTTTTTTTTAAAGAAAAATGTTCTTTTCATATGGACCCAGACCCCTTGGGTACAGTTCCTATGCCTCGAAACTGATTGGAAGGTATGAAATCAGATTGATCTACGTGTCAGGTTCTAAAAAATTCTCTCCTGTCCGTGAATATCAAGGCCTCCAACGACTACACATATATTAAAAGCGCAAAAGAAGAAAGCATAGATACGACGAAAAAAATTGAGGAGTGAGGGGAAAAGGAGCTGTCTGAAATGCGTTTGTGACTTATCGTGATAAAACCTTACCTCGTATTAGGTCTCCTATTTGCGCAGCATTACATAACACCAAACTGATTATTGCACCGAAAATTTACAACTCCATGAAGCATTTTAGTGCCCTTACTTTTAACCAAAACTTTTTTCACCACTCGCTGGACACTCATACCGACACTGAATTTGAACGGAATTAATTAGACTTACTTTCGGTGATAGATAGGTGGAAAATGAAGATAAACTCTGAGAGGAATAATAAGACGCAATTGCAATTTCCGGGGACCATCCACCTCTATGAGGAAAAAAGTTAATATTTACTCCAGGCGCGTGATCTGGATCGCAGGTCTATAAAACTTTAATCAGCAGCGTTGTCACTGCTTTGTAAAAATTCCCTAATTTACATTGCATTGCATGAAAGAAATTGTAGAACTTTTAGCCAACTGGCAAAACTGTGTATCAATCAAATAATTCATCAACGTATTATTTTATATTTTTGTGTACCTAATATCTAGGAGAGAATTTTAGAGCTTTTTACCTCTGATCGAAAGTGTTCGATTAATTTTTCATTTCTGTCTTAATTCGACGAGAACTTAGTATCTTATTTCAAGTAAATCCTATAGCAAAACAAGAACTTCTCCAAGGTGTATATAGGTACGATTTTTAATTTTTTTTTTTTTTTTTTAATAAAAAAAATGTACAAAATACTAATGACAAATGGAAAATGGGAATATTTTGTCGGAGTCTTTGAGTATCATTATCATGCCCATACCAAGCAATAATCATAACCACAGCTCTGGTCATAATTGTTTTATGCACAATACACAAGCTATTCATACAATCAACCAGTAGGAACATCATGCTTTTTGGGCAGAAAACTTTTCTAGATGATTAAAAAATAAAAAATAAAAAATAAAATAAATAAAATAAAATAAAATAAAATCTGAGAAAGCCATTTATCGGTAAGCAATAACCCTCGAAATTGAAAGATTCAAAGATTTGTCCTTTGAGCAATGGGTTCAGAAACGTAACATTATGCAAACTCTGGTACATTAAATCTGTCTGAATGAGCACGTATTATTAATCTTTGTTATTAAATTGGTTTCGAATTTAAACCTTCCCCAGCGTTTTTTTTTTTTTTTTTTTTTTTTTTTTTTTTTTTTTTGGGGGGGGGGGGGCTCATCTACACTATATTTATACATTAATATTTAGTTATTTAATCATCACGCTACGATTTACAAAATAACCTAAATCTGACAGCAAAAATACAAAGGCGATGACAATTAACGATTACCATATTTTATACACTTTGTTGGCTTCATGAGTAAATTTAAGGTTCGCAAAGAATTAAACAGAGAAATAATTCAATATTAGGACGTTATAAACAACAGTTGTGTTTTTCACACATTAAAAAAATTGTTTTCGGAGGAAAAAATATCTGTAGCAGAGCGTGGTTTCGATCCACGGACCTCTGGGTTATGGGCCCAGCACGCTTCCACTGCGCCACTCTGCTCTTGTGCAAGGAGGCGACAAAATCGCGCTATTTCAACACTTGCTGCGTCCTACGTATCGATCTGCCTACCGCTTGGTAAGCGCAGACACTGCGCCGCACATGGGTACACTTTGAGACTTAAATCGGACGGGTGTAATAGTTGGCGCGGTTCTCTGTCAGGATAGTTATTGCAGTATCAGAATCAGTCTCAGCCTTATACTACAACGTTTTTCGGTTTTGTTCTTACTCTTATCTGAATTTTTGCGGTCTTTACAGAGCACTGAACGCTCCATTTCTGTTATAGTAAGAAACATTTTTCGGTGCGGGGTGAGATAGGCCCACTGTGTAACGCAGTGACGACGATGTGGTCATCAGCCGCAATCGCTCTCCTCACTCCGCTCATCTCTGTGCTTTACGTAGACAGGACATTTAAATTAATCCCAATTTTTCTACAATAAAGCTGCCTTCTTGTTAATTTTCTTAAATTAAAATATTTAAAGCTTATTGCAGGGTAACATCGCTTATCTTGTAGATTTTAGTGAAACCTTCAATACTGAACTGTTTCATTGTGTCCAAAATGTAACAGGCGAACGTTGTAGGTATTATTATGTTCAATTATAAGCAGTGGCACAGTGGTTCCTGAAACACCCCCCCCCCCCTCCTACCACGCACACTCACACACCATCATCCCTCTTAAATCGGGTTTTGGCAGGTTTTAAGGGCGACTTACAGCAGTTATAGCTATCGCATCTAAAACCAAAATAAATAATTTTACTCCTACACGAGATCATACGTTTAGGTATTGACAGAGATCGTCCATTTAAGATTCGCCTTACATTTCCCGCATAGGCAACAAACATACTGGAGAGCGCGAATAGTTATCTGCTCATTAAGCTTCGATTGAACCTATAAACGATGTTGTAAACCCATCGGTAGATATCGTCCTTGATTTCGTGCCTTACTTATTACATTATCCACGGAATCGTAAGTCTTTTCTAAAGCTCCATTCTAATTTCATAGTTAATATTTACTTAAACTAACAAAATTGCGATCTGAAAAGTTTCCACTTGCATAAAAAAATACGAATCTATGAAGTTGAGTTGGTAGCTTTTATTTTGTTTTTATATATTGTCTTCGAATAAATTTATTCTAATTAAGTATTTGGTTCAACCGTTGGTGGCAAACAGAATGAATGTTACTTAGGAGTGATATGATTGAGGCTGTATACGAAAAAGGGTCTCTCTTGTTACGTTTTTAGAAAAACTCATTTGAGGTTTCCAATACGACACATGTTTAAAAGTTGAGTGGGTATATTCCGACCAATTTCGTTAGTAATTGTGACTTAATGTGAAAGCTTATTTTGCCCCTGTATACTGCAAAGGCATACTGTGCTCTTTCATGGTATATAGGGCAGCATAGCCACCAATCACTAATGACTTGATAATTTTATTTTCTGCAAAAGTAATTTGATTGATTACAGTTTCAGCAGAAACCAATCGTATACCTTTTGATTTCTCAGAGGGGGAATTAGAGTTAATTTCAGGGTTCAACATTAGAGTACATTTTATAATATTATTTCTATCAGAGTATCTACTCTAGAAATTTTTTATTAAGAAGATTTTTAAAAACGTGTATGTGTATGTTCAAATCGGAAACATGGAACATTAATGACTCGAAAGGTCTAATTTCGCGAAAATCCCGTGGCCACTAAATCAGTCTATTGAAAAACCGATGTTCGAAATTGATGTCGGTAGCAGTTGTAGGTAGTGCATCGAGAAGCGGAACCTCGGGGAATACGGAATGAGCGAAGGGATGGGGGTGGGTTTAAGAGCGGTCAGGTGATAAATGGAGACATATGAGGTGGAACGAACAATATTCAGATGATACTTTCAATCCAATCAGACGGAGCTGCATGCGTTCCGGAAAATCGCACCCTTGAAGCCAGACGGAATCCTCCCCGTGAAAAAAAGATAACAATTGAAGAATAATGAAACATGTGCTGACTCGGTGGGTTTTTTATTTTATTCCTCTCTGGCTCTGCTTTTCCTCGGTTTTCCCTCAACGCCCTTCCCGCATCTGCATCTGCGATTCTCGCCTCGTTCAGCTCCGCGCCCTGGCTCCCGACTTTATTGAGGTTTCATGAATACATATGGGTTATTTAAATAATGTTTATATCAACAGCTCTGATTTTATTCCCCATTCGATAACTATACGGCTCTCTCCACTGTTTTGTTTTCTCATTACTTCTAACCGTTTCCTTCCCTTCCGATTATTCCAAGGTGAGTCGGACTTTTTCATCCGACCCCGGGCTGCGACCTCCTGCCTTACGATGAGCTCTTTTCCCTGGAGGTCCGACGATATAGACTCACTTTTACACCAATCAAATTTGTTTGTTCGGTTTCCTTCTCGCGTGTTATTTGACGTCCCTCAAGAATACGCTGATCACTCAACAACTTTTTTTCGCTTAGGTTAGGTTTTCGTTCCGGAGTCGAATGAGTTTCTGACCATCGAGGTACCTAGAAGCCTTCTCCTACCGTAGAAGCCCTCTCCTACCCTAGAAGCCTACCTCCGTTCTCGACGTTACAGACTGTAGTGCTGGAATAGAATGAAATATAGAAATTATTTTATCTTATTACCCTTTTGAGTTTATATAGTTACAGAGATCTTATTTTTTATGTAAAATATATCTATAAAATTTTTATTTCTCTTTATCATCTTCGGTATTTAAAGTTTTAAAAATTGTTATAAATTAAAAATTTTAAAATCACAAAAATGCTTAGTAGTGAGTACTAGGCGCAGTTTTTATCCGTAAATTTTCCTTTAAGAGGCAATGATGCGTTCCATCAACCCGCTGCTGACCGTCTAATGGCTGACTATAGCACCGTAAAATGTAAAATGCTAGGATAACATGCGCAGCTTGCACGTCAAAAATGTGTCTGGTGATCATTATAGATGCTTGCTTGACTCATGTAGTTAGTTTTACATTCAGGATGCAAACTTAACTGCATTGACAGTCAAGCCAGAATCTAGAGGCCGTCGGACACATTTTTGGCATCGTTGTCGCTGAAGCAGCATACATTTTTTCGATGAAGACGAAGACCGAAATATTTGAAGTCAATTTCATCGAATTTTTCTCTGAATTCGAATACTGTGCTGTTAACTTGGTCATCGCGACCGTCTCCAGCACATCACAGGCAGGTCTAATGTACGTAATTTTTTACCTGCACTGCAGTTCATTATATAAGCATCGAAATAATAGTACGCCTTATGCAAAACTCTATGTAAAAAATCAAATTAAAGATGTAAAGATAAAAAACTACATATTGTAATAAGGAGTTAATTTTTTTTAAAAAAAAAAAAAAAAAAACAACACATATTATGTGACACCGATTTTCTCATGCAGATGGGTGATTTTGTGGGTGAGTTAAAAACAGTTGGTATTTATTACTAAATGTATTCCAAATTATAGTATGATTGGGTGAAATGTGAGAAAGAAAGTATTAAAAAGTCTGAATACCAAAAGGGTACGAATAAGCGTTGTAGCTGAAAACAAAAAAATATCGGGAAAAAAGGAGTTATCGACGGGAAAATGGCAAATAAAATGTCCTCCGCGTAAGGAATATTGAAGAGGGAGCTACTCAGTTAGGTGCTTTACATATTTCTACCTTTCTTGCGGTAAATATGTATGAGATCCTCAGCTTCCCGTATTTTAAATTCCTCACCAACCACCAAAATTCTCATTGAAGCAGCAAGACATAAAAGAGAAAGCATTTACGCACGACAGGTAACTTGATGTAGTATGATGTAGTATTCATTTTAGGTTTTTAATGTTAGGTTGATTATTTCAACTCTCTAACTGAATTCTTCGAGCGTCTTAAAAACGTTTGAGCGGAATTTAGTTATCAGTCAAACAGCATTTTCTTCCTTTTTTTTTTTTTTTTTTTTTTTTCTTTTGAAGTAAATATTTAAGAGCTGTTTACTATCCATCAAGATTTGAAAGCAATAGGGAACGACAAGCGTAACTAACATTTGTAAATTCAAAAATCCGAAAAAGTGACCGGATCAACTAGATTGAGTTCCATAGTTAATTTAGATTTTGCATTTCATGACTCAAAAAAATTAATGGACGCTGGGTTATGAAATAGAATTATGCACTAACTCTTCACAAGACATTTTTAGAGTTGCGGCCTCTGATTAGTGTGACTTCTTGGTGCCATAGGGCAGTGCACAACTGCACAAGAAAACAAAAGTAAGTAAATGAAAATAAAAAAATGTAAAAAACGGTTGACAAGCCTTCACTTGGAATTTGTCAGTGGTTAAAGAACTACACAGGTACGTGCTAAATAATTATTCAAAACCTCCTTTCAGCCAAGTCGGCTATTTACAATTTTGAGAAAAACAATAAATGTCAAGAGAAGGCTGACAAGCCCTAATTTAAAATTTGAAAGTGGTTGACAAATCGCAATTAAGGGTTAAACATTTACTCGAAAGGTTCTTTTCAGCCACGTCGTCTGTTCATATTGAACGTACAACTTGTCTATAACGATAAATAAAGTCCCAATGTTTTTTTCCCCCCTTCTCTTATTTTGATTTTATTTAGTGTTATGCGACAGCTGTGCACACGGTGAAAAGAAAAAAAATGAGGGAAAGGCTTACAAGCTTCACCTAAAACTTGAAAAAGGTGAGAAACTGACAATTAATTGACAAAATAATTATTCGAAAGTTTCTTCCGGCTACGTCGACTATCGCTTGCCCGAATTCATCCATTTCTTGTTAAAGAGTACATTGAGAGTCCTCCTGTGTGCGTTGCGGTAAGGAAAGAAACAACCCCCTGTTTGCGAAGAGAAAGCATGGCTGCCGAGTAAAATTGCTGAGGGGTTGAAGCATGAGTTGCACTGAAATTCCTGTCACGTTCACCAGCACTTTGTTCTCATTACAAGGCCGTACAAGTGGCTGGTCGGTAATTTATCGCCTTGCACCACACTCCGTGCTTAGCAAGAACCGCGTATCTACATATCGATTTGAATTGGAGATACGCGGTTGTTCCTCAGCGCGGCAGCACATCCGAGACCCACCATCCACCACACAAATTAATGCCAACCACCAACAACTGCTCACACCAAATTCTTCTTCGGAGTCGTTGCCTCGTCTCGTCGACAATGGCGCTGTGCTAAGGAAAAACGCCGTTTGAGCATTCGAATGTTGCCAAATTTTATCTAAGTAAATATTTATTTTCGAGGAAGATTATGAATATTTTTCCTTGAAATTTTCAGACTTTTTAGATCTAATTACGAACGAAATTTTCTGGAAAATTGGAAAAAAAAATATTCACAAATTTTCCTGAAAATCTGTAATTTTTCGAAGGAAATTTTGCAACGCTTGATGGCTCATACGGCATTCTTCCCTAGCACGGGAGAATGGCACTTTCTTCTCAGAAAATTTCGAATTTTTGGCAGCATCTGGCCGCTCGGTTTCCGTAAATCCTATCACGAGGGTATCTACCAGTCAGCGTTTACAAATTGGATGAAATATTGTGTATTTATATATTTTTTATCGAGTTTTGTCTTTTCCGCATTTCATCGTCTTCCTCCTCTCTTACCCTGGGATCTCATTTATCACACGTCCTCCCTCTTAATCCCCTTAATATGATTTAATGGCGTCCATTGCTCGTACCTGACCGCGAAGAGTATGTCTCTGATTTTTCTCTCTTTAACTCCATTTTCTGACTTTTAACGTAAAGTCGGAAGGTACTTTTCTCGCACGTACAAATATAGTATTATTTTATTTGGGCTTATTTTATGCCAAAAGAAACTATGTAGAAAAGAATACAGTAGAATGCATCTATAAATAAATAGAGAGCCATGTAGAACGCAAATCATACGCACTCACGTGTTTTTATATTTGCTTCATTATTTAATACATGTCTTCCTTTAGCATACATTGCCCTGCATTGATTGGCTCTGTTTCGTTTATTTCCCGGTGATTGTTCGTATGTTGTAAAGTATCACGTTTTAGACATAAAATCTAATATATCCTCAACTCTGTTACACATTGTTCGAAGATTTAATTACTCTTTTATGTGGGTGCGGAGAGAGAGGTCTGGCAAATAGTCGAACGCTCCTTCATATCCGTGGCTATGCAATTTTAGCTACCCAAACGTCGAAATAGTTGTATCCTGCATTTGATCTCCAGTTCGATGTGAGCTCTATTAAATTACGTGCTTTTCTACCAAAAATGGAGTTACTAGTCACTGGTCACCTACTAATCTAAAGTATTGCAATTGGAACTGCTCATTGGATACCAAAAGACCTTCGCTCTTTATCTCAATTACTCATTGTAGGTCGATCGGACCTACGTTGGATCGGAAGTACCTTGGTTTCGTTTAAGAATAGCTGGTGAGAGGTGAACATGTACTCCTTCTGATCAGGCCAAGCAAAAAACTTTTTGAACGTCGAAATAATCTTAATGCACTTTGGTCGGTACACTGGATTTCTGAATTTTTCGTCCCAGGCACTCACAACTTGCTTGTGCTCTTATCAGTAATCAGAAAAATATCTCAGATAGCACTTTTACGCGTGTTTCACCCCTCGTGAATGGGGATTACGGTGAATATGAAACCTAAATTAACCAAGTCTCCCACTCCCCTGGGACCCTCTTACTAGATTATTTTCATCATGAGCGGTCATGTCGCAGCTCTACATAATTATTATGACACAGCCATAAGCTACGCCATTTTTATTTTTTTATTCCCTTCTTTTCTGTCAAACTCGTCTCACGAGAGTATTCCAAGAATACTATCTAATAACTGGCATAAATTCAGGATATTGTCCATATTTTTACTAATTTAAGTATTTCTCTGACTGCGAATGAAGGATTAAGCTTTACATTTATAGTTGTTCCTTTCACGTTAATTCTTCTGCAACTGATGTATTTTTATGGCTTAAGGAGGCCTTAACGATTGAGATTTTGAATTTGACTCTATATCGGTGCACGTTTTATGTGCATTTTTTTGGCTCATTCTCCCTTATTTAAAATGGCAAATTTTTGCAGGGAACACATAATAATTAAGAACAAGTTTCGTATTATTCGGTCAGTGCAGTTTTAGAGTGGCTAATAATCCCATTTTTTTTAAATCTCTATTATAATTATTCAGTTAAGATAGTGAAATAAAAATTGAAAAAAAAAAAATCTTTTGTCCTTTGAAAGATGACTAAAATAGACAAATTTTAATAAGACAAAAATCAAATTTCTATTTGAAACCCACAAAAATACATTATCTGACTCCATTCTTTTTTGCATTCTGTCAGATACTTTCAAACTGAGGATAAAACTTGATGAGGAAAGTGAAAGTTTTTTTCCTTGTTGTAGTCAGATTTTCGCGTTCGCAAGACTTCAACGAAAAACGATTGGCTTGAATCAAATGACGACATTACGTCGAGTGAATTTTCAAAACTAGTTCAGAGGTACGATTAATAGTTGATGAAGCTTAAAATTGGTCAAACCGTTTGCTAGTATCCGTGCTAAAATGCATGTGGCACGCCACCATATTTGAAAGAACTCGGAAATAAGAAGAGAAAAAAAGAAAAGCACGAAAGAACAATGGTAAAACATAATCGAAGACATTAAGAGCCGGAAATTCAGTTTGAGAACAGTCATGGCACGGACAGGAGACTTGTCAAAGTTTTTAGTTTGTTGCCGGATTGTTCAATGTTTCGGTTTTGCGTCCTCTTGAAAGCAACACAGATAAGTTTGGAATCCTCAAACATTTTAAAAATGAATTTTAAATGGCATATACATTAAGGACGTATAACAACTATAAGCGCCATGGACGGATTTCACACCTATGCGGGCAATACATGTAAATGTATGATATATCACCGGGTTGCATATCAAAAATCGGTTTGCTTCTCTTATCTTTATTAAAAACGTTCTCATTTCTCCGTGCGTTGTCAGATATTTTTTGAGTTTGAAATAAAAAATTTAGATCATGATATTTTTTAGAACATTCTAAATTTCACATTGTTTCACCCTATCCCTTCTACTGCCTTGAATGATTTTTCAGATGGAATTAACTCAGATTAATCGTTCCGATATTAATGCTTGCTAAGCGTTTATGTCCGAACTAGACTTTCACCTCACCCGATTTCATCTATTTTATTGTTTTTTACTGGGTCTCCATAATATATTTGTGAAACCCATGCACGAACCTCGTGTCGCATTTTCTGTGTCTCAAAAGCTTCCCTCCTATTTTTTTTTCTGAAAGGGAACCAACTTAACATTTTCGCTTGGAATTTTCCCAGAATACTCTTTACATGGAGTAGAAAAATGATGAAAGATTTGAAGAGTTGACGTTCAATAGTTTCTCGGTCAAAGAATATGGTATCGTCTACAACGTTGCAAACCGAGATACGCGATTTAGAGGTTTTAACGTCGATATCGCATTTGCCTCAAATTTTAGTAAACCACCCCTAACAATCTAACTGCCATGGACGCTAACCTTTGTCTCAATATTTCCCAATCAGCTGCTAGCATGTAAAATCTCCACGAGGGCACAATTCCGTCGCAACATTTCTCACCACTGCGCTTCTTAAAAAGGCACAATATTTACTCGTTGAGAAAAACCCGACTACAAGAAGAAAAGGCACGAATCGGGCACAGCCCGGCAACAGCGCAGGGTCACTAATCGCACCTCCCCAACGAGCACGACTCAATCTCACAATCAGCGACTGATTAATGAAATTCGCGCTCTAAGTGTAAACAGATTCATTACGACCCAAGTTTCACTCGGGTGCCGAGTGCCGAGACCGAGAAAAAGAAAACACGAGGAACACAAGAAGAGGACGGGGAGGGGGGTTAGGGGGGGCGGGGGTGTGGGGGGGGGGGGAGTTACCGGGTTCGGTCTCCGGCTCAAACGCACAAGACAAGCACAGGGACCGACACCAATCAACGAGCTCCGCGGAAGGGGGGCACGGACGACGGAGGGGGGCGGAGGGGGGCGGAGAGAGGGGGCGGCATGGTGGCGTGGTGGCAGGCGGCACGAGACGTTCAAACGTCCATCATCGTCACCTGGCGATGTGTTCATTAAATCTGACAACATTGCGTGCCTGTCAATCCTCCCCAGGGGTTCTTGCCCCCCTTCCCGCCTTTCACTTAGCTCGCCTTCATCTGTGCCTAGTTCATCTCCGAATGTGTTGATGCTTTCTCAGGCACCGGCTCCGGGAATGGGGGACTTTGTCGGTTCAACCGAGACATTTGGACTTGACGGACGGGAATCTGTTAGCTCCGTGGAAATGTGTCGGGAAAACGTAATAAGCTTCCACCCGCGAGGAAACGTGAGCGAGAGGTAAGGGTTCCAAGCTCATATCGTTGCAGGAAATAGATAATGTGTACCCAGAGAATCGGGAAATTCGTTTAAACCTTATTTTTGCCACATCCTGGCGTGGGGATTCTATTGTAATTTAAGGTTTACACTTGGTTGATTATCACATCGCTTTAGTACATTTTTCGAGCACAATTAGGTCAAGGTGGATTGCTGGCATCCAAAAAGTGAAGGAGAGATGCAAGTAGATTGATAAACAGAGCATACTTTTTACGAGGACAAAAAACCAGCAAAAATACAACTGATGACGTCCCGAAACGACGCGAGGACAAAACTGAAAAACACTTAGGACTATCAGTTTAAAAGACAGAAAAATTATACTATAAAACAGAAGGAATCACGCTACAAATTGCATGCCCCTTCGCTTCGATTATTATGCAATTTGAGCGACTCAAGAGTTGAAATAGTTGTATCAAGCTCCTTGGGCATGATTTATCAGCTTTCTGTAATTCATAAATGAATTACAATTACCAAATAGCCATGATTTCAGGTGTTAATAAGCCAATCTTACGGACTAATAACAGTTCCAGTGAAGCAGTCCAGAGCTTCAGAAATTGAATAATTTGCTGTTTTCTTTTTCAACATCGTCGCCATCTTGTCACTTTCCTTTTAAATGTCTTTTTTTTCTTCTTTGTATCTAGTTCATCTTGGCAAGTTTATTTCCTAGTTTTTGTATCATTATCCGCGTAGGAAAAGTTCCGACGAGAAGTTGCAGAATTTATTGATTGCATGAGATTTCCTTAAACTTTCAGTGAGTGATTTGATTGGCCGGGAGACGAAGCTGCGAAAGAAACGTGAGAAGAGACGCCGAGGTGTCTCGGGCTCCGCTCGAGACGGCGCGGAACCTGGATTTACGGATGATTAGAATATTACGGTTGATTAAGGATTCTAAACACACCGTTGAACTGTATTTCACTCTGCGAGACGGTTAGTATGTATTGGAGCTCGTGGAGCGATACTGGATACTAGTCCGATCGGCAATAAATGGGCACTGACAGCGCCGCGGTGCACAGTGGAACTGACACTTGGAAGAGTTTGGACATGGTATTGAAAGTTTCAAAGCCGATATCTTCATTAGTACAAAAAGAGGTTTAAAATTGGTTGCTTGGGGTTTCTCCAAAAATGTCCTGCTGAGAGCACCTTTCATCAAGGGCGGATTGCCCTACTTCCCGCCCATAGGTCGCCTGAATTTTGCCGCCCCCGCCTCATCCGCGTTTAAAGACATCAATAAGAACCATCAAATGGATACGCCCAAGGGGAGAGGGAGGCTGCATGAGGCATAAGACAGCATAATTAAAGCTGCTAACTTTTGTACCACCGAAAAACGCCAAAAATAGAAATTAATTTATTTTCATTTTCGGAAAATGAGAGCTGTTGCCGCCTCTTCTCGGTTGTAGTGGAGATGTTGCATGTGTGAGGAATTTGCGATTTGACTTTTGATTTTTATGTGAAAGTTCGCGCGAAACACGATAGTGCCACTGATTTTCTCTGAATTCAATTCGCAAGCTTAAAGAAAGCTCTCAAGTTGAGGCCAAAATGGAGGGCATATCCCACGCTATCCTGAGAGTCCACCTCTACATCAAGACAAACTCTCCATGCTAAGATAGGGAGCAAATACATTGACAGGGCTGCCACTTTATTTGGGGACTCTAAAACTGAAAACACGGCAACCCTGCTAATGTATTTGCTCCCTATCTTCGCATGGAGAGTTTGTCTTGATGTACACAGAAAAAAATGGATGGTGCTGACGACAGAACCTTTTGTTTATACGGCTCCCACAGTTTCTTTGTTACACTTACAGAACTTTTCTGCTGTGAGAACAGAACTTCTGTCGTGGGAACAGAGTACTCTGTTCCCACGACAGAAAGTTCTGTAAGTGTAACAAAGAAACTGTGGGAGCCGTATGAACAAAAGGTTCTGTCGCCAGCACCATCCATTTTTTTCTGTGTAGAGGGGGACTCTCAGGATAGCGTGGGATATGCCCTCCATTTTGGCCTCAACTTGAGAGCTTTTTTTGAGCTTGGAAGTTGATTTCAGAGAAAACCGGTGGCACCATTGTGTATCATGCGAACTTTTACAAAAAAATCAATAGTCAAATCGCAAATTCCTCACAAATGCAACATCTCCATTTTTTTCTGAATCCAATGTTTTTTTTTTATTTATACTTATCTTACTATAGTAAAAAAAAATAAGGCCTTTTTTGTGTGTACGTCCGTGTCATTTTGCATTCTCATTGGTCTTTCATTAACCAATCAGAAAACGTCATTGAAAATCCCCGGGAAATTTAAATGTATTCTTCCGTAAAGGAATTATTGATAGGTAGACAGGTATAAAAATGGGATGTATTTCTTCTAATAACCAGGATAAAAGGGAGGATTATTACCTATACAGGATAGTCCTAGAAAAACGGATGTACCTGCCACTCCAATGTTGTTTGCCCAATCCAATGTTTTTTTTTATTTATACTTATCAAGCGATCAAATGGCGCACCAACTCATCGATGCACGAAACGCCATTTTTACTTTTTTTTTTTTGATTACCTCATTATGCCTCTGTGAATACGATTAAATGCAAATTAGCGTAAGAAATAAATAACAGTCCTAAAACTCTCTTTGCTATGCGGTTTATAGTTATCCTATAATTACTTCTGAAAGTTCAAGATTCGCGTTCTGTTTTCCGAAAACTTTTCCACCGGTGATAACCTTATTCGGAGACCTTAGTAGAATTCGCCTACATGTAGGTTATGTGTCTTTGACCTAGGTACTGGAGAGTATTGCCATCCTTTTGCCCTTCTCTGATTGGTTCATGAGTTTTGGCGTCTTTGGCCCTCTTCTGGCTTAATAAGATCAATGTTCATTTTCTGTAGGTACATAGCCGCGATTCAGATTCAGATGACACTACTCTCCCGTATTTGCTTCTCGCGTCTCGCTTACTCCTTTGTGTTTTCATATTTCGTCCATCTCCCTCCATCCATAATTAATTCCATAATCCATCCGCCTCGTTTAAGATTGTGTTGTGAAATTTAAGATTGTGAAATTGTTCTGCCCACCTCGTGAAGTTTGTGAAAGTTTCTGAAGTATAATGCTGTGAAATTATTTGACCAATTATCATGCTACCTCAGAGACTGTTTTAGTGTTTTTGGGTTAATTAAAGTATGTCAGGTAGGAGATCTGCCATTTGCGATACATGCAAAATGCTTCATTATACTAGTGTACCACAGTTGTTCTCAAGCACCAATTACAACACGGTTTGCATTTTTATGCTGAATAGCATAGATAAACGACTGGAGCATTTTGCGCAGCTCAAGCGCAGGGATTTGTACCTTCGTAATTGTCACCACCTCATCGCTGCAAATTATGAAAAGGACCGCTCGAGTGTATCCTTGATCATAGAATATCTGTTATTCTCAAAGCGATGTCGTCATCACATCCCTGTCAGTTCACAACTTCTAATTATTGAGTTTAACTAGGTGTCAAAAAATCTGAGATATCTGAAGTAGCAGAAAATTGTGTACTTTCAAAGTCTAAGATTTTTTGCGGCACCGACAGTTTCATAAATCTTCCTTATAACACTCTACTCTGAAACCGCTACATTCTACCTCTCACATTGCTCCATAACAAAGGTATGTGTTAGCCTCTTATTTGTACTAAAAATTCTAGGTTTCATGACTCATTTACTCAATCACTCTCTGGTGAATTTGGTGCCGTCAGATTCATTGCAAGACACCTTATGTGTTATCTCCGCAGACCTAACACAGGCATTTGAACGCTCAATGAGAGCAAAATTTCAACTGGCCTGTTGTCTACTTTTCAGTAAAGAAGGTAAATAACCTTCCTTAAGGACTCGCTTTGAGACGATAAAACAAGGTTTCTCCATTACTTACCGTAAGACGATAATAAGTGTTCCACCAGACTATGTAGGAGATGAGGTTGAAAGTTACATCACCTCCATGTGTGAGGAAGTTTTCTTACCTACAACCTGATTTTATGACTTACAATAACAAAAGATACTGCTTTCGCCTGGCATTTTTTCATGCGTCGCATCGTCTAATAAACGGGGACCTACATTTACTTGATTCCATGAATAGGTAAAATGGCTCAGAGAGAATTTCGTCGAATGATCACTACGGCCATCTCTCATCCAGTTGGAGAACTTTTACTTACCTTTGATTAAAAAATTCATGAACCATAGAGTTTTTGGAAATTGAGTACACAATATTATTGTGAAAGATTTTTGAGGTTGAGTCTTTGTTTACATTCTCAAAGTATCAAAAGTTCTACAGTTTCATCGTGTTTCCTCCTAACTTTATCAGCTTATGAGCAATGGCTCCTAATTTACTCAACTCCTCAGCAGGCCAAAACTCTATACCTCTACAGATACATATGAGAATCATGCGTTTCAACGAAACCTACGAGTCCTCTTATCATCACTCAGGAACCACCGATCTTTTCTGCAGGTGTCATGGACCATTCATGACAAATACTGTTGCAACCACCCTTATCCTAGGTACATATCTATGCATAGTAATTCTAGTGATCAGCTCTATACTCACAATGTAATTTCTGTAAAATACAGTTGGACGGTGGAATTACCAGACCCCGTATCTCGGTTTGCGACATTGTAGACTTCCTTTCATACTTTCTTCTTTACACGGAAAACCAATCAACATCAATTTATAAAAACTTCTGCAATTTTTCTTCTCTGTGCAAAGAAAACTCTGTGAAAACCAAGGAGGAAAAATGATTTGTTCTCTGTCAAAAGAATAAAATGGGAGCGGAGATTTTTAAGCACCGCAAACGAGATACATGGTCTGCTAGTTTCACTGTTGACTTGTTACGATATACCTATACCTACAATATCCCTATAGATTACATTGAAGATATTACTGTCCCTGTAACAGTGACTGATTCGAATGTTATCACAGTAGAGGGTTTCAGATATTTGGGCCAGCATGGTTTATTGATTACACAGAACGTAAGTTACCTTCATAAATTAAGGCGTAGAGGCAACTTCTGCCTTTGGTTGGCCAGAAGTTTCTGTAAACGCATTTAAATTCCTAAAATTTATGAGAAATTCCGAATCTACTAAATGAAAGCAAGGATTTCAGGAGAACATGATTAACAATTTGCTGTCAGAAGGAAAACTGCGGAAGGAAAGTGGGAAAGATTTTTCACTAAGGCTCAACATAATATGAGGAGGAAAAAATGAATGTAATTTCCGTTTACCCTGGTTATAATTCTGGTATTGCAAGAATTCTCTTTCTCTATTTACGTAATTACGTATTAGATTATTGTATTGTATGAAATCCTGTTATCACGAAGACAGAGTATCATAGAGCATAAACAATAAACATAGGAAAGGTTGTGTCTGATCATGAGTCATTAGAAGGTTTTAGCGTAGTGTGCTGCAACCTAGCGGACACATGGTGCCTTCGATTCGCGAAAAGTTACCTTCAGTACTCACAATCAGTTGCAGTTGATGGATTTCGTTTATTGTCTCATCATTTACCTATTAATATTTATATTTCGTTCATTTATTTACCTATAATATTTTTTACGTGTCCAATTAGGGCATCATTAAAACAATTAATTTGGCCTCGTTAAGTGATACGTTCATCTTTGATACATTTTCTTCAAATGATCTAGAAAAGTTATTTTTTTGGAGCCGTAATAGTTTTCTCTGTTTTTATGAGAAATCGAGGATTTTTTATGTATTAATATTTCGGTACCTAAGTAATGGATCATTATTTTTCTTATGGATCTTGGATTTTTTTTCGGGGGGGGGGGGGAGGAAGCACAATTTTAGATGTTTTAATTATTGCAAATTTTAACATACTCAGTTAATAGGTAGTAAATTAAATCTGGGACTCATTAAAATTGCGCTCACCGCTGAGCGCTTCTCTAATACCCACGTATTAGAGCTTTCCCGCTTGTTTTTCTTTCTTTGTATCTAGTTCATCTTGGCAAGTTTATTTCCTAGTTTTTGTATCATTATCCGCGTAGGAAAAGTTCCGACGAGAAGTTGCAGAATTTATTGATTGCATGAGATTTCCTTAAACTTTCAGTGAGTGATTTGATTGGCCGGGAGACGAAGCTGCGAAAGAAACGTGAGAAGAGACGCCGAGGTGTCTCGGGCTCCGCTCGAGACGGCGCGGAACCTGGATTTACGGATGATTAGAATATTACGGTTGATTAAGGATTCTAAACACACCGTTGAACTGTATTTCACTCTGCGAGACGGTTAGTATGTATTGGAGCTCGTGGAGCGATACTGGATACTAGTCCGATCGGCAATAAATGGGCACTGACAGCGCCGCGGTGCACAGTGGAACTGACACTTGGAAGAGTTTGGACATGGTATTGAAAGTTTCAAAGCCGATACCTTCATTAGTACAAAAAGAGGTTTAAAATTGGTTGCTTGGGGTTTCTCCAAAAATGTCCTGCTGAGAGCACCTTTCATCAAGGGCGGATTGCCCTACTTCCCGCCCATAGGTCGCCTGAATTTTGCCGCCCCCGCCTCATCCGCGTTTAAAGACATCAATAAGAACCATCAAATGGATACGCCCAAGGGGAGAGGGAGGCTGCATGAGGCATAAGACAGCATAATTAAAGCTGCTAACTTTTGTACCACCGAAAAACGCCAAAAATAGAAATTAATTTATTTTCATTTTCGGAAAATGAGAGCTGTTGCCGCCTCTTCTCGGTTGTAGTGGAGATGTTGCATGTGTGAGGAATTTGCGATTTGACTTTTGATTTTTATGTGAAAGTTCGCGCGAAACACGATAGTGCCACTGATTTTCTCTGAATTCAATTCGCAAGCTTAAAGAAAGCTCTCAAGTTGAGGCCAAAATGGAGGGCATATCCCACGCTATCCTGAGAGTCCACCTCTACATCAAGACAAACTCTCCATGCTAAGATAGGGAGCAAATACATTGACAGGGCTGCCACTTTATTTGGGGACTCTAAAACTGAAAACACGGCAACCCTGCTAATGTATTTGCTCCCTATCTTCGCATGGAGAGTTTGTCTTGATGTAGAGGGGGACTCTCAGGATAGCGTGGGATATGCCCTCCATTTTGGCCTCAACTTGAGAGCTTTTTTTGAGCTTGGAAGTTGATTTCAGAGAAAACCGGTGGCACCATTGTGTATCATGCGAACTTTTACAAAAAAATCAATAGTCAAATCGCAAATTCCTCACAAATGCAACATCTCCATTTTTTTCTGAATCCAATGTTTTTTTTTATTTATACTTATTTCTAAAAAAAACCAAAATTTGCCGCTCTCTGAATTTGCCGCAATGGGTTGTAGCCCATTCCTAAATCCGGCCCTGCCTCTAATGTGACGAATTGAACATACGAATTTGAAGTTTGAGTAACACCTTTCCCGATGGGTTGCTCCACCGTGCGGCGGGCTGGAGAGGTGGTAGTCACACTCCTGCCCCCTGGTGGGAAGACGCACAACTTCATACTGTGTTAATCACCTTTTTGATGGGTTCAAATAACCATTATGACTTGTTCGCCTTCCACAATCCCGGTCCACGGGCGCGGGCGCGGGCCGCGATGGAACCCCACATCCAAAGGCAGCGCCCGCTGTTTCTGATTAGTGATTGGAGCTCCGTCGCGCGTCCCGGCCCGTCGGTGTAATCTTTGACTTCATAATGCTCTCCGGCCAGTCCGCACTCCTCATTCCCACACAGGATTCCGAATCAGGTGTCGTGTCGCAACGGACATCTTTATCCGACCGCGATATGGATCGCGGCAATGGAATGATATTTGTGCAGGTCTAGGTTCACGATTCCATATGTGGCAAGAAGATGTAGTTACCATGCTACTATGTAGCATGCACCTTCAAATAAACGTATTTACCAACCAAACAGTGTTCGAAACTCCCAGGCGCCAACGCGCCAAATGCGCCTAAAAAATGAAGGCTCTGCGCCAACGTGGCCCCTAAAAAATGCTCCCTGAAAATACGAATCTTCCAGTAGCGTGGCGTGAATTGCGATACATCGATTGTTATGTCACTTAAACCTATGGAAAAGGATCGATAGACAGGGTGTTCGCAGCGAACACCTTAATAATCGATTCTTTACCACAGGTTTAAATGGCAAATTGATCGATATATCGCAAAGCACGCCACGCCACTGGAATCTTCATATCAGGTGATTATTCAAAATTTTCAGCACCACATATGAAAGCTTTTTCTATTCTTCACGATTGCATCATTTGTGCTTTTGTCTTTCCCAAGTTACAGCTACTTACTAGTCCTGTTACGAAAACATCTTGCGTCTAACTTTCCACTAAACGCGCTGTAATATAGAGGCAAAAAGTCAATTTGGCCCCTAAAAATCTGCAATGGCGCCTAAAAATTGGGCTTGATGCGTCACATGGCTCCTAAAACTCAAAGGTGAGTTTTGAACATTGCAACTAACCGATCGACCAACTATTCCAATATGTAGTCATGGGGTAGTATTCACAGTCGTTTTTACACAATTCCCTTATTTCTGAGGGCGGGACTGATGAAAAAATCCCATATGGCGTGCGTTTCAAGGAGGCTCGAGCGCTACACCGCAGGAATGGAGCTGAGGGTATGAAATATCCCCAAGAAGATAGAGTCCGGAGGCCCTCCAGACTAATTTTTAAAAATCTCCAACCGTTAGACCTAAACTTCGTCCTAAAAGAATACGAAAAATACCAGGGCATCTAAAAACCTGAAAAATTGAAAATTATCCGGGAATTTTCTTTACCATCAAGGAAAACCTTGAAAAACGTCGGATAGCTGACTTCAGCTAATTGTCATTTTACCTTCAGTTTTAAATGTATGAATGGGAAACCTAAGCTCTTACGCGGCCGAATAATGGCATTACTCTCAAATGTCACGATTGCCCGAGGATGAAAGCAGAATAATGCACATAGCGTGGTGTGCGGAACGGTGACTTTACCTAACTGTCAGTTTTCCTTCAGTTTTTAGGGTAGGCAACCTGAGCTCCTACGTGGCCGAATAGTGGTATCACTCTCATATGTCACGGTTGCCCGAGAAAGTAAGCAGGAACAATGCACATAGCGTGGTGTGCGGAACGGTGACTTTACCTAACTGTCAGTTTTCCTTCAGTTTTCAGGGTAGGCAACCTGAGCTCCTACGCGGCCGAATAGTGGTATCACTCTCATATGTCACGTTTGCTCGAGGAAGAACAGCAGACGAAGAATTGATCAGCTTTGATTTATCGGTTTGATGAACTTCTTGGAGTGCCCTATATTTCACATAGACAAATGATTTAAATTCAAATTTGTACACCACGTCAAGATTTTTCTTTTAGTTGTTTGATATTTTCAATTGACCGGCTCGCGCTTTCAGCTGATTGATATTATTTTGAATGGAACAGGCCGCGAACTTTGACTGATGATTATTTCTTTTCATATCTGTACTTTTGAGAACGCTTTGGAGAACGGGACTAGTAGATCGATCAATTGATAATTTTTACATTTGAGGAGACACTTCAAGAATTTTCGAGCATATTATCATAATGCAGTAAGTTATATTTATACCCAGAATTAAACTAAGAAGCACTATAAAATAGCTTTAAATGTTACGCCCTGCTGTAAAATCGCAAATCGAGAGGCCAAACGAGTTGCGATATTCAATCGGAATGTACTTCCTGAGTTATTTGAAAGTGTTTTTTGATCAAATTTCGGATACAAATACCTGTCATGTACTAAATCGTCATGAAATGTTTGTAAATTTTTAATAGATGTCCCAGAATTCCGAAAAGATGAATTGATTGATCGACTACGAAATATCATTCTCTAAAATGCCGAAGAATCACCGCAGTCAACATTATTGAAGGAAAATCGGCCTAATCAAATTATATCCCAATTGCATGAAACCGAAGTCGTTCATTTCCTCATCACCTCATTAGTTAACAATCATCACTACTTACAGCGATAAATCACAATGCTCGAGCTTGTTTCCGATCAACAAGCAACGCGGAGAGCGAGCACCGGGCAAGTATCAACAAACAAACTAATTCACCCCTCCCACCCCTCCCTGTGAACCTTGTAAAACAGAGGCGTCAACAGCTCACTATCTAATAGTCACTACCGCCGTCGTCGTCTCTTTTGTTAATCGGAGGATTACAATTGTAGCCTAGTCACACTTACAAGCCGAATCCGACGGCGAGCAGTCAATTACAACCCCACTTCACCCTCCGCGCGAAAAGGATCCCCTAATTCTGGGTCACGTGGCGAACGCCCCGGGGCCTTTGATTGCGTATTTATTAGACAAATATTTCTCACCGATCCGCCGGGCGATACCGCTCTTAATCGAAGGCGAATTATTCAATCAGATTTCGGGGCAAGATTTATGGGTTGAGGGTGCTACTTAAGAGGCCATTAGCATTAGAGGAGAACCGGAATGCTGCAGCGGATCCTTTTCTCCGCTCCGCGCCGCGCGCCCGCGTTTTCATGCAAATTAGTTTCTGTCCCTCTTTTTTTCTCACAGCCCCGCGAGCTCTGTTGACTTATTGTTAGAGTAACGCCTCTGAAATATGCTCCGAATGTAAACTCACTTAAATCAATTTAATCCCGGTCCACTCGTGATCGACCCTCTGCCTCTCGGACCCAACATTTTTTTAAACTCGAATGGTCCATTACTTTAAAATGGGCGCTCTAAATTAATGTGATCTATGCAAGGAAGTTTTCGGCGAATTTGTAGTTCCGAATAGTAGAATGGAGAATTTTACCCATGAAAAACTCTAAAATTGAAAACCATCCGAGGTATCGAAGTATAAAAATATTGGACAAAAGACGCCATGCTTTGGTGGTACCTAGTTGAATACAATTAGTTGTTTAAAACACGTTCATGCCCACGTGTTGCTCATAGCTTTGACTTTTTTGCTCCCTTAGAGTTAGATAAAGTATCATCGTATAGAAAATATCATAATTTTTGGGGTGTTAAGATCTATTGGGTAAAAGTACCATAATATAATTTAAAAAAAAAGTGTTCCAGTCATTCGTAAATTTTAATGGTTATTTATTATTTTAAGTAATTGGCAATTTTCAAATGATCTAGAATTCCATTCGCATTAGCGAAAGTGCTGTTGCTAACCTGCAGACAAATTGAGAATTAACATTTAAATAACAATGATAATTTTTTTCTGCTGATACATCTAAATATTCATGAAAAGAGAACTCTTTGTTTTTGTGGAAAGTTGTTTAACTATGATTTCATTAGTTGTTTTATTATTAACTCTGATTTTCCTCATCATCAAAATCGGTAGCTGAGTCAGTTTTATATACCTGAAAAAAAGAAAAGAAAAAAATTCAATGCCGTTTCATGAACTGATGGAGTTCAGCAGGCGCGTTTTAGCTTAAGGAGATGTAACTTTTTGGGTCCGATAGCTAGAATATGCTATAACTTGTATTTTGGAAGGAAAATCAAGTTTTGCCGTTTTTTTTTTTTTTTTTTTTTGTGTGTGTTCGTTATTTTCAAAACCTGCTACAATTGAAACGGCTTTGGTGAAGATGAGTCGAGACAGATGAGAACATTTTGACCTCTCCGGTCGGGAGAAAGAAGAAATTGCGGGGTAATGGCGGCACGGGCACGGGGTAAGAAGTGAGTGGAATTAATGATGATGGTGTTGGTAACACTGCGTTTGGTTGGCTGACATGAAATTTAATGCTAATTACAACCATTTTCTAATGCTCTAACACTCTAATTGGTTATGAGGTAGAGTCGCGCTATCAAGCGAGGCGTCTTTAACTACCAACTTAATAGACGGAGAAGTGTAGAACTATTTACATTAAGCAACCGACAGCGGAGAAAGAGAGGATCCTGCGAGTTTCTTTTCATTGCTAATTTAATTACCGTCTCTCAACAATCGCTTCTACTTACAAGTGTTCTTTATCCTCCTTTTTTCCAACCTCATCCTCGTATTCGGATATTAATGTGCTCAGCTCATCTGAGGTGATGGCCATGGCAGGCGCAATCGCTCCGGTTTTTGACGGTAAAGCTCCGACGCTCCATGCTCGACGCTGATGAAAATGTGAGAGCCGTATAAAGTTAATCGCCTTCAACTTGACAAATTTCCTCTGCTCCGTGAGGCTCCCTGGCAAATCAATGCCGCTCAGATTATATCGTCAACGCCCACTCTTCACATACCTGCCTCATCACATTTATTTTAACTTGATGATGATCTGATAAATGATGCGGTTTATTCTGACTCACAGAGGTTAAGAAGAAGTGGTTCCATACTTCGAGTTTTCATAGAAGAAGGATATTTTGAATCAGTGAGAATGAAAACACACCAACTCAGTAACTCGTTACCGCATCTGTTCCAACCTGGACATTCAAAGTATCCTCAAGTACTTGTCTTTCAGCACCCAAAGTTTTTTTCTTAGACTAACTTCTTCACCCACAGTTTTGTGTGATTCTTAATTATTTCCATTCTTTCGAGCTGGTGTGTTTTCGTTTTCATTTATACATGTTCATCTCCTTTCACTTTAATTTCAGTACCAGGCTCTTATTCTCCGATTAGACGTATTATTTCTAAAAGGAACTATGTTGCAGGTACATATTATGTAGATAGTTCCTTCTAGCATAAATACGTCCAATTCGTCGTTCGGCTGACAGAGAGGCGTAACTACAGTCTATAATGAGCTCTGTTGTCCATTCTTTTCAATGCTTTTCCGGGCTCATATCAATGTGTAGTTACACCCTTATCTCAGCAGGGCGACGAATTGGTAAAAAAAGATCAGGAAAACCTCAAACGAAGATGGCTTGCGCATCTTGAAAAATATTATTACGTTTTAGGTCAAATTTTTACCGCCTTCTCCAAGGATATAGTTTTGAACATTGCCCTATATTTTGAACAAAATCGAAAGTGCACTCAACTTCTTGGATTATAGAGGAGGTAGAAATGGTAGGGCTTTATAGTATAAAACGCCCGCCCTCTGAGCTCATATGTTTAAATTAAGATATACGCAAACAATCCAAGTCGCTCCAGTTTCCCCCCATCACTCTACTATGAGCCCTTGCAGGCCTAGTTCACGAAATTTATGGATTCCAGTAGGTATAAGTCTCGCGAGGAGATGAAATCACACGTTAGATTGTCGTGGATCGCTATTATTCGCAATTAACGGGCCCCGTTTTCTCCTTGGCTTAACCGGTGTCTAATGGATGCGAATTAATCTAGCCACGAAGGTGTTATGGGGATTTATAGCCGACGACACCGAGCGCTGTGGCCAGAAGGTCCTCGACGGAGGAAACCGCCCTCATTTGAGATATGTGGGAAATCCGGATTTCGCCCGGGCAGTTAGGCAACCCGAGCGAGACGTGACCGCATTACCGAGATTGGCGGCTGACAATGCTGCCCTGCTAAGGAAAAACGCCGTATGAACATTTGTGTGTTGCCAAATTTTTTTCGGTAAAATACGAATTTTCTGGAAAACTTGTGTAAATTTTCCGTCCAATTTCTCAGGCCTTATCTCTACGAGCCGTTTCACGAGATTTGTCCCAGGGAAAAATCCTACTTACGAAGTTGGGAAAAATATTGAGTTAATCAATATTTTTCCCAGTAGCAAGTATGGTACTTGTACCCCTAGGATCCACTGAGAGAAGAAGAAGAATTGAAAACGAATTGTGCGATATTTTATTCATTACCACATTGTTAATGTTTGTTTCGTTAAAAAATGTGTCTAATTGTCAATTGAGTGCAATTATTATTTTAATCTCGGTTAAATACTCGACTTTAACTAATTTATCTTCCCGCGCAAACTAGTCGCAGGACTGTATGAGCCCCGTCCCGTGGAGACGGTAACTGGGGAAAATCCCAGAAGTTTCATTCCTGCGATTCGAACTTGGGACAAATCCCATGAAAACGTCCCGTGGAGACAAGGCCTTAAGTATCAGAGGATTTCGAGTGGAAATATTCATTATTTGTCTCAAAAATGAATATTTTCGGAGGAGAAATTTGGCAACTCTCGAAGGTTCATACGACGTTCTTCCTTAGCACGGCAGAATGGCTCACGAGTTGATTAATGATCGCGAGGGCTTTGATTGAATGTTATTCAATAGCCTCAACAGTTTTTCATAATTACAACGTACGCGTAACCACGACTCAAGTCCGCCGCCGTCGTTGGCATCCCGGAGTGGGAATTTTCTTTTTCGAGCTGAGATTTTGCGGGGTTTTCTGCACACTCTGCCAGCCCGGACGCACGCTCCGGAGCGGAGATTAAGATCGGACACTGCTCGAGCTCGGATAGGTGAGAGACGAAGCTCACCGTCCAACCTGCCGGCACCGCCTCCCAACACTTGAGCGCGAGTCAATAACTTTATCAGTTGCGCCGGGCGTCAAAGGCGGACCCCGGCCGCAGCGCCTGACGCCGGGCAACTTCGCTAAACGGCCGCTCCCGCTGATTAAGAGCCGCGCGTTAAAGACCCTTGTATCTAAAAGGTTTACACCAGCGTGGATGAACGTGGTCGTGGAAACTACTATCGGTGAAAGTTGGCTTCGCTAATTTCGAAGGGACTAATGACCGAGATGATGACGAAATGCTCTCGACTTTTCATGGCGCTATGGACTTCGTCCCTTTATCATTCAATAAGCCTAGAGTCCTTTTATAGAGAGAGTTGAGACAACGCGGCTTATGGGTGTCACAGACGGGAATAAAGATTATACAAATCGGACGTTTCTTGTAATCTTTGATCAGCCAGCCCATTCCCGAATTCCTGTCTCCGTTCCCTCTCTCATTCCATTTGTTCCTCGTCGTACCCCCGATTTCCCGGTCTACTTCAGTTTATAATCTTTGCAGTTAGTGAAAATGTAACTTTTACTCCCGTTTGTGACACTGTGAAAGCCTAACATACGGGAACCAATCAGAATGGATTCGCATTGTCTTTACTCTCAGTATAAAGGGACTCTAGATAAGCCTGGAAAACACGACCAAACTGAAGCTATCGAACTAGCGAGGCCACAGTGCGGTGGGTTTTCGGGAGCTAGTCAGTACGGCCGCAGTAATTTGGCTGGCATAGTATTTGCTGAATTAGTAAGAACCCAAAGAGAACAAAAGAAGGATCTACAACGCGATTGTCAAGAGCATAGTAACCTACGGTGTGAAGGTATGGCGATGAAACAGCGGACCGGAGGTTTAGAGGCAACAGAGATGGACTATCTGGCGTAGATTCCGGCTGGTATTTTTCCAGAAAGGATCGGTCAGGCATGAGTTACGGTACGAAGATCAGGAGCCAAGCAGACATCGTGCATGAATTATGACAAAACAACTCATTTGGTTATGGTCATGTCTAGAGAATGGCAGAGACCGGTTGCGAAGAAGGTCTTGACTGGGTTCTCCTGGGAGAAGACGCAGGGGGCCAATGAAAGGTTAGGAGGGAAGGGATTGAAGCGGAAATGTTAAGGTGCGCAATCCCCCAGATTTGTGGTTTGAAAGGCGGAGCAGTGGAGGTTAGGCGTCGTAGAGCGCGAGGGAGTGCTGCGACTTATATGTATGTATGTAGTAAGAACCCGCGATCTTGCTGGATTGATAGCTTACAATTAGTTAGATTGTGTGACCCAAGCTCATTATGAGCAAAATTTTCCCTCAAAGAGCTACGTTTTTTGATGCAACACTAGTAACGACCATTCAGGAAGGAAACTGCAGACGCGAATACTTTGCACAGCGACCGCTTGCCCAAGTCTCGGGCTGGTTTTCACGCCCTCTCGAGTTTGGTAGCAGAAAACTCAGGAGGCTGCGCTGCACTGTGGATGAGTATTAGACCCGAAATGCGTCTGCAGCTGCCTTCCTGAATGGTCGTTATTAGTGTTGCACCAAACAGCGTATCTCTTTGAGGGAAAATTGTGCTCATATGAGCTTTTTTTCCCTCTGTATTGAGATTTCCAGCTTTATGCTGATTTGTAACATACGTCGGCTAAAAAAGTTCAACTTACGGTCTCACCACCCGTGCGTCTACCGCAATCAGTTTGCATTCGACAGTAGATTGGTGGTTCCATCCTCGTCCAAAATTTTTGAGGGGAGACCGCAAGGGAAGATGACACCCCTCCCTCGTCGCCCCGGGCCTCCGTCGGCGTCCCTGATGCTGCAACAGGGATCATCTCTGCGTCTCTGATGCGCAGATAGGAATCCGAATGACAGTGGGCGCGCGTCGCAACACCGCCACCGCAGCTCTAACCGTTATCTTGATCGTCCTCCTATTTTGTGCTCATCAAAATCCCTCACCCACCACAAGCCTGGCCGTGTTGCCATTTTGAAGGCTTGGATTTTGGCTTATTGTGATTTTTTTCATGGAGCACCCTGCGCACCCTGCAGTAAGTGGTAACAAGATATGCTTACTGCAGGAGTTCTAGATTTTTCACGTATACGCACAGGAAAGCAGGAGGACAGGGACAAATCTTGGTGGGCCAGTTGTTTAGGGTGTTTTTAACTGGTTTGTCTTTTTCACTGGAAAAATGGGTTGGAGGGTTGGCACTTAATGATAAACTTATTGGAATTATTCTCCAACTCATTGAAGTTGTCAGGAGCATTAGTCACTTGGAGCGAAACTCCGGTAAGTTATCTATTCAGTAACAATGAGTTGGTGTTGTGTACCAGTGTTGTTATAACTGTGTCAAAATGAGCCAACCATTTTTTTCAAAAACACATCGGTCTTGATTGAAAGCAATGAAGCCTCATCTCCAGGACACACGATAATTTTACGGGTATAGTTTAATCAATGCTTGGATGAACTGTATCCCGAACCAAGTGGAATCGGTCTTAGTTCAAAGGAATTTTTAAGAAAAACGAATTTACTTTAAAACGGCTCAAGTTATTTTGGAATGAAATGAGTAATACTTTAGCAAACCCGAGTCTTTGTAGACTTGATTGAAAGTTTTTACAATTCAATTCTCGGTGTTATTAAGTCATTCTTATGACCCGTACACGATCTCATCTTTGGCGCTTAATTTCTTTTTTATTGAGGATACCAATATGACGTTGTCTTTGGTAGCAAATGCTTTAATGTTGTAATCCCTTTTGTTTCCCTCCGTATTCTCTCTCGCTGCAGTTTCTCCACTTACGAAGCCAAATTAAGCAATCAAGAGAACTTTTGGAAAATAAACTACTTAACGTGTAAAGCATTCGTAAACAGTGCACCAAATCGGCAATTGCAAACGTTAGAACTACTAAATTGGCTAATTGGCCAACCTACATCTACCATTCTGCCGTGTCAAGGAAGAACGCTTTATGAACATCCGAGAGTTGCCAAATTTTCACTTGATAAAACATGTATTTTTGACGACATTCATACACATTTTTCTTTGAAATTTTCAGATTTTTTAGATTAAATTTCGTGCGAAACTGTCTAAAAATTTTGGAAAAAAATATTCACAATTTTCCTTACAAATTCGGTACTTATCGAAGGAAATTTGGCAACGTCTAATGGCTCATACGGCGTTCTTCCTTAGCGCGGCTGTATTCTTCCATTATCCCCGATTAAATTCAAGTCCAAAGATAAGCTGGAATCGTTTGTGTTAAAATTGGCAACTGAGGGTCGTAAGGAGCCGACAAAGTACAAAGCGAGCGCGGTTTGACTCGGCGTGGTGCAAAGTTTGGCCGTGTCGAATGCTCTCGGCGTTAATCCGCGGCACGAGGAACCAGCTATTTGTTTTTATAGCCCGTCCGCAGTTATAGGCTTAGCCCCATCCGCGCTTTTCCGTAAGGGCTGTAAGCGCTGATCCGAGCGCCGCGCTCGTCTTACGCTCCCAGGATCAAAAGCGGCGAGGAGGCGCGATTTGTGGTCTTGTTTTAGCGATGCTCGTCATTCAATGGATATCAATCGAAGTAATACAATGAGTGAATGTGCAAGAAATCCATAAGCATCCCTATAAAGAGAAATATTTATCCAAGAAGTGAGAAAAATTAGTATTAACCGTAGTAGTGGACTGTTTTAGGACTGCAACTGTAGGTGCGCATCCTTTAATTTTAGTACTTGATTATGCTGTTCGATTTATCTGTTAAAAAAGATAAAAAGAAAACATTTTTTTGATAAGTCATAAGGTGCTGCCATTAATGAGATTTGCAACGATAAATTTGCATTGAGAAAAAAGTGAAGTTGATTTAACATTCTGGATGTAAAAAAAAGTGTGAGAGAACTCGTACAGTGCTGAATTACCAGCCGCAGCAGTTAGTTTTACATCTTGGCGTTGCTGAAGTAACTGCCTTGGTGGGTAATTCAGCATTTTATAAGTTCTCGCGCACTTTTTTTACATCCAGGATGTTAAATCAACTTCACTTTTTTTCGGTGTGGGATTTTTCGACCCTCCTCTCCCCTTCGTTGCGCTTTTGTGACGTAGTTCTCTATCCTTTAAAACGTAAAAACAAGATGGCGTAACGCTCTTTTGGACACCCCCTCCCCTCTAGAGCGTTACGCAAATCGGGAACAGCTCCCAATCAGAATCTGTGTATTTCAACTTTCATAATCAACCATGATAGTCAATTTTCAGAAGCACTCCATTCTGTACACTGCACGGATAAACAAACAAACCAATATTAATTACCACATTGGATTCTAGAGTCCAGACACTTAAAAACATCGACAAGAAAAAATACTCTCGATTCAATCGGATTTTTGCTTAAATCAAGAACCAAGCCTCATAATTTGAGCGGATTTTCTTTTGATTTAAGCAAAAATCTGATTGAATCAAGAGTATTTTTGCTTGCCAATGTTTTCAAGAGTCTGGACTCTTGATCCAATGTGTTTTTTTCCAGTGTGTAAATTCTAGAAGCACTCCATTCTTACACGGAATCAAAATCACGAGGTATAACCTCTCGGAGCAGCTTTTGCGGGTTATTTTGCGAACACCCTGTAAGCGATAATAAATAAAATAAAAAAGGGACGGAAGGTAAAAAGCCTGGAGCTCTATTTGATTTATCTTTTCTGTGTGACCTATGTGACGGGCGAGGAGGGGCCCGCGCCCCCTGCGCACCCCTCCCGAGCACGAACGGGACCAACGAGGGGCGCGGGGCGAGGGGTGGCCGTAGCTCGCGGAGCGGATAAAAGAGGGGGAATTTTCCCTTAGCGCCGAGATTATTTATCTCCCCCGTGGGATTTTGAATTTCATACAAATTGTACAACCTCCGCAGCTCCCGTATACATCCGGGCCACTAAATACAGATACATAGTTGAATTATTGTCAACCGGGTTTCCCGGATAAATGAGCCTTTAGGCGGGGGCGTTTGTGTTTTGGCTCCAGTTGGACGCTGCCCAGTCGGACTCGTGGCCGGGGGGAGGGGGGCTGAATTGAGGGGGCGGGGGGGGGGGCAATCGTGAAACTTTGCGTCCATAACTTTTGCGTTCACGTTTATTTAATCGCCGAATTAATGCTCGATTTCTTGCGCCGCGCCCGACCTAAATGCTGCATCCTGATAATTGTATTAATTACTTTAAGTTCCGTCGTGTGAGCCTTTAATTCATTTTGCCAGACCGTACTGCATTAGTCACACTGATTGCCTTTTTGATTAAGCTTTTTGTAAGATGGATTTGTATTCATTATTTCAACCCAAATTAACTATTTCTGCGGTTTTAGTATCTGAAGCTGTAATAATGTTATCAAAGAAGAAACAGCGTTACAGAAAGTATCGTCACTTAGAATGACTATTATATGGTGGTTCATTTTTTCTGAGCATTGAACAAAGATACGCTACGAGCGAAGAATCCAAAACTTTTTGTGACTGAAAGCTCTCTAAATAGCCTTATTTGACCTTACTTTTCTTTTGATGTGGAGTTTAACCTGGTATTTTGACATCCGTGCATACGAGACGGCTATAACTTTGGATGATTGGTTGATACGTTTATTTGGTGCTTTTAACATCTGAGCCATTAACACCTTAGAGGAAAGATCAAAGTAGTGTAGTACATACATAATTCGAGTCGCTTTATAGCGCGCCTGGGCGCTCTGCAACACCTAATCGCCATCTGTAGTGCAGAATTTAAAAAAATTAAAAAATATGGTCACAAAAGGGTAGTACACAAAATTTAAAAAAAAGGACAAGGAAAGAATACATTAAATTTGAAGATTAATTCGTTCGAAAAAGAGAGGGATTTCATGAAGAAACTTTGAAAGTATAACTTTGCTATATGAGTGCTCTTTCCGTCGATATGTCGAAAGAAGTCCGGTGACCTGTGTATGTGTAACTTAGCAAAGAGTAGGCAATTGAGCAACAGTGTGTGGTTTGCCTTCATTTGAGCTATTAGGCAAAAATGTATCCTACGTGTTAATATAGTCGCATCGTTCGCCTGTAGACTAAGTGCCACGTCCCGAAGCGGAGACTCAGATTGGCAGCAGAGCGCAGTTCTCCTTCATCCAAGCGAGTAGGCAAACACATCTCCTACACGTTAATATAGTCGCATGCTTCGCCTGTGAAATAAGTACTGCGCCACGCAGCGGTGCGCGGCTCGCCATTATCCCAGCGATTAGCCAAAAACAAAATTTACACGTCCATACCGTGGATATTCTTTAAGTTTTGTGTTTTGGCTAGTCCTTAGCTTTGGATATCATGATGCAGATTTCAATTTGGTCAGTGCTTCTCGCGCATCATAAAATAGACGTATTTCTATCAAACTGAACTATGTGCATTACGACATGAGCCCTGAGACCCATAAGAATACATGCTTAACAGGGCCCACGTCATAATGCAGTTCGTAGTTCCGTTCGATAGAAATACGTCCAAATGAAAAAGAAAAAAACATTGATTGTGTATTTTGCCTTTCGGAGAGAATCTTCCGAAACTTAATGACTTTTTGTGACTTTATACCAAGCTCTAACTCACCTGCCTTTTTCGAATCGTCAAAGGATTTTTATCTTCCAATGAGTGTAGACTGCCTGTGCAGAGGAGAAAAAGGCCAAAATTAAAATTAGAATTTGAATATTTCGGCACAAAGGTATATGCTTTTAGGTAAAAACTGCGTCCTCTCATTCGTTATTACCAGCAGGGGATCCAAGTTGTTTTATTTCTAATCAATTTTAAATGTATTTATTATTTTCTGGCTGGTAAAGGGGTTGATACCACCCCGAAACATACCAGAAATTAGAACTTTCGTTTTAGCCTTGCTTGCTTCATTTTCTTGTTTATGTTTCAGTAGAATTTAAACAGAAATATTTATTGCTTTCATTTTGAAAAAATGAAAACAAGATACAAATTTAAATTTAGAAAAAAATAGAAAAATGGGAACCACTTTAAAATCGTTGCAACTGCGAAACGTGTGTCATGTTTTAGTTCTTGGGTTATGTACCCCTCAAAACATGAATTATTTTTTGTCGAGAGCTTGTAAATATATTCTTTTGCTCTGTTTTACTGACGTTGTAGTTTTGGTTTGAAAATGTGCTCTCTCTCCTGAAAATGTGCTCTCTCTCCTGAAAATGTGCTCACAAATGTGCATATCTGCAGACACACTTGAGCCCCATCCCCTCCAATGCAACGTCCCCATCCCGTAAGTATAAAACGAGGCGACTCCATTGTGCCGTGATCAGAAGTTTAACTTACAAACGACCCGTTTAATTAACTCGAGGAAAATTATTTAACTTCGGTTCACGCCTCGCAGAGACAAACTTTTGACTGCACGCCTCATAGTAATTAATTTTAAAATGCTCTTTTAACGTTTCTGGATGCCTGGCAATGGGTCGGCGGCTGATAGGGGGTTCGTTTGCGAGCGGGCGAAACTTTTTAGCGTGACTGTCACTGAAGCGGGGGCGGGGGGTTGTCTGTCGTTAAAATTAAGGGGAAAATGTGGGGCCATGAGGAACTGAGGGCAAGAAAACTCTCATTCCTATGTAAATGAATTAACCGTTACATGAAACTCTGGGTGATGCCATCAGCATACCATCGGCCATCTTGAGTTCCCGACGTAGCCATTCTGTGCAGAGTCTTGCCAAATTGATAATTTTCAGGGGAATTTTACGAAGGTACTTGACAACAGAGGGAGTATCTCCTGTTTTTCCTCTTCATTAATACCTCCTCCCCCTTGGTTCGTCTTCTTCGCCCGTTCTTGGCAACATTTATACCTAAAGGCACTAATTTGATACAGTGAAAGCGAGTTTCCCCTAACCGCACGGAGAAAAATCCCCCCGTGTTTCACGTTTCGTCTGCATTGTTCCTAGAAATATTGTCCTCGTTTTTTGGATTGTTTGACTAACACGTAAGCACCTTATCGTTACAGGCTCAAATTTTCTTATCACATTCGATGCTAATTTTCTTTTTACACCAAGAACTTGCAGTCAGAAATCCTTGTACAAATTTATTGAACATGGAGGGCAAAGTTTCTTTCTCTTTAAATGTGGTGCTTAATTAAAGAAAGTTTTAGGAACAGTCATTTCCAGTTCAGTCTCTGCTTCGATATTATTAGGTAACCCTTCACCCGCGTGCTTGACTTCATTTCATATTTTCAACCCTTGAAATAATTAAGTATCATAGTGATAGAAATACACAATAATTCAGGTCTAATGTACTTAGATGTATATGATACGGTACACTGGGTGCGTTAAAAGTGCTTCAAGATTTGACTACCCTGCCGAAGTGATGTTTCTAAAGAGTTCAATACGATCCAAGTGTGTCTAAACCAATCAGAGATGACTCCTCCAAAGGTCGTGCGCTCCTAATTTCCAGTCCATTTGAAATAAAACCATGGCCGGATTTACCTAGGTACTTGCCGCCCATGGCCGCCTGTATTTTGCCGCCCTCTTCTCATTCACTTTGAAACATCAATAAAAATCATTAAGTGAGCGGCGCCGGAGGGAGAAGGGTGCATAAAACGCGTTCACTCGTGTTGAACACATTTTTTGCGTAAGCCCTGTCAACACGGAACTTCGCGCGAAAGTAAATTTCCGTAGACCTATCTCTGTGGAGGCCTTCGAATTGTAAGAAATAAACTAAAAAATTAAGAAAGAACAAACGTAAATGTGGTTTAATAATTTTAACTTCCGCCGACGTGCCGCGCTGACCACACTGTGTTTGGCGCAATGCGTGAAGTATTCATGTAGTCTTGTAGGCACTGTGCGTTTCACGCCGCGCCGACCGCTGTTGACCGTACTGTGTTTGACGCAATGCGTGAAGTATTCATGCAGTCTCGTAGGCGCTAATATGTGTTACATGCCGACCGCCGCGTCGAGGGCATCTCCTTTTCATCTCAAGTCCTCGTCATCATTTCTCTTTGCGCCGCGCCGTTCCAGGCCAAATTACGTGTTTGGGTACTCTCTTAACTCAACTAATTAAAGGCGCGCAGTCTTTTGTATTACCGAAATACGACAAAATTAGAAATTAATGAACTTTCAGGAAATGAGAGATTTCGTCACAATTTCTTGTTTGTAATTTTTTTCTGAATCCGATTTTTTTGTACCTGCATTTAAAAAAATTGCAAAATTTTCCGCCCCCTTTTGCCGCCGTGGGCCGCGGCCCATGTGGCCACCCCCTTAATCCGACTCTGAATAAAACTTTAAAAAAGAAACGTATCGGTCCTTTCAATGAGTCCCCTTATGGAAACGAATAAAATTCACTTTGCTTACGTATCGATATGATCATGGTGGAGCACAGGAAAATATGTTACCGAGTGCAGTGAAAATGCTTTGAGGACATTTCCCAGCCGTACTCAAGTGCGGACTGGAATGGTAAGGCAAAATTACCATCCGCCACATGAGCTACGGCGCAGAGCCTGGAGGTCAGCACTTCTCAATTCTCTCGGTGTTAATACCAAGAGTGGAGACTCAAGGGGTCTTTCTCTCATTGCTTGCCGTATTTTGGGCTTCAAGAAGTCCCACACGGCCATAAAAATTAAATTTTGAACGATTGCAAATATTTGAAGCAAGCTGAGATGGACCAGGAAGCTGAAAGCACATGAAAAAAAAGTAGCTTGAATCAAGCATGATGATTCTTGAATTTGCCGCCAAGAATTTTTTTTATCTTGCTTTAAGCTGACTTTTTCTTGATACAAGAAAAATAATGTTCGGGTTAAGCAAAAAGTAGCTTATATTAACCAGAAAAATTCTTGATTCAAGAAGAAATAGTTCTTGGCAGCAAAAAGATTCTTTTTTTTCAGTGGCACGTTAAGGGTCAAACGAAATAAGAGAAGGAATGAGGGAAGGAAATCAGGAATGAATTGATCTCAAAGATTATAAAAAACGTCGAAAGCTGTTTCTTCTTTTGTGACTATTTGTGACGCCATACACCGAGAGATGTCTCAACTTTCCCTATGTAAATGGACTTTCGAGATGCACGGCCCGGCCGGCGTGTCTGATATAAAAAAGAGAAGTTGGCGTCAAGGTGGAGGCGCGTCGGCAGGGCAATTCTAATAATATTTTCAGCTCTCATTATAGCCCAATTGACGCGAATAAATTGAATCTAAGCGAAATCTAAACGCTCGGCCGGATCACTCCAGCACGGCGCGGCGCGGCGATCCGATCGCATCGCCCCGTGTACGACACGTTAATTACTTTATTAGCCACGGTTCGATGTTTGATTTAGACCCTGCCTTCCTCGTTCCCGCGATCCGGTCCGTTCCCTCGTTCCGCGTCCGACGCTCGTATTTTCACACAGTCGAGTCCCCGGCAAGAACCGCGCAACCTCCCGCGACGATCCGCGGGGTCTTGAGCGGTTTTGGTTTAGCGCGGCCAAGTGCTGAGCAGGACCCGATCTCGGCGCAACGCCCACCATAGATTACGAGAGGTACCCTTCAATAAACATTCAAATTACCTTGATTATCTCATCTCTTGACCGTTGTGGTGCTGTTTCCGAGACCGCATGCGCTAAACTGACGCTGCCCCGGCGGTGCGGCGAGGGTTCGTAGCTGCTTATGAAAATCATAAACGACCTGCCGCAATTGGCAGATCTTGTGCTTTGCAAGATTTTGCTCCGTCCGAGGTGCGGTTTCCTCCGATATATTTTATAAGGAGTGGTAAAAATAAGGTTTTGTACAAAAAATGGCTCGCATGTAGTAGGAGGGAGACATCGCGATTTCAGTGTTCTAAAAACCGTGTGTTCTTATTTTTATCTAAGGTTTAAAAGGCCAAAAATGTAGCGAATGATCAAGGACTTTTTCGGTAAAAGGGCGTATGAGGTTTGCAATGCTACTAAGATTGTGCAATTTTACTATAGAGTTTGTGGCAGATTAAATTCATTTACAGTTAACTCACGTCTTCACTATATTGAGGAAAAACTCGGAGCAGATTCAGAGGAAAATTAATGGCAGAACTGTCGGACAAGTTACTTACAAATAAAAAACTATGTTGCACAATCTTAGCAGCATTTGAAGTCTCATACGCCCTTACATCTAAAACTGCCTTAATTTTGGTTTTTCTCCCAAACATTTTTTGATTTCAATGGAAAACGATTGTGTCAGTTGTATTGATTTACAAATATTTACTCCTCTCCAAAAAGATTGTGCTCATAAAAGAACAGGGACCACGTTCTTCAAATAGAAGCTCTCAAAATGCGACTTCAACATTCAAAGGATTAAAATTTCACAGACAAATCCCGGAGAAATTTATTTCAACCAAGCAAACTCTGTTCCCTTTTAAAATGCAACAAGTGTAAATTGCTAATCAAATTTCCTCAGAAGATCTAGAAAGTAGAGAATGTTGAAAAGCACATATTTAGAACTTGCTGAATTCCTGACCAAAAAAGGTTACTTGAATCAAAAGGAAATCCGCTTAAATGAAGAGGCTCGGCTCTCAATTCAAGCAAAAATCCGATTGAATCAAGGGTATTTTCTCTTGTCAATGTTTTAAGAGTCTAAACTCTAAATCCAAAAGACATTTTTTTCCGGTGCTAAGTAGCAAGAAAACAATCACAACCCTCTTTACAGAGCCGCGGCGTCCAAAAAACGTCGTTTCGTGAACGATCTCAAAGTTTGCGTCGGAAGGACGCAGAGGCAAGGAGAAGCAAGCGAGGGGTAATCAATCAAGTTGAACTTTGCAAAGATGCGCTTCTCCACCGAAAATGTCGGGTACTTAGGCAGGTAGAGGATCCATGCAGATGAAATCAGGAAAGGCGCCAGTCCGCGAGACGCGCAGTCAGATGGAAGAAAATATTTAGAGACAGGAAAAGAAGCCATCCGCGTACCGGATACACGTTTAATTTCCGGTAGCCATCTTAGAATGAGTTTTCAATCAGGTTATGTCACCAAATGATGAATGGTCGCCTGGCCGCGTCGCGTCGCCGAAACTTGAGATCGTCATCTCTGGGCGTCGCCGTGGATGATAAATGATTGCGAGGACGGGAATGGCCGGCATTAAGTAAACAACATTTTCAAATGGTAATGATGACAGTGATTCCGTTCTTATTTGCACTCCGTGAGAGCGCAACTTCGGCTTTTCGAGTGATAGCTTTGAAATAATTACTTGTTTGTTCTGCGCGGTTCGATTTGGATGTATGAAAAAATGACTTAGTCGCTCTTTTAAAATGGTTGTTGTGCCCTTTAACTGTCAGTAACAATACTGCCGTGCTAAGAAAAAACGCCGTATGAGCCTTCAGACGTTGCCAAGTTCCCTCCGATAAAAACCGAATTTACTGGGAAAATTGCGAACATTATTTTCCTAAATTTTTAGACGATTTTATACGCAATTTAATCTAAAATATCTGAGAATTTCAAGGAAAAATATGCATGCATGTCGTCAAAAATACATGTTTTATCAAAGGAAATTGACAACTCTCGAATGTTCATACGGCGTTCTTCCTCAGCACGGCAGAATAGAGGATGATATAAATCCATTCGTCTGTTATAACCATCTTTGACATCGAATACACCGACAAATAATTATGATGAAAAGAAGGAGGTAATGGCAGCTCCTGATTTTTCAGGGTACTAAAATTGTGAGTAAAATTTTGCTCGAATCAATTTCACATCGTATTTTACGTTCACTCAATATAGCTCTAAAAACTTCTAATATCTGTATTTTTGTGCTTTGAAAAATAGGTATGAGTTTTCATCAGCAAAACAGGTTTCCTATGATGCTTAATCGCACAAGTACTTTCCACCTCACTCCATTGATTTTCAACAATAAATGCGGAATCTACCAAAAGAAAAATCTTGAGGAATACAAACCAAGAGTGGTTTAATATCTACCTCGCTATGTTATACAATTTTGACCACGATTTATTCTTCAGAGAAAATATACTTATTTCTCTTCAGAGATTTTTATTGAAAGGACAAAAAAAAATTACTTCCTGAAAATTTGCGCAATAAAGATTATCTGTTACCCTCTAAACATTTCAAAAGTTAGAAGGAATCCACGACGTCGTAAATCGAGATTCGCAGTTTCGTAGACTCTCATTTAATTATAAAATTTGCGTGGATTGCGAAATCAAACACCCCTTCAAAGCCTTATTTTAAGCGAGCTGAACGAAGGTGATGTGTAACGCCAGATTAATTCTTAAATTCATAATCTTTGTCGGTCTGGAAAATATGCTTGATCTTTAGACACGATGGATGATCGCCTCTGGGCTTCTACACACTTGGACCGGCAAGATAATATTCAGCATTATAATATCATTAGAGCCTCGAACAAGTTTAGGTTCTGTTATACCTTCCTTAATTATGATTATGAAGACAAATGTATAAGTGTTTCCACGAGGTAGAAGGGTGCAGGTGCAGTAATTTTATACGTCTTACCTATCCTGCCACGTTCAAAGTAAGCCCTTTTCACGTGGAGATTGGTAGCGTTGAATTGTCACGCGCAGAACGAGTTGAGGATTTCTTAAAATTCCACGATTACCTTATAAATGTGCGGTGAAAGTTCGTATTTAACATTAAAAACAATTAATTCAAGCTTAATCAGCCATTAAAAACAATTCAATTCATGGGCAAGAAACTGAAGCTTGATTGGTCTAACACACATTTTCTTCCTTCTTTGAAACAAAACACCCATGTGATCTTTCAAAAAAAAAAAAGGAAACAAAAAAAAAAACAAAATGAAAAATCAGCACACGGAAAAATATTTCCGACGTAAAATATACCTGCATTAGTTTTGTTCTCGATTTAAATCGAGTAGACTTTTGATTGCAGTGAGCGTTAAGGGTGAGTTGACCATAATTATATTTTTTACAAGTTGGCGACACTGTTTCGCCCCCATTTAAATTCATTATAATTATAGTTCCTAGGCGAAGCTGCCTATCACTTGAATCAATTGTTTAACATTCATTTAAAGAGAGGAAAAACAATGTTGCCAACATGTAAGAATCGCCCCAGGAATCGATGCGCACAAAAAGCGCTTTTTTCTTTTATAATGAGTCAAACATGGAAATATTTAATTTATGTAGGATATTTCTCGATGAGGAAACACATCCTTTGTTGCTTAATTTCGTACCCTATCGAGTGGTCAATTTTCTGCAACGTGGGGACCGTGGGGCCCTTAGGAAAAGACTCCTTTTTATAGACTCACACACAATGAAATATGAAAGTAGGCTGTAATACAATTTTCACCGATGCATTTGGTTTTGCTGGGCTCACATATTATTATATTTCAAGCACATGGAGGGAACAATGTCGCTAAATAATCTCCCTTTAAGAATGCGTTAAACACCTATCTGTGCAATGATGATTTGGGAACGGTGTGCCACTATGTGTTCCAGTCTGGCTGCGACAATGAGGTGAGAAGATTGAATGGGAAATTGAGATCAATCCAATCAGGTTCCCTAATAATATTTGGATTAGTGTTTCCATAGTGTTCCGTTACACTCAATTATTTACTGATACGAGCATATCGACTCTCTATGGTAGGTTCGAGTCGTAGGAATCGAAAATTCAGCAGTGCTTTAGAGCTGAATCAGGCTTATAATCGCTTATTAATCAGTTTTTACGTATATCAAAACAGCGGCTCCTGGAACCCAGGCTGCTTCTTTAACCAATTTTGGGTGGGGGGGGGGGGGCGTGTTTTTGGCGGAAGAACCTGGATCGTCAAAACTAAACCCCTTAATTTTTTGAGACTTAATTTTTATCATCCATCTTTTTGTTTTCCCTTCTCCTTTACCTTAAACGAAACATCAGCTTAGATCGATAGGCCACAGGACAGGAAATAAAGACCGCCGTTGTTTTGGCAAAAATGTAAGTTAAAAGTAGACACAATCTTGCACAATTTGCAGCTTTGGAATCACTATTGACAGGGCGCAGATTAACAGAGATGAGTTTCGTCAAATTTAAGGTTACCTCTTCATAAATTATAGCCGGACCCCTTTCCGGTCGCTATGCGCAATACGCAAACTGATGTTTTCCGTCTTCTCAAATTCTGCTTGAGAGCGCTGTAATGTATAAACAATTGCAAACCCAACATCAAAATTGCAAAAAATTGTGAAGCAATTTCTTCGTCCTGTGTACTGCAAAAAAATAATCTCAAATTTGCCGCCAAGAAGTAGTTGTTCTTAAATCAAGAATTTTGCTGCTTAATTTAAACTACTTTTTTGCTTAATCCAAGCATTATTTTTCTTGTATCAAGAAAAATTCAGCTTAAATCAAGATAAAAAAAGATTCTTGGCGGCAAACTCAAGAATCATCACGCTTAAGCCAAGTGCCTTTTTTTCAGAGTGATATTGTCGGTTTTCAGATTGGGGCTATTAGAGTCCCTTCATACTGAGAGTTAAGGTGAATCCAGGCTTGGAACTTCGCGATTTGGCCACCACGTCGCGCTGCTCAGAATAGCCGCCTATATTTGCCAAAATAATAAAAACCGTAATACTTATTCAAGATTTGAGATCCAGGGGATATGGCTACATACTTAAAGAACACTCAGTAAAAAAATCTTCTCAAAATTCCCAAAAATAAAGTCTTAACTACGGCGGAAAGTAATTCCCATTGCGGCAATGGGAGAGAGAGAGACAGAACATGAGGGATGCCGTTGCGCGCTCGGCCGCCGCCTCTGAGCTGAAAGTTTCAGCCGTACTTTCTCTGCGCTTGTAATTCTAATTGCCAATATTTTTGGCTCAAAAAATCAAGCAAAAATTAATCTATATCTTGTGGATCTGCTTTTTGTAGTTCGAGGAACATTATTTCAGTAATCGTCGAAGGAAAGTGAAATTCTCAATGGCGACTGGTGGCGCTATCTCTAATCTTGAATTATCCCTAATCGGACCCTGGATTCACCTTAAGACAACGCGGCTCATGGATGTCACAAACGGGAATAAAGATTATACAAATTGGACGTTTTTTGTAATCTTTTATCAACCTATTCCCGAATTCCCATCTCGGTTCCCTCTCTCATTTCATGTGTTCCTTGTCGTACCCCCAATGTCCCGGTCCATTCCAGTTTATAATCTTTGCAATTGGTAAAACTGTAATCTGTATTCCCGTTTGTGACACTGAAGACCGAAAATACGGGAACCAATCAGAAATAGATTCGCACTATCCATATTCTCAGTATAAAGGGACTCTAGCCACCGTTTGGCAAACCCAAAATCAGCACAAGCCCTTGGAACGGCACCATTTCCCAATCAAAACGCTCACGCCGAAAAAAGGGAAGCATTATTTATCCCGACACGCGTCGCTGTCGGCATGAGACAGGAGCCACCGCCAGGATCCACTTGATCCGACACCTTGAGGTAATGAAGACAACATATGCTCGCGCAATTAACTAGTTGTCAAATAAGCCGTCTAATGGTTTACAGTGTCAAGAGCGCGCTGCTCGCCGCGCCTTCATCTCGGCCCCGTTGCGACGCGGTGGTGGTTAAGCTATCGGCTCAGCCCTCTAATTACGCCTAGAATATGGTTTACTAGGCCTTTATTATGCAAATACCCATCTCTTACGGCTCTCTTCGGTGGCTCATGTAAATTTTGCTCAACACAAGTGGCGATCATTTGCCCGCCGCGCGCGGTTCGAAACATTTCCTCGCTCCTTTGGCGAAATGGCGTACCTCGATTTCCGCATGGACCCCCGGAAGCATGGATTTATATGTAAAACAGAGCTCACGTGGAATTTGAGATACAGCCTTTACACCAGAGGAGCGACGATTTACTCCACCCCCGGACACTAGGTTTGAGTACCTCCTGGCGAAATATCCCACAATGTGGTATCAAAGACTCGTGAGTTTACGATCTTGATATCAAGGTCAAAATATCGGCTACGTCATTCAATGTGTATCGACGGCAAAAGTGCGGAGCTACGTATCTACATTGCAGAGTTTCAACATTTCTGCTCTTATTCTATTTTATCGAAGAGAAATATGTCAACTTTAAAAAAATAAAATTTAAAAATGAACTTTGACAAGAAGTCTGCAACGTCGTGAACGGAGATAGGTGGTTTCGTACTTTCACCTTAAATATCGTTATTTTCTGGCTCCAATGTGAACAGATATGCAGGTCCCTGGTTTTTATGCGGACGTGGTCAAAAAACATCAACGTGAAATCAGAAAAAGGACGCGCCGTAAAAACTTTGAAAAAAATGTATCATTCTCAGATATCTTCAGGGGGACTCCAATTATTTTTCATCTGAAACATCTAAGAATACTGTGGAATAACGGTTTTAGAAAATTGGGAGGTAGTTCTACAGTCACCCTTCAGGTCAATTACAATAATGGAATTTTAACCTTTTTTAAAATGTCTTAATACACATTGTAAAGCAAATCTCGCATCTTCCTCTTCGTTCAGCTGTTCTCAATGTGATACAAAGCAGTATCTTTCGTCGGATTCCATTGAACAAATGGCTTTTACTCAAACGCAATCGCACGTTGCCCATTTCCCCCAAAATCCCGTGATTTAGATGTATTTATTTCTCATCAGGATATATTCTACTGAAAGAAGCATGTACGAAATGGAGAGGAACGCTATCTAAACATTTTGAGTAATATCAAGTGAAATTGATTGTACCTTTATAGGGAGACTTCTTCAACGATAAGTTTAAAAAAAAAATTGGTTTGTGGAAATTCCTCAATTTGGCACAATTGGTGCCCTCCAACCGTCAAGAAAAAAAAGTGCGGAACACCGAGTTACGTCCCTTCCATACGGCATAAGAACCAAGGACGTGGCAAAACGAATGAATCTCCGGGATTCAACTTGGAAGCCGAACTCATCGAGATGGATGATGCGCATGGAGCCGGCCGCCTGGGAGCGACGCGGATTGGCGGAGCTTCCGCGGAGGTGGCGTGGGTGGAGGTGGCAGGACGAGACCGCGGAGTGGGGGCGGGGGGGGAGGGCGCTGAGGTGTCACTTGCGGGGAGCGGGTACACCCTCCTTTCCCGGGCACCCTCTGCTCCGATGTTCCAGCCCCACCATCTGAATTCTCGACACCGTGTCATCCGGAAAGCAGCTCCTTGTCGTTTCTCGCGATTATTAACGGAAAGAGCTTTTGAGATCGAGTCAAATTCTGGAAATCGAGAAAAATTTGATTTTAAAAAAGGAAAGAAAATAGAAAAAGAGGACGGTTTCATCTATTCATGGAAAATAGTATGATGATTTTAACTATATTTCTGGCTGATTTTGGTGCCAGCTAGAGGAGTAGTTGCACTAGCTCGATTGCATGGTTTCGAGTAATTCTTATTCCTGCATGGCCATCTGAATTCTCGACACCGTATGTCACCCGGAAAAGCAGCTCCTTGTCGTTTCTCGCGGTTATTTACGGATAGAGCTCTTGAGATCGAGTCAAATTCTGGAAATTGAGAAAAATTTGGTCTTAAGAAACCTAAAAGAAAGAGGGGGGTTTCATCTACTCGTGGAAAACAGTATGAAAGTCTTACTGTACTTCTGGCTGATTTTGGTGCCAGTCAGAAGAGAAGTTGCACTAGTTAGATGACATGGTTGAGTATAATTTTTATTCCTGGCGAAATAAACCATACCTCCGGCTGGTGCAATCAAACTTCTGGCTGGCGCCAATATTAACCAGGAATAGTATAATCATTATTATAATTAAAGATACCATAATTTTTCCGAGCACGGATAAAATTGTATAATTTCGATGAAGTTAACAGTTTGACCGAGGTTTTTCGATCCGTGCAGGTATTCAAACCCTGTAATCCTTAAAAACGAGATTTATTTTTTTTATTTATTTAGTTTTATTATTTTTTTTAATAGAAAGGGAACTCGTATTAAAGAGTCACAAATTAGTGTTCCATTTGTGTTTCCTTCTTTTTCTTCTTCATTTGTTTTATCCATCTTCCTGTAATTCTTCTCCATATTCTGCTTCTTTTTTCCCCATTCATCTTCCTTTTACCCTCATTCCTCTTTACAAAAAGATACGGAAATGTTGAAAATTTTGCCTTCTTTACAGTCATCCGCTTCTTTCTCCAAAGCAGAAGAAAATCTTAGAGAATTTATAGGAAAGAAGAATATGTTTCATAATCCTTGTGGGGTAAATAGATTATTCTTTTCCGAGAAGAATATCTGTTTAAAAGTTAACGAATTGCGCATTAAATTTTCTGAGGGATTTAGTCACTAATCTATAGTTTTTTCGGGGAACAAACGAATTGTGCAATAATTTCGAATAATAATCTTTGCTCAGCATGAATGAATGTATACTCGAAAAACGAAGTACATAAACAACAAGCACATTTCGAATGCAGAACTCGGGCGCAAAACAAAACTCCGGGCCATCAATTTCAAAGGCACACGGAGAGGGATGAGAAGGGTGAGCGGGAAATTGTTTGAAGGAAAATGGAATAACAGGTTTGCTATAAATTTCCGAGGGGAGCCTCGGGCCGGGCTTAAAAATAGTGGTCATGATTATATCGATTAAAGCAGGGTCACAGATTGGAGTTCCGGGAGGATGTTTCATTTTCGACCCGGAGAGGTCCCTTAATGGACGTCTTGGGACCCCGAGCTCCTAAAGCGAAACATTAGGGGACAAATATTAATCTCGCCTTTGCTCAACCACATCCAGCCGCGGTTAACTTTTCAATGAGTTGCGCCCGCCATTTTAACGCTGCTTCGCCCACGGCTTTTTTCCTTATTGAAACTTGTGTATACTTCCATGCATTTTTTTGGGCTATAGTTCACAGTTTGGTAAAATTTACTTTTTTCATTTTCACGAAATCGAAACATCTCTGTCACGAGTTGTAAATCCATGCTAAAAACGTTTCTAGATTTAAAGAGCATATCGGATGCTCAGCATCCTTTATCAATAAAGTTTCAAAAAAGACTCTAAAACTGTTTTTCAAGGTTTTTTTTTATTTTTTGAATAATTGGATTTTAAGAGTTTAACGTAAAACTCTCTTTAGTGTCTTAAAAAATAAGTTCCTACATAAATTTCGAGCGATCCCGTTTATTTCAGTGCTATAATAATGGAGGGCTTGAACTTGCGATTTGATCCGATTTCCGTACCCTGAACATGGCGGCTTAAAATTCCAAGCAGTAAACTTTATCTCAAATGGACGTTTTTCGAATTGAATACCTGAAAATGCCATGATTACGTTTGGTCTGAAATTTTTTTATATCTCTGTCCCAAAAAGTTCGTAGGACGCTCCTTTACACGCGCGTATCAAGTATTCAATTGTGAGTATTTTTGGGCTAAGGTACATTCTCTCATAAATGGTCACTTTTGGATAAAGTACATTTCTCACGGACGATCACATGTAAATTTCAAAGAAACCAAGTATTGAGCTTTTAGCCGATTCCGTGGAAGCGAAACTAAGTGACTTTAGGCCATGCTTACTAAGAATAAAAAAGTTTCCAAGAGAATTACATGTTTATTTAAAAATTACCTTCAAATGATGACGATATTGCAGACATTTTGTTTCCACAGAATTGGCTAAAAGCTCAATACTTTGTTTCTTCCAATTATAAGTAGCTGAAAACCTACTAATTTTGTAATACGAATTTTTTAATTAAAGTTTATCAATCGTTCTCTTGTTGACTTGTAAATTTAACGCTGATTTCATACGATTAATGAACAATTTTTTACATTTTCTTGTTAATATTTTACAATATTGAAAATTAAAAAGAGAAAAATGTAAATAAAGAATAATTTTAAATCAAAGTAAAAAAACGAAGCAAAAAATTCCTAGAACAAAGAGGAACGGAAGGGTTTTGATCCAACTCCTCGACTCTAAATAAGCTCAATAACTGTAGGTACTTCACATACAACGTCCGCAAGATTCCGGTGAGCTGATAGGAATAGTTGCTCTTAGTAATGATCCTCTGACAGGAACTGCCGGATGATTAGACCGGGCTGCTGCGCTACGGATAGTCAGGTGAAATACTCTGATTTCACCGCGCGAAAATATTTCCTCTGATTACTAAGGTGCTGTTCCCGTCACTTCCAACCCTTCTCCTCTCCGACCAATCAACCGGACGAGATCAAAAAGTAATTAATCTTCCTGAAATCTCGGAGCTGCTGATGGACTCGTGTGAGTAGCCCGCAGGACCCTGTTCCTGCTCGAGTGAGCTGCCTGAGTGTGGGATAACATAAATAAGCACCTTTCTGCGGCAAAAGAGAAAAGAAAGGATTAGAAAAATAGCTAATACGGACATCGATAAGACATAATATTATAATTACGGTTCTGCTAGGCAGCCGTATCTATTCAGAGGTATCGTGTGTAACTTTTAAAGACGCTTGAAGGATGTATACTACTATTTATTTTGGAAGTATTGAAGATCATATTTTATGGCAATCTATGTATGTGGAACAGGACCAATCCCTCTGTGGTGGAGTTCATTTTTCTGGAATTGAAAGGTATACTACTTCTCTATTTATATCAATTAGTCAGATTAGTTTGTTAACTAGAATTACAGATGGTGTAAATAAAAACACTGGCTCTAAACATTGGCTCTATGATCAGGAGGTCTCAGGTTCAATTCCCGTTGTTTGACCCGAGTTAGGTGACTTGATACATCGTGGTGTTCGCGGCCGGTAGTCGAGTAGGGGCTGAAGGGGATGAGGCGCCCTAACCCTAATATCTCACCAGCGTCAATTTAACGCGTAACGCGGATCTCTACTTGTTGAGCAAGTGGAGCTGGAGTGCCTCCAAAATTTTGTATATGCAACATGGCCATCCTCAGAGTTCGAATAGTTGTATCAAAGCATTTGTCATTGTGGGCAATTGACATTGGTATAAATAGTTCAGCATCCTGTGATTATCCTCATCCATGACGCAGTAGGGGTTGAGAAAGAGCTGCAGGCAACAAGTTTCGTGATTGACGCTTTCTCAACGACACCGTTGTGGCAAGGTTATGTTTTACTTACGGTTGACTGGGGCTCATTTTATGCAACAAATTACCTTTGAATTGAATATGTTTGAAAACTTGTTTGCCAACTTCAAAAAAATCCGTCAAATCAAAACTTTTAAATATTTTCAAACCTCATTGTTTGTTTGGTTTCCACCATTTCTTCCGACCACTTCAACTGAAAGAACTGCGTCTCAGTTCGGGGAACCGATGAGGGTTTAGTTCTCAGAACTGAAGATGCAGTTGAACGAAACTAAAATCCATACACTATTAAAAATAATTTTGGCTCTGAGTGAATTTTGAAAAGTTCGAAATTGAAACTGAATCTGATTTAACATAACTTAGCATAGGGACTGGGAGGGTTTGCCGTGAAAAAATGGTAACTTCACTCACGCACTGACTCATTTCTCTGGGAATCCATGTCATCCATTCGTGAGCAAGGAAATTTCTCCTTCGCTGAAAAATACTCATCAGGGTGACTCTCAGGAATCCGAGTGTCTCAAGGAAATTTTCTTTATGAATAATGAATCTGAGTGGATTTTTTTAAAAATTTTATTTATTTATTTATTTATTTTATTTTCGACCGAAGTTTTTCGGTTTGATGAACTAAGATCTATGTTCATTAAATTGAGCCGTTGATCGAAGCCGTCATCTAAGGGTTAACTGTACTGAAGTTTAGTTTTGTAAACTAAAGTGGTCGGTTCGCTCAACTGGTAGCTCAGTTCTCTGTATACCGAATACTTCAGTTCTTCAGACCGAGGTTTTTTATCCGTGTACCACTTGCCAAGAGCCGGCTGAGAGCCCAATCGCGACCAGGAAATCGAGGAATTGCCTGTCGTCACGGTGGACGTGGCAACAGGGATTTTGAATAATGCCGTCGGAGACAATGTTGAAACTTTCCCAGATTGGATAGCGGTCGCGACTCGCGTCGGCGCGAGCGATAGTCGCGGCTGAAAACGAGCATTAGCCTGTTAAGAGCTGAAATCAAATCAAAGTTGTTAGTAATGAAGCAATTGATTCGACGAGTGTATAATCAAAGACACGATGGATAATAACAATAGCACGGATGATTGATGAACCGCAGCCTCGGCTATGGCAGGCGCATATAATAACGAGGAGCAACCATATACCTTGTTCACGTAAATAAATATAGCCGGCCCCGGCCCCGGCCGGAGAGGTAGAGGAATTAAATTAGCCTTTGTTGCAACAATAAAGTCCCTAGATTTATGACTCAATTATTTGTCAAGTGGCTCTTAACTCGTTATCTTTGTGCCATTGGTCAGGATAAAATTCATGTCAGCTCGCGCGCATTCGCCGAGCCACACCGCGCTGCGCCACTCAGTGAGATGGAGCCGCAGTGAAGGTGGAAAATACTGGACACAAGTTTGAAAATCTACATACATTTTGACAAGTATTTTTTTTCTAATTAAATTATACATACAGGGTTATTCAAAAGTCACGCACCACTGGCCATGAGGGGGGTGGTCATTTGAAATTTTTCAGTTGCACCCCGCCTTCTCCCCCTGAGAGGGTCAAAAACTGGAAAGTACCTAAAAAAGTTTTCCTTTCAATTTGAGGAAAAACGTCACAAACCGCACACCGATATCTAAATTAGAACTAAAGTTATGGCCAGTGGTGCGTGACTTTTGAATAACCCTGCAGCAAACAAATGACAATATGCAAGCGGATTTCACGTTGACTTGGTACATCGCAATAGCTCGGATCGGCATAAGACATTTTTTTTGGTAAGGACCTACAGATATACAAGCACGGTTTTGTTTTAAAGCGCCTTCAATTACTCGTGATACTCTACGCTTTGCAACGCAGTTAGTTTAGTAGCTGGTCCAACCCGAACCCAACGGAAGTCACTGATTTTACAACGTATTCACACAAAGATGACAGTTAGCACTATGCATTTACGGCAACAAGAGCGTCTATTTCGATTCAAGACAAAGCAACCAGCAGTGTGATGTTTGAAATTTGTGTATGTAATGAATGTCTTTTCATGGGTCTTGGGCCTATGCCATGTGTAGTATAGATAGTTCCTTTTGATTTAAAAAGGTATGTTACATAAATTTATAATATCATGATGCCTACACCATACTCTAAAACCACACAACACTAAAATTCGGCAATTAGAATATTTCTCGTGTAAAACGAATCTTTAGCGGAAAATTATTTTAGAGTGCCTGATTATATCAGTGCGGTAGACTATTTTACCAATATGAGCGTAATATAATGCACAACATTAATTTTTCAGTCTTGATGCATATATTTTTGTTACGGTCTCACAAAATAGCTGAATATTTGAATGCCCTTCCCAGTAAAACCCTATTTTATATATAGGATTTCCTATTGGGAAGGAATTTGACAAAAATGTCGAATCTAACATTCTGTCTGCGACATGGCCACTGAACAAAATAATGAAAAAGATATTGATTGGAAAAGAGTTGAAAAGTGATGTCTCCAGTTTACATTCTTCGAAATTTGACATATAGTATGAAAATTTTTTGCCATTGTACGCCACAGAGCCTTTACACGAGCCCTACCTCTCACTCCTCAATCCGCACACTGCATTCAGCATTCTCCATGTCTCTTCCTCCTTTCTCGATTCTAATTCCTAGCACCGCTCTTTACATGATTCGTCATGTACATTCTCAGTTATCGAAATCGTTAGCATGCACCTCTTTTGTCATCGGTTTGATGATCGATCGTCATACTGTCATGCTAAGAGAAAATGCCGTATGAGCCCTCAGGCGTTGCCAAATGTCCTTCGATAAAACACGAATTTCCTGGAAAACCTATGAATATATTCCATCCAATTTTTCAGATAATTTTGTTCGCCATTTCTCTCAACGCGCCTGAAAATGTCAAGGAAAAATATTCATAACTTTCCTGAAAAATGAACATTTTATCGAAGGAAACCTGGCAACTCTCGAATGTTCATACGGCGTTCTCCCTCAGCACGGCAGAATACTTGATGCATAACGACATTTTTACGTTCAGAAATGTACGTCACTTTCACGTAACCATAAGAGCTATGATAAAAAACAAACCTTATTTAAAATAGCTGAAATTGATGTCTTTCATTGGTGTAGTCGTTCTTTTTTACGATAACTTCCGAAGTGCGGCATTATCGTTTGTCTTCAACAGGGTGCAGATTTAAGGTGCGGAATTCAGTGAGAGCTCCTTTCTAGTCGAGTGATTGAAAGTCACACGCTTGAGTCACATGAAATTATGAGGCTTTGTCCTAGACTGGTGTCAAAGGACGTGTAAGTTTTATGGCTTGGACTCTCGGAGCTCATAGCCATCGGATCCACACCTCTGCCTTTGAATAATATTTCATTCAAAAATCATGCAAGAATTTACGCTATTCAAAATCAAGCCTCAACACTCCTTGATGGGTATGCGAATGGACCGAAAAGACACATTTAAAAGGTACATATTTTAAAGGTACCTAGAACCCTTAGATGATGCTCGATATCATTATTAACATTTAAGAGGACAATCAATAAAATTAAACCACACTGACCATATTTAAAATAACCCAACAAGTAATTCGTCCGACAGACTTCTGGAAAAGGACTTATCTTACAGAACCTAAAAATTGAGTTAATATTCGAGCATTGAGGAGTGTTTTTTGAACATTTTAGAATGAGAAAGTCCCAAAATGTAAATCTAAACTAAAATGATGGCGGTTTGAAGTTTGCAGTAAAATTAAAAAAAAAAAAAAAAAAAAAACTAAACATGCAAAATTAGAAAAAAATTATTCCCCCAATGCGATGAGACATAAAGCTCTTGCAGAAACCACTAAATATTTCATCTTCTGGAGCTTAAATTTTTTCAACAACCGCATAGCTATGACATTTTACTAAATACAATATTCTCACCCGCACATAATTCAGCAAATATAGTTTCATCTGCAAAAACATCGAACTGGGAACATTCTATTAATTCCAAGCCAACATCAAAACTGGAAATGCCCGAATTTACATACGACTGGTTTGCTTACGCTGGCCAAAATGTGCGTTGATAATTTTTGTACCGTGTAATTTACTTGCGTGAGGCAGCAAATCACTCCAAATATTGAAGGTTTGTACTGATAATCGGAATTTTCATCGACTTCTGCATGACCTTTTCTACACATATTCAAGACAAAACGATTTTTCACCCCTCAAATTGTATATCAAAACCTATGCTTATCCAGCGCCTCCTCAGAATACGTCACTGGGAATGGCCTCTTAAAAACCATCGGTATAGTTTAACGGTATTCCCGTCTGTAACTTTTTCAGAGGTGAGGTCAGTTGAGGCTAAAAAGCGGCTCTAAAGTTGGCGGAGCGAATAATTTCAGCTGACAAACTCGTGAATGGAGCCGGGCACGTATTTATCACGAGATAATAAGGGCAAAGCTGGAGCCGCATCACTCGTGACAGAGGGTGACTTATATTAATCGTGTGTAATGAAATTATATACGACGTGAGCACAGTTTCTCACCGTTATCATCATCATCTTCGTCATCATCAACATCATCATCGTATCAATAATTATATGCTCCCTTTGATTAGCCCCCTGCCCCCAACCGATGCGGCCCGAGTCGCGGCCGAGAACCTCACAAGACAAGTTTCCGCGGAAAACCACCGGTTTTCGACGATGAACCAACGGTATCTTACCGTGCTAAGGAAAAACGCCGTAAGAGCATTCGAATGTTGCCAAATTGCCTCTCAGAAAAAATCCATTTTTGAAGAAAGTTATGAATATTTTTAATTGAAATTTTCAGACTTTTTGGATCAAATTTTAAACAAAAAAATCCCAAAAAATCAGAGGAGAAATACTCACAAATTTTCAGGAAAATCCGTTGTTTTTCGAAGGTGATTTAGCAACACCTGATGGCTCAAACCGCGATTTTCCTCAGCATGGCGGTATTGGACGAGAGCTGGCAATGCCGAGAGACCGGTATCGTAGAATTATTGTAGCTAGCCGCACTAAAGCCGTATAATTTTCCGACAGATTAAGTTATCTTGTACCCGGGCAATGATTGATTTGATCTGGTTTGTTCAGCTAGTCGCCTTTAATCACCTAACATTCAAATCAATTGCCGGTTCTTTATTTCTGACGCGACGCCATGGGACGAGATCCGCGCGGTTCGCAGGGTGCCCACACTGCCCAGCCCGTCTTCCCCCGAATTTACTCCCCCGCGAACTTTGAACATCCCGGTTTCAAGCCTGAGTATGTGAGAGGCGTGGTTTGCGCTGACGCCACTCAGAATAATACAACTGCGGACTGTTAGTTGAAATTCATATACAAAGCTATGCGTAGAGCAAAACGCGGTAAACGGATCGATCTTATTGGTTGAAATGACGGTGTCATAGATTGGGCGAATGAACTCCAGTCTATGGGGTACTCCAAAGTGTTGGAGTTAATTTACGCTACTTTGCCATAAAAACCAAAGTGATTCGTGGAAATCATTGTCTTATGTAGGTGCGATCACCTGCTGTGGACGTTTACGCCGAAGTCCAGGGGATTGAATTTTGAAAGCTAGGACCTTAAAAAGTATTCAATTTTTGTTTGGAAGCAAACTCTTTTTTCATAGCGAAATTTATTATTTCTGCAATATTAAAAATTGAGGCGAGTGATTCGGTTCCGTAGTCTATATGACACCTTAAAAGAACCTCGAATGATATCAATGCGAAGTGAAATTAGTACCAAAAAACGAATGACAATTTGCAAAAAGAGCAGATTCCGCTCCGTAATAGTGTAAATCACTCCATAAGGAGCAAATAGATTTTGCTTTGCATTCATATCCTCGGGATTTTCGGGCGCTATATAGACTCCGCAGAGCCCTTTGCACTCTAGAAATTCTTAACAGTGTCTGCAGTAACTGCTCCTCCTCCCCGGTCAGAACCCAGTGTTTCTTAGGAATTAATGATGTTTCATGTATCATTTTTGTAACTTACAGATATTTCAACGGCTTACTCCACTTGCAATCAAGTTAGAACGCCGTTATTATCTCAATCAGGAGTGATTATATCTTGGAATCTGGATGAAGTGAATCTTTTAATAAATGATATTTTTATAAATTAAATTCACTGCTCTTACGTAATTCAGACACTGCAGAAAAGTCGCTTGGATCTAGAGTCCAGACTCTTAATAACATTGACAAGAAAAAATACTCTTGATTTAATCAGATTTTTCCTTGAACCGAAGAGCTGAGCCTCTTGATTTAAGCACATCTATTTTTGATTCGGGCAAAAATCTGATTGAATCAAGAGTATTTTTTCTTGTCAGCGTTTTTAAGAGTCTCGACTCTAGATCCAAGCGACTTTTTTTGCCAGTGGAGGTTATCTTCACTTGTCCAAAATGAGCTATTCCCATCTACTTTGACATCCATGTTAGGTTAAAAGTCGTTCATTGCTGGGCGCCCTAAGGTACGCACAAGATGGTTGATTCGCCGGGCACTTATTGAGCCGGAGCTAGAGCACGGTGAGCTTTATTGATTAATCGAATTAGACTGATGGAGCGTAACAGTCGCCGCCAGTGAGGAGGACGGAAGCGTCAATACAGTCAAAGAGCATACTATTAGCCGGAGCTAGGGAGCCCCGGGCGGGTCGAAAGAAAACTGTTAATGGAAAATAATCAAGTATTACCATTAATAATGCCAGGAAATTACCATAGCGGATCGCATGAATGGAGGCGAAGGAGATACTATTATGAGGACGTGGCTTTTTTTCGGGCTGGAACAGATGAAATAATTACCTAATTCCGACCCTAATTACACCCGTATGACTTTTTGGGTGTTTTTCTCACCGGGCCCAGAACGTCTTGACCCGGGCCCCAAAGCGGCAGCGGCAGCATGATAGAGGTGTGATTAAGACGTACAAGATCCCTCTTCTGACGGCTTCAACTCACTAATTTGGGCGCTTCCCGTGCCGCGAGTAGGTGTATTGCCGCTCCGAGAAACAACGTATCAGCCTTCGAATATTGCCAAATTTCCTTCGATAAAATACAAATTTTCAAGATAACGTGTGAATATTTGTCCCCTAATTTTTAATAAAATGTCAGTCGAAACATAATCTAAAGTACCTGAAAATTTCAAGGAAAAATATGCACAATTTCCCCTGAGATTCAACTTTTTGTCTAAGAAAATCCGGCAATATTCTAATGTTCATACTGCGTTCCTCCCCAGGACGGGAGTGTAGATATTCTCCGATACCCCCGTTACTAATCACTTCATTCGGCATTACCTCTCGAGCCTCTAAACTTCAGTTGCGCTCTCAAAATGTGCCAATGATAATTTGTCTACTCGATGCCTCATTATCTTAAAAAACAGGGAAAGAGCATTTGCGACTTTCTTTTCACTTGAAGCTGAGTTTTTTTGTTTTTTCTTTTTAATTAATATTGCAAATTTATTGTAGTAAATTACACATATACAATTCAGTGTACAATAACACTAATCCTTATACTATCGAAGGTGCCATGCTGATGTTTATATCTCTCTATCACTGCAGTTTGATAAAATTGAAGCTAAGTTTAGGAACGTTCTTGAGACTTTTTGAAAGCTGGACCAAGTAGCGACCACTATAATCCGCCCGTTATTTAATAGTCCAAGTAAACTAACAAAAAATCAACATTCAAAAACTATTTTTACGAGTAAAACGCTACATATAACTCGTCATAAAAATTTTGAGGATGCTCGATACCCAATATTCTTTTAGTAAACAGTTTTCCTAATTCCAAGGATACTGGAAAAAAAGTCTCTTGGACCCGGAATATCTTCGTAAAAAAATTAGCGAGAAAAATACTCTTGCTTCAATCGTATATTTGATTAAATCTAGAGCCAAGCCTCTTCATTTAAGCGGACTCCCTTTTGATTCAAGCAAAAGTATTTTTCCTTGTCAAATTTTTTAAGAGTCTGATCTCGAAGATACTTTTTATCCATGGATGCTTGCGATACTGCATACTCCTTAAGCAAGAAATTCACATAATTTTTTCGCGGATTGCCATTTTATACGTTATTTCTTTCAAAACAAATAGGACCCAACCTTAATGATCGGTTAGTGAAAAAAAAAAAAAAAAAAAAAAAAAAAACACTCTAAAAAAATCATAAGTTTAGTGAAATAGAGATGAAAGAGAGTTGCAACAGTTAGATCTCAGGAAAAAGCTCGAGGCTGAAAAGTAATTCAAATCGCTCGTCGTCGGCGGAATCGAATCGGGAAAAAGCCGTAACAAAGTAACAACGTGCGACAAGTTTTCAATTACGACCAAACTGTCGTGAAAGCCTCCCATTCACGCACGAAGCACAATTTGCCGCGGAGTCCTTTCATTACATCAAAGAGAAGCACGGAAAACAGGGATACCAACACTCTGCCGTGCTAAGTAAAAAAGCCGTAAAAGCATTCGAATGTTGCCAAATTTCTCCTTCGAAAATATGTATTTTTTAAAAAAAGTTTTGAATATTTTTCCTTGAAATTTCCAGACTTTTTAGATCAAACTACAAACAGAATCCTGTGAAAAATCGGAGGAGAAATATTCACAAATTTTCCTAAAAATTCGTGATTTATCGAAGGAAATTTGGCAACGCCTGATGACTCATACGTTGTTCTTACTTGGCACGGCAACATTGTCAACTACCTTTCGCTCCGAGTCAAGCGCGTAAGGCGTAACGCTTTCGCAGTTTCTGAAGGGGCCTATTTTCGAACTCCTTTCTTCCGCACGTTAAATCTTACGTTAAAGAGAGCCTTTATTGCGAGTGGATGGCCCGCCCCTTCTCGGCTACTTCGCGACCCCTAATCCTGTAAATACAGTTAGTTTCAATTCGTGAAAAGGGGCGGTTTTATTTTTATGACGTGAGGACTTCCCTCTGCGTGCCGCTCGAGTGTTTCGCCAACAATCGCGGTGTCGCTCACTCGCGAAACAGCATGGAAGTTTCTCCCCCGGTCAATTAAAACAAAAATATTCTTGGATCCTGAGTCAGAGATAAAATAGACGTTTTCGGCTAAAGGGAACTATGTGCAAATACATTAAATTGACAGGGACTACATGCAACATGCTAAGCATATACACATCGGTAATTTTAATTTCACTCGTTTTCAAATGGTTACTTTCAGCACAAATCGTCCAAATTGATAAAAACAAGGTCTATTCCGTTGTTAACTTGGTGAACAACTTTTCACTTCTCGATAATGTTAACAATAACAAAAAATATATATAACAGAACGATAGTCCTCTGAATGTTCGCTTGGCGGATATCTTACATTAACGAGGGAGATAAATACCTGTAAAAGAGAAAAAACGTACATAACAGGAACAGGGTCCTTATTGTCCTATGATGATGATGATCTCTGGTCAGCCATCGGCAGGCAAAGTGGTTTACAACAGCAAGTTGCACGCAGCCCGCAAAATTGTCTCATGCGAAGTCTCCGTCGCCTAAAAGGACCGTAGAACCGAATTTGTCATGAAAAGTAAAGTCTTGAAATTTTAAGAGGAATTTTTCATTGCATAGTTCAGAAAATTATAAAATATATTGAATAATATGTTGAAAATGTAGACTTTTGACTCCAGTATTGAGGAAGTATGGAAATAAAGTTGATATCATTCAGATACGTATGCTTGCTTCTCATATTCCCAAAATGTTAAAATCTTTCCGTTTTCGATTATCTGTGTTTTTGGATAGCCGGTTGCATGCTCTAGCCCCTGAAAAATAGGGGAATGTTTCACAGCCTTATGAAATTTCATGAAATATGTCGTAAAATTTGAAATCTCTCATATTTTTCTTTTGATGCAATAATGCAATCCACCCTGGTACCGGGTCCCGCACTGGGAAAAAGTCACTTAGATCTAGAGTCCAAACTCTTAATAACATCGACAAGAAAAAATACTCTTGATTCTTTCCGATATTTCCTTGAATCGAAGAACCTTTGCTGAAGCTTTTTGATTTAGGCGGATTTCCTTTTGAATCAGGCAAAAAGTCCGATTGAATCTAGAAAATTTTTTCTTGTCAGAGTCTGGACTCAAGATCCAAGCGAATTTTTTTCCAGTGCATGCTTACACTGAAGAGAAATCTCAAAGGCACTATGGAAGTCGAGCACCCACAAACAAAATGAATCTTGTTAGTCGACATAGTAAGTACTTAACAGAGTAAGCGGTGACACCGGTGATTACGCCTCCGATCGGTGAAATTGGCCGACCTCCATTGGTGGAGCAAAGAAGGGCGAATGTTCTCACGCATGGAAGCGACGCGTGACGTCGTGACGTGTCACCCAATCGGACGTCGGCGGCCGTGTCGGGGGCTCCCGAAGAGGCGCAGGTGCCTGTATCACATACGCGGCCCGGCTCCGAGTCGGATCGAATAATAGAAATAGAGTAAAACGACTGTAACGCGGCTAATAAGATAATAAAATAATGATAATAAATGAGGTTACAAATTGAAATTAGTTCGGCCTGTCAGAATCGAATAATGAAGACATAATACCCCGGGCGAGACGTCCGCGGTCAGTCTCCAGCTGCTATTCAGGTAACGTCTCAATAACCGCCACCAGCGCTGCAACATCGAGCCGTCCTCCGTTCTACTTACTCCGTGTTTCCATCTACATGTATTGCCTTAGTAAGGAAGAACGCCGTATGAACCTTCGAGAGTTGCCAAATTTTCTCCGATAGAATGATTATTTTTGAGGATAACTGTCTATATCTTTCCTTGAAATTTTTGAGATCACCATTTTAGATCAAATTACGAGCAAAATTACCTAAGAAATTGGAAGAAAAATAATTACAAATGTTCCTGAAAATTAGTGATTTGTCGAAGAAAATTTGGCTACGCCTAAAGGCTCACACGGCGTTTTTCCTTAGCACGGCAGTGTAGCATTCAGGTATTTTAAAGCGAGCTTTCTGGGTGCGATCCTGAGGATGGGACTGACAGTATTTGATTTAATTTTTTCTTGTGCATGTACGCAACGTGCAGTTTTATATCGCTCTAAGGATCTTGACCCTCTATTTTTGCTCTTTTGGAATAAACTGGATGAATTTTACATGCTCGATAATTACCCAAGTAAAAAGGAAGAAGAATGTGTGAGAAAGAGAGACCGGAGAAGAATCGGAAAGAGGAAGAGTGGAAACAAAAAGAAAAATAAGAAAGAAATAAAGAAATAAAGAAAGTGGGAAGAGGAGTTAAAAAGAGGAGAGGGTGAAAAAAAGACGAAAGGGGAAAGAATCTGAGAAGAAAAATACTAAAGGTTTAAGGTTTAAGGTTACTTTGTTAGAGTACAGTAATATAAATGAAAAGTTAATACTTACTTTTTTTCTACTTTTTTTTTAAATTTTTGGCAACGACATTCTAGTCAAAAGCCCATAGACGATGCCACCAGTTGGTTGCCACGACCGCTGAAATTTAATTTCCATCATTGTCATAGGAGCCCGGGACCTGAGCTGCCATTTTTCTGGAGCGATGCATTTCACCGAGCTCTGTACTCGTTGTGTGCCATTATCGAACGCGCGGGTCAAATTATGTCCCCTCTCCCCCGTTACCCCCGTTTCCCCCGATCTTCAGTCCTCGAACAGCACTCACACTTATTTTTCTCCAGTCGCACATTATTTGACGGGGTGTGGGTTCCCGTTAGGAATCAAAGCGGCGTAAAGCGACCGACGTTTCCATTGGTGCGGAAAACGGTTCCGGAAAATCGTTGTCACCGACTCCCCCGGCTACCGCTAAGATGCGTGGGAGAAACTAGAGAATTGGTTACGAAAGAATGAAACAGATTTGAACGAAACAATTCTACCTGCAGCGGGAGTTTTGAAAAATGACAAATGCGAGATATTTTAGGACTGCTGACATAATATAATGTTCGATAGAGGGATTAACAAAATTGGAGGACGCGAAAAAGACCAACAAGAGCCTAAAAACGGGGACCACCTGAAAAAACACCAGAAGACCCCATTAAGATTTAGAGGCACTAAGGAGTTTTTAATTATTTTGCAGATAGGCGTATTTGCTTAATAGTTCCCCTTTAGAGCATCACTGGAGATTGCAAGCTAGTATATTCTCATGGAGGTATCGGGACGAACCCTCTATCTAATCTTTTAGTGGAGTCATTTTATTCACCACTCTATCCTCCGATTATATAGTGGGGTGGCTCTTGGGTAGTAAATTAGCTCTGATCCGAATTCAAAAATCCAATTCTTTAATTTGCTCTTTTCTGTATACGAGTAGATTTTTTTTTTAAAATCTTCCAATATGGATGGATCCCTTCCGCACAAACGTAATCAACATCTTGACGAAAATTAACAAGAAAGTATTTTCATAGTATTCTCCAGCCCATCAATTTCAATGATGAGCAAGCAGCGGAGCAAATATAATGTGGTGTCAGCATAACATCGTGATCTAATGTGGAAATCTTACCGATAGAATTGTAATAACATAAATGATAAATTGTTGAAATTCACCTATAAAGCGTCCCTCGTAAACGAAAATAACGTTAAATAATGTGTACGTCGCAAGCAATCAGAAACCGTCGACAATTTGAAAGCAACATTCCAGTCAACTCGTTAAATTGCAACACACGCATCGACTTATAGTGAAGATTTTTGGTGAAACACCTCAAATGCACGACTACAGTTTGGAGCGCCTTCAAATCCTGGCGATACTTTTCGCTTCGCCGGGGAGTTAGTTTAGTTGCTTAACCTAACCAAACCCAACAAAAGTCACTGACCTCACTGCACGCACTCGTATGTGTGCTACTAGGAACCTCCATCAGCTCGTTGTTTTTCCGCTAGGTATTTTCTGCATCTCACATCATACTCAGAGACATAAGTGCATGAGCCACGTAGCGAAAAAGTGGCGAAGAAACGTGCAGACATGATAGGAATGACCCAGCCACCATCCCGCTCCTCCGAAGTGCCACAGAGAGGGCGGGCACGGCCGTCGCACAATGGATCGAGTCAATAGGAGAGGTCGAACAAAATTCGGAAACTTTAAACGCTTACAGCTCTGCTTTATCAAAACTTAGAGGTTCGAAAAGTGGCTCCATTAGTTTTCCCGTGAAATTTTCTACCAGAATCACCCCGTAGGTGACGAAATAAAACATCAAAATTTGCAGCTTTAGTCATAAATTCCATGGCCGACCTCTCCAATTGACTCGATCCTCTGTGCGTCGGTTCGCCCTGACGTCTTGTTTAGACCCGGGATTCGAACCGCGGGCAAGAAGCACGGAACTCGGCCGCACGAGCAGCTTGTATTTTATCTCATCGTTTCAAACGAGCGGAGCCCAAAGTGAAAGATAAAGACATCTTCAAGACCCGGAATACGGGACGTT